>NW_025729097.1:980000-1593504 GCF_021461385.2 Schistocerca piceifrons
GTGCTGCTTACAGAGTTAGTGAGGGAATGTCTTGTAATTTTCACATGTCGGACGCTGCTGCTATGTGTTTACCTGTTTCCTTGTAGGAGGTATCCCCTGCTACTAACGATCATTTTATATAGGCCTGATGCAGGCATCGTATAACTTCTGAACCGTGATCGGATGTGAACAGCAGACACTATACGTCTCCGGACAGGTACATTGTGCTCGTATTACACAGAGCTAATGTTTTACGGAAGTAGTTTTTTCGTTTTACGGTTCGATAACATAGTTTATTGTAAAGAAACCGGAAAGAAGGATGTATGTCATGCGCTTGAAATATATTCCTTACATTGGAATATTAACAGCGCTACGTTCCATACGACTGATAGGTCGGAAACGCAAGCAATCTATGATGCTTTGCACAGATGTGATTGGCAGTGAGTCTAGTATGGTAATCGATCGCTTCATGTCACTCTTTCCAGTTCTGACCGCACAGTGAGCACGTAAACATGACTCGAAAATAGTGTCTGCCGTCAAGTATGGGTGCGTGCCCTGTGTTTCGCCTGATTTCATGCAACCCTGCCTAACCTACCTGTCGTGCGTTTCCTTCTGCTGTGGCAACGAAGACCCTCCAGCAGCGTTTTGGATGGGCAGTTTTGGTCGGCCACCATATATCCCGAACTTGATTCCCTCTGAGTTTTTATCTCTGCTCATATGCCCTGCTCGCTTTCAGGACACCCTCTTGGAACAGACAGAGAGCTGCAGACCAGCTCAGAGAATTCGCGGATGGCACAGGTGGCTGCTTTCTGTGACAAGGATGTCGGAAAGTTGGTACAATGCAACCACAAATATCTAAGTCGGGGTGCCGAGTGTGTGGAGAAGTATCGCGATCGCGTAGCTAACTGTTACATACAAAACACTTTATACTATCACTGTGGTTCCCATTTCGCGGCCAATCGCACCCTACTCTCCGAATAGCCATTGTAAATGGTGGTGACTCCAGTCTACCCTCGATATGTTTCCGACAGTGCATATTTAAGTCGGTGATAGGCATAAAATACTGCCCGAAAATCCGCTAAATGCTTTCTCCGAAATTTATTTCAAGGAATTGGTTCCGTAGACAACGTCTGCGAAAACATTCAGTGACCATTCAGTAACAAATAATTCTGAGCACATTGGGAGCATCATGACGCCTACACGGATTGTTGCAGCTGGATTGAACAACTTAACACCCAAAATCACTGAGAAGCAAAGAAAAATATATCTATTTAAAAAAAAGGAGACAAACGTTAGCTTAATGACCTCATAAGCTTTCAAACCTATGCAGGCTTAGACCGGTTTTCACTTCAATTTTTTAAAAAAAGGTAGTATCGACAGCATTCCAGAGATTTATAACAACAGATGAGTATGACACGAAACTGCTCTCCCATGGCGCACAAAACAGGTCACTTTCGTAGAAGAAACAACAGGAAACGTTGTGAAATTTAAAACAATACAATATCTCCAAGACTGACGATGTTTTATAGAAACTCAAAATTTAGAGTAGGCTTCAGTGTGAGAAGCTTTTAATATTTCCCACAATGAATCTTTGTCTCTGCATCTGGCAGGAAACCAAGAGAGATTCTGGTCGTACGTAAAGTGCGCCAGTGGCAAGACACAATCAATACCATCTCTGCACGATGGCAGTGGTAATGTTACTAATCAAAGTGCCGCTATGGCGGAGTCACTAAACATGGTTTTCCAAAAGTCCTTCGCCAAATAAGACCGAGTAAATATTACAGAATTCGAATCAGCAACAGCTGCCAACATGTGTAAATTAGCAGTAGATACCTTCGATGTAGAGAAGCAACTGAAACTACCTAATAAGCATACCTGTTGGTTCAACTACAGAGGATGCTGGTCAGACGTCCGCACCTAAAGATTGAAATGTTCCACACACCACACCCACAGTGAAGAAAGGAAACCAATACGAGTAACATCGATTTTCACTATGACCTTGAACATCCACTGTGTTCGAACATTATGAATTATCTCGAAGAAAACGATATATCAACACTTACTCTGGACCGATTCAGCGCACATCGTTCCTATGAAACATAACCAGCTCTTCACTCAGTGTAAGTAATGAGAGCTGTCTACAAGCAATCTTAAACCGATTAATTTCCAGATTTCTGGGAGTCTTTTGATACCGTTCTTCACAAACTGCTTGCAGTCACATTACGCGCCTATGGAGTATCGTCAATAGACGAACATCGACAGACGGATCAGCACTCCCTAGCTGCAGGCAGCGCAATAACAGAGACATGAACTGTGGATTGAGTGAACACAGAATACCGAACAAATGGGCTAATTCGTATTTCTTAACAACAAAGAATGTAACATTATTGATCATAATTACTTCTTAGAGAGGTAATAAACAATTGAGAAGAAACACAAGGTCAAGAATACTACGAATCATTCATTGACTTCTGTAGGCATATGGAGTGTAAATGTAAGGGAGGAGGGTATAGAAGGATGGATTGGGGGCCGGGCTATAAAATGAAGAAGCTATTATAGTGGGGGGGGGGGACAAAAGGGTAACTAATAAAGGAATAAGAATAAAAATGTGAAGTGACTCACTTTTTTTTAAATTAAGATACACCTATGGTAAATGGGCACTTTTAAATGTTAAAGCTAGGATCAAATACAGCATATGTTAGGTCATTGTGTGGGTATGATGTGTCCAAAGTGAAGGTATACCTTAAGTGTGTATCGTTATATTCTCTGTGTGGATTCGTGTATCGTATAGTATTTTATGTGTTAAATAGTTGTGATACTAAAATTTATTCCATAAATTTAAGAAAATAAAAGGTTTTATTGAGACAGTCAGTTTGTCCTTTGGTTGTTGACAAAAGTTTGGGGTGAGGTATATTGATTCCTCATTAAAGTAGTATATCTCAGAGGGAGGAAAGGGTACTTTAAACAACATCAATGACTGGCTGGACTGCTATATTTATGGATGCAGCGGATGTAATCGACAGGTTTGTTACAGTATATGTTTATGAGCGGGCAACTTTATGTTACACTGAGATAAACAGGTACTGCAAAGATGTAACAGCTACCAAAGAAAATAAATTGCTCCTAACCTTTCCTATCCTACCGGACACTGAGTCCAAAGATTTAAAAAAAGTCACCTGCTTGTAACACCAATTTCTTTGACCAAGACAATTTGACACTTAGCCAACTGTCATTCAGTCAAGATGGTGTACTCAGTAATGAAGCAAAGCAGTAGTATCTGTGTCTAATAGTGCATTTTAATTCGACAGTATGCCATCTTAGGAAATTTATAACACTTGTAAGTAAGCATTACAAATATAGATTCTTATAAGGTCATATCATTTGTTATGTATTTCACTGTTATTGTCTTACATACTTTCAAAAGACACTTGATAATGGCACTTTGAAGACGATATCATGATTGTGTAAGTGTAAATGTAACACTTTAAATAAACAACAGTGTAATGGCGGCACTGACTTTAAAGAAAAAAAATTAATGGGTACATCATTCAGCCAAACGTAGAAATGGTGCAGAGCATGCAGCATGTCCTTTTGTGCCGTCACAACATTGCCCCCGTCGATCTCGAGAGACGTGGTACACGCACGAGGGAGACGAGTCTGATGCCGAATCAGATGATACAGAGGAGTCAGCTGGTCCACAGCCCAGCGGACGTGGTTTGGAACGCCACCTCAACCGTCCCACTTGGCGCCGCTCCACTCCTAATAATCGCGCCTTTACACGCCTGACGTCTGAAGTACGTACCAGAGCCCGATGCGCACTTTCTTAAAGGCCTCATAAGAGAGAGTTGTAAAATTCTTGCGTGCTCTGAAATTTCCACGCTCCATCAGCGCACAGTCGTGTCAACGCTTGTCAGAACCTCGGGTTTGCCCTCTGAACTCAGCATTCCAAACTGGAGGCTTATCACGCAGCTGACCAGAGACTATGGTACAACACTTCTGGGTTCACCTTAATACGGTAAGGATCTCCATTTGCGCCGTATTCAACACCCAAGGGAATCAAAACCATTTTCACCGACTATCGTGAATGACGTAATGTGACATCCACTACACTGTGGTCCGTGAAGTCGGCGGGGATGGCATCGATAGCCAAAGTCCTTTCACACGTCCGGTCAGACTAAATATGTGACACCTGTTGCTAGAAGAAGCAGCAAAACAAGTAAAATTGACAAAAGTCGGATATTTACAAACGGACTGAATTTTACTACTACCGACAGAAATAAAAATTAGGAAACTGGTCTACAGGACACAACACACAGTTAGAACAACCACTTATCAAAATAGTATACAAACATTTCTGTAACAAATGAATCACCTGTTCCTTAAAAATATTCGGATAGATCTAGAGTGCGTCACGTACTGGACGACGCATAAAGGAGAATGGTCACGTGAAGAAAAGTTCATCTTATCCATTTACCATTATCAAGGATTTCAATTCCTTCAATGGAAATATCCTCCGCAAAACAACATATAGTACACACGGGAGCCACATTACACATATGCAAAAAAAGAGCCAGAAAAATGTACACGAAGAAGCTAGCCGCAAATCTGATACAACCCTATTCATATTCAAAGGAAGAAGCGTATGAGCCAGCACACTTTAACAAACAAGAAGCTAAATTCGATCTCATGGCTGGCTTAATTGCGTGACCAGATTGTGTCAGGGTCCACTTCCGAGTCCGCTGACGCGTCCACGTTAGACCGAGCGGCTAGCCGGGCGGGCTTATCATCACTCACTCAGCACCGATTCAGTCAGTTAATATCGCTCCTGTGAAACACTACCAGCTCTTCACTCACTCAAAGTAATGAGTGCTATCGACAAGGTACCTTAAACGGATTCCTTTCCACATTTCTGGACGGCTTTTGAAACAGTTGCTCACAAAAGGCTTGTAGTCACAGTGCGTGCCTATGGAGTATCCTCCCAGTTGTTCGTCTGTAATCGTGTATTCCTGTCCGAAAGGGGACAGTTCGTAATAACTGACGGAAAGTCATCGAGTAATACAGAAATTATATTTGGCGTACGGAACGGAAGTGTTAGAAACCGTCTGCTGTTTCTGATCTGTATATACGATTTAGGGAGCCCATGTGAGCAGCCCTCTGAGTGTGTATGCACATGATGCTATCGTGTTTCGGCCAGTAAGGTCAACATAAGCTCAAAACCAGTTCGTTTTGTACCAGCGAGATGTAGAGGAAGGAGTGCCACGCATATGATCTGCGGGTTTGGGGTAGCAATAAGTCAGACAAAGATGTTTTTCGTTGGGGCGAGACAAATTCAGTCAAAAACTTTCTCCTGCGAATATAAAAATAATTTGTGGATGTCCATCTACATATGAAGGAACGATGGTCGTAATAAAGTACAAGAAATTGGACGTAGCATGGGAAGATAGAAGTGTCATTTCTCATGCACGATGTTACGATGTTCGAGAGGGGAAGTGTACAGAAATAGGCTGGAGGTGGTCTGACAGACCCTCTGCCAGGCACTTTAGAGTCAATTTCGGAGCGGCCATGTACACTTGTTGTCCGCCTACACACTATATCTGGTCAACACTTGTTTGTGGTACAGGCAGTGGTCTGATGGTACTTTACCGGCTGGTATGTCCTTTGCACTTCTGTACAGCCACTGCCGTGATATCCATCTCAGCCTTCTTACGGTAGTCGAGCGTTGGTCCCCCTCTGCAGTTGCAACCCCCAGTACTTCCCTCATTAGAAACTCTACAATTCCTTGAAGTCTCAGTGTGACCTCTCAACCCAACCAATCTCTTAAGCAAGTTACCGCTTAAGTTTCCGTTTTTCCCATGTCAGTGTAGTACTTCCACATTAGTTACTCGATCTACACATCAAATATTCAACAGTACTTTGTAGCGCCACTTTTTAAAAGCTTCTGCTCCCTTCTTGCCTAAACTGCTGTTCAACATAAGACAAATAGCTCCAGGAGAAGTTCGTAAGATTTCTATTTACATTCAATGGTAGTATATCCCTCTTTTTCAGATAGGCTTTTCCGTTCTTCAAAATCTCGTTCCTGCTATTACTTTTTTATTTTGTCGGCCTTTGTTTCGTCAATCTTCAGTTATTCTGTTGCCCATAGAGCAAAGCTCATGCCTACATAATGTCGTAAATTAATTCGTTCAGCAGCGCCTCATCTAATTTCATTACATTCCATTATCACTGTTTTACTTTGGTAGAAAATCATTTACAACCGGTTTTCAAGATATTATCCATTCAGTTCTATTGCAGTCCCATGAGTTTCGGCGTCGCTGGCGGAACTGTGTTATGCAGAATGCTTAAGGGTTTTGCTTCTCGCCACAGAACTTTCATTTCCTCACAAAACTTCTCTTCCTGTTCCTTTGCTTGTTGCTTAGTAAACAGATAGTTCAACTCTGCATTTCAGTACTGTTTTTGGTTTGATGTGGCATTCCAAACGACCCCAGCACGATCTGCAGGATTAGGATCTGTTTGCTTAGTGAACCATTCAAGGCGCGATAGAGTGCTTGAAGGTTTGTGTACAGACCTGGAAGATGTAACTGTCCATAGCACACTCGTCATGAATGGGTAGGATGAAGGACAACAATTGGTCACCAAGAATGTTGAAATAAACGACCTGATTTATATTCGTGATAATCATGGTACATTATCATAACATCACAGAAGCGTCTGCAACCTGAGCAGTGCCCGCAACACAGGGCGAGTTAAACAACTCACTGGACTGTCAGTGGCCTTGACACCTCACATCATCTGAAAGACGCGACCGCTCAGAGCACACTGCACTCGCCTCCCCCCCCCCCCCCCCCCCCACACACACTCCAGTCAGCCTCTGGACAGTTCCTGTGCTGTTTGGTCCACTGGAGACGTGCAGCGTTATGTGCCACTGTGAGCAACGTCCTTCTTACAGGTACCGAGCTCCACGTCTCCTCTGTGTGCTCGCTTGGAAACTGGTTGACTTGGACCTCGATTGACTGGCAGAGAACTGTTGTACTTAGAATCAAAGGAGACACCTCAAACGCATTCCACTCTTCTAAATTTCTCACTACCATGCCCTGCAAAGATAGCCATCTTGTCTATGATGGATGCAACAATTTATAAATTTTGATATCTAAAAACTTTTTAAATTCATGCATTTGCTCCTGTCACCTAACACTTGTTTTACAATGTTTATGAATGTTCCTAACTAGGTCGCCCAATCTCTGGGAAAACATTTACAAGCGTCACTAGCACATTTGTGAAGAGAGTAAAATATGAATTAGGAAATAATTAGTTCAGGAAGTTTTTCAGTTAACCGAGTAGCAGCAGCGATTCTTGGACGTTTCATATAATTACAGTCAGCAGAAGCAAATCTTATAATATTGTTTTCAGGAAAGTTGTATTAAAAAATGAAAGAATTAGATTAGAACAAAACGTTTTACTTGTTGCACCTTATCATATTCACCGTGCCTAGAGATTTCACAGAGGTTCCACAATTTACGTTCACCTTTATTTGTGTCCTCGTAAAATTTTTAAGAGCAGATAGTAAAAACCTGGGTGTTGACTCTTGTCTTTCTGCAGTCTACTTCCATAATGTAACCATTACGGCATGTAATTGTAGTGATATTATAATATACTACCTTACCTTCACTTACTTAAATACTCCAGTCCACATGTTTAATTTCATTATTAACTGTCTCACCAATTTTAATTTTCAGCATATCTAGCTGGGAAGATTCCACATTTCAATGTGGTACTCATCCGACACTGGCGTGATTTTATTCCTAATTTAAAATGTTGTTTCTTATAGATTACATGAGCAGCTCCTCCAATCGCTCAAAAAAGAGGTCTTAGTTTTTTTCAAATCAATCGTTCACCATAGAGCGATTACCGAACAGCGACCTGGAAATTACATTTCCTGAATTTCAGTCTGTCTACGTCCTCTGTTTTGCTACTCCAAACACTAATCTGAGACCATCATCTTCATTCTGGTAGCGAAATTCTGAAATAGATCAGTTGGCGAAAATGGGAGATCAAACTTACATCTTCCATAGCTGTTTGTGATTCTATTACTGTATTCAGCTGTCTCCTCTGCATTTAACAGTGGAATTCCCATTGGACTCGTAATTTTACCGCCCTTCCTTTTAATTTCACCGAAGGCTGTTTTGACTTTTTTATTTCCCGGGTCACTCCTTCCGCCAATTATTTATCTCTTTTTCGATTTCATCACATTTCATGTAGCCATTCCACTTTAGCTTTCATGCATTTCCTGTTTATTTCATTCCTAAATGACTTGTATTACCTTATTCTTGATTTTTCCTGTACGTTTCTGTACTTCCTCCTTTCGTCAGCCAGCTGAAGTATTTCTTCTGTTACCTTCTTTCTGTTTCCTCTCAATTACCTTCTTTTTAGCTATGTTTCTCTTTCCAAATTGTGTAGCCCCTCTTTTTATAAATGTCCATTCCTCTTCAATTGAATTTCCTTCTGAACTCTTCATCGGCGCTGTAATTATAGCCTCAGAGATCTTCAACCATATATCTCTATTCATGAATATATCTGTATCGCAGTTCTTAGCGCACTATTTCTTCAGTCTGCTCTTCGTCATTACTAAATTGCGAATTGAGTCTACATCAGCTTCTGCGTGTACCTGAATCTAGTGCTGGATTCCATATCTCTTTTGATTTCGGAATCTCTGCCTGACCATGATATCATCTAACTGGACTTTTCCCATATTTCCGAGTCTTTTCCTAGTACAGGCCTACCCCTACCACTTGTAAATACTGAACAGAGCATTCGCTATTACTACCTGAAATCTACTGAAGAGCTCAATTAGTCTTTGTCCTCTCTCATTGTTACTGCCAAGCCCATATTGTCCTTTAACATTTTCTTCTACTCCCTCCCCTAAAACCGAATTCCAGTTCCTCATGACTATTTTGTTTCCCCTCCCCTTCCATACTGAATTACCCGTTCAAAACCCTCATATGTGATCTCCATATCTTCATCTTCCGCTTGAAACATTGGCAAGTATACCTGAACTATCGTTGTAGGTGTTGGTTTGCTGTCGATCCTGATGAGGAAAACCAATATTTTAGGCACACTCTTTGGTTTGGTTACGTCCGTAAGACACATTTGGGTTACCAGTTTCTCTGAGGTAAAGTTTGTATAGTTGTTTGTAATCAACAGGACTGGAAATCATGAACGATGTGTTGTAAATTGCATTGCGTATCAGGATTAAATATATGGATGCTACTATCTAGAAGTAATGGTTTAAATTGTAGCTAATGAGGTAAAGAATTCCTGATAACTCCAACCATTCAGTGTTTAGCGTCTTCCCTTTTTATGTACCACGCACTTCGTTCCATTACCTGATTCACTATTCCTTGATACTTCCGGTCATGTACTGAAAATCGATTCCTTCTATATTTGTCGATTCAGCATCTGTTCATTAAATACTCGATGTACCCATCTTCAGTGTTATTCACCATAGGCTGCTGTCCCTCTTGGGAACCCCATCTTGGTCTGGCTCCTTTATAGACGCCTTTTCCATGTTGTTGCATCTACATTGCATCACTGAGGTAATGACGCCACCCCACGGCGGTCTTTTCGCTAAACAATGCGGGTTGAGGCGGGATTGGACTAATTTAGTTTACAACGTCGAATATTTTACGTTGTGCACAAATGACATTGGGGCACGACAGTTTCTCAGGCTCTCCCTTGTACTGATAATCTCCAGGTAAGATTTGCTACTCTGATACCTATATGTCTACTTAATCCCATAAATATTTTCATTACTCTTTTGCGTTTTGTTGTTACATAAATTTGTCGAATTACGTATATGTATTTGTAGATGTAGAGTTCAAACTTAATGAAATGGTTACCAATAGGTAATTATTTTAGATTGTTTATAGGTATTTTCCATGAAGCCCATGATGACGCGTGTAACAAGTAAGCTACAAACCATGTCACGCCATACAATTAGGAGTGTGTGTAAAGTAACCGACGCTTCAGACATGGGCGAATAGTTTTCGGCAAATGTGGCATATACACAAGGTATTTCGCATAACCCCACGACAAGAAATCCTTGGGTGTCAGGCCCATAGGTCTAGGTGGCAGAGAACGCAAAAAAAAAAAAAATGGCTCTGAGCACTATGGGACTCAACTGCTGAGGTCATTAGTCCCCTATAACTTAGAACTAGTTAAACCTAACTAACCTAAGGACATCACAAACATCCATGCCCGAGGCAGGATTCGAACCTGCGACCGTAGCGGTCTTGCGGTGTCAGACTGCAGCGCCTTTAACCGCACGGCCACTTCGGCCGGCCAGAGAACGCAGTGCCGCCATGCAAGGACGACGGATTCAACGTTTTGGGGGGTGCTGATTCAAAAGTGTGCAGTTCCTTCCGACTCCCTACTCCTCCACAACGATAAAAATTCTGAATTTTATTTTTCGTTTTCTGTACTGCTTATCGACGTAACGGCAAGAGTCGCCTGAAGTAACGTATCACCACTAGAGTGATTTTGGGTTGGGCCGTACGCTGCACCCCCTACTGTGTGGACTCGGCCCGTGTCCCCCGCTGGCCTCCCTCGCCCTGTGTTGCTGTGACGCCCACAGCCGGGCTGGCGGAAACTGGAAGCTGCTCAGACCGCAAACGGGATGTTAGCTGTCCACTGACCGCTAACCGCATGCAATCGCAGTGAAGAAATTACGCACTTCCCACACACACACACACACACACACACACACACACACACGTAAACGCGTCGAGTATTCCTGGCGCACATCCGTAATGGTCCAAATACGCAAATACTACTTGGAGGCGAGAAATCGCGATCCTGCGTTAGTAGCTTCCCGCAGATCGAGAGATTTATACCAAATATATTAATAAGCGACGGTACTAATCTCCTATCGCGCACAGGACAGACCACTATTCAAGAAGAAAGGAAAAAAATCACGGGAAACTTAAAACAATGGAATATCACCAAGATTGGCAATGTTTTATAAAAGCTCAAAATTTTGCGCGGACTTTAATGCGAGATGCTTTTAATAGTGTCCACAACGGAGTTTTGCCTACACATCTGGTAGAAAAACCCAAAGAGATTCTGGTCGTATGTAAAGTACATCAGAGGCAATACACAATCTGTGCCACCACAGTATGATGACAGTGTTTATGTTACTGATCAAAGTGCCGCTAAAGCGGAGACACGAAGTGCGGTAAATATTACAAAATTCGGTCAATCACTGCAGCTGACTTGAGTAAGTTAGAAGTAGATATCCTCGATGTAGAGGAGCAACTTAAACCACTTAATAAAGGCAACTTTTCCGGCCGAATTGTATACCAGTCACGTCCCCTTACGCGTATGGTGGTATATATTTAGAAATCATCTACAACCACTAACTCGACAAAATACAAGCCCCTAATGAGTGGAAATTTCGACACGTCACACCAACAGTCAAGAAAGCAAACAGGAGTAATTCCCTGAATTACTGGCCCATACCAGTAACGTCGATCTGCAGTAAGATTTGGAACATACACTGGGTTCGAACATTATGAATTGTCTCGAAGAAAACGGTCTATTGAGACATACTCAGCACCGATTCAGTAAATATCGTTCTTGTGAGGCACACCTAGCTTTCATAGTAGCGAGTGCTATCGACAACGGACTTTGAACTGGTTCTTTTCTTGATTTCCAGAAGGCTTTTGATACCATTTCTCAGAAACGGCTTGTAATCATTTTGCAAACCCATTGAATTTTGTCCTAGTTGTGCGACTGTATCCGTCATTTTCTGGCGGAAGGGTCACTGGGCGTACTAACTGACGGACAGTCATCGAGTAAAACAGATATGGCATTAGGGGTACGAAAGGGAAGGGTTATAAACCGTCTGCTGTCCCTAATCTGTATAAATTATTTAGGAGACAATTTGAACAGCTTTGTCAGAGTGTTTGCACATTATTCTGCCGTTAACCATCTAGTAAAGTTGACATAAGATCAGAACCAATCGCCAAATGCCAATTTATTTAGCCAAAAGTGACAACTCACTCTAAACAATGGACAGAGGTAGGTCATACACATGAATACGAAAAGAAATCCTTCACGTACCGGATACGTAATAAATCACACAAATATAAAAACTGTCAGTTCAACTAAATACCTAGGAATTACAGTTACGAACTATTCGAATTTGAACGCTGTTACAGAAAATGTTGTCGGAAAAGGAACCAAAGACTGCGTTTCGCTGGAGTCCCTAATCTTGTTAGTATTGTTAGTTAATCTACATTCTAAATTGGAAGTGCTGTTACTGTTGATGAGATTTGATACACCTGCCTGCCTGATCCTGGAGCGCGGCCGATCTCGGTCGTAACGGCGGCAGGCCATTCCGCGTCCGGCGGTATTGGGTAGATGCCCCTCAGCCTTTGTTGGTCTGTTTATTGACTATTTTGGTCCCTAATAAATTCCCTCATAATCTTAAGTGATACCTCGTTTGCCAAACTATTTAGGATAGGTGTCAGCACGTCCTATTATGGAGAAGATGTCTCTGTTCGGTGGTTGTTGTCTTAAATCATACGCTACGTCGTCATATGTTCGACAGTCATAGATGATATGTTCGAGTGTGCCGTCCCGAACACCACACTCACACGCTAGTGTAGCCCGTTCACGAAATCGACGTAAGTATATCGGATATGGCCCATGCCCTGTAAGGAAGTGGAGCATTCCTCTACTTGGCTCAAAGTAACCAATCTCTAATCTTTCCTTGTTATCAGTGAGCAGTTGAAATACCCTTCTCCCCGTTTCTTCATTTTCCCATGATTACTGCCATAGCTCCTCCCCCCTTCCACTGATAGCAAACTTGTCACCTAACTGTACCCCCATGATTTCCCTGGTCTTTCCTTTGGTTACCCAGTACCATGTGTGCCTTCTCCCGTATGTTGATGTCTAATGGATACAGCCCCATTAACACCAACAACGCCCCCCCCCCTCCCCAGGAGGAGTTCGATATGCCCAACAGAGCGTGACAGCATATTCCTCTGCACCCTTCTCACGGTCATGGCAGGCCTCGTGACCCTCTGTGCCCAGACCCCACACCTGTAACCTACTATTGATGTTGAAATATTATTGTGTAGAGTTTAATGAGATTGGGTTTCAGATGGAATCTTTTATGTCCTATGTTGATGAGATTGCTTAAAACTTGTAGGGCTCGTTGAGATATGGTGTCTATATCTGACGTATAATTCCACTTTTCATCAATTACAACCCCTAGATATCTGGCCTCGCGGCGCCGAAGAACTGGTGATTCTTTCATTCTAACGGTTGGATTTCTAATCAGGCTACCTTTCAGCAATAGATACGTGGATCTGTGTGGTACAATCCTTATTTTCGCTTCGCGGCACCATTCTAAAAGTGATGTTATTGTTTTTTCCACTTTCGGTTCTAGGTCTTCACGGCCATGGCCCCTAACCAGCAGGAGGTCATCTGCGTAGGCTGTCACGTCTAGTACGTCCTAGCTGAGATATAATTTCTCTAGCAGCGGTTCTATATTTACATTCCAAGAGAGTGTCCCCAGAACAGATCCATGGGGCAACCTTTCGTGATGGTTTTACTTATTTTCCCGCTAGGCGATGATAACCAAACCTCCCTGTCCTCTTAACAGCTCCTCAGAGAGCCACAGCGGGGCCCTGAGCACTCCTTCTCACACAAGGGGGAGAAGAGCGAGGGCCACCACAGGTTGTCGAATGCGCCACTGATGTCCACCATGATGCCTACCACATACTTTCGTGGGGCTGAGCTGCAAACCTCAACCGCCTGGGCAGTTGCGTCAGACACTGATCGCCCCAGCCAAAAGCTAAACAGCCTGTTACTCATCCCGCGCAGTATCCTGTGTATCGCCAGACTGTCAGCCAAAAACTTCTCTATTAATTGGTGTTGTTGCTCTACTCTACATGATGTTCCCTACAGATCTGGCACTGAATCTCGTTGTCCTCATTCTCCTCATCATCTGGTAACAGAATCTGTAGAAGGACCTCGGCAGACTCCTGCCAGGACTCTGTCATTTGGTCGCCATCTATGATTGTCGAGAGAACCTTGAGAGATCTTATTTTTTCTCTCGGACCAACTTATAGGGGACTCCCCTATGGGCAGTGGCCTGTTGGTGCAGCACATATCTTTCCCAGCTTTTAACCCTAACCCCCTCAGTTCTTTCTGGAAGACCTTTCTGGCTGCCCTGTATCGCTGCAGCCGGAACTGTTTTTCTTGCCAGATGACACATTGCTCGTAATACTTCCTCGTCTGTCTCACAGACTGGCGCATACGTTGTAGTTCGGCAGTCCATGGTGATGGGGAGGCTGCAATGGCTCTCCTCCTGGGTGGTACAGCGGCTTTCACCGCTCTAACTAGAGACCCCACCATTTTTTCAGCATACCTATCAACGTCTACATCACCCTTAGGCAACGGTTGAATGTCACACTCCTGAGCTAGGCATTACCAATATGTGTTATTGGAGTTGTATTGGATCTCCCACCCCACGTCCCAGTGGCACTCCTTGTCATTAAGGCTAAACACAATCAGATTATGGTCGTTGTGACTTGATCTAGGACTCTCCAGTTCGATGTTGCTGAGGGAACTGGGTGTTGACAGGATGACATCTATGTTTTTTCCAAATCCAGCTCCACCTCTATAGGTGTGGGGATTCCCTCATCTGTTTGCCGCAACTAGTTCTGAGGCAATGATGAACTCTTCAGCCTTCTCCCCATTTGCATCTCTAGTGCCGCCGTACCATAGGGGCGGTTACAATAATCTTTTCCCCCACAATGCCGTGGTGACTCGAGTGAGATGATCCAAGAAGTCGTCAAAATTACCTCTATATTGGAAGTATATGTTAATGATGTACACTAGTTCAACAAGTGATTGCAATTCCACGATGTTGCAGTGACTATTTGATAATTGTGCTATGGTAGCAATTCGTAAGGCCTTATTTGCTACAATTATAGCTGCTTTTGGCTCCTCCCCAGTGTACATTATGTGCCAAGTGGCAGCCATAAAGGAGATTTGTCCAGCTTGGGAGTATGGCTCCTACAAGCAGATTATATCCAGCATCCACTCCTCCACTGCCCTTGGCACTTCCTGAATGACCTAGCGACTGTTGTGTGTGTTTATCTGTCCAATCATTATTTCACTTGACATTATGGAAAGTAAGCATGTACGTTACAATCAGGTCAGGTCTTTTTCCAATGTAACGCAATGTGTCCGTTTGCTAGGTCACACTGTATTTAAATTTCCTCCAAATCAAATCTTTCATCCCGTCTTTCAAAAACCTTTTCAATGAGCTCACGCAGGGCTCTGAAGTCAGTGGGGAGATTCATCGACTTGAGTTGTATCCTGTCCACAGACTCCATTGCTTAGAGGGTGACCTTTCTACCATACTTGTACCCTATGCATACGACGTGCATGTCAAGCTCTAAATTTGCGTACACTCTTCTTGGGTCTGCTCCCATAGCTCTTTGTGCTGCCTGCAGCTGCATCGTGCTGGTAGCAGTGCTTTCCTGTAGTATTTGTTATGAAAATCCTTCTTGTACGGGCATGGCACTGTTTATTGTACTAGCATGTGGGCTGTTGTCTAATACTGGGCTGCGTTGGATTATTGCTGGTCAGCCCACTGCCACTGGTCGCCCAACATATCTTTCCGCTTCATCAGTTTGAGTAGGCCCCCACATGAGGGAGGAGGAGAAATCAATAGGAGCCTGAGAGACTTTCTTTTTTTGGCTTTCCTGGTCTCAGTGGCACCATCAGCCATAATCTATTCTGGAAATTAGGTGCTGTTCCAACATTTTATATGTTGGGCAATTTGTACCAAATGCACCTCAGGTGTTTTTGCCCCTATGCATGCATGGTATTGCAGTTTTTTCTTAAGTGGTCCTCAGCTTTGACTTTGATCATGCAGGCTTCCTACTACAGTATTTGTGTATATGATCTATGTCTCCGCAATTGTGGCAATGAGGTGCCACGAGGTATACCAAGAGGTAATTTTTGACGTGTATGGCATGGAACCCTACGAATCCTTTTCCAGAGCTGTCAGTTTCTTCCACAGGGCCCCTGAGATCTCCGTGACACGATGGACTACATCTCAGTCCCTAGGTCCTGTCCTCAATCTTAGCTCGAAATCTTTCATAAAGGTATTTATGTCCATGTCAGCTAATAACTTGTTTTTATGATCCTCTGTATCAACATCAACTATGACTACATTTTTAGTTGCCTTAACTCCATTAATTTTAATTTTTCCTCTGACCAGATTTACTGTAGTGCCGAATATGTCCTGAACTTTCTTGACATCTTGGCCAGGCATTGGTCTTAAAAAGACTGCCATGTCCGGCCATTTGCAGACCTTGGCCATAGTGTCCTCCATTAACTGGGCCTTTGGACTTGCTTGTGCAACCACGCCAGCCCATGTTTTGACAGGTTGAATTTTTAGTCTTTCATTTTCCTCTTCTAGCTCCTCAAATCTGCCTTCTAACTTGGCATTGACAATTGCTCATGCCGCCAGCTCATTTTTGATGGCCCAGACTGCGTCCTGACTAATTTTACGTTTTTAATATTTTGATCTAGGAACTGAGTTATCCTTGTATGCCTATCCGTGATGCTATCCTCTGTCGCCTGACTCAGGCCCTCCTGTGGCGAGGGAGGGGCTAGCATTGAAACCCTGATGGGTGCACCAGAATCGCTTGTCTCTTCAGTATTCATCATTTCTTGGCAAGCGAAAAAGATTGGGAACCACTTCTCTTAACCTGGACCGACTCCTCTGGCATGGGCGGGGGGGACTAAACTGCAGCTCCACCGCCGGCCTCGCCCCTAGACCGAGGACCCCATAGCTGCCGGGTTCAATGCCTTGTTACCAGCACACGTGTCCCTTCAGTACTTGGTCACCGCCGATTTCACTCGTCCTGCATCGGCAAATACAGCCTGCAGTCCGTAGAGGCGGACGCACCTCTCGCCCTTCGACCCCTACTGGCCTGAGCTTCCACCTTGCGGCCAACGACCCACGCAGTCGTTCGGGGGTGTGGACCCATTTAGCCTAACCCTGGCTGTGTTACTACCCCGTGGGCTTGGCAGAACACGCCTCGGAAGACAGAGGAGTGGCGAGGCACACTTGCCGACTTGGGGTAAGATTTCACGACAGCAAACCAGGCCACCAGCAGCAGAGACACGGACGGTGGCGCGTCCCTGTGTTCTGGGGAGCAGCAGCGCCTGGGAGGCGCAGCAGGCCGCAGCCAAGGCCAGCAACGTGCCGCACCGGCCCTACACTGCCACTCAGCCCAGAACCCAGAAGTGACAGATGTTGTGTCCCTTTTGCGCCGCTCCCCCAGTGCCACGGATCCTTTGCTTTCGCCTTGGGTTGGGAGACTCTTAACGTCACCCAGGACGTGAGGAACGCAGGGTTCCGAAATCGTCGTTACACTTGAAAGGTCTCTGTTGGATTCCTTTCATGTTTGATTTCTTAAATCTGTTGTCATTTATGGAGTAAATTCCTCTCCTAAATTTACTGTGGCGTTTCTGACTATCTGGGAGGAGACTGAGTAGTGGAACGTGTTACTTTTACACATAAACAAGAACGATCTGTCACACTACTACACTTTAAAACACAGTTTATATGTAATTCATGTCACACAATCTCATACGGAACCTACATCCGCTTTCTTTTATATACTGTATATGATAAGATACTGTCATCCCCCTTCCCTTCTGTGTAATATTGCTACATGAATTTGCTATGCTGAAATCGGGTGCTAATAGTAGAATAAAAGCGGGTTAAAAGCTGTGAGCTCTCTGGGGAGAAGTTAACCGTGCATTACTGCGCAACTGTTTCACCAGGTAACTAGTCTAGGTTTACCACATTACCAATCAGACTAACATTGATTATAATCTTTTACAGTCATACAACAACCGGTAATATATCTATATATAAAAAGGAGAATTTAAATAAAAAGAAAGAAATCAGTTTATATTTGGAAATTTATTTTAAGATTGTTCATTGAAATTTCAGCATATTATACGTGAGTTATAACTGAGCTGGTGCCTTGTTTAAGGATTGTAAAAATGTGAGATTTTAATCTTACGGAACACATCAAATATGGAGCCAAGATTGGGAGACTGCACACAACCCTGCATTCACAAAACAACACCCAAAGAACGTTGAAACATAAGCAAGAAGAAATTAACCACAACCAACAGATTCAGTTTTCACCCAAAGAAATTACGTTCGTAACACAATCCTGTCCGTCATGTAATTACCACACACTGGTATACTAAATTCATATTAACTCTTTGTGAAATCTTCCCAAAAAGAATAGCTGAAGGCTACTTTGATGATTACACCACATGCTCCACGTGGTCAACTTGGTTTACAGAAAGCGTATAACTCCACAGTAATTTTGATAATTAAAATAAATTCGATCGAAAAGCAATTGACAAAAGAAAAACCTTGTACTGGTTACTAACGTCTTACTATTAACCTGATGGGCCAAACAGTTATATAAGCACGTGGTACTGGTCTCGCAAAGTACACTCCACGTGGGTTGAACATAAAGAAAAGCATAAAGAAAAGTTGCTATATTGTAAAATATTGTCAAGACGAGACGTTATAATCACACAAGCATTCACATTTAAGATTGATGAACTTAGTTAGAGTTACTGATCAACACGTGGTTCCACTTTACTCACAAAGTAGTAACAAAGCAACAACCGGAAAATAATATGAACTTCACACGAGAATTACACTACGCTGCAATTTAAGATAACCTTAGATATTTTAGAGCTAAACCCGAAATAAAGATGATTAAATTTTCAGTTAGGCTGAACTTAACAAATCCATTGTGCTACGGACTTAGCAGACACGCGCTTACCCGGAGATCTTACCACTTCAGACGCTCGCCACGGTCCCACAGCAACTGCTACTGCCGAGCGTGCTTCCTGAGGGTGGCTCACAAAGACAAACGGAAGTGGCCAGAGGGGCAGCTTCCTATACCAACATGACAACGGACGGACAGAACCATACTAAGGATAGAAACCTCTTTGCTTTTAGGAAGCGTAGCTACCTGTTCCGACGTACGCGACAACTCAGTTCGTTTGGTGCTAGACTCGAGACGGATAAACACAATTATTATGTCGGAAACGGACAGGCCTGAGAGCCTTGAGGAACTCTTACAACGTTTCCACGGGGTAAAGGTACTATCATCTGTCGACCTCCGTTCGAGTTTTTGGCAAATCGTGCTACACCCATCTTGCAGATTATATACCGCGTTCCTGTGTTACGGAAATTGTTTCCAATTCCGGCGTCTCCCGTTCGGACTAAACGTCTCATCAGCTGCTTTTATAAGGGGATTAAATAGCATTTTACCTGATGATTTGAAACAGCGAGTGACAATTTACGTGGATGACATATTAATTGCGGAAAAGTCGTGGGAGGACCATAATGACGTTCTGAACAGAGTACTGGATGTTTTTGAGAAGGCAGGTGTAACAGTCAACTTAGATAAGTCACAGTTCGGACGAGAGAACATAAAATTCTTAGGCCATATTGTCTCAGCAAATGGAATACAACCTGACCCGGAGAAAATGGCGGCGATAACGGAGTGTGCAATGCCGACAAATAAAAACAGTTGCGAGCATTCTTAGGCCTGTGTAATTTTTATATGCGATTTATAAATTTTAGTGTACTTGGTACACCCCGTCTATGTGGTCTAACAGGGAAGAACGCTTTGTGGGTCTGGGATCAAGAGGCACAGGATGAATTTTATAAATTGAAAAAGTCATTGGTAGAGGCTCCAATCCTCGTGCATCCCGACCTGACACAAGAATTCTGTTTAATGACGGACAGTTCCTTGTCAGGATTAGGTGCGGTACTGTTTCAAACGGAAGGAAATGATGATATTACTACTTGGAAAACAATCTCGTTTGGGAGCAGGGTGCTCTCTCGATGCGAAAAAAATTATTCCGTGACGGAACTCGAAGCACTCGCGATAGTTTGGGCATTCTCAAAATTTAGGTATTTCTTATTTGGGAGGACCACCAGGGTGTACACCGACCATCGTGCACTCCAATTTCTGATGAGCAGAAAAATCACGCATGGGAGACTAGGACGCTGGGCACTATACCTACAGGAATATAACTTCACTGTGGAATACATTCCTGGACAGAAAAATGTAATTGCTGACGCTTTATCGCGCATTCCTATAGGTTTGGTTCACACAGAAGAAAGGGAACTCGGTGAAAATAATTTTAGCATCCTATACTTACAGAATGTAGCGTTCGAGAATTTTGTTACCACCTCTTTAGGAAGTATAGCGGACGAACAGGATAAGGACGCAGTATTGAAAGATATAAAGAAGAAGTGGGAGGACAAGGAGAATGTAGGAATACGCCAGTACTACTTAGTGCGCAATAGAATATTATTCAAGAAACGAGCCCCGGACGACTCCAGATGGGTGTTGTTGATTCCGGAGGAACACGTAAACAAAATTATATGGTACATACATTTGAGTTATGGTCACTTTGGAGCACAGAAATGTTGTGAAAAACTGAAAGAGACATGCTATTTTAATAACATGCTACGGCGTATTCGTGGTGTACTTAGAGTGTGCGGACCCTGTCAGCGAGCAAAGGCGGCCACAGTGACGTATGCTGCATCATTGCACCCGATAATACCAAGCAAACTTTGTGACCTCGCGGCCGTGGATCTATTTGGGCCACTAATACGATCTAAAGCAGGTTTTGCATATGTTTTCGTAGCGGTAGAGCTAACCTCCAAGTTTGTGTGTCTGACTCCGTTGAAGCGAGCCACAGGAAGGGCAGTGGCAACTGCATTTGCAAAGCAGTTTCTGCATGAAGTTGGGAGCGTGAAAAGGGTTATCTCGGATAATGGACCACAATTTAGATCGCAATACTGGCAGCGGATGCTTCGAAGAAAAAGAATTAAACCTATATATATATCTCTCTTTCACCCCAGCTCGAACCCCAGTGAGCGTATTATGCGTGAATTAGGAAAATTATGTAGGTTACACTGCAGTCGTGATCACCGATCGTGGGACATACACCTAAAAGGATTTCAGAACATAACCAATGAGTTGCCTAATACGTCAACAAAGCTTCCGCCAATCACTGTGCTAAAAAACAAGGACCCCCGAGCAGAATCAAAGAGATGCTGCCTTGGCCACTAGAGCCGAGACTACGCCGGAACGCAATTGTTGACTTAGCTTTATGCAACATCAAGCGTGCAGCAGAAGCCAGAATCCAGGCGTATAAGACAAACGTGAGAGAAACAGTGTTTCATGTAGGACAAAAAGTTCTTATCAGATCACACAAGCTGTGTAACAAACGATCAGGTGTCTGCAAGAAATTTTTTAATCTCTTTAACGGCCCGTATCGGATAAGGAAGATTCCCCATGAAAACGCCATAGAAGTGGAAACTCTTCGATCGAATAAATCAAAAGGACTACACCATGTGTCAAACGTAAAACCATACATTGAGTAGAAAGGGCAGTGGGGAGTAGAGAGGACGGTGAAGAGAATGAACTGATTAGTTTAAATTTGTGACATGCATTTTGAATAATATGTTGGTAAAAATTAATGATAAAGATGTTTTTATGTGATTGATTGAAGTGATGTTGTTAATTTGTTTTCTTTCCTTGTGCAATTAGGATTTAGTTTGATTCAAACGTAAAGATAAAAGGTTTCCTTGTGAACGAGTGAAATGCTGTTTTTTTTTTTGTGTGTGTAAATTGAAAAGAGCCGCTCCTGAGAGAAGCAAGATCTGTGTTGAATTAATGCAAAACTCAGGGGAATATCCGATCTGTGGGTATTATGGGTCTGGCAAACCCAGGTCCCCAGCTGTTAGTAGCCTTGTTTCCGATTTTCTGCTTTCAGTGCTACTATCTATCTGTTACTATTCTATATCTGTCAGTATAAATGAGGATCTCTTACTATAGTATGCGTGCTGTATGAATATTTTAAGATAGGAGAACTCTGAGAAAGGAATGAGTAAGTTTGGAATCTTGAAAACAGGATGCGGTAATACGATTGTTTAACCATTGGCTTCCCAATATGCGATGATATGTTAATATTGATGATATATGTCTTTTTTGTTCTTTATAGCTGAGTACGTAAAGTGCTGTCTGTGGATTTCGTAAGTAGATTGATTCCCTTCAAGGTGAAAGAAGAATTGTGGTTTGTGTAATTTACGTCGCCCTGAAATATTATTGTGGCAGTCAAATACGAGCAGTTTTCCAGCAAATGGAGAATGGAACGGAAATGTGGATCCTTTTTGTAGTCTTCACTGATGTTGAGCCAGAGCCTAAAAAATTATTCTGCGTTAATACTTGTCCGAGAAAAGCGACGTTTATGTATTGTTGCTGATGCTGTGAGCATTACAGCTTACCGTTTTCGCTGGTGCGGGATGCACTGCAGCCTATATGATTTGTACTGAGGAAATTTCCCTCTTGAAGGTAGAGGATGATTAAATAATTTTGATTATGGGAACGAAGGAAAGCTTGGTTTAAGGTAATAAGGATGAAGCAAAACATTTGTCATTTAAACTGCAGGAGGATTCGGATCTTTTGTGTCTGTTGTAAGTTCAATATGTTAAGATGATACTGCTTTACAGAATAGAGGTGACCACAATTTTGCCATTCATGAGAAATGAATCCAGAATAACCACCACAGGCGAAATGACTGATTTGGAAGCGAGAGGTAACTTAAAGAAGGAACGAAATCGCAGCAAAATGGGTAAGAAAATGTAGTATAACCTGTATAGTGCAGACATTTTTACCGTTCTCAGAGCCATCTGTGTGATTAATTCTTGTGATAACGTAATTTTAGATGAAATTTTCTTACTGTTTTATGTGTGAATATATGAGTATGATAAATGTATAATTGCGAGTCTCTTTTCAGGTGTGCGAACTGGTATAAATGTTTTGGTGTGTAAATAACCATTGTTCTTTTTACTGTGTATGTTTAAGGAAAGTTTCTCCATATTTATCATGTGACAAGACGTATGCCGCGAGCGTCAAGAAGAGGACGAATTAGAACAATGTTGTAGTGGTATATACACGGTGTTGAAATAGCATTGAAGTAGCTTATTGGCTTAACTAGTAGTGGATAGAAGTAGAATATTGAGTAATGCATGTTTATGGGTAGTTAGTTTGTAGAATAGACAACAGGTGTGCATGTATGTGTGTGTAAATAACATGTGAACCCTATGCTGTCCTGACCTATACTTGCACAAGGCATAATCCTATTCATTTTAGTGAATTAATAAGTAGCATTTGATTTATTAAAACGTAAGTGAACCACATTAGTGATGTGGATTTAAATATTATATTGTCAGTTCATTTAATTTTTTATTTTTTTTACATTGTTAAGTCATTTCACTTTTATTTTTTTTACATTGTCAAGTCATTTAAATTTTATTTTATATTGTCGATTCATCTAATTATTTTTATAAAAAAAAATTAAGTCTCACTTTGTTCTTAAAAATTGTGAAAGACAATACTAAGTGGTATTATGTATAACATTGTGTAATCACATAAGGATGATGAAAAATTTCTGTGAATGCAGTTGAGAACGTGAAAGCGAACCGGCAAAACTCTTACGAGACAGCGGGAGCAGCCGGACTAGTTGTAAACTGGCGGGTTTCCCGGCAGGACACGCTGTCAACCGGGCCACTTCGGGAGCGCGGCCGACAACAAAAGAAGGGTACGCGGCAAACACTTTCCCTCGCACCTGGAGCTAATGGGCGGCCGCCCCGGGCGACCCTTCCTCGAGGCGATGACCTGAGATGGGCGAGCGGTCCACCGCGCGGAAATCCATCTGCTGGCAACGCACCACACGCACGCGACCGTGACGAGACGGCCGCGGAGAAACAACACGAGGGGCGTGGAGCCTTTTGACACATACTGTCCAGAGAAACTGGCAGACTTCAACGACGCCTATCAACATTAGCTGATGGATGCCTACTGTCAAGCGACAGTAAATCATGGTTCGATGTTCTCTGGTCGCTAAGGGTGGCACAAAAGAAGAGCCACTAAGTGCCATCCTTGCCCAGGAATATCAAACCGGCGAGTCAATTGAGGATAACTCAAGAATGTAACAACACAAAGGGCGTGGAGCCTTTTGACACATACTGTCCAGAGAAACTGGCAGACGTCAACGACGCCTATCAACATCTCCTGACGGATGCCCACTGTCAAGCGACAGTAAATCATGGTTCGATGTTCTCTGGTCGCCAAGGGTGGCACAAAAGAAGAGCCATTAAGTGTCATCCTTGCCCAGGAATATCAACCTGGCGTGTCAATCGAGGATACCGCACGAATTTGACAACACAAACATGGAACCAAATCGAGATGTACGTGACACAGACCACCAAGAGAAACTTCATGAGAGGGCAGAGACGGCGGGATTGCACGCAACAGATGGACAAAAATCCCTACTGACAGCTGCGGCGACGCACCCCCTTCCCCTCCCCTTATATTATGCCTCGGAACAGTGGAACTAGTGAGTGTATCAGTGAACAGTGATTATACAGTTCTTAGTTCAATGCATATACGTGTGTTTCTGTCACAGAAACTTTGACTCGTGTGTTTTGCAGGGATTCGATTTATTGGTGTTTACTAGACTGACTCTTGTATTTTGCAGGTGTTCTATCTATTATTTTTTTTAGACTTTGACTCTCGTATTTTGCAGGTGTTCTATTTATTGTTTATTTTAGACTTTGACTCTTGTATTTTGCAGGTGTTTTATTTATTGGTGTTTTTTATTAGATATTGACTATTGTACTGTTTTATTGATCAATGTTTGTTCTTGTGTGATGTATTAGATTTGTGTTATTTTGTTTCGTAAATTCATTCATGTGGCGTTGCATAGTTTATCAGTCAGATTGCTATTCATTCTCATTGGACTGTGATCGATTAGCCTTTGCATGGGGCATATTTATTGTGAGGAACCCCTTAAGGGTAACAATCACATAATTATTGAAGTTTCAGTATAATGACACAGTGCTCATTGTTTGCTAGCTAATTGAAATATAGGAGAGTGATTAAATTGTGCCACATAGTTATTTTAATTCTACAAATTACTAGTTTTATACGATATAGAATTTTTTTGCGATAACCACTTTGTAAAACATGTTTTTTCTCTTATCATTTTTTTGCTTTTGCGGATTGTGCATTGTAATGTTCTGCTTTATAATACCGATGTTATTTGATGTTCTTTTTGTAATTGCTGTGGCATCTTTGCTATTTTCATAAATTATACTTGTTAATAAACAGTCATAAATTTTCCTGTGATCAGTTGGCTCTTGCAATGAGCAAATACTGGTGAACTCCATAAGGGTAACAACCAGAAATTGTTTTCATATTAAAGACACAGGAACCATTGTTTTTACTTGCTGACCGAATTAGGTCTACACTATCTTTTAAATAGGTGTCACAGATTGTGTTCTTTTTTTTCTGTTTGAAATTAGTAGATTTTAAAGATTTGTTGAAATTATTGTGTTTTAGCAAGTAGCTGGTGACCTTTTGCCTTTTCTTTACACTTTTGGTTTAAGTAGGGTGTGAGAAGCCTGCTTGGGAATGTCCTAGCATGGCCAGAAAATTCCCTGCACAGTCTTTTCCCGGAGCGTTGGGGTTATGAAAGGTCTCTGTTGGAGTCCTTTCATGTTTGATTTCTTAAATCTGTTGTCATTTACTGCATAAATTCCTCTTCTAAATTTACTGTGGCGTTTCTGACTATCTGGGAGGAGACTGAGTAGTGGAACGTGTTACTTTTACACATAAACAAGAACGATCTGTCACACTACTACACATTAAAACACAGTTTATATGTAATTCATGTCACACAGTCTCATACGGAACCTACATCCGCTTTCTTTTATATACTGTATATGATAAGATACTGTCATCCCCCTTCCCTTCTGTGTGAGAGTATGAATGAGCAAATGTATTTGTAGTTGCATGCTTGAGGGTAGCAGACAAGCCTGTCTGCTAGAGAACAGTAGGACCAACGTCGGAACAGGTAGCTACGCTTCCTAAAAGCAAAGAGGTTTCTATCCTTAGTATGGTTCTGTCCGTCCGTTGTCATGTTGGTATAGGAAGCTGCCCCTCTGGCCACTTCCGTTTGTCTTTGTGAGCCACCCTCAGGAAGCACGCTCGGCAGTAGCAGTTGCTGTGGGACCGTGGCGAGCGTCTGAAGTGGTAAGATCTCCGGCTAAGCGCGTGTCTGCTAAGTCCATAGCACAATGGATTTGTTAAGTTCAGCCTAACTGAAAATTTAATCATCTTTATTTCGGGTTTAGCTCTAAAATATCTAAGGTTATCTTAAATTGCAGCGTAGTGTAATTCTCGTGTGAAGTTCATATTATTTTCCGGTTGTTGCTTTGTTACTACTTTGTGAGTAAAGTGGAACCACGTGTTGATCAGTAACTCTAACTAAGTTCATCAATCTTAAATGTGAATGCTTGTGTGATTATAACGTCTCGTCTTGACAATATTTTACAATATAGCAACTTTTCTTTATGCTTTTCTTTATGTTCAACCCACGTGGAGTGTACTTTGCGAGACCAGTACCACGTGCTTATATAACTGTTTGGCCCATCAGGTTAATAGTAAGACGTTAGTAACCAGTACAAGGTTTTTCTTTTGTCAATTGCTTTTCGATCGAATTTATTTTAATTATCAAAATTACTGTGGAGTTATACGCTTTCTGTAAACCAAGTTGACCACGTGGAGCATGTGGTGTAATCATCAAAGTAGCCTTCAGCTATTCTTTTTGGGAAGATTTCACAAAGAGTTAATATGAATTTAGTATACCAGTGTGTGGTAATTACATGACGGACAGGATTGTGTTACGAACGTAATTTCTTTGGGTGAAAACTGAATCTGTTGGTTGTGGTTAATTTCTTCTTGCTTATGTTTCAACGTTCTTTGGGTGTTGTTTTGTGAATGCAGGGTTGTGTGCAGTCTCCCAATCTTGGCTCCATATTTGATGTGTTCCGTAAGATTAAAATCTCACATTTTTACAATCCTTAAACAAGGCACCAGCTCAGTTATAACTCACGTATAATATGCTGAAATTTCAATGAACAATCTTAAAATAAATTTCCAAATATAAACTGATTTCTTTCTTTTTATTTAAATTCTCCTTTTTATATATAGATATATTACCGGTTGTTGTATGACTGTAAAAGATTATAATCAATGTTAGTCTGATTGGTAATGTGGTAAACCTAGACTAGTTACCTGGTGAAACAGTTGCGCAGTAATGCACGGTTAACTTCTCCCCAGACAGCTCACAGCTTTTAACCCGCTTTTATTCTACTATTAGCACCCGATTTCAGCATAGCAAATTCATGTAGCAATATTACACACTTACCCTCATACCCTCGCCCAACTGCCGCGCTCTGCTCAGGAGAGACAGTAGGTGTGCCTCTCGTAACGCAGCTTCCCCTCCATCACGCACCCTTTGCTTTCGCCTCAGGTTGGGGGCGCTTAACGTCCCACCGTGACGGGAGTTTTACATCCTTCCTTGATATCTTCTGAAATTTTGCTGTGCGGTATGGGACCATCTGCTGACTGAGTTGGTGGAAAACATCGTAAAAGTTCAATGAAGGGCAGTTAGTGTTGTACTGTCGAAAAATAGTAGAGAGTGTCATGGATATGATATACGAGTTGGGATGCCAGTAATTTGTACAAAGATGATTTTTCTTATCGCGAGAACTTCTCACAAAATTTCAGTCACCAACTTTCTCCTCTGAATATAAAAATATGTATATGATGCAGCTGTTTGCAATCCACAGAAATGCACTAGGAAAAAGTAAAGAACGTTACAAAACTAAAATATATTTAATACAGATGAAGAGAAAGAAACAAGTAATTCTCAGAAAACGGACGTAGATGTTCTACATAAAAATAAATGCGACACACCATTCATGTCTTACATTCTCTGCTGTGTAAGAGGCTGTAGACATCAGAATGTAGAGCAATAACTTTAACCAGAATGACGGTTATTATCTTATTCCTAGGAGACGATAAAGGAATGCGCCAAATTATTGCCGGCCGCTTTGGCCGTCCGGTTCTAGGCGCTTAAGTTTGGAACCGCGTGACCGCTACGGTCGCAGGTTCGAATTCTGCCTCGGGCAAGGATGTGTGTGATGTCTTTAGGTTAGTAAGGTTTAAGTAGTTATAAGTTGTAGGGGACTGATGACTTCAGATGTTAAGTCCCATAATGCTCAGAGTTATTTAAACCATTTTTGAGCCAAATTATTAACATCACAACTTGTGGAAACAGCATTCGAGATAGGTCGGCAATGTACAGAGTGGGGCAGCCACCGACCCCTTGTCTGGTAGCACAGTGGTAGTCAGTTGTTTCTGAAAACGACGATGGAGATATTTCTTGTGAACTGGAACTTTTTTTTTTCAAAAATGAACATGGACGGAATGTCGAGAACGTATGACACAAGATCTTCATCGTCAGGTACTTAGTTGCACGTTGTAACGGAGTTTGAGGCCCAGAGCAGTTTTCGTGGCACTCATCAACTTTCCATCACTTTAATTGTTAGGTATGTCATGCCGTCGACCTACAAACTAGTGATCTGAGGATAAATGTCGTTACGATGAGACTCGATGAAGAATTTAGCCTCCAAGATAGTTCAGCAGCTTATATGGTGGGGCAAATAAAAGTGGTCCACAGAACGGAGTTCCAGGGTAAAAAGAAACGCAGCAGGGGAAAGGAAATACAGCATTAACCAGACTGTGGCAGATACCACGAGTGGCCACCGTCCACCTCTTGGCACTTGTGGGTCCTGGTCATTCAGCTGCTGAAGGTGGACCGAAGCTGGACCGCTGGGATTGCTGCAGTCTCATCTCAAACGCTGTGCTGCAGTTCTTGAAGACTATGAGGGTTGTTGCAACACACCCTAGATCAGGTGAAATGGCTGACCTGCGCTAACAACTCTATCACACGTGACTCCTAGGATTGGATGGCTGTATGGGCAGCTGCTCCATCCTGTTGAAACTAACTGTAGATGTTTACCTCCTCCGTTAGTGTTGCCTGAAATGATTTCAAAATGTTGGCAATGTAACGCCCCGAAGTCAGTCTCTGATGAAAGCAGATGGGGCCAACAACATGGTGTGCAGACACTGCACACCTAACCCCATCGTTGTGGAAATTGTGCGGATTCTCTGCTGCCCAGAACCTGTGATTCTGTGAGTTGACAACCACTTCGTCAGACATAAAGAACGGATCCATGTCCAAGCCATTCATTGTTTTCTCATCCAGTCACAAAACTGGAGGCACTAAGGAACGAGTGCTGGTTATCACGCTCGAGAAACGGATGCTCAGTAAGGATGCATGTGCCGAGACAGGTAGAATATTCGTCAGCATAATCGATGTGTCATTCCAGTCTCTTGCAACAGACGCCGGATTAATTTGGTAGAACATTAAAGTATTTTCTGGTGCATTAAAATCACATTTCCAGGTGTCCGAGCATGTCTCAGAGTGTTTTTGATACTGTCTGACGCCATTTTGGGACTACGCTTAGCGTGGCGTTTCTTGCTGGCACTTTGACACTATTAAAGTTTTCGACAAACAACTGACCAGACCATTCCACCGCCTATTTCGTCACGTAACTTTCCACAACCAACACCAGCTGCTCTTCTGTGAGCACCGTCGCCTCCTTTGCGCTGCTCCACTCGCACTGACACACTGCGCTCTTATCTGGTCTGGATCACGTGGCCGGCACATACGTCACAGGGTGTTGTTATGTGCACACGTTCACGTCCAATCGTATCCATTCGTCCGCGCCATTTTTATTTGTCCCTGCCTGTATATTACTGGGTTTGCTCGCATATCACGGATGATGCCCAGACTGGAATGGAATGACGTTAACTCGCGGCTTGAGGATGAAGTGAGATGGAACAGCTGGAAGTGACTGAGAGATGGACGTACTGAGACTGCAGTTTTATGTCGATTTCTTCCCCCAGGTTCCAGTTCTGGAGGTCGCCCCGTATTACTGTGTCTGCCCCCACCCCATGCCACAGATTTGTTACATGCCGTACTTTTCCTATTATGTGAGGCATTATTGACAAAATTCGTTGCAAGAGTCTGATGAGAAAGATAACTTTAAAGGTGAGAGTGAATATTATTACTTTTTTTTTTAAATTTACCATCAGATCAAGAGCAGTTCTGATATTGGATAAAGTAAATGAAACAAATTTTACCTCTGTTTACTTAATGAATGGAAATAACTTGCATCCTCATGCGCTACCTCCAGTGTGACAGTATCGTGGTGCTGTTTTCCAGCAGGACAATGCTCGCCAACATATTGCACGTGTCTCTGTGAACGGGCAGTGTCGTGTTGAAGTATTCCCTGACCCCAACGGAATGTGTGTGGGACAGCCTTGGACGCCGGCTTCGTCCCAGTGTAAGCATCAACAGCTGTGCACCTGCTGGCCCCAGGTGGGTACAGAGCGACTCCATGACACCCATCCCAGCAGAGGCGGTGGAACGTCACGCTGATAACTGGCCTCATATGCCCACATCCCTGTGAATTTGACTCGATCTTGCAAGTTACACCGATTATCTCCCTCTACCGCTGAAGTTTCAATTCGTTTTCTCCTCCCCTTCTCGACATTTAATGTTTTTGTGTCAGGTAGTGTATTTTATTATAATTGTCATTATTAAAAGTGCAGGCTTCTGTGGCACATTAAAAGTGAGCACAGATACGGCGTAATGCTAATGGCAAGTAATATATCCAGGGCTGTGGAGGGGGCTAGAGACAGTAGTAAGGTACGACCTCTAGAACTGCAACCTGGGGGATGTAATCGATATAAATTTGTTCTGGGGAAGACAAGGAATAGTTAAGGTAATAGCGCAAGTTATCGCCTTATTTATTTAACTATCAAGAAACTGGGCATGGTGTATTTTAAAGTACTAATTAGACCTTAAGCCTTAGATATAATTGATTTGCATATTCAGGAAAAATTAGTAAGGTTAGCGACATGTGGTGACATCTACAACTACATCTACATCTATACTGCAGAAGCCGGCTTGCGCTGTGTGGCGGAGGGTACTTTGCGCAACGCTGTCACCTCCCCCTTTTCTGTTCCAGCCGCGTATGATTCGCAGGAAGAGCGACCACTAGTTACCATCCTTCTGTGCTAAGATCTCTCTACTTTTATCTTCGTGGTCTTTTCGCGAGATGTATGTAGGAGGAAACAGTACGTTGGCTTCCAGCGAGTCACGCTCTGGCGTCTCCCTCACCCGAAAACTGTTTTGTGTGCTGTTCCACTTCAAATCACTCCATAAACATAACTCCTAGATATATTACGGAAATAACTGCTTCCGGTGATTGTTTCGCGCTCATGTCGTCATACGATAAAGAGTCTTTCTGTTTACGTATTGCAGGTACACTACATTCGTTTATGTTGAGCGTCAGCTGCCACTCCCTGCACCAGGCGTCGATTCTCTCCAGGTCTTCCAGCATTTCGCAGTAATTGTTTGATTAGCGACTTCTCTGTATACAACAGCATCACCCTTTGAAATCTCATGGAAATTCTGACGTTATCTACTAGGTCATTTATGTGATAAAAAATAAGTTATTTAGCACTCTTTTGGACCATACTCGAAACTACTTTGACGCCTGATGATTTCTCTGCGTTTAGAGTGTCATGTTGTGTTCTGTTTGCTAGAAACTCTTCAGTCCAGACACACAGTTGGTCTGATAGTCAGTACGAACGTAAAGCGTGGTTATAATTACAGTGCAATTACTTGTAGAGGTCCAGTGTGGGATGTAATTACCGTATGGACACGAAAGTTGGTGGACATTCTAATGCTTTATCACAGAAATGATTTACGCTGGAAAAAAAAGTAGTTCCAGTTTTGGCCACCAGGTGCAGCTCTGGTGCTGTGAATGCTAGAAAGAAGTATAGAAGTTTATCTTTTATTTTCTTTAGGGCCAGCAGCATAATGAATGTCTGGTAACGACATGATTATTAGAGCAGATGCACCGAATAGCTGCTAAAAATCAGTAATCTTTATTTACGATTGACTGTTTCGGCTCTGTCGCATTTTCGAGTACGTCTAGATTGACGTGACGTCCATATTGCGTCGTTAGTGAACTGTTTTAACTGCAACAGTTTTAATAAGATAATAAATGATGTCAACATGTTGAAAATAAAATGTTAATAGAGATGACCGTGGTTTGACATTTCCATTCTTACGCTGATATATTAGCCTCATACAAACAATGTAAAGCTGATTTGCACCGGGTGGGCAAAATCGGAATTCCGGAGGCAGCGTTAAGCAGATCTATCATGGGTTCAACGACTTGAGTTGTTGTCCCATCTTGCATGAAAAGAGTGGTTTCCGCATTAATGCAGTAGCATATCTACCAAATTTCGCTGCCATGGAATAATTACAGCCAGTACTCGCCTCCATGAGCAGATGCACGTCAATTATAATCCCCCGGGATATTAATTTCTACTGACACCCACTGTGCACAACTGTGGTGCTGGAGCCAAGTGTGAAGTTTACAGGTTGTAATAAAACTCGCGAAATTATTCATCTTCGGCAATTTCGGCACAAATCGTCAAACCAAAACGTCAAGAAAAGCTATTACGATGTTTGTTATTGTAATATATACTCTGAAACCATAAAAATGAAGTAATATGCATTACAAATTCATTCTATTATATCAAAAAATAGTCGACCCACTATATCCATGCAGTACCCAAATGGCGAAAAATGCACACATTTATAGAACACGCACGTGTATATAACTTCAGATGCTACTGATTATATATAACAAAAAAACTCATATTGGCAAGAGAGAACAAAATTAAGTATTTCACTTGTAATGCTGTATTATTGTGTTACATACTGTGGTGTTGCGTTACAAGTGGCACGTGTTCTTCCAGCAGCACAACGCTCGATCACTCACTGAACATGTCACACAGCTCCAACCTTCCGCTGGTCATTCAGTTTCCTGGACAATGTACAAAACATAGAGGGGACACCACGAGCAACCGTAACCCAAAACAAGCCTTATCGTCTGTTGAGGGATCCTTATGGTGCAGGATGAAACAAAGCCCATTCTGTTTGCTCCTCCACTACGTCGCTGGAACGTGTGCTTCCAGCAAGACACCGCGACTGTACTCACTGCTTTCCACGCTCTGCTCTCAGAAGTGTTCATTACATACCCGACCAAGTCTGAGTACCGTGCTGTGCGAAATCACAACCTAAAATTGCACCAGACTAATGTTGAAATGATACAGTAGTGTGCTGTATACATCCTGTCGATTCCGATGAAGATTGTGCAACACGTTTACTTTCAGCAAGACGACGCGCTTTTACTAACATACTGCGTGAAACTGATTCTCCCTCCCACAAATTCCTAAGATTTTATGGCACAGAGATAAAAGATCAGTCTTTGGAATCAAATAGTCAGCACCTCTTAACATAAAATGTATACGTACCGATTGTTGATGAGATGGCACGAAACTTACTGAGTGTATCTGTAACCGACAGTCACATATCGTGGTTGTTGAGGTAAAACGGAAGTCAGTAGGAGCATCCAGCCTGCTCTGCTGCCGTTGGTACATTATCAGCTTTACCTCATCTCCCATACTCTGTTGCAGTGATACAGCCGACGTAATGCTCATTGTGCCCCACCATGAAGACATGCAAGACCACTTTAATTTATCAGGCTGTGCGGAAACGTAAGGTCAAACGAAGCCTGGTGTTTGTTAAGGAGACGCTGAACTGTGGAGAACATACGAAGCGTTAGCCTGCACTGACCCTGCAACACTGGTATCTACCAGCACGACAATGCGCCTCACTCATAGCTCCAGTCGTGCTGAAGTATCTCAGCAAACCTGGTTGTGACATCTAAGAGGTAATCCAGGTAGCGTGTCTTGTTCAGTTGTAGCCACAGGAAACCCATGAGGCTTGTTCAGGGCACCCAGAAGGGAGCAGGATACACCAGACCTGTTCCAACTCCATTCCTACAAAACCAGCTGATTTAATCTTTGAACAGGACGACACCCACCTGCTCAGTTATTGTGTTACACAGATCTGCTCTCCAAGGAGTTCATCTGACACAGACATACTGATATATTGGCGTTTCATGCTGGACAGAATCATATCCCAAAATAACCAATGGTGTTTGGTCGGGAATCGCAGAATTTGCTAGATACAACAAGCCTGGTCTGCTGCCTTTTGGACAACTATACTGGGATGTATTGTTTCAGCAGGACAGCGCTTACTGACTAACTTTCTGAATCACACAGCTGCTCTAACGCAGATGTTTCTCATATCCTGTGTTACTGGTTAAAGGATCAGTTTTTAAATATCCTTTGTGGCCAACTGTAACTTAAAGTAACCCATTTCGTCCTCTGAGGGAACACTAAACTGTGCTGGATTCCTCCAAGCTGTACTACTGTGCTACTTTTGGGGGTGATCTTTCAACAGGACAAGACATTTATACACTTTCACTACTCTCCATCACGTACCACAGTTCCCTCTGAAGTGACAAATCAGATACGCTCGCAGTTGCGTGGCATGGGGAACTTTAACATGAAACGATACTCCTGCGTCTGAGGAATTACTGCACTCTGCAGGTGTCCAGAGTGTTGTCCTGCCTCTGCTGGGTAAGTAGGAGACCATGTTCCACAAGAACACCGGCCTTTCCGTCGCTTTCTGCGATAAGTGGCACAAGTTGTTCTGATGTCCATCAGCTCCCCTGGCAGTGACATGCCACCTCACTTTGAGTATCATGTTTTAGAGGAACCATTAAGGGGCTCCGGAACGCCCTATACTTGCAATGTTAAAATAACGCTTATAAATTACATCTTTCCTCACAAAGTATTTGAGGTAGGAAGTTGAACTTTTTACAGATTATTTATTGGAATATGGGCTACAACTTAACACAGGGATGTTACAAAATTTTAGTTCAGTTATTAAAGATGATTTTTTTTCAATTGTAATGAAAATTCACAACATTTTTTTGCAATTTTTTATTTATATATTCAAAAATATACAGTTTTTTGGGAAAAGGCTGTGTTAAATTATGCAGAAGGTACTGTGTAACATTTACTGAAAGTTTGAAACAAATATGTTTGGAAGATCCTTAGAAAACATGTAATTAGTATGACAAAATAAAAGTTTTGGGAATCGAGCGACAAAGATTGGATTAACTTTTTAGTGCATTCCAGGTCCATAGGATGGATTATCTTCATCCTCTGCAAACTCCTCCTCCAGCTTCCTCTTGTTCCTCCTCCTGTTTACTCTTGCTTGTATTTCTAAACTCTTTACAGCCCTGTCTGCAGCCCGAAGGCGTTCCTTGTCTAAACCAAGCATCGCTCGTACCATGTTAGAACCTATCTTCATTCCCAGCTGTTGTGTTCGTAGATTTTGCTACCATTTTCTTCAGTTGCAGTTACTGCAACACTGTTCCAAACGGTGGTCACGTATGAACACTTATAACATTTCAGTTGTATTTCACTAGCAAGTCCTACGTGCTTTATTATGGAGAGTTCCAGACCAACTTCACTACAATGAATACATCTTACACAGTTTGAAAAAATTCCTTTGAGAACCGACATATCAAATATTTCATTCACATCCGATTCGCCCATAAAACATTCATAGTTTTCACTCATTGAACCAAGCTTCTTCTGTGAAGTATTTTCTTTCCCACTTTGACTGCTATGGGCAGGTGTACTTGAGAGGTTAGGTTCACTCACTTGGTTATCGTCTTTATTGTTTACAGTAATAACACATACCTTTGGCTTTCCAACATTTCTCCTTTTCTTAAAAGCCTTCAGAGGATTTCTAATAACTTTACTTTTACTCATTATTACACTTCAACAAAACAGAGACTCAAGAAACAGAATTAATTACGAATATTTTCGAGATAACGACAGAGTAAATAAACATGGAACAATCGACAATCACACCAGCGATATATATTGAACCATCACAGGTTAGCCACAACACGTACTTTATCTCACATCACTAAAATGTACCTGATGAACACGGACGTTAATAATAATACCATTTGACAGCAGTTTAACAGCGCCACAGTGGGTCACGCCCATGTAGAACACATTTCAAAAAAAATTTAAAAATAGTTGTAGTCTTCGGAATTGAATAAGTTATTTATCTATTAAAAGGTAATAGTCTGCAGATTCAGAAAACGCAAAAAAGTAAAAATTGAACTTTTCATGATATTAAGCCTTTCCGAAGCCCCTTAAGCAAACAATCACTGATAATTGATCAATGAATAATACAGCATGGTCAATGGTACTTGGTAACAACCTTAACGAATGTATCTACTGTTTCTTTGCCATATTTAGCGAGTATGTGTAACTGAATAGATACCATTGTACGCACATTAATCTCTCTGACTTCGTTCTCGAGGTTCCTACTTCAGACGTGCATTAGTTTCAACGTAAATGTAGCACATTTTGCCTCGAATTCCTTTTCTGTAAATTTACCTAATTGAATTTCACGCCAGCCGCTGTGGCCGAGTGGTTCTAGCCGCTTCAGTCCCGAACCGTGGTGCTGCTACGGTCGCAGGTTCTAATCCTGTCTCGGGCATGGATGTGTGTGATGTCCTTAAGTTGGTTAGGTTTAAATAGTTCTCAGTCTAGGAGACTGATGACCTCAGATGTTGTCCCACAGTGCTGAGAGCCATTTGAACCATTTTTTTTTTTTTGAGAATTTCACGAAAACAACTTCGTCCTTCTGTGAAACACTGCGGTTTGAATGCCACAACCACCTCTGTTACTTCTCCCTATGCTCAGTCCTAGCACTCCTTCTGATTTTGCTCCATACCCGCTGTCATGCCGACTTGACCAGGTCTCCAGGTGCTGCTGCAGCAGCAGTCTACATCTACATCTACATTTACATGGATACTCTGCAAGTCCCATGTAAGTGCCTGTCAGAGGGTTCATAGAACCACCTTCACAATTCTCTGTTATTTCAATCAAGTATAGTGCATGGAAAATACAACGCTTATATATTTCCGTGCGATCTCTGATTTCCCTTATTTTATTATGGTGATCGTTTCTTCATATGTAGGTCGGCGTACACTCCTTGAACATCCACATTCAGGTTCAGGTTCTTCCTGGCGTTCAAAATCAGCATATCTATACACTGAAACGTCGTGCATTTCTGTATCATCCCCATTACATTTCTGAATTGTTACGTTATACACTGAAGAGCCAAAGAAACTGCTACACAGGCCTAATATCATGTGGGGCCCCCGTGAGCTCACAGAAGCGCCGCAACACGACTAATGTCTGAATGAGTTCTGGGGGGAAATAACACCATGAATCCTGCAGGGCTGTCCATAAATCTGTGAGAGTACGAGCAGCTGGAGATCTCTTCTGAACAGCACGTTGCAAGGCTTATGTACGTGTCACCTGTCAGAGTCGAATCTAGACGCATCAGGGGTCCCATATCAGCCAAAAACGGCACACACCCAACACCATTACAGAGCCTCCACCAGCATGAACAGCCCCTGCTGACATGCAGAGTCCTCGGATTCATGAGGTTGCCTCTATACCCGTACACGTCCATCCGCTCGATACAACTCTTACCTTTCATTTTCTTTGGTTGATAATACTAAGTTTATGACACTAGTTAATTCATTTGATGCGAGGTATTCTTCGGCTTCCTGGAAGACCCTGACAAAAATACTTAAATTAAGGACGTTTTTAGCAACATACTGGCTGAAACAAAATATCAGTGCAACAAGAAACCAGACAATGTGGGATATTTCACTTTTTTATTCACTTGATAGCTAGTTTGGAGCCAGGACCCATTATCTTCCTTTTACGAGTTTCCACCCGCTCAGGGTAGATGCGTTGCTTATAGCGACTATGAGGCAATAGAGCGACTGCTGTCAGGTACCTAGGTTGTTCTTGAACATTAGCCAGATTTTCTGAAAAGCAATTTGAACCAGACGCTCTGTCTTGCAATGCTGATCGGCACACATGAGAGGAGTCAGGCATCACATCTGGATAAAGAGGGAGGACATCCTGGCCACCAATCGGCTTAATGGCAGTAACAGGAGAAAGTCGGTAAGAGGTCGTAGGAAAGGGTGACTTAAACGGAACAGACAAATTTAGAGGCGTCTCAGTTTTTCTGTTGTTTAATCATTGCAACACCAGAAGTCCCAACGACTGCCCCACGCCTGCATGTTTCTGGAAGATGCTAGGACACACACCAGCCACACTTTAGGTGATGATAAAGAACGTCGCTACTTCCTCATTATATGTTGTATGAATGCGGTACTCACAAAACTGTAGATGGGAAGGAGTGTTCTTCTTTACTACCATCTCCACTGAACGGATCCTACTGTAACTCTGTGACGGATATTGAGTGGACTAGCGTTCACATCGTATACCCCTCACATCACTCTAAGAGAGCAAAGTAAACTGTTGTTACACACGAGGACACGAAAACGCTGAGAGAAAGCTGTCCAGGTATGCACGTTCTGTGGTGAGGCAGTAAACTGGCGACCCTCCCACGTGGTGCTCGATGCACCCTTGGACCACGGCTGCAGAAATAACATAGAAGAATGATGTCGTATTTGCAAATCAGATTTCTCTGGTCAATGTGTTGCATTGGAACTGTTCACGAATTTCTGAGTGACTATTTACGCAACTTGTCTATAGAATGAGGCAGACGAATGCGTTGGCAACAAATTTCTCTGAACATTATTCGACAGTAGTCATTCATTTGATGTTCACAGGCGGCGTTCACAGAAAATACCAGCTCTGGAAAATGAGACAAGTCAATTCCCATGTTTGGTCAGTAAGTAGCTACAGAAGTATCTTTCTGTTGTACACTTTTCTTGTATGATTTTTACTTGCAGTTTTCACGTTTCTTTACAGTCGAGGCGTAGTTCTGTGTATTTTAGTGAGTTAGTAATTTGGATAGCATATTTCCATGAGGCAGTAGTTATGAGGATGAAAAGTGGTTGTTTGTCTTATACAATTGCCTGGCTTTTGGAATGGCTAGATTCAAGGTGTGGCTGATTAGCATGGTTGAGGTGGGATGGTCAACACATTGGAGGAAATGGACAGTATGTCTGAACCCGGCCGCTCCTAATGTTTCCATAAACAGTACATCTTCTTGTCAATAAGAGTAGGGTTCACTTGGAACTTCTCCTTCATTGACTATGTTCTGCAACTTATCCACTACCTCAATAAGAACAAATTTGTCGTCTTTGCAGCTCTTAACCTTCTGACTATGTGTGTGTGTGTGAGTGGAACAGGAAGTACGAGCTAGTCGCACAGGGAAAGAAATAAAAAAATGTGAAGCTTCAGTCACAAACAAACACAGGAATAAATGCCAGTGTCCTACCAACTGTTTAATTGACATTCAAATAGTTATGAAAGATATGGCGCATAAAATCTTGTCCACTAGCGTAAATTCACTTGCTTTTCCTCAAGACCAGACCATGATTTCCATAAGTCGTCAACCATATGTCTGCAACCCCTTGCACTTGTACTTAGACTAAATATATTCCCCAACAGGTGAGACATGTTAATTGACAATCGATTGCCCGGTATTGGCGGGCAAATGCAATACTGCAGTTCCTGTGTTGTTCATAAATACGATGGAATGTTTCCTCGGACGTGCATGCGTCCGTATTTGCATGCATGTCCGAAAGGACATTACAGTGTACTTCTGAAGAACACAGGTAGAGCAGTATAGTACTGGCCCACGAAAAGCTCTCGTGCGAAGCAAAAATGTTGACCAATATTTTAGTCACACTCTTTAGTTTGTTTACGTCCGTAGGATATGTTTGAGTTGTGGTCTGAGGGAAAGTCTGTATAGTTCTTTGTCATTAGCAGAACTGGAAATTATGAACAATGTGTCGCAAATTGACTTGCGCACCAGTGTGTAACGTATGGATTCCAATATCTGTATGTAGTGCTTTCAGGTGTACCTAGTGACGTAAGGAATTTCTGATACCTCCAACCATTCATTGCTTGCTTTTCCGATTTTTTTGCACTACCTCACACATCCTTCGGTTACCTACTTAACGATTCCTTGATATCTGAGGATGTATCCTGTCAATCGATTCCTTCTATTAGTCAGACAGTGGCTCTATTGTTTCCTATCAGTTCGATCCTGTACCTCTTCATTATATATTCTATTTCACCACCTTATCTTCAGAATTATTCTGTATCGCATTTCAGATTCTGCTACGATGGGAGCATGACACTTGTATTTTCTGGTTGCCATCATCCGCCCATAACACCAACGTATGGAGGGCCGGTGGGCTAATGTTGCAGGGCCAGACCTTCTGACACTCATCTGGACTGGTCCCCTCCAACTAAAGGACAGGCTGCCCCCCACTCCGTGAACCATATGTTGGTCTGGCCGCTGTATAGACGCCCCTTCCACGTTGTTGCATCTGCAGTACGGCTGTCTGCATCACTGAGGAACGCAGGCCACCCCAGTCCTGCATAGCCTTGCTGCTAAACAGTGGAGGTGGAGGTGGGACTGGAGTATTGTAGCCTACGCTGTCCAATATTTCCCTTGGTTCGTAAATGACATGAGGGTATCACAGGCTCTCTATATTTTCGCTTGCACTGATAATCGCCGGGTAAGATTGTCTAGATGTCTACTGAATCCTTTTAGTCTTCTGAGTCTTTCTTCATATTCTTATATAAAATTTATAAATTACGTATTTGTATCTCTAGGTATACAGATAAAACAGAATGAAGCGATTACCAGTGGCTGTAGATATTCCGTACGGAGCAAATTTATTTTAGATTCTTTATAGGTATTTTGTATGAAGCCCTTGTCGACACAGACAGTATGTAAGTGAGGACATTTCGTATTATACATTTAGATGCGTCTGTGGATGAATTGTCGCATCAGAAATGAACTATTTGTGTTGTGTAATGGTTTTAGACATAGGTATTTCACATAACCCCTGGAAAAGAAATGAGTTGATGTCAGGGCCAGAACTCTAGAGGGCAGGGAACGCAGTGCCGTCGTGGCAAGGACGACGGATTCAACGTTTTGGGAGGTGCTGATTCTAAAGTGTGCAGCGGCTTAGGATTCGAAGGTCTTGCGTAACGATGGAAATTCTGAAGTTAATTTTACATTGTCTGTAATGCTTATCAATGTACTGGTAAGTGTTAGCTGCAGTCATGTGTCACCGCTGTAGTGGTTTTGGGTTGGCCCGTACGGTGGGCCCCAAACTGTACGGTCCCGGTCCGTGTCGCTGGCCTCCCACGGCCTGCATTATAACGCCCACAGCCGCGCTGTCGCAACCGGGACTCAGTTTGGAGCACAGACAGGATTTCAGCTGACCGCAAACCGCTAGCCGCCTGCGGTCACAGCCGGGATATGACGCCAGCACTCTTGCCTGCTCTTCCCACACACACGCACGTAAGAATCTGAAGTATTCCTGGCGCACATCCGCAATGATCTCTTTACGCAAATATGCGTTCCTGCGTCAGTGGCTTCCCACTAAAGGATAAACATGTCCTTAAAAGGCAAGTGCGTCTATACTGTACGGAGACCTGTGTGTAGCACATTCTGACACTTAACACTAGCTTTTTAATGGTTATGAATATTCCTAGCTAGGTTTGGAAAGTCATTTACCAGTTTCACTGACACATATGTGAAAATATGAAATATGCATTTGAGTGTAATTAGTCCTGGACATTTTTCAGTTAAGCGAGTAGCAACAGTGTTTCTTGATCGCATCATATAATTGCAATCAGCACAAGTAAATCTTATAACATTGTTTTGAGAAATATTGTCCTCAGAAAACGGAAGCATTATATTACTATAAATATTTTTACTTGTTGCACCTTATCATATTCACCATGTTTTAAAATTTCACAAAGGTTCCTAAAATTACCAGAACACACGAGGTTTTAACATATTCTACATCTGTTGACTCATCAGTGAGAACACTGAATTCAGTGTGTCCCAGTTTTTTGGAACTTCGTTCTACGTTGTTATGGCTCTCTCCTATCACATTGTTTACGATCTGGAAACATTCAGTTCAACGCAGTTGAGTAGCATCTGAAATTTAGAAACAGGGAAACAACTCTCGACTACGTCCCCCAGCTGACTTACTACACTCAAACGAAGACTGTTCTGCCACGAATCCTGTCAAGTAAACATTGGATGATTGAACAGTGGAAACACGCTGTATGGAGTGACGAATCACGGTACAGAATGTGGCGATCCGATGGCAGGGTGTGAGTATGGCGTATGCCCAGTGAACGTCATAGGCCGGCGTGTGTAGTGCCGACAGTAAAATTCGGAGGCAGTAGTGTTATGGTGCGGTCGTGTTTTCCATGAGTGGGGCTTCCACGTCTTCTTCTTTTGCCTGGTACTATCATAGCACAGGCCTACATTAATCTTTTAAGCACATTCTTGCTTCCCAATGTTAAAGAGCAATTCGGGGATGTGATCGCATCTTTCAACACGATGGAGCACCTGTTCATAATGCACGGCCTTTGGCGGTGGTTGGACTAAAAAATCATCCCTGTAACGGACAGGCCTGCACAGATTCCTGGCCTAACTCATATAGAACACCTTTGGGATGTTTTGGAGCCCGACTTCGTGCCTGGCCTCACCGACCAACATCGATACATCTCCTCCGTGAAGAATGGGCTGCCATTCCCCAAGAAACTTTCCAGAACCTGATTGAACGTATGCCTGCGAGAGGTGTCATCAAGGCTAAGGAGGGGCCAACACCATATTGAATTCCAGCATTACCGATGGAGGGTGCCTCGAACTTGTGAAGCATTTTCAGCCAGGTGTTCACATAGTTTCTTAATGGAACAAATAAAAGGTATTCATATGATATAGGCTATAAACTGAAAGTAACAGCGTATGCAGAGGAACATGGAAACAGTGCAGCTGAGTGGCATTTCGGCCGTCCACCAATAGAAATGGTGGCTCCATCTTGGTGTGGGCTGTCTTCCATGGAACAGACTGGGTCCTCTGGCCCAGCTGAATCAATCGTTGGCTAGGGATGGTTATGCTCGGGTATTTGGTGAACATTTGCAATGCGCCATGTCACCAGAACACAATTGCTCGCTACGGATTTGAAGAACAATCTGGACCGTTAGAGCGGATGATTTGGCCACCCGCACAGCCCCACAGGCGTCCCGCCCAACATTTATGGGACGAAATCGCTTCGTGCACAAAATCCTGTGCTGGGAACACTTTCACAGTTATGGGCGGTTACAGAGACACCATGGCTCAGTAGTTCTGCAGGGGCTTCCTACGTCCTGTTGAGTCCCGCCACGTCGACTTGTCGGACTACGCCAGGCAAGAGGAGGTCCGGCACGATATTAGGAGGTGCCCCATGACTTTTGTCACGTCAGTGTATTACTGTTACTAATGGTAAGTGGAAACCAACTGTTTGGCTGATTTACTTTCCGCTGGCGACATTCCCTACATCTACAAGTAATAATTAATGAGTAAGGCAGTGCATGGTGTAGGCAAAATCGTGTCTGTACTATTTATTTCCTTCCATACCCCACTCACGTAAAAATGACTGTCCGTAAGCCACCATACACGGACTAACCTCTCTCATCTTATCCTCATTCTATCTATGCGAGATACACAATGAGGTGGAATACCTCGTTATACCGTGTGGGACCACCTTTTGCCCAGTGTAGTACAGCGACTTAATGTGGCATGGCCTCAACAAGTCATTAGAAGTCCCCTCCAGAAACACCGCCTTCCTAGCCCTTTATCCTACCCTTCAATAGTCCCAACGTACCCTCCAAACCCACCTTGACCAATTCACCACTTGGTGCAACCAGTGGATCCTCCGTATCAATCCCTCCATGACCCAGCGATGATCATAGGCCGCACCACCTGCTCCTTCCGCCTCCATGATTTCTACCTCACCATTTACGGCCGTCCTATCCACCTCACTCCTACCCTCAAATACCTTGGCCTCATACTCGACCGCCACCTCACCTGGACTCCCCATCTCCTTACCATCCAAAACAAACCTCACAACCGCCTCCGCATCCTGAAACTCCTGTCCGGCCGGACGTGGGGTCTGCATCCTTTCACCACCCTTCACACCTACAAATCCTTGATCCGCCCCATCCTCTGTTGTGCCAGTGTAGCTTGGATTTCCGCCCCTCCCCGGTTCTATAAAGCCCTCCAAATCCTCGAACGCCTTGTGCTCCACCTCACCGTCCACATCTGCCTTCCGTCCCCCACGAGCATCCTCTACGACCTCATCCCCTTCCCCCACCTTCTCCTTTTCCTTGAACACATCTACACACTATGTATTGTCCGCCGCCTTGATCCCCTCACCCCCAGGTGTCTCCCTTCCTCTCCACCCCCAACCAGTTGCCACGCCTTTACCATTGTGTCCCACCCTCTCTCCATCTCCACACCCTCCATCTCAACTCAACTTCCACCGTCTACCCCTCTCAGATGATGAGCTTCGCCCTGACTTCTACCCTTCCTACCAAATCTAACCCCATCTTCCTACCTCCTCCTCAGAGCTCCCTCTCCTCCCCCTCCCTCCTCCTGAGCGGCTTCCCCCTCCTACTTCCCTCCCTCTCTTGTGCCCTCTTTCAGTGTCTCTGCACTCCGTCTTGCCCTGTCTTCCCTCTTCATCTCCTGCCACACGTATCTCCTGGCCTCTTCCTGTACCCGCTGACACCCCTATTCTCTTCATACCGCCACTTCCCCTGCTGCCCCTTGCTCTCCCGCCGTTTCCATCCTCTCTGACCTTTCCCTCGGCAGGTCCCACCTGGCAGTTTTATTCTTCGTCGTGTGTGTTACAAGTGGGTTTTAAGTGTGTCCCCCACGAACATCTCCATGTCAGTCTAATTTTACCTCCATTTTCTCCCATTACTCTGTTTTATGTTCCCCTTTTTTATCGCCTTATGTATGTAACATTTTCTTCTTATTTTAGTTGTCATGTCGCTCGGCTGAAGAACGGCGGATTGTGCCACTGACAGCCCTCCCCTGCCCATATGGGGCAGTGGAATGAAATCACAATAAAGGAAAAAAAAAAAGGTGCCCGAACCTCAGCCGAGTGCACAGTACATAGGAGAGTGGACCAAAGTGCGCGAGAGGCTGGTGTCGCCGACTCGGACAAGTCTGTTACAGTAAAGAAATACATTGGTGACTAAGGAACACTCACTGTACGTCGATGCTTTGAGGTCCGTTAAGCATAAACTATCAAACCGATTACGTGACTACTTATAACAGGTCGACCAAACCGCCCTCACACCGAGGTGAAATAATGTTGAGGTGGACTGATACAAGAAGGTGAAAATGAGCGCTTATTTTTGTTTTGAAAATGTTGGTTTTAGTCTATAGCCGCAGTTTGTTTATTTTGCCTCCCAGCTACCAGTTGCGGCACACACTACCATCCTCAGGCCATCCTCTGGCACGCATTCGTGACCCTCACTTCCGAAATAACTGTGTCAGATTTTTGTATTTGACACGTTACATCTACTTGGGAAGTAAACTGAACCAGTAGCAAAATAAATAAACTGCTACTGAAGACTAAAACAAAAAATTTCAGTATTGTATTCGTCGTTGTTCGACTGACAGTGTGTGAGGAATATGTATTTTTATATGTAAATTGAGGTGGAGGGGGAAGAAAGGAAGCGGGTGGGAATGGGGTACTGACGTCAGCTGCATCGAGGCTTTATGCAGAATCAGCGGCGACGCGTGGAAAGTGTGTGCCCTGCCGCAGGCCGCCTCAGCGCCAGTCTGCGACTGCACTGAGTTGTCTCCACCGCTTCTACAGAGAAGACAGACAAACACGAGAACCACGCAACACAGTACCGCTGAGGAGGCAAAAAACAAATGTAGAATTTGCCATTCATAGTTCTGGACACTTACAAAGCATTAATGTAGTGAAAAGAATGTAGGGCCGACCTCTCCAGACTGGATGTGCTGGGTCAGTCTAGCTCGTAATAACCGTGTCGCAAGTGCTGATGTCGTGACGTCACAGACTTGTATAACCGCGTGAGGCGTGCAGCGACACGGCAGTTTTCTACGGCGGGTGCTTTTTACGTCTGCTTATGCCTGTCAGACGCTGGTTACGCCGTGACGAGTTTTCGGCACTGTGTATGATGGAACTGTTTAACAAACCACAGAAAAATACTCGAAAAAAGTACACAATGTTAGAAAACTAAAATATATTTAATACAAATGAAGAGAAAGGAGCAGGTAAATCTCGGAAGACGGACATGGATGTTTTGTTCAATAAAAAATGCGACACCCCATTCATGTCTTACATTTTCTGCTGTGTAAGTGGCTGTAGACATCAGAATGTAGGGCATTAGCTTTTACGGGAATGACGGTCATTATGTTACCCCGAGGAGACTATAAAGTTATTCCCCAAATTATTTACATCACAACTTGAGAAAACAACATTCGAGATAGCTCCGGAATGTACAGGGTGGGGCCGCCACCGACCCCTTGTCTGGTAGCACAGTGGTCATCTGTTGTTTTTGATAACGACGATGGAGTTATTTCTTGTGAAATTGAACTTTTTTTCAGATTTAATACGGAAGGAATGTCGAGAACATATGACATAAGAACGTCATCATGAGAAACTTAGTTCCATGCTGTAGCGGAGTTTGTGGCCTAGAGCAATTTTGCATCTCCTTAATTGCTTGCTATGTCATGCTGTCGAGCTACAAACTAATGATCTGAGGATAAATGTGGTTATGATGAGACTTGATAATGCATTTAGCCTTCAAGATAGCTCGCCAGTTTATATGGTGGGGCAAATAAAAGTGGCCCAGAGGACAGAGTTCCAGGGTACGAAGGAACACAGCAGGGTGAAGGAAACACAGTACTGACCTGTCTGTAGCAGATGCCGCGAGTGACCACCGTCCACCTCTTGGCACTTGTGGGTCCTGGTCAGCCAGCTGCTGAATGTGGATCGAAGCTGGACCGCTGGGATTGATGCAGTCTCATCCCAAACGCTCTGCTGCAGTCCTTGAAGACTATGAGGGTTGGTGCGACACACCCTAGACTTGAGAGCTCCCCACACAAAATGATTGCACAGTGACAGATCAGGTGAAGTGGCTGGCCAGCTGCGGTCGTGACCAGACTCACCTCCGCTAACACCTCTGTCACACGTGACTCCTAGATTTGGCTGGCTGTATGGGCAGCTGCTCCATCCTGTTGAAACTAACTGTAGGCGTTTACCTCCTCCGTTAGTGCTGCCAGAAATGATTTCAAAATGTTGGCAATGTAACGCCCCGAAGTCAGACTCTGATGAAAGCAGATGGGGCCAATAACGTGGTGTGCAGACACTGCACACCTAACCCCATCGTTGCGATAATGCAGCTGTGTTTTGTGGAAATTATATGGATTCTCCGCTGCACAAAACCTGTGATTCTGTGAGTTGACATAACCACTCAAGTAGACACGAAGTAGCTAATCACAAAACTGGAGGCACTAAGGGACCTCTGCTGGTTCTAATGCCCGAACAACAGACACTCAGTAGGGATGCAAGTGCAGGCCCAGCTATATTCGTCAGCATGATCGACGTGTCATTCGAGTTTTTTGCAACAGGCGTCGGACTGATTTGATAGGACATTAAAGCATTTTCTGGTGAGCTCCATTCACATTTTCTCGAGTCCAGGCACGTTTTGGAATGTTTTTTGACTTGTTCAAAACATATACTGTCTGAGGCCATTTTTGGACTAAGCGTTGCGTGATGTTTCTTGCCGGCACTTTGAGACCATTAAACTTCTCGACAAACAAGTAACCACACCATTCCAATGCCTTTTTGTGACGTTACTTTCCACAACGGACACCCGCTGCTCCTCTGTGAGCACCGTCGCCTCCTTTGCACTGCTCCACTCGCACTGCGCTCTTATCTGGTCTGGATCACGTGGCCGGCATATACGTCACAGCGTGTTGTTACGGTTATGTGCACACATTCACGTCCAATCGTATCCATTCGTCCTTGCTATTTTAATTTGCCCCTGCCTGTATATTACAGGGTTTGCTTGCATTTCACGTATGATGCCCAGACTGGAATGGAATGACGTTAACTCGCGGCCTGAGGATGAAGTGAGATGCAACAGTTGGAAATTCATGTCGAGTGACTGAGAGATGGACATATGGAGACTGCAGTTTTATGTCGATTTCCTCCCCCAGGTTCCAGTTCTGAAGGTCACACCGTATTACTGTGTCTCCCCCCACCGCAGGTCCAGATTTGTTAGTTGCCATACTTTTGCTAGTACGTGGGATATTATTGCCAAAATTCGTTGCGTGAGTTTTCGCGCTCCAGTTATTTTTTCTGTACACAAGTTTTTTTTTGGTTAATTGTATGTTGCGAACAAATGAGATTAATTGTTATTATACTAGAACTGGCTTCTTATTAAATGAACAGTTTTGTTACTGTAACTCAGTAGACTGCACAACATATCCACCACTGCTACAGTTATTGTAAAAATGTTCCGAAATTATTTCTGTTATCAAAAATAATGAAGTTACCGTACGGAATGCTTAAAGAACCTCAAACCTTGCAGTGGATTTTTCGTCAACATTAATTATTAATCAGTGCCATGGCTAACACTAGAGCGCAAGACTATTATTATTAACCGGAAAATGATTTCTCTATAACTTTTACGAGCCCATAATTTTTGCATAGCAAGGTTTCCTTTTGAAACATGAAAGTATTTTAACTTTGATACTGTTAAAGTTTACAATATTAGCAGCCCGCGTCCGCCTGTGAAGCACAACGTAAATTCTGCTGCTTTGTACTCCGATCTCGAACTGCTGTGAGAAATAATTTTAAATTCAGTTTTCGCCTGACCGCTTATTGCCGTATGGTTGCCCTTATTATCAGATTTGAATCTGCCGCGGCGGCGGCTCGCTCCGCCGTGTCTCAGCTCTGCACCGCGGACACGACTTAAAAAGCTGAAAGTGTCGCAAATAGATGTGTAAAATACCAGGCAAGCTTTCTAATAGTACCATACGAATTCTCATTAAACAACTACATTTAAAACTCGAATAACAAGTTCACACACCATTCTTTATACTCAGCGCCCAATAGCGTCCTGCTTACAATCTTGACAAATGAAAGCTACCTACGTGTTAAACATAGCGTCACAGGTTCCTCCTCTCTATGTGACTCCAAGAGGACGACAACGACAATATTATTCTTACACTACTACTTATAAAATGGCTGATTGTCATGAAACCTTTGAGTTTTTCTTCATTGCTTCTTTTCTGTGGCGATTTCAGAACTCGGCGACACAGATATTATTTCACGAATCCACTACTTAATCCTTTACAAATACAAAATGTATCATAATTGTCTCTATTCTATTATTATTCAGAGCTCACACACGTAATCAGTGCCTGTATATACATAAATAAAATTGTAGTTGCATAGTTATAAAGCATGTTTTACGTGGAAACGTTATAGAGTCTGATGTGAAAGATAACTTTAAAGGCGAGAGTGAATATTACGAGTTTACAGCAGACCACATATCGTGGTTGTGGAGGTAAAACTGAAGTTAGTAGGAGCATGCAGCCTGCTCTGCTGCCGTTCGTACAATATCAGCATTACCTCACCTTCCATACTGTGTTACAGTGATACAGTTGAAGTGATACACATTATGTCCCACCATGAAGACATGCAAGACCAGATTAATATATCATGCTGTGCGGAAATGTAGGATTGAAACGAAGCCTGGTGTTTGTTAAGGAGACGGTGAACTGTGGAGAACATAAGAAGCGTTAGCCTGCACTGACCCTGCAACACTGGTATCTACCAGCACGACAATGCGCCTCACTCATAGCTCCAGGCGTGCTGAAGTAACTCAGCCAACCTGGTTGTGACATCTAAGATCTAATCCAGGTTGCATGTCGTGTTCAGTTGTGGCCGAAGGTAGCCCCTGAAGCCTGTTCACGGCACCCTGATGACAGCAGTATACACCAGACCTGTTCCTACACCGTTCCTACAAAACCAGCTGATTTAACCTTTGCTCAGAACGACACCCATCTACTCAGTTATTGTGTTACACGGATCTCCTCTGCAGGGTGTTGCTCAGCTCACCTGTCGCAGACATGCTGATTTATTGGCGTTTCATGCTGGACACAATCATAAGCCAAAATAACCAGTGGTGTTTGGTCGGAAAACACAGAATTTGCTATATACAACAAGCCTGGTCTGCTGCCTTTTGGACAACTTTACTGGGATGTGTTGTTTCAGCTGGACAGCTCTTATTGACTAAGTTTCTGAATCACACAGCTGCTCTAGCGCAGATGTCCCTCATACCGTGTGTTACAGGTTTAAGGATCACTTTATAAATATCCTTTGTGGCCAACTGTAACTTAAAATAACCCATGTTATTCTGTGAGGGAACACTAAACTGTGCTGGATTGCTCCAAGCTGTACTACTGTGCTACTTTTGGGGGTGATCTTTCCAGTAGAGCAGGAGTCAGCACTACAGTATACAGCAACCAACAGACTCACTTCAGGGGGCGCTGTGTGAGGAGTAGATGTACCCAACTCCCCTCTGTCCTGTATACGGCATCTCTTGTGTTGCACTGCGGACACAGCCAGTCTGCTAACAACAGCTTCACGACCCTGCAACAAAGTTCAGACTGAAAAGTCAGGAGCAGGTAGATGCGCTTCCCTCTGTTGCTCCATTGCACCTGGCCAAGACGTGGCAACAATCTCGTGGGCAGTAGAAACGAGATCAGCAAACGCCAATTTCGACGCTGTTCCAAGGAGGACTTCAACACAATTATCCCCCACTAGCATATTAAATCAGAGGCGGCCACTTTAGGTGATGAGAAAGAACGTCGCTACTTCCTCATTATATGTTGTATGAATGCGGTACTCACAAAACTGTAGGTGGGAAGGAGTGTTGTATTTTTACTACTATCTCCACTGAACAGATCCTACTGTAACTCTGCGAAGGGTATTGAGTGGACTAGCGTTTGCATCGTATACCCGTCACATCACTCTAAGAGACCAAAGTAAACTGTTGTTATCTTCTGGCCAAGACGATGTGCTACACTCGAGGACACGAAAACACGGAGGCAAAGTTGTCCAGGTATGTGCGTACTGTGGTGAGGCAGTAAACTGGCGACCCTCCCACCCGGCGCTCGATGCGGAACTACCCCTGGACCACGACTGCAGAAATATCATAGAAGAATCTATACCTTATGACGTCGTATTTGCAAATCAGAATTCTCTGGTCACTGTGTTGCATTTGAACTGTTCACGAATTTCTGAGAAATTCTTGTCTATAGAATGCGGCAGACGAATGCGTTGGCATCAAATTTCTGTGAACATTATTCGACAGTAGTCATTCATTTGATGTTCACAGGGGGCGTTCATAGAAAATACCAGCTCTGGAAAATGAGACAAGTGAATTCCCAGGTTGGAAGGTGTGGGGTACAGTAGAAGGATGCAATTCTCATGTTTGTCAGTAAGTAGCTACAAAAGTATTCTTCTGTTGTACGCTTTTCTTGTATGATTTTTACGTGAAGTTTTCACGTTTCTTTACAGCCGAGACGTACCCCTGTGTATTTTAGTGAGTTAGTAATTTGATGGTTCCATCAGGCAGTAGTTATGAAGATGAAAAGTGGTTATTTGTCTTATACTATTGCCTGGGTCTTGGAATGCCTAGATTCAACGTGTGTCTGGTTGCACATGGTTGAGGTGGGATGGTCAACACATTGGAGGGAATGGATGTCTGAACCCGGCCGATCCTAACGTTTCCATAAACAATACCTCTTCTTGTCAATAAGAGTGGCTTCACTTGGAACTTCTCCTCTACCCACTATGTTCTGCAACTTATCCACTAACTCGATAAGAGCAAATTTGTCGTCTTTGCAGCTCTTAACCTTCTGACTACGTCTGTGTGTGTGAGCGTGTGTGTATTTACAGGGTGAGGGACTGGTGCCTGTACCACTGGTATAGACAGAACACTACCGCTTGTTACTGCTCTCACCCAGCGCAATGTATTAATTTTCATCGCTACAGTAGTCATTCCACTGTCACACAATGGGTAAATAGTTCTTTACTACTTTCTTTGTCACTGTGTTGTGTTTCTATCGAACTGCAGATGATACAGCGCTTTACTGTCTGCTGTTCTCATCTGAGAGTGTGTACCTGCCTTTAGTTTTTCGAACGAACGTGGAACGCCACATTCACGTTCAGGAGAAAGTGGAACAGGAAGTACGAGCTGGTCGCACAGGGAAAGAAATGAAAAAAAAAGTGAAGCTTCACTCACCAACAAACACAGGAAAAAATTCCAGCGTCATACAACACATTTAATTGACATTCAAAGACTTACGTGACGAAATGGCGCATAAAACCATGCCCATTGGTGTAACTTCACTTGCTCTTCTTCATCACCGGACCCTGACTTCATGGGTCGTCAACCATGTGTCTGCTACCCCTGTACTCGCACATACGTTATGTATATTCCCGTACAGAGGAGACAAGTTAGTAGTGGGGCAACCTATGTGCTACGACACTCTGCATTGTTGCCAAATTTATTGAAGATGGCGGCGATGACGTCATCCAAGATTCCGGCATGTAGACTTGGCAACAGCGCATGACGTCATCCAAGATGGCCGATTTTGGCGGGAAAATAGGCCAATTGCGCTATGTGCACTAACCTAACCTCCAGAAAAAATTGGCGGGAATTTTGAATTTTGGTGGGAAAATAGATCAATTGGGCGACATCCACTAACCTAAGCCTCCAGAAAAAATAGGCGCGAAATTCAAAATCCAACAGGATAATGCACGCACAACCGTACTTATCTTTATTATTATTCATTATTATTGATTATCATTTATTAACATTCATTATCATTTATTCTTATTTAAATCATTCATGTGTGTATGCAGTCCAACTGTGTTAGTTCATACCCCTGCCACCAGAGAGTGCCGCCGTGACATCATTTAAGACGGTTGATACTGGTGGGAAGAAAGCCAATTGTGCTACCTCCACTGAACTACCATTACCATTCTCCTGGACATTGTCTTTGCTGAGCTGTCGTTGTCAAACCATCACCATATGTTCGATCATAGAGATGAGTGTGGGTGATAGAGCAGCTTTCAATAACTGCATTTCATGTAGACATTCTAGGAAGAACTGTAGCCACAGTTCACTACATGAGGTGTGGAAGCGTATGATAATGGAGGAGTGTCGGAGGAATAAGTACAAGTATTCTGTTCAGCAGAATTCGACAATGGAGAGGGCTGGAGCCAGGATGCATTCCGTAACCAGCATATGCTCATCCACATGCACAAACTGTAGATGTATTTACCATCAAGCATTCAATCTTCCAAAACGCAATAGACATTCAGTTGATAACAGTTCACTTCGGCATAAGCATATACGTACACTACGTATATACCATTGAAGACCATCCTGTAGAATGTGTTCAATTGATGAGTTATTGGTGTTTGACCGTGCTGAGTTTAACAGCAGTGTAGTTTGCAAAAATACAGCCGACGACTGCCCCCATACCCTCCTACATGCTGAATGGAAATGTGCATTAATCCTGGGACATATGAATAAGAACAAGAACACAGTCCTCCAAATAAATTCCCTCCAACGAAATGGTTTAAAAATGCATTACCCATCTCATGGAAACATCTGCTACTGTTGGAACTGTCTACCTAAAGCCAACATATAAGTTCCCAGCCCACAAGAGATGATTGCCTCCCATCCAGCAGAGCGACTAACTGATCTAGTTCACGTGTTCCCCCCTAGAGGACACTTCGATAGGTCACGTTTTCACGTCATTCAACCAATAAGCACCCAGCATCATGATGATGTAGTTGGCTTCTATATAAGAACCACTCAGCAGCTCCTCGATCTCTGTTCCAGTCAGTCAAGATGGAGTATCAGTCGCCACCACAGCACAATAGGAGGAGGAGCAAACAGCATCAGAAAAGTAAGTCTCTAAATTATTGTTATTATTATTATTATTATTCTCCTTTCTCAGATGTTATGTCTGGTTAAAAATGGAAAGTGACACGGACCTTGATCAAGTGTGACTTCCTTTTAACTGTGTGGTATATGTTACATTGCAAGTGGAACTTTTGGGTAATTGAACATGTATCAATAATTACAGATTTCTGTAGTTGTATGTTTGGATGTAGCTGTATTGCGTTGATGTACTGGTGGATATTGTGTGGTATGACTCCTGTGGTTGATAGTATAACTGGTACAATGTCAACTTTATCCTGATGCCACATGTCCTTGACTTCCTCAGCCAGTTGGATGTATTTTTCAATTTATTCTCCTGTTTTCTTCTGTATATTTGTTGTATTGGGTATGGATATTTCGATCAGTTGTGTTAATTTCTTCTTTTTATTGGTGAGTATGATGTCAGGTTTGTTATGTGGTGTTGTTTTATCTGTTATAATGGTTCTGTTCCAGTATAATTTGTGTTCATCATTCTCCAGTACATTTTGTGGTGCATACTTGTATGTGGGGACGTGTTATTTTATTAGTTTATGTTGTATGGCAAGTTGTTGATGTATTAATTTTGCTACATTGTCGTGTCTTCTGGGGTATTCTGTATTTGCTAGTATTGTACATCCGCTTGTGATGTGATCTAATGTTTCTATTTGTTGTTTGCATAGTCTGCATTTATCTGTTGTGATGTTGGGATCTTTAATAATATGCTTGCTGTAATATCTGGTGTTTATTGTTTGATCCTGTATGGCAATCATGAATCCTTCCATCTCACTGTATATATTGCCTTTTCTTAGCCATGTGTTGGATGCGTCTTTATCAATGTGTGGTTGTGTTAGATGATATGGGTGCTTCCCACGTAGTGTTTTCTTTTTCCAATTAACTTTCTTTGTATCTGTTGATGTTATGAGATCTAAAGGGGTTGTAGAAGTGGTAATGAAATTGCAGTGGTGTAGCCGATGCATTTAAATGAGTGATTGCTTTGTGTATTTTGTTAGTTTCTGCTCATTCTATAAAGAATTTTCTTAAATGGTCTACCTGTCCATAATATAGGTTTTTTATGTCGATGAATCCCCTTCCTCCTTACTTTCTGCTTAATGTGAATCCTTCTGTTGCTGAATGTATGTGATGTACTCTATATTTGTGGCATTGTATTGAGTGCTTCTAGGTCTGTGTTACTCCATTTCACTACTCCAAATGAGTAGGTCAATATTGGTATAGCATAAGTATTTATAGCTTTTGGCTTGTTTCTTGCTGTCAATTCTGTTTTCAGTATTTTTGTTAGTCTTTGTCTATATTTTTCTTTTAGTTCTTCTTTAATATTTGTATTATCTATTCCTATTTTTTGTCTGTATCCTAGATATTTATAGGCATCTGCTTTTTCCATCGCTTCTGTGCAGTCGCTGTGGTTATCCAATATGTAATCTTCTTGTTTAGTGTGTTTTCCCTTGACTATGCTATTTTTCTTACATTTGTCTGTTCCAAAAGTCATATTTACATCATTGCGGAATATTTCTGTTATCTTTAGTAATTGGTTGAGTTGTTGATTTGTTGCTGCCAGTAGTTTTAGATCATCCATGTATAGCAAATGTGTGATTTTGTGTTGGTATGTTCCAGTAGCATTGTATCCATAATTTGTATTATTTAGGATGTAGAATAGTGGGTTCAGAGCAAGGCAGAACCAAAAAGGACTTAATGAGTCTCCTTGGTATATTCCATACTTAATCTGTATTGGCTGTGATGTGATATTATCTGAATTTGTTTGGATGTTGTGGTTTTCCTATTTTTCATTACTATGTTTAGGAATTGTATCAATTTAGGATCTACTTTGTATATCTCCAATATTTGTAGTAACCATGAGTGGGGTACACTATCAAAAGCTTTTTGGTAATCAATGTATGCGTAGTGTAGCGACCTTTGTTTAGTTTTATATTGGTATGTCACATCTGCATCTATTATCAATTGCTCTTTACATCCTTGTGCTCCTTTGCAACAGTGTTTGTGTTCTTCATTTATAATTTTGTTCTGTGTTGTATGTGTCATTAATTTCTGTGTAATGACTGAAGTTAATATTTTGTATATTGTTGGTAGGCATGTTATGGGGCGATATTTAGCTGGGTTTGCTGTGTCTGCTTGATCTTTAGGTTTCAGATAAGTTATTCCATGTGTAAGTGTATCAGGGAATGTGTATGGGTCTGCAATGTAACTGTTACATAATTTAGTTAGATGTGAATGTTTTGAGGTGAATTTCTTTAGCCAGAAATTTGCTATTTTATCTTTTTCAGGGGCTTTCCAGCTGTGAGCAGAACTAATCGCTCGGGTGACTTCATGTTGCAAAATTATCACTTCAGGCATATGTGGTATCATCTTGTGTCTGTTTCTGCTCGTATCCACCATGCATGCCTGTTATGTTGTACCGGGTTTGACCATATGTTGCTCCAGAAGTTTTCCATGTCTGTTATGTTTGGTGGATTGTCTATTTTAATGTGTGTGTTATCTACTGTCTGGTAAAATTACTTTTGGTTTGTGTTGAATGTTTGGTTTTTTTTTTCCTTCTATTTTCACTTTTTTGTATCTTCTAAGTCGTTTGGCCATTGCTTGTAATTTCTGCTTCTTTTCATCTAATTGCTCTATCGCTTCTTGTTGTGGGACTTTACCTAACCATTTTCGTTTTTTGTCTGATATTTCATTTCTTATAAATTGTGTTAGCTGTCCGATGTCTTTTCTCAGTTTTCCTATTCTGATTTTTAGCCTGTGTTGCCTTGCTATTGCGCGCAGTTTGAGTCTTAACACGACGTCCTGTGGCTGCACGAAAAACATTACTCAACATGGTGGCGTTGTTGTCAGAGTTATTCCGACGCATAATCCGTAGGTAGCGGTCATCCACTGCGGCCTGAGCGAGGCACGTCATCGACAGTTCCTCTCTCTCCCTCCTTCCCTCCCTCCATGTCCGAACATCGTCGCTTTGGTTCACTCCGAGACGCCTGGACACTTACCTTGTTGAGAGCCGTTCCCATAATACCTACAACACGAGCCGTGTACCTCCTTCCACGTGGAATGGCTGGAACTGATTGGCTGTCGGACCCGCTCCGTCTAATATGCGCTGCCCATGCATCATTGTTTACATTTCTGGGTGGGTTCGGTGACGTCTGAACAGTAGAAGGGACTGTGTCTGTGATACGATATCCACAGTGAACATCTATCTTCAGGAGTTCTGGGAACCGCTAAACTTTTGGTGTGTGTGGTGGTGTGGGGGGGGGGGGGGGGTTGTAGTTACACTCACCGCACGAGAGAGCTCCCATGAGAAGTGAGCCATGGTAGGGCAATGAAACAACGTTGAAACATTTGTGAGGACATGGGGAAGAGCAACAGTGAACAAACCATTAAAAATCCCATTTTAATTTCCACATGAGGGGGTAAAACTTCGTTAATTGCGTTCAGTGTTTACATTCCGCGTTACGAACTTCGGTCAGTGTGGAGAGGGTGTGCATCGGCGGCAGCCCCGTCAGCTCGCCACGCCTGCCCTGGACACGCGCGGCCCCGCCCCCCTGCCTGCGGCGCCACGGGCAGTGTTGATGCGGCCCGCGCCGCCGGCGGAGATGAGGCGCGCCCAGTCACAGCCTCCTGGGCGCTACGGACGTGCGTACACGCACAGCTGTCTTTCCGCCCTGTTCTTCTCGTAGCTGTTCTGTGGTCTGACTGTGTAGTTCGAGAGTGCACGTTGCTGTGTTCGCTCTCTGCAGAATCCCACTTACATTCCTGCAATTTCGTCAGTTTTCTTGTTTTCTACGTGAGAAATGTCACGTCGCCGTGGTTGCACAGATAAAGAAATCCTGGATATGCGCACTAAGAGCGAAAGTGAGTGTGGATTATCTGACGTTGCGTCTTCAACAGAATCTCGAAGCTGTAGTCCTCAGCCATTTACGTCAGAGGGGAGAGCGAGAATTACAGTCAGCAGTTCCTCTGAATCCGAGGAATCAGAAAGCGACAGTGAAACGGTTCAGAAAAATGCGCACTTACGTGACACATTTGACTGGAAAGAGACCGATTTCCAGCCATTAAACCATTACTTCGATGACGAGTTCAGGACACAAATACCAGATACTGACCCAAACATTCTTTCATTTTTTGTGATATTTATGTCTCAAGAACTTTCAATTTATTGCAGACGAAACAAATTCGTTTTTACGTTTACACCAGAGAAAATACTACAGAATCAGAATTCTCCTGGGCCGGCCGGTGCGGTTCTAGGCGCTTCAGTCTGGAACCGCGTGACCGCTACAGTCGCAGGTTCGAATCCTGCCTCGTGCACGGATGTGTGTGATGTCCTGAGGTTGGTTAGGTTTAAGTAGTTCCAAGTACTAGAGGACTGATGACCTCAGATGTTAAGTGCTCAGAGCCATTTGAATCATTTTTTTGTGAATTCTCGACTGTCAAAATGGAAATGTATCGTTTTGTTGCTGTTTGCCTTCTGGAGGCGCAAGTTAAGAGGTAAAAATTAACTGCTTATTGGTCCAGAGATACACTTTTGAACACACCAGTTTTCAGCGACATTATGTCCAGAGACCGTTTTTGTCTACTTCTGAGAAGCTTACACTTCAGTGATAACTCTGCGAGTACTGGAAGCGACAGTCTATTTAAAATTAGGGCTAGTGTTGGCAAATTTCGTCTGACATTTCTTAATTCATGTCGCCCACATCACAAGATTTGTATGGATGAAAGTCTCTTGCTGCTGGAAGGACGATTATCTTTTAAGCAAGTTATTCCAACGAAGCCAAGTAGATTCGGAATAAAGATATTCGGACTGTGTAATTGTGACAGTGGGTATATTTTAAATTTTATTGTGTATACAGGCGCACCAACAGAAATTGAGTTCTACAATTTGCGACAAAGTGGCGACGAAGTGGCAACTCTTATGGAGCCATATCTGGACCAGGGTCATATTCTGTATGTCAATGACTGGCTGGTACTGCAGTCGGGCCTGTTCCTCTGGCTTCACATCATGGAACAGCCGCGTGTGGCACTGTTCGTGAGAACAGGCGTAACATGCCAAAACTGCAGACGAAATTAAAGCGAGGAGAAACTGAGTTTAGGTCCACTGACAAGGTCCTTGCTATCAAGTGGTGCGATACGAGAGAGGTGTACATGTTGACCACAAGTCACACAACACGAATGGTTGAAACAGAGAAGACTGACAAATACTGACGAAAAGATAGAGAAACCGCAGTGTATTGTAGAGAACAATTCGAGTATGGGTGCAGCTGACCGTTGTGACATGTAACTGAGCTCAGTGGAATCAGCGCGTGAGACTGTGAAATGGTATAAGATGTATTTTTTTCACATTCTGGATTTGTGCATTCTAAATGTTCATGCTCTCCACCGGTGGTAACAGGGCGAAAACTGGCACCCGCAGAGTTTCACCTTTCTCTCGTAAGGGAGATTGTAGAAAAATATGCTACAGAACGGAGGAAAGCTGGTAGGGGAAGGTACTGCGATGACGAGAATCCTCTGCGATTCACACGGAGACATGTCCCGGCTGTTGTGAGTGAACATTCGCAGGTAAGTACGCTAATGCGCAGATGCGTGGTTTGCACGAAACAGTAAGTGCGCCGGAAACTGGATACCGATGCAAAACTTGCGACGTTCCATTACGTGTTGCACGCTGGTTTGAGACTAATCATACAAAGAACCATTACTCATCATTTGGAACTAAATCTGAGAAAATTTACTCACACTTCTGAATGAATCACTAAAAAAAAGACAAAAATGTAAAAAATATAAACCTATTTTTATCTTCGCCAAAGCCCGGTAGATGAAACAGGTGTAAAATTATTTTAACGAAGCCTGACTTCATATGTAGCAGTTTACTGGCAAATGAACGGACTTGGTGATTGAGATGGCGCAATATCTGTACTGTGGGAAATGTAATTACGCCGAGTACATTACGGCAGTATAACAAAACCCTACATTAATCTGCATACGGTATATTGAAATTATTAACACGTAACATGGACACTTATATTCTTTCATCCTTAACAGTACAAATGTATATCACAATCGGTCTAATTGTACAAAACATGTTTTCCATAACTGATTTAAACGCCTTCGATCAACAAGAAACAACACGCCAAAGTTAAAACTCTTCTCAGTGCGATTTTTCTTGCTACTTTGCCTCTGTTGTCGGTCAATACTGAAAATTAAACTCTGTTCTGGGGAGGGTGGGGGGCTTAAAATTTGTTGTTCGAATGAGAATGGTTTTGAATCATTAATAGAAAACGGTATTTGAAAAAGGAGTGTCTAATACAACCTGCTTTCAACTTTTCATGAAAATCAACATCTTTTCGACTAATTTGTGGATTATTCGAAAATAGTAGGGGAATAAAAATTTTTATTCCTTATCTTTGTGTAGTCAATCCATTGCACTCTAAATTTCATTTTCATCATGCGTTCACACTACTAGACATGCTAACCCGAAGTTTACATTGTTTTCGGGCCTGATTTTCGCGACCAACTTTCATTCCAGTTGTACAGCTTGGTATGTTCTATGGAACACAATTTTTTTTAAGCAAAATCGGAATGAAAATACCGCATTTTTGACGTTTTTACGAAATCCTCAATTCTGTGGTTAATTCATTCAGTACTGGAAAGTGCTTTGGAAATGTAACTTTGTATTTAAGAACCTTTTGTTGTTAGGTTACTACATGGCAAGTTTCACGTTCGTCATAGCATTAGTTCAGGAGATGCAAGAAGCCAAACTGAAATTTTTTCGAGTGCCTAATTTTTTGGCCGATTTACCTACAATTTTCTGGCTGAATATGGTTCTTAGGAGAACGCATAAAGTTGTACAAGATGGCCGGCCAAATTTTATTTCTTTACAGAAACGATTGCCCGAGATATTACAGACCAAAGTCGGCACAATTTCACGGTGGCTCTGCGCGGGCCGATCCGGTGAAAGAGCTGCGTGCGTTAGTTCCAGTACGTCTGGGAGCGTAACAGTCTTTTCATTTCTGGGGCCAAATAATTTCAGTCGGCTCCAGGTCAGTTCTGTTGGGTTCGTACTGTAATGGCACAGTAAGAAATGCAGCATTGGTATGCTGTACGCGATGCTGTGAAAATGATTGTTATTCATGTTTCCACGACACACATCTGTGGCATAGAACAACGGACACCGTGCAAATAAGGAGTATTTAGCTTTTCATTTTTGCACTGAATAATTGTTATGTTTTCTTAATTCGTTAACTGTCTTTCATAAAATATCGATAGTTGAGAATTTATAATTGAAATGAAATTTTGCGTGCGATATGCAATTAAAAACAAGAAGTTGTGCATTATTCATAAAAATTGATGACTTTTACAAATACGAGATGCAGGTAATTCAAATTGAACGAGAAAAACCTGCCCGAGGCAGTACTTTAACCAGTGAACCATGTATTGCAATAATTCACCAAGCCATTACGCTACCGACTCCGCTATACATTCACTTTTAGTTACGTTGTAGCTATATGTGACAGTCCCTCGGAAAACTTCAAAGCCGATTATCTCTGTGAATTTATGACAAACAGCAAGAACAGCCAATTTATCGGCACTTCTTACCCGTGTTCCACGCGCGCGCCTCACCACGCAACAGGAAGCGGCCTCGGCCGTTTCCGTACTGCGCGACAGTGGGAGGACAACGATGCAGGGGCCGTGACTGCACACGATATCTGAAATAGAAACTACGTAGCTAAAGCGTGGTTAAGAGAAACGTTGGTGGCTGTTAATGCGTTTGAATATCTTAAAAACTTCCGTTTAACGTATCCATGAACCATGGACCTTGCCGTTGGTGGGGAGGCTTGAGTGCCTCAGTGATACAGATGGCCGTACCGTAGGTACAACCACAACGGAGGGTTATCTGTTGAGAGGCCAGACAAACGTGTGGTTCCTGAAGAGGGGCAGCAGCCTTTTCAGTAGTTGCAAGGGCAACAGTCTGGATGATTGACTGATCTGGCCTTGTAACACTAACCAAAACGGCCTTGCTGTGCTGGTACTGCAAACGGCTGAAAGCAAGGGGAAACCACAGCCGTAATTTTTCCTGGGGGCATGCAGCTTTACTGTATGGTTAAATGATGATGGCGTCCTCTTGGGTAAAATATTCCGGAGGTAAAATAGTCCCCCATTCGGATCTCCGGGCGGGGACTAATAAAGTGAACGTCATTATCAGGGGAAAGAAAACTGGCGTTCTACGGATCGCAGCGTGGAATGTCAGATCCCTTTATCGGGCAGGTAGGTTAGAAAACTGAATAAGGGAAATGGATAGGTTAAAGTTAGATATACTGGGAAATAGTGAAGCTCGGTGGCAGGAGGAACAAGGCTTTTGGTCAGGTGAATACAGGGTTATAAATACAAAATCAAATAGGGGTAACACAGGACTAGATTTAATAATGAATAAAAAAAAATAGGAGTGCGGGTAAGCTACTACAAACAGCATAGTGAACGCATTATTGTGGCCAAGATAGACACGAAGCCCACACCTACTACAGCAGTACAAGTTTATATGCCAACTAGCTCTGCAGATGAAGAAATTGATGAAATGTATGAGGAGATAAAAGAAATTATTCAGGTAGTGAAGCGAGACGAAAATTTAATAATCATGGGTGACTGGAATTCGAGAGTAGGAAAAGGGAGAGAAGGAAACATAAGTGAATATGGAAGCCGCCTGGTAGAGTTTCGCACAGAGCATATAGCTAACACTTGGTTCAAGAATCATGAAATAAGGTTGTATACATGGAAGAGTCCTGGACATACTAGAAGGTATCAGACAGATTATACAATGGTAAGAGAGATTTGGGAACTAGGTTTTAAATTGTTAGACATTTCCAGGGGCAGATGTGGACTCCGACCACAATCTATTGGTTATGAACTGTAGATTAAAACTGAAGAAACTGCAAAACGGTGGCAATTTAAGGAGATTGGGACCTGGATAAACTGACTAAACCAGAGGTTGTACAAAGTTTCAGGGAGAGCATAAGGGAACAATTGACAGGAATGGGGGAAATAAGTACAGTAGAAGAAGAATGGGTAGCTCTGAGGGATGAAGTAGTAAAGGCAGCAGAGGATCAAATAGGTAAAAAGACAAGGGCTAGTAGAAAACCTTGGGTAACAGAAGAAATATTGAATTTAATTGATGAAAGGAGAAAATACAAAAATGCAGTAAATGAAGCAGGCAGAAAGGAATACAAAAGTCTCGAAAATGAGATCGACAGGAAGTGCAAAATGGCTACGCAGGGATGCCTAGAGGACAAATGTAATGATGTAGAGGCTTATCTCACTAGGGGTAAGATAGATACTGCCTACAGGAAAATTAAAGAGACCTTTGAAGAAAAGAGAGCCACTTTTATGAATATCCAGAGCTCAGATGGAAACCCAGTTCTAAGCAAAGAAGGGACAGAAATGTGGAGGGAGCATATAGAGGGCCTATACAAGGGCAATGTACTTGAGGACAATATCATGGAAATGGAAGAGGTTGTAGATGAAGAAGAAATGGGAGATACGATACTGCGTGAAGAGTTTGACAGAGCACTGAAAGACGTGATTCGAAACAAGGCCCTGGGAGTAGACAACATTCCATTAGAACTACTGACGGCCTTGGGAGAGCCAGTCCTGTCAAAACTACTAGGTGAAATACCCTCAGACTTCAAGAAGAATATAATAATTCCAATCGCAAAGAAAGCAGGTGTCGACATATGTGAAAATTACCGATCTATCAGTTTAATAAGTCACAGTTGCAAAATACTAACGCGAATTCTTTAGAGACGAATGGAAAAGCTGGTAGAAGCGGATCTCGGGGAAGATCAGTTTGCATTGTGTAGAAGTGGTGGAGCACGTGAGGCAATACTGATGCTACGACTTATTTTAGAAAATAGATTAAGGAAAGGCAAGCCTACGTTTCTAGCATTTGTAGAAACCTACGTTTCTAGCATTTGTAGACTTAAAGCTTTTGACAATGTTGAATGGAATACTCTTTCAAATTCTAAAGATGGCAGGGGTAAAATACCGGGAGCGAAAAGCTATTTACAATTCGTACAGAAAGCAGATAGCAGTTATAAGAGTCGAAGGGCATGAAAAAGAAGCAGTGGTTGGGAAGGGAGTGAGACAGGGTTGTAGCCTCTCCCCGATGTTATTCAATCTGTATATTGAGCAAGCACTAAAGGGAACAAAAGAAAAATTCGGAGTAGGTATTAAAATCCATGGAGAAGAAACAAAAAGTTTGAGGTTCGCTGATGACATTGTAATTCTGTCAGAGACAGCAAAGGACTTGGAAGAGCAGTTGAACGGAACTAACAGTGTCTTGAAAGGAGGATATAAGATGAACATCAACAAAAGCAAAAAGAGGATAATGGAATGTTGTGGAATTAAGTCGGGTGATGCTGAGGGAATTAGGAAATGAGACGCTTAAAGTAGTAAACAAGTTTTGCTATTTGGGGAGAAAAATAACTGATGATGGTCGAAGTAGAGAGGATATAAAATGAAGACCGGAAATGGCAAGGAAAGCGTTTCTGAAGAAAGGAAGTTTGTTAACATCGAGTATAGATGTGTCAGGAAGTCGTTTCTGTAAGTATTTGTATGGAGTGTAGCCATGTATGGAAGTGAAACACGGACGATAAATAGTTTGGACAAGAAGAGAATAGAAGCTTTCGAAATGTGGTGCTACAGAAGAATGCTTAAGATTAGGTGGGTAGATCACATAACTAATGATGAAGTATTGAATAGACATCTTGGATATTCGGGAATCCTGCCGGATGTTCGCGTCGTTCTCAGACGATATTTCAACAGCGTGCCTCGCTGTCTTCTTTAGGTGCGACCTGAGACTGGTCCTTGGGTCGATCGAGTCCAGTATTTATGCCTGGGAGGAGCTGGGCGTTCCCTAATCGGTCCGCGCCGCGTCGACGGCAGTCAGAACATTCGCGACAGGAGGGGTCCGTTGAAGCCGAGTCTGGCGGGCGCGGACCACAGATGAAACACTCGACCCGGCGCGGACCGATTAGGGAACGCCCAGCTCCTCCCAGGCATAAATACTGGACCCGATCGACCCAAGGACCAGTCTCAGGTCGCACCTGAAGCCAGCGAGGCACGCTGTTGAAATATCGTGCGAGAACGACGCGAACATCCGGCTGGATTCCCGAATATCCAAGAGGTCAACAGATCGCCGGGAAAGCATGGAGAATTACAAGTATTGAATAGAATTGGGGAGAAGAGGAGTTTGTGGCACAACTTAACAAATAGAAGGGACCGGTTAGTAGGACATGTGAGGCATCAAGGGATCACAAATTTAGCATTGGAGGGCAGCATGGAGGGTAAAAATGGTGGAGGGAGACCCAAGATATGAATACACTAAGCAGATTCAGATGGATGTACGCTGCAGTAGGTACTAGGAGATGAAGAAACTTGCACAGGATATAGTAGCATGGAGAGCTGCATCAGACCAGTCTCAGGACTGAAGACCACAAGAACAACAACAACAACAACGACAGTAATAAGATATCTAATAAGTAAGTAAGACCTACTTCCAAGAGCGTAACAACACCAGCGTAGATATTCAAACCCGCACACTGCGGAATAGAAGACGGAAAGTGTATCGTTCAAGTTTGGGAAGACGAATTTCCATAATTTCGGCTAGTTCCAGGAAATGTATACAAAGCAAGGTGATACTTTGGTATTGCAAAAGGTGGAGAGGGATTTTCGATTTCACACGGCGGCATAACCGACGCCAGCGGTTATTTTAAGTGTCAACCACAAACGAAGGCGCTTAACTTCGGTTCAAACCCCGCTAATGGAAAGTCTCTACAAGGTGGACACCGTGACAGCAGGCAAGGTATGTCGTAGTTGAATGCTAATTTCAACATTTCTGATTTTCAAGGCGATAATAGACCTGCTTACGCAATTACAAAAACGCTATTAATATTGCTTCTTTTTCGTTTACAGATAACTAGTCTGAGCTTACATTCGCATTTCACACAATTAAACAACATCATAGGTATGCCAGCTCTCACTGCAATGTAAAAGTATCTTCTTTAAGTTATTCCCGAATTCGACAAGTGCAAGTTAAACCACGAGTGGAAAAACAAAATGTGAGGCATTAATTGACGCTTCCAACAAAGGTAGCCTAATCAAAAAAGTTATCCAATTCATGTAAAATGCTTTCATGCGCAAGCACAGAATTCTCGATTTCCATGAGGACTCTGGTCAATCTGCAATGTCTGGGCAGAGCTTGAAAAGGAATCCAAACACAAGGTGAGTATGTCCCAGGTTTCTAAATTTTACTGTAGACAATGCAAACGCATACTGTGGGAAAAAGAACTCTACATTCATTTAAAAAAGAAAAATCGTGGGAGATTGAAATCAAATTGCTGCGCACATATACTCTATAATTGTTTTAAATGTGGTACGAACGCTATATCAACAGATACTGAAATGTTAGTAATAAAGACTTTCAACTATTTCTCAAATTCATCTAAAAGGTTATCCAAGTTAAAAAGAGTTCTTTCAATTTATTGATACAGAATACAATGCTTTGTCAAGATATGTACTTACAAGGTGGTTAAGCCTAAAGCCTGCCACAGAAAGTGTTGAAAACTCTTCCTGCAATTATGTCATACTTTCCTAGTGTAGAAGATTGCCCCAGCTTTATCAAAAACAACTTGATGGGAGTGTGTAGTTCAGGAATACAACTAATTTTAGTGGAATTAAATGTTCAATTTTCCTTGCACTTGTGGTCATCAGTCCTGAGACTGGTTTGATGCAGCTCTCCATGCTAATCTATCCTGTGCAAGCTCCTTCATCACCCAGTACCTACTGCAGCCTTCATCCTTTTGAATCTGCTTAGTGTATTCATCTCTTGGTCCCCTCTACGATTTTTACCCTCCACGCTGCCCTCCAATACTGAACTGTTGATCCCTCGATGTCTCAGAACATGTCCTACCAACCAGTCCCTTCTTGTCAAGTTGTGCCACAAACACCTCTTCTCCCCTATTCTATTCAATACCTCCTCATTATTTATGTGATCTACTCATCTAATCTTCAGCTTTCTTCTGTAGCACCACATTTCGAAAGCTTCTATTCTCTTCTTGTCTAAAATATTTATCGTCCATGTTTCACTTCGATACATGGCTACACTCCACACAAATACTTTCGGAAACGACCTCCTGACACATCTATACTCGATGGTAACAAATTTCTCTTCTTCAGAAACTCTTTCCTTGCCATTGCCACTCTACATTTTATATCCTCTCTACTTCGACCGTCATCAGTTATTTTGCTCCCCATATAGCAAAACTCCTTTATTACTTTTTAAGTGTCTTTTTCTAATCGAATTCCCTCAGCATCACCTGACTTAAATCGACTACATTCCATTATTCTCGTTTTGCTTTTGTTGATGTTCATCTTATATACTGCTTTCAAGACACTATCCATTCCGTTCAACTGCTCTTCCAAGTCCTTTGCTGTCTGACAGAATCACAATGTCATCGGCTAACTTCAAAGTTTTTATTTCTTCTCCATGAATTTTAATACCTACTCGGAACTTTTCTTTTGTTTCCTTTACTGCTTGCTAAATATACAGATTGAATAGCATTGGCGAGAGGCTACAACCCTGTCTCACTCCCTTCCCAACCACTGCTTCCCTTTCATGCCCCTCGACTCATAACTGCCATCTGGTTTCTGTACAAATTGTAAATAGCCTTTCGTTCCCTGTATTTTACCCCTGCCACCTTCAGAATTTGAAAGAGTATTCCAGTCAACAGTGTCAAAAGCTTTCTCTAAGTCTACAAATGCTAGAAACGTAGGTTTGCCTTTCCTTAATCTTTCTTCTAAGATAAGTCGTAAGGTCACTATTGCGTCACGTCTTCCACCACTTCTACGCAATGCAAACTGATCTTCCCCTAGGTCGTCTTCTACCAGCCTTTCCACGCGTCTGTAAAGAATTCGCGTTAGTATTTTGCAGCTGTGACTTATTAAACTGAAATGAAAAAAAAGAAACAAAAAACTGTCAATTTGTGAAATATACCGTGTGACGTAGAAAATAAAACCGGAGGTAGAACATAGGATAAATGATCTTTTTTTGCTGTAAGGTGCAACAGTTGCTAGACAAATTGGAGGACCAGATCCCGGATGAAAGAAACGCGACTGGAAAAATGCAGACATATATATGAAGTCTGTGTGAAATAATAAATAGTTCGTTTTTTATGAGTAACGTTCTGTCCTTAATGGATTGCATATCGCTTGGAAAAAACCCTTTGTTTCAAAATATTTTGAAATTAGACGAATCACTTGGCATTGTTGATATCCTTAGTGTAGATAATACGTACTCGGGGATCGCTATGGTTTCCCATTTCTTTTGGGGGGAGGGAACGAGCACTTGAGAGCAAAGTTGGCTGCTGTCAACACCACCGAGGTGAGTCTGCATTATAGAAATGATAGGCGCATCAAAACTGTGTAGTGCTTTAGAGTAAATTTTCTTCAAATGCGTTCATGATGAAGGTTTTCTCCATGACGAACATTACACTGAGTGATGAGCGAAACAGAGCTTCAGTTGATCTACTAAAAACGAATTGTACACTTATTTCAATCACGATGAAAGCTGCCGTGATTTCAAGGCAGCATTGTCTCATGGAAAGTGTTGAGATTTGCACGCTCAGCTGAAAAGTACTCCTCTTCACTGTGTTGAGTGTGTTCTGAAGAAAATGCGCAAAAGAAACTATTTTAAAAAGTGTCGGTGTCGATACATCTGTTCCCATTTTCCCTCACTGGAATCTGGGGGCAGGAAGGCCATTCTGCGCTCCGTCGTCGCGTCAGCCTCGCTGCCGCACACCCCTCTCCCCCACAGCAACAGGTACTTTTTTTCCGCAGGTGTGGCCGCACTGCGCCACTTGCCCGGGGAAGTCCCGGCCTCTGTGGAGCCTGGGCTGGCCGCGGCGGGCGGCCGCTCCCCGGTGGCAGACCTCTCTCTCTCTCTCTCTCTCTCTCTCTCTCTCTCGCAGTGGCTGTGTGTCTCCTCAGTGTTTCAGCCTCGCAGCCGGAGTATTTGCTTCTGCGCCTTTTAGCAAAACGGCAACCACACCCGAGTATTCTGGCTTTTGAGTTTATATCCCGAAGGAGGCTTCCGACGTGGAAGCCGGTTGAGCTACCCGCTCACGCCTTATGACACAACCTTAAACGAATGTAGATATCCGAGTTTCATCTATAGTGCTTCTCGAAATTAAAATATCAGCTATGTTTTACAACAGTATAAGCAATCCTGCCGTGTTCACGATTCATTGTTAAGTTACCTCGTTTACACAGAAGATTAAAAGCATAATATGTGAGACACTAATGAAAAACTTCCGAAATCGTCATTTATTCTGATTTTCTCGCGATACGCAAGTTGGTAGGCGCTACAAACATATCTGTAGTAAAAACGTTCGTAAGTTCATTTAGATGCGAAACAGTTTTACATTTATTTCGAAAAGTATTCTTATTTTCCGGATCTGGCTTGACTGCCGCTGTTTGCGAAACACTGAAATTTATGCCGGTGCGGGACTAACCCGAATGCCGAACAAACCTCCACAGCTCAGGTCAATCCCGATTCGTAAAATGCGAATCCATTTCGAAATGTTTACCACAGCTATAATCGCGAGAGGAGAGTGCCTGCACCTCTGAAGGGCATTGCAGTGTGACCCGGAGGTGGTATTAACACGGACGTTGTCACCTCGAGTTGAACGCATTTCAGAATAGCTACGTACCACTGTATTTCGATTTAGAATCTCGTTGGGTACACTGGAATATGCAATTGGAATTATCGTGCATTGACGGAGACTATTCGGGTACGATTTCCCACAATACTGTTGTCACGGCGTGAACACGCGACTGGAGCTATGGCTTGCCCACTTTGACAAAGGTTTTTCTCTACTCCAAACCACGCTGGGCAATGGCAGTTTTAGCTCTGGTTTTGTTTCGCAAAGACGCAGTAACATTTCTTACGCAAGAGGACTTTTCTGAGGGAAGCTGTAATTTTCTTTCGTTTCTATTCTGAGTTCAGTAGCAAGCTGCTCTCGCAAATGGCGTTAGCAGGAGAGTTTCGTGTTCAGTCCTGCTGCCTGGCACCACTTACACAATCTGAAAACGACTTCTTCCTTAGGGATTAAACGCAGCAAATATAGTTCATTTTGAAGTTCGTTTGTGCTTGTATCTCTTTGAACTAATGTCTGCATATCACTACCGAGAACAGGTATCACATTTTTTTGCGAACGAAGGTAACAGACTCCAGACAACAAGACGGACTGCATGTCGTACCGACAAATACGCCCTTCGATATGCTGCAGTCTGTGTCGGCAGCTTCGACTGCGCTTAGTCTGGGCTGGGAATACGACATGACCCCGGTTTCAGCTGTAGAAACAATCTGTACCTGTCAGCGGCTGTTTCCGTGCACCCCTGTCCGACCAGAGGTGTAATGGGTCTAAAGCGGCTGGTATGTTTCCTCATCCATCCTTAGATAGTCCCTGAAATCGTCACTCTCAAGAACTGGTAGCAGCTTTAAGTGACAGAACTGGTCTCTCCTTTGCAGCCATTTCTTCACCCTAAACTTTGGTCTCTTCTCTTCCTCACGCAGTCACACAGTTCCTGCACACACCGGCAGCAAAGTAACGCCATCGTCCGGCCTGCCCCACTCCACACGGCAGACAGGTGGTCTGCGCGGCCACAGCTACGGTCGCACGGCCTCCCCCGCCGACGGGGGAAACAGCCCAGCATGCCGCGCGCTGAAACCTGCTGTGGCAGGGAGGAGGGAGATCCGCTGCACGCCGCAGCTGGCGCGGTCAGCTTCACTGCGGGGGCGGGTCAAGCAGTGGGGTGGCGAGGTGACGCCGCCAGAGTGGGGCGACGCGGCACACGACATTCCCGCTTCAACAAGTGCCCCATTCGTAGGCGAACGCAGCTCTTCTGGGCGAACTGCGCTGGTGAGCTCTGCTGGGAAACTGGCCCAACGTAGTATTTCCGTGTCACCAGGAGGCGGGACGCAAGAACACTGCTGCAACGTTGCTCCGAAACATGCATCACTCGGCACATTTCACGAGAACTCGCAGTTTTCAGTTTCTTAGTCCCTGTCGTGCACTTTCTCCAGGCGACGTGTAAACCGCCCTTTCGAAACGCGAAACACGACCAGCAGTTAAACGTCTGGACCAGTCGCGACCAACACCGACTCAGAGCAAGGCCTCGGCGCTTGTTGGTGACGTCACGTCGGCTAGGCATGGCGAACGCCAGGTTTGTTGCAGGCAGAAACGCCTGGGCGTGCTTATCACTATAAATCTCTTATCTTGGGACAAACTGTTTGGTATCGTTTTGGATTCTGCAGTTTTATTTAGATGAAAGATTTTCGTACTATCGTACAGCTACAAATAAAGATCATACTTCTGAATTACTGAATCCTGTTGAAACAAACGTAGATCAATATGAGAAGATGATTTGCCCCATTGCAAGCTTCGGAAATTTTACATTCAAGAAACTATATTTAGTTGATCCACCTTGTTATCGAAACTTACCCCAACCCCCTTACAATGAACTCGTTTCTTTTATTTATTTTCGTTTGACATCCTCACTGAAAATGTGAACTAATTTACATGTGTAAATGTCCAACTGTTGCCAGTCATTACATTACAGTTGTTTTCAACGAAACTAATTCTAAACAGGAAATAAAATAGCTTCATACGTCAAAAATACTGCTGAGCTTAAACTTTTTTAAACATGCACATTAGAAAAGATAAATATTCCCTCTTGCAACTGAAAGGAGAAACTTTATAAGATAAAAAAAATTATTTGATAAAACAAGTATCTCTCTCTTGCCTCTTCTTCTGTCCCCCACCCCCTCCTCCAGCGTGTACAATCGCAAGATATTTCATTAACATTCAGTGCTCCTCACCCCATAGTCAACCTAGATACCTAAAGAAGAGCACCAATATGTTCTCAGTTTCTTGTAAAAGCAACCCAGTACAAACGTAACTTCCTCAGATTTGCAACTAAGATAAAGAAGCCCGAATTCTGTTGCTTCTGGTCCATGAAGTTGTTTTTGTATGTCAAGCCCTAAAACAGGTGGAAATTTAAGTTCAGGAGTACACTACTTGTTAAGAAGTGTAATGAATTGCACAATTAATTGATTGCAGAAATCTCTCAGAACAATGTGTGTTGGTCAGCTACCGCCAATAGTTTCACATTTTCCTGTGTCACGGAAGGAGACACCACCATTACGTTTCTGCCTGCAACAGACCTGGCGTTCGCCGTGCCTAGCTGACGTGACGTCACCAACAAGCGCCGAGGCCTTCCTTTGAGTGTGTTGCCGTGACCAGGCAAGTGGATGTTTCTCACACACTCGCCACTGGCCGTCTCATGTACTTTTTTTTTTTCACAGTGCGCTTGTCCGTGACGTTCATAAAGGTACAAATATTTTGTGAATCTATTTTGATATTCTGTTGCAAAAACGTTCTCGTCCCTTACATTCTCGCATCACTTTCGGATGATGTACTACTGATAAGACTCCTTGGTGCCGAGTATAAGCAACTTTATTTCTCCATAATTTTTCGGCAACCGGACAGCCGATAACTGAAAACTATCCTCTCACGATTTAGCACCTCCCGACTACAGGTGTTCATGAAATACGTCTTATGGCGAAGGCTTCATGTCATACAAAACATACGGTAGTTAGTAACCCGTAACACAAGATTCACAGGGTATATTTAACTTATTTTTGTTCAGCCTTTTGTAAAACATTGTGTTTCCAATATCACTGTTACCGTGAATGACCGAAATTGGAGAATGTCGACTTTCTCCGGTGAATGTCAACAGATACCGAATACGTCGGTGAAAGATCGAATATTTCATTATACTGTTGTGCATTCGGACCCTCTCCGGTTTGTGTCGACAATCACATATGTTCTGGTGGAGGTCCAAAACAGAGGAGAAAAAAACAAGCGACTGGCTCTCTCCCGCCAAATCCTTTGTTCCGCTCGGAGTCAATCAGCTTTGTCAGTCTTACGCAAGCTTTGATAACGCCAGCACCGTTTTCTTAATTTTTTCCGGTACCCTAATTTATACTAAATGGATACTGCAGTAAATCGTGATCTTTTTCATGTAAAGTTAAAAGCATTAATTGCGGGTAATGGAGAAGACACCCTGTTTTTATTTTTCATCAAGAAAAGTGTTCTAAAACGCTTTCTGAAGTGGTTTCCGCTAAAATTAAATGCAACACACCTTTGGATTACTGACGATTAAAACGTTTTGATGTTTTAAAAATTAATGATGAAGAGAAGTTAATTGTACCATTAAAATCAGGGGAAACGAACGTACAGTATTATCTTACCAATGAAGAATTTACAGTATAGTCTAGTATACGAAACTCACATCAGAATAGGCCACCGAGGAAGAACACGCATGCTTAAAGAGTTGCAAGTTAAATACAAAAATATTACGTATGGACTTGTAATGTTGTATTTAAATTTATGCAAACAGCGTCAAATGAAACGCAGTGCACCTAAGAAAGGTATTGTTGTGAAGCCAATGGTTAGTTCTGAATTAAACTGAAAATGTCAAGATCTGATAGATCTGCAGTCAGAGATGGCGAATATATGTTCATAATGGTGTGTCAAAGATCATTTAACTAAGTTTGTCCAGCTACGACCTGTAAAAACCAGAAGTGCTGAAGAAGTAGCGCATCACGTTCTTTGAATATTTTTAACATTTTGTGCACCAGCAATATTGCAGTCAGATAATGGTAGAGACTTCAGTAATCAAGTCATATCAGAAATATGCGCTATGTGGAAAGATGTTAAAATAGTTCATGGAAAGCCTCGTCACAGTCAAACAAGACTAAGTTGAAAGGGCCATTCAGGATATACACAACACGCTAACTGCATAGATGAACGGTAACGACACAAATAAATGGTCAGATGGTTTATCCTTTGTTCAATTTGCCAAGAACACTACATACCACGAAGGAATATGCCAAAGTCCTTATGAAGCCATGTTTGGCGTTAAAACAAGAAGTGGCATAACATCGTCTTTTTTGCCTGGCGAACACACAGCAAATATTGAAACTGAAGAACTCTAAGAAATTGCCAATACTTCCGAAACCGAAATATAGCTTGAAGAGGCTGTTAATGCTTATATGAAAAAACTTGAGCTGTGGTCATACCGAAAACCACATTCCAAAGAAAAATATTGAAGAGGACCTACAACGTCTTCACATCAAATTCTGTCTGAAAAACACGAGTTGATTTCTACAAAACGAGCGGCCGCGAAATAAAATCTTCTACTGTTAGGAAACAGTTACACATTTCAGTCACACTCTCTAGCTTCTCAAGCAGGAGATCGAAAAGTAGTAGTACGAAACTTGATATAAATTTGGAATCTTCATATTTTTCCGTAATATGTGATGTCCCCGTTTCTTCTCCTTCCTCGTCCGAACAAACAGCCCTGTTATCACTTATTTTGTAACTATTCCTGCCAGTGTCAAAAATTATTCTCCGGTTAACTTCACTAACCCTACCGCAATCACCAGTTTAGTTATCCCACGTTTATTCTCCGGTTAGGCGTTTATTTAGTGTTCGTACAACGCGTTTTCCGCGCCACTACCAGACTACAACTTTAGCGGCTGCTATCCGGACACTGTACTACTGGCCCTTACTAGTGTAACGGTCTGGCCAAAACTTTCCTGTCTTTTCATGGATACACCGAGAAGATAGTAAGTAATCTCTCTTACCTCTTATTCCTGTTACGCGTTTATTTCCACTCTGGTAGTCTCAGCCTGTGAATTTCGCTAGTAATTACAATTATAACAACGCTGATCATTCGCAATCCTCGTCAACCATATAAACAGCGATTGGCATTCACCCGTTCGGCTTTGTTCTGCTCAGCTTGTGTAGCCCTGTCCCCTTTTGTCTGCAGGAAAGTTTATTTCTAGATGCGACGGGGATTCCCCTGGTATACACATCACGCACACTACGCACGCATACAAAAATTCAACTTATGATTGATTCAGAAATCGACTTATAATTTGTTCAAAATCCTACAGTTATGCGTTTCAAAATCATATGAAGACTCGATAGAGCAACGTGCGCTGGATGCTAGGCGCTTTGAGAAACGATGTCTTTTTCGTCAAGAATACGAATTTTACCCCCCCCCCCCCCCCCGCCTGAAACTGCTGCCAGGGACAGATACCTTGGTTTGCCACTCGTCCCCTAGACCCGGGCCTGTTACGCATCCGTGAATGTGCCAGCTTAGGCGCGTCAGTGAAATTTTTCCGGGTAGCATCTGGGTGCTTGCTGCTATTGCTTATACAACTAACTGCCACACTACTCATACGCGACTCAACTGCTCAAAAGAATCTAATGTAAGCAGTTGTAACGTCACGCTCATCGGAGGCAACGTGTTGTCAAGAGGTCTTCCTAAAACCTTTCACACATTTTGCTACTGGCAGACGCTTCTATGAGCACTGTGTTTTTATGTTGTACATGGCGCATTTCCTTCGCAACTAGTGTTATTTTCGTTTTCTATTCTCTCGTTCACGTTTTATTGCTGCAGTATTATGCTACAGTAGCGAGATACAGCAACAGCCTTTGTTAGAGCGTTGGTTCTTACCAATCGAAGTTATAAAAATTTATCTGAAAACTAAACCTGTGAAAAATTCCCGCAATTCTAAAATATTTCCGGGTTTTCCCCGGTTTTCTCCCGGATGAAAAAATTTCCGGATTTTTCCCAATCTCCCAGGTCGTATACACACACACTGGTTAAAAACCATTTTGGTCACTGCCATTTGTAGCATTTTCCATAAGACATGTATTGCTTCATGAAACAAACAATGAATGGTTACGTATTATCCATGACTTTTAGAATGCACTGGCAGTACACAGACATTTTTCCTTATTGTTTATTTTTTGTTTACACGTCAAGCTCCGTAGGGCCAAATTGAGGAGCAAATCTCCAAGGTCATGGAGCCTGTCAGTACATGAAATTACAACATAAAAGTGATGACAAAAATAAAATGTTAAATAACGCGAAAAAGTCAATCCATAAAGCCAATCAACAATACAACAAGAATCACCTTAATTTTTCAAGGAAATCTTGCACCGAATAGGACTGGACCCATGAGGAAACACTTCAATTTCGATTTGAAAGCGCGTGATGTACTACTAAGATTTTTGAATTCTAGCGGTAGCTTATTGAAAATGGATGCAGCAGAATAATGCACACCTTCCTCCACAAGAGTTAAGGAACTCCGATCTAAATGCAGGTTTGATTTCTACAGAGTATGAACTGAGTCAAAGCTGCGATATTAGCACATATTCACATTAATTTTTTTTCTTTACAATTTTAATATTCTTTGCGCTATTTGGTGTGGAGCACAATTAGTCTTCTATTACTAGCGGTGGATATTTTACCAAAAATTAATTCAGAGTCGTAACTACTGTGTGTTCAATTTATGTCTCTTATTTGATTTGTTTATCTACACGTTGCCAACCTAACGAAGTATATGCTGAAACTCTTCAGTCTGTGTGTGTGTGTGTGTGTGTGTGGTTAGGGTGCGTTGTAGGACGTTGAATGTGAATGTAGTATCTGCCAGGCCGGCCGGTGTGGCCGAGCGGTTCTAGGCGCTTCAGTCTGGAGCCGCGCGACCGCTACGGTCGCAGGTTCGAATCCTGCCTCGGGCATGGATGTGTGTGATGTCCTTAGGTTAGTTAGGTTTAAGTAGTTCTAAGTTCTAGGGGACTGATGACCACAGCTGTTAAGTCCCATAGTGCTCAGAGCCATTTGAACCATTTTTTTAGTATCTGCCAGAGCGTATTTATAGTTTTCATGTTCAGCTGATTTTCGATTTTTTGTTTAAATATTTTTGAAAGGGTTCATGTAAGAGTAGGGACAAAGGGGTTGGGTGTTTGTATTCTGATAATCATCATCCTTTGAAATGTTATTCTGCTATTGTATCTGTTAATGTAAGTAGTGAATTACTCTTACATGAACTCCACAAAACACTTAAACCAAAACTGAAATCAGCTGCACACCAAACTTTTCAACCACTCTGACAATTATTGCATTCACTTCCAACTTTCTGTAACTCTCACTGAACAGAAGTAAACAAACAGTTTTCAGCATATAATTCGTTGAGTTGGCAGCATGTACATAAACGAAAGAAGAGGAGACATGAATTGAACACACTGTAGTTACGACCTTAAATTACAGCTTTTGGTAAAATGTCAACAGCTACTGACAGGAGAAAAAAAGAGTGAACACAAAAATGTGTTGACCACGTGAGAAGAAACGCAGATTTGCGCCAAAAACTATTTAAGTGTAAGTAATTACCTTTTCACACAAAAATACGATTAAGTTTTATAACCTACAAGCGTCATATATCGAAACAAACTGAATCATTCTACATTCCACCAAAGATGGCTTAAAGCGAAGGGCAAAACGCGTCTTTAGCAAATAAAGTACACTGCAGCAAGAAAAAAGGATTCATTTTACCAAAGGAAACGATCAACAGCTGCAGATACTTAGCAAATTACATCTTATGACATACCATCAAATTAGTTTCTGTTTAGCTTCTGTAGGTCAATTTAGAGTATTGTAAATATTGAAGTGTTCCATGTCACTGCAATTCTCATTTCGCTTGTTATCAAATGCCGTTTAAAAAATTAAATCGATCCATGCTGAAAAACTGTAGTTACCTTCACATCTCGATAGGTAAATAAATTTTGGATATTTATCATGCAACCAAATATTGGACTCATTAGAAGTTATCATTCGCAAAAATAAAAAAGTTTCGATATCTTGAACAGTTTAGGAAATCTGGGGCCGATAACAAGCACGTGGTTGACGAGGAGCAGGGCGGAGTGTGGGCCGCATGGCTGGCGACCCGCCGACGAACCACTGAATATCTCGAGAACGCTGATAGCTACCGCTCTGCTCTCAACTTTAAAAACAATTTCGGCATGTTGACTGTATTTCATACGCAATAATGTATTACCTGAAATGAACTTTAGGCAAAGCCCACGCAATGGCTTTTCACCTCTGAAAGCTCATTAAAAATTCGTGTAATGGTTTACGTAAATACGATGGAGCACGCAACCACTACGAATAACAAAAAGAAATTCAGTTCTTTATCGACAAAAGTCATCAGGTCGTAAGACGCAGAATAAAATTTTTTCACCGAACCGTTTCCTTTAAATCGGATGGTAATTGTTTCATACCTGCCACCGCGTCTACGCCAGAGCGCTTCGGGGAAAGTTCTTGTGGCCCAGGGTTGTGTGACTGACGTCACGCTCAGCGCGTTCTGTGATTGGCGGCGCGGCACCGGTTCGTGTGCAAAGAGCGACGCACGTGGCAACCGAGGCCCAGCCCCGCGGTTTTTTTGGTGGGAACGGGCCTTACACAAGTTTATGCAGATGCGCAACTGGCGTGGCGTATAATTCCCTACCGGCCAAATACATAGGGATTGATGAACAATGTGCGCGGTTTGCGGCGTGCACTGCTAGCCCTTACCACTCAATTACTTGCTACGTCAATGCCACCACTTGGAAGCACTCGGCAGCAAATTTATCTACGTTCGCCATAAATCCCGCTAGCGGCAGCATAGACCACAGACACACACTATACATAGTAAAATCGGATCCGACATCAGCGTATGTTATACTGAGGGCGAAAAAAAATTATTTTCTGACATTCTGAACGAGATGTTTTAAAATTTATCGTACAGTAATACATTTGTGGGACTGAGAACCATGAAGCAACTAATCGTCGATTGTTAGACAGTAGCATTTGTTCATGCTTCAGACATCCGTTGGGTCAGTTTATTTGTACTGTAGGGCCACATTGTACTTATATCTGAACACTCACTGAGAGCTGTCACTGGTTTCTCTGATATTCACTTAAATATAGGGGGTCGAAGAGTAAGTGCTCTTGGCCGTTACAGCTCTTAGCGCCTCACTTGTCTTCTAGTTAAGTCACCTTGTCGGCAGATGGTACCAACTGAATTTAATCATTTACGCAAACGGCTGTTTATGTCTGGAGTTGGCTGTCTACTGTGAAGAAATAGGCTTTCTAGTAGAGTAGCAGCATGAACTCTATTGAACGTGTATTAAGTGCTAACAGAAAAGAAAGCCGACCGAAGTGGCCGTGCGGTTAAAGGCGCTGCAGTCTGGAACCGCAAGACCGCTACGGTCGCAGGTTCAAATCCTGCCTCGGGCATGGATGTTTGTGATGTCCTTGGGTTAGTTAGGTTGAACTAGTTCTAGGGGACTAATGACCTCAGCAGTTGAGTCCCATAGTGCTCAGACCCTTTGAACCAGCCAGAAAAGAAAATTACCTGGAAAAGCTGGCCGCAAAGAATTTACGGCATTCAAGACGAAATCCGTTGTCACAGAAAGTGACTAAATCAAGCGTGACTACAAGCCAACAACGAAGTGTACAATAACCGTAAGTTTTTAAGTGGATGCAACGTAATAACGCCCGATTTTCGGCCCAGAAGTTTAATAGTTAACTAACAACACATGAATTAGGAACCTCGCCGAAAAAAATACAAAACCACGAAAAGTTACACAAAAAACGGGAAACGGAGGGTAGTGCAAGCTCAAACATTATTCCGTTCTTACCATAAACTACCCAATTATGGACAAAACGAAATCAACAAAACCATTTCTTCCTTTCTGCAGAGAAGTGACGCCTATTATTATTACTATTACTATTATTATGGACAGCTGCTCATGAATGTGTTGGTGAGCATAGCTGTTAGATAGCAGACATTAATTTCGAGCTATCACATTTATCTGAATTTAAAAATTTGTCAACACCCAGAACGTATACCTGCGAGGGACTACAGGCACATCGAAACAATGCCCGGCGGAATGTGGCGCTATTTTCCGTTCGTTCCACATTATTCTAATGCAAGCTTTCAGCTATCAGATGACTGTAGCATTACGACGAATAACAAGCAGCGAATTATTAAACACTGGGCAGGGTAATTTAACACCATTCGCCATTCGTTTGTTCGCAACAATTCTATTTTGTAATGAAAGTACGACAATGGATTAGGAGCAGGTCTGCCGTGAGTTAGGCGACAAACCAGACAAAAGCGTGCAGCACAACATCCACAGCTTCCTGAAATTCCAGCACACACCCCATTCGCATGGCGTTCCAAAAACCGACGTTCTTATATCGACTTCCCGATACCGCTTCTGGGTGGTTATGTAAAGCCTTAAAAATCTATTTTTGGAAACCGCTTCTAGTTGCCTGTTTTCCAATTCCGCAATCGATTTTCGCTTCCATGTAAACGCATCCGGTTTTCAAACATGCTTGGGCTGAGAGGTTTCTTCTTATTTTTAAAAACTTTCAGGTAATATGGACGGAGTGGCTTTTTGTACAGTAAAGGACAAGTAGAAATATTAGACCAACTATTTACACCTCGTCTACGTGCATAGGAACAGCAGTTGCACAGACTAAATGAGATACCGTAACAGCTCTTATGCTGGTGCCATATTTAACTGGGCACCAAATACGTTTCAGCCCTTAACATGTAACTACGAGACCGAAAAGCAGTTTGCGAAATTCGGTTTTCGTCTTTCCGATGAGGTGTCGCATGTAGAAGCCATTTTAAGGCATGTACACACTAGGACCTAGGCTAGCGTCATCAGAAGCCCCGTCTTTAATGGGAATGGCCATTTTTTCGTTCTGTGTCCCGTTGACTATCCAATGGGAGGCAAAATGCCCCGCTTTTTCGTAATCAGAAGTGACATTTTGTTTCATTTTGTGTTTTTAATTATTTCTACGTCAATTTCGCATGACAGACATGTCTTTTTTTAACATTTTCGTGAGTCTTGCTATGTCTAGAATTCAAAGATGGAATACAGAAGCTGTATTTTGGTCACAGGATGAGGACAGGTGTGGACAGAAGATTTCCCGTCATCACGCTCGGTGAAAGTGACTCAAGCGTGAGCTTCGCGATTCGTATCGATCACTTACTACTGCAGAAATAACGGACGGATGTAACAAGTTTTCGTTAAAGAACGTTACACGGCTATCAACGTGCAATTGTACTTGCAGTTACCAACTAGCTATTCACTGGTAGATGACATACATTTGCAGTAGATGCGACCGACACGATGTCTTCGGACTGTTTGAGAGAACAATGAGAAGCAGGCGGCAGTTTCAACACTGGATTTGGCAAACTTGCTTCAGTGCGCTCCATTCTCTGTTGTCCGTTGTGTGAAACTAGCTTGAGCCCGTTAAAACGGGGAAACGAAACTCGTCTTGCTCTAAAACCATGGAAGACGAGTTCGCTTTTTTGAAGGAAACCACGACTATACGAAGGTAAAATGTGTGCTGCGACGTTCAGTTTTTTCCACTGAACAAACATGGAGGGGTTGCCGATATAACGCATCACACGAAGAAAATGAAGTACCTGTGTGCAGTTTCTTCGGGAACTGACTTGCTTTGTTAGTACGAATGAACTACAAACAGGCGAAGATAAAAGCACCGTTACCGCAAAACATACACGTACTTACACGTATTTACACGTATTTTCCGTTAAAGGACTGCATGGCTCTTGTCATCAGAGACCTGTTTCAGAAGAAACATGTTCTAGAACAAAATGCGAGTCCATCTAAGTGAACGTTTTATGGCCTTACGCAGTGCGTTAAGTTGAGTCAGGATTTGAAGATGCAAAGTATCTGCCTGTGATGGCTGACGCATCAAATGACAAAACCTGAAAGATGGTACCGATTCTAGCTGGATAATTCATTCGTGCAGAAAGTTGGTCAGCTCAACATAATCTCTCTTATGAACAGTGGCGGAGAAGCGGTAGCATTATTAGCTAGCCGTAGTCTGGGTATTTTAAAAAGAAAAATATGGTTTACGAGATTGTCACATTTTGTGCATATAATTGTAATTTCAACGTTGGTAGCCACAAGATGGCAGGAACAAACAATGTTTGTTGCAAACTGAACAGCGTTCTCGAGATGAGCACTGAAGGCATCCGTTGTGCTGTCCACGTGGTACAGAGCGGAGGTCGAGTGCAGAAATTCTTCCCACTGACACAGAAACAACAGCGAATCAAATTTTTCCAGTATTTTCACATTTACACTCAGCGTGTGGGGAAACTGAAATACTTCTGTGATTTCGTTGGTACTGAATACTAACAAGTTCTAGGTAGTATTAACACTAGATGGTTGTCATTGTTGCCAGGAGTCACAAGAGTTATTGATCTGCATAAACCTCTGAAATCTTATTTTCTGTCTCAGGACAGGTGTCTCACATTGGTGCAAATTTTGTGAGAACCCACGGACACCTCTTTGGCTTCATTTCACACAAAGCTAATGAAAATCTTTTGAGATTCAATCCAAAAGTTTGAAAGAACCACGATTTCAGTTACACATTCAGCTGAAGAGGTAGAGCTGCTTAAAGAAAATAATCGGTGACAGGAAATTTGGTAAACTTCAAACTTCAGTTGGTTTTTCGATTTTAATTAACTTGGTAAAGGAAGGCATTTTCAGTCCGGTACGAGCCAGTTATCAATTTATTTTATGACACTTTTGTGACTTATTTAGAGAAGGGAAGAACTTGTGTGTTTCATCCTCTGAAATAGTTCCATTGCTTAACACTGAAAATTTCCGTTTCTTGGGCTTAACTTTTAAATTGTCTGAAATTCTTAAGACAGTAGACTGATGTGCAACATTTCAGTTGAGACAGGATGCCTGAACAAAATTGTATCCCAGAAACTTGAGGAATGGGAAAAAGCTAATTTGCAAACACTCGAGAGATGGTGTGATGTATTCCATAAACTTTAAAGTACAGGTACTTCATGTAAAAATATAGAGACGCATGTCAGGTTTGGTCGTGCTTCACCAGGCACAAATGCTGTTGTGGAAAGGGTATTTTCAACTGTGAATTCCTTTTGGATTGTTAAGAAAAAGCGTTTTACGACAAACTGTTGAAGCAATTGTAATAGACTCGTTATGAAGATCCCACCTGTAAGGATTTCTGCAATCTGCTACTAAGCTAGTGAAAGCTTTCGAAAGCTGTTAGGTCTTCTGATGAGTACCAAAATACTAGCAGTGCACGGCATACAGTAGCTAAACGGTTTGCGTGTTTTGATGTCTACATTATCGTTCACTTGTCAGAAATCGTTCTATCATCTTCCCAGTATTCTCAATTGTAATCATTTTCTAGAAAAACAATGAATTATGAAATGAAGCAGTGGCGTTACAATCATGTTTTGAAGTGCATTGTTAGAATGTCTTTCTATGTCTATGAAGTTTAGTTTTTATGTATGTTAGTAAAGCAATGCAGTCACATATGCAGAATATTTTCTTTTTGTCCAGTGTCCTGTTTATCGCAATTTCCGCAAATACCCCGCTTCCTCGTGTGTGAAATGAGTCCGAGAACTGTTCGGTGTGTGCAGACGGCAACTCCGGCCGGCCTCTCTTGCAGCTGGGTCTGCTGGCGGGAACAGCAAAGCGCCGCCGTCTGGCTGCCGCCGGGTCCCCACTGCCGGTGCTCCCATGTCCGTCGGCTCAGCAGCGACCAGCCGTGTGTCTGGGACGGCTGTGCAAGTTTTGGACGATAGCCACCGGTCGCACTGAGTATGTTTTGTTGCCCGGTTTCGCTCTTTAAGTGAACCAGACTGCCATGAGAAGCTCTGGAATTTACAGTATCAAACACATTATTCTACGACCATCATAAGAGTAAACCGGATGTAAACATTACACTGTGTGTTATTCCGCTTCTGCTGGGATCTCATTGAGTCGCGTTTCACGAGGAGCGGCAGCCGAGCTGACTGCAGTGCAGTAAGGATACGTTTTGCGCCGTGCGTTACCCGTACGTCGGCTGAGCGCTAATAAGGGGCCACAGCTTTACCGGCGGATCTTGTCCAACTAAGCTGCCGTGATTTGAACCCTGCAGTTAAATCGTAAGAACGGACGAGCAGACAATATACGTAGCTTAGAATGTCATTTATTTTTTGAAGAGAATGAAGTAATGTTCGGCACTATTCCAGCAATACCGCTTGCTTCTTGGCGGACCGAACAGAATGCGTAGGATTCCCTCGTTCTTAGCTAACATATTGCTGTAATTAAAAAGAAGAGTGATGGAAATTCTAACTTAAACACCGGAAAATGGATCTGCGTCAGATACGTGTAATGCAAAAGCGTATTGCACAGATGCAGTACGGGAAGGTCAAATGTTGTTCGGGAAACGCCACTACTTGCCGGTAACGTTGGAAGCCAAGATAAGAGCGTAGGCAGTCAGAAGGCTGGAACACACTCGCCTGGTATAAAAATATTCTGTACACCCGTATATCGGTGGTAAGATTGTCATCAACCGTATGTTTCGATATCTACGTAAAGGTTTCACAAGGCCATTGAGTCATATTTGAAGAACAATTTTGTAAGAGTAGAAACGGCGAGATCGGAATCTTACGATGACAGCCTGGAAGGATTAAGACTAAATAAAAAAGTATGAGAAGAAATTATCCTGATAAGGCACCTAGACAAGAATCGCTCTGAAAGATGCGATAAATAGGGAAGTACGGCTTCTGGGTGAAAGTGTCCGTCGTGAGTACTCTTCACAGGTTTAATGCAAATTGTTGTGTTTACATTCGTTATGCTGAGGTAATTTTTTTGATTAAAATATCATGTACCTCGTAATGGAATGTCTTCGTGTGTTTCAGGAATACGTCCACCGGAACCACGTGCTGGGTACGGAGCGCCTGCTCCCCCTCAGCCCGTGGCCCGTGCCGCTGGCTCTGCTGCCGCTCTCTCGTGGCGACACGTCTGCCGCGCAGTTAGCGTTCCGAAAAATTTAGTCAGTCGTCTTTCTTGCTACAAGAAGACGGCAGCCACATTTTATGTCTGTCCGACGAGACGTCGTAGCCCAGAGCCAAGATTCGAACTGGGCCCTCGCCTTCTGCGTCACATTTACTCCCAGGCTGGGCTGTCCGGCCGCGCTTCGCGACACACACGGCGTCCCTCCAGGCGGCCTGACCAGCCGCTCTGCTCTGCCCCCTCTGACTCCCCACACACTTACAGGGCTTCAGAATCAGTCTTCGGAAATCAGTTTCCTGATCAAGTACGACTCAATACTAAACAACACTGCAAAAAATAGAATTTGAAGATTCCCTAGCGCCATTAAGCAATACTGGTTTTTTATTTACTAATAGCGCCAAAATAAGGAACTTCGTATTTAATTAAAATTTTGTAGTAAACTGAAAAATTACTTACTTTCAAATGAAGAAACTATAAATTCTTCATTTGTGTGGCCGTAGTGTCCGTAGTTGCTTCATAACTCTCGAGTGTATTTTTGTTCTGTCGTTGCAACTACAAAAATGCGTGATTTTTTTCACCGGACAGGTTTCGCTTTATTGAGGTACAGCTGATAATGTTTTTCCTCAACAAAGCGAAACGCGTCTGGTGAAAAAAAGTCACGCATTTTTGTAGTTGCAACGACAGAACAAAAATACCTTCAAGAAGAAACTGTAGTGTACACCAACAGTACTATTCAATGTCGAGCAATCAGCTTGTATTTCATTTAAAATTTGAAAACTCGCACTTTTTTGTACCGGATTTTAACTTCTTGTGATTACGCGTGTTTTCATACGATTAGAAATCAAAAATAAAAATTTTCTATTTTCGTTAATTAAAACGCCAAACTGATTATAAAATTATAAGCTACGTAATACAGAATGTTCCTGGCGAGAACTGCATTACAGTTTACACTAGTTTAAGATTACAACGGTACGTTCTCACATCCAGGCATTTTGATTTGAAATGCTCACAATGTTTTGTACTTAAAGGCGTGCGAACCCTTGAAGGCCATATTTTCGGGTGTAATTCGAAGTGTGTCGCACTACTGTAGTAAACAGATCTCTGAACGCTGCACTTGAATTTTTTATTTTTGAAGAAAGTTAGCCACACGATTACCCTCGTAGTGCGTCCCACTATTTCGCGTGAATCGGTGCGAGGTTCACCTTTCAGTTAGCGCACTTCATCACGAAGGATAATTTAACGTTTTCTTCAACCCGAAGGGAGTTTGAGAAGAAACAGTCTGTGTGAGCTACACGGCAGCCGCCAGATGTAACGCTATCGAAATTTCAGCAGACCTGTTACCAGTGGACGTGGAAAATATAGTTACGAAACTTTATTCGTACTTCACCCTTCTCTTCCTGATGATGCTTTGTATAAAAACGGCAATTCTGAAAAAGTTTGTCAACTCTAGAAGATCATCGCCGGTAAAACGAACCCATTTGCTTCTGAAAGAACTCCCAGTAACTATTCAAACTACTTGAAGAATGTCCTAATACTTGTGAAAAAGAGGATTCCACTGTTTTCCGACTCCAAACTTCAATGTCTCGGCTTCAAAGAATGTCATTTCACTATCGTCAGATGTCTGAGTTCCACTCATCTACCACTAACAGACTGCCTCAGTTTGCACGTGTAGCTGTAAATACGTCAGTATCATCCGGTGGACGCAATGAATACAAATGCCAATGTTCTTTGACGACATATGTAATCCCAAGTACGGGCATTACCGAGACACTTGGGTGAGAAAAAACGGCAGGAGTTTTGTAAGTGGAAAGTACAGTTAAGGAAACGATCGGTATTTTAGACACAGAACCTGCACAGAAGCCTTAGGCGAATGATAAATACATACAGGCAGACCACTTAAACTGGAATCATTAAAAATTTTAGGAATCCAAAGTATTCGCGAGTTGAAACGAGAAACAAAATTAGATAACTGGGACAGAGAAAATGGGAGTTCAACTTGGAATCGACCAAAGTACATGTAGGAACAAATGTGGATGAATAGCGGCTCAAGAAAGTGCAGAAGAAATCTACAGCAGAATTCCTGCGTCTGTGATAAATAAAAATTAAGATGCACTGGGATAAAAAAAAAAGAAAAGAAAATGAGAACGAGAATGGCCCGAAACTACGAAAGACGCTATGACAATACAATGCATCTTCTACACCAGTATCTTCATCTACATTTACCTCCATACTCTGCAAACCACCGTGGCAGAACGTCCCACAACACCAGTTGTCAGGGTTTCTTCCTGTTCCATTCACGTATGGAGCGCGGGAAGAATGACTGATGACTTTATAGGTGTAGCAACTATTCTAATCTTATCCTCACGATCTCTACGTGAGCGATACGTAGGGGTTTGTAGTACATTCCTATCACCACCACCTGAAGCAGCTCTCTGAAACTTTGTTAACAGACTATCCGGGACAGTTTGGGTCTGCCTTTGAGAGTCTGCAAGTTCAGTTCCTTGCGTATCTCAGTTACACTCCCACGGGTGAGAGAAACCTGTGACCATTGGTGCTGCCCTTCTCTGTATACGTTCAGTGTCCCTTGTTAGTCCTATTTGGTACGGGTCCCACACACTTGAGCAGTATTCTATAACCGGTGGTACGAGTGGTTTGTAAGCAAAGTTCTTCGCACGCTGACTGCTCTCCACCAGTATTTTACCAGTAAACTGAAGTCTGTCACCTGCTTTACCCATAAATTCCATTTCATACCAGGTACTTTTTATGTGTCGGCCGATTCCGACAGTGACTCGATGATATAGTCGTAGAATACTATTTTTTCGTTTTCTGGAGGCACAGTTTTACATTTATGAACATTTAAATCAAGTTGCCGTCTTTCCACCGTTATGAAATCTTATCAAGATCTGACTGAATATTTATGCAGCTTCTTTCAGACAATACATCATAGATAACTGGATCATCTGAAAAAAGTCTGAGGTTACTGTTAATATTTCGTCTTAGCGATGTGCTCTGACCTTGCAGCTGTGTGAATGGCAACCTACAGTTCACAGGAGTTTCTGCAAACGTGACATTTTGACGACAGAAGTTTTGCATTCGTGTAGATCGAGTTGTGGATAAGGGAGAGATTAAATTGTTGGCAAGAATTGGCTCCGAAACATATTGAAAAAGTTGTGCCAACTTTTTTGGTAATATGCCTTCATCAACACGAAAAGTGAGACCTCTTACTGATTCAGAAGCCGAAAGTATCTGCAGCTAGTCACCAGAGAATCCAGTAAGGCGCTCATTAAAGTGTCTCGATACAATAAGTTTATTTTTAAAAGCTCTGAAAGCTAGTGTGAGTAGTTGGCCTGTGATCAGAAAGGGCGGGCAGCCATTCTAACAGACCAAATAAACCAGCAGCTGACTTACCTTGTGTCCAATGAGTAAAGCCTTTTCGAACCCTCAACACAGCTAGCATATAGAAAACAAGCCACTATCGGTAACGTTTGTTGTAATAAAATGACGAAATGCGTAATATTGGTGGTTGAAGATGTACTTTAATCGTAAACGTTTATCCGGGAAAGAAGTGACCTAAAAAAATAGCCCGTAAATTGTCTTTTTTACACTTTACATCTGGCTACATTTTATGTATGGCTCAGACTACGTTACCTTTTTGTTCTGTTGCACGAGTGTCAGTTATATGCTTTTTATTTTGAATGGCGCAATTTGCTTTGCCGGATGATCAACGTGTGAATATTTATTAGCATTTGCAATGCAAGTTTGCAATGACAACCCAGAAAAACACACACACACACACACACACACACACACACACACACACACACACACACACACACACACACACACACAGACAGACAGACAGACACACACACACACAGACAGACAGACAGACACACACACACACACACACACACACACACACACACACACACACAGACACACCCACACACACAGACAGACAGACACACACACAGACAGACACACACACACACACAGACAGACACACACACACACAGACAGACACACACACACACAGACAGACACACACACACACAGACAGACACACACACACACACAGACAGACACACACACAGGCAGAGAGAGAGAGAGAGAGAGAGAGAGAGAGAGAGAGAACTACTATATGTACACATTATCGAATATTTAAGAACATACTGCAATTAACTCAATAAAAAAGTCGCAGAAACTTTACAAACGTGAAGGTGAGATGGTAGGACGCGAGTCACCTCCGTAGCTACCCTCTGCTCTGTACCTTAACGCTTACAACCGCTGCCTCACAATCAACCGCTGGAAGATCAGCCCCCGCAACGTAAACTGAATGTAATGAAGGCTTTAGCAGCCGATACGTCCTTATATGACGTCTGATTATAACACATCCGAAAGAAAGTGTCGTGTTTTAAAAAATCTCCCATGTACAGTTGCCTTGAAACGGTGCTGTTTCATAATACGGAATTTAGGACCTCCTATCCAGTAGGAGCCATGGAAAATGATTACGTTTTTTGATGCATAAATAATTATAACGGTCACGTGCAAATGTCGTCAACTCACGGGGTAACAGTGTGATAAGTTTCTTTTTTTTTTAACCATTCTTGACGGCCCACATCAAGTCTGGTCTTCCGCCATTTCCTTTGTTTGTCTCCACAGGAACACAGCCGACCAAGCGATCAGAAGAGCAGAACCGTTGTTCCAGCTCCAAGTACTGGAGACACTGTCCAATGCTCCGTACTGCATGCCTGGACTGCATAGTTGCAAAGGACGTTTCAGTTTTCCAATACCAATGTACCCCAAAATGTATCACTACGAGTTTCGTGGCGTGCAATTTAGTAAGGACTACGAAATGCGCCACTTAAGCTTCGCGGAAACTGAATGTAACCTGGCGTCTACTGCGACTGCTGTTTCCCACCAACCACAACACGACAACTGAAGTCATGAGAAAAGTCACTGACGTCCCACTAATTGTAAATGACGGGAAAATTCTCCGTGCAACTTCGTATGCATTACGTAGCTAAAAATGAAATTTCCATCCCGATGACAAATTTATTACTGTCTGTTCATTTGCATACTGATGAGTGAACCATCATTTGAATTCTGGGTTCCATATAACACTTTACAGGTTTGCATCAGAAGATCACATGATCAGAAGAAACACCTAAAGAGGGAATAGTAAAGATATTGTTTTCCGACGCAGACTGGATGCACATTTAACAGCACATGACGATTCTTGCTGCACGAATTTCGTGAAAGGAAATACGGACCAGTACTGTACGAGATGTGTCCACACTAGGAATAAGAAAATACCGCACCTGTTGCTACCGCTGCCAATCTTCTTTGACCGACGACGAAAACGCCGGATAAACCACTCACCAAAACGCAGTATGCGTAAAATACGTGTAGTAACAAGGACTATTTAGTTTGTTTCCAACACAGCACATTCATACACTTCACCAAATCACAAACTCTCCCGTTTCAGTCTCAGCTGCAGAAACGTGTCAGCACACCCCGCCTTCCAAGCAACAACGTGGGAGGGAAACAAAGGTCGGTGTTGTGTTCTGCCTCTGCACTGGGAGTAGAGAGAGAGTCCCGTGAAACTACGGCACACGTCAAAGCCAGTGTGTGGCATCGCTAGGTCACTCTGTGGGGAGTCTTGTTTTACGCTACGTGGTTGTGCCCTAGCAGTTTAAGATTATAGTTTGGAAGGCATGATATAAACGGCAAAGTGCGTTGAATGTATTGCAAATCTGGACATCGGAATATACTCCGTCGATCACATTGAACTTCATGTAAACATTACACTATGCACTCTTCCGCGTTTGCTGGAACCTCTTTGGATTTAGTTTCAGGTGGAGCAGATGCCAAGCGGTCACAAGTGCAATCAAGTACGATGATGAGCTTTCGTTTTATGCTGTGCGTATCGACTTGTGCGGTAATACGGGGCAACAGCTTTACCGGCGCGTTTAGATTTGACAGCGCTGGCCGGGCAAGTGGTCCAGCTAACGTGCACTGAAGTGAGCAGTGGCAGTTCAGACGTAGAAAGAGACGAGCAGAGGACAACACAGCTTTGGATGTGAATTTTAAACAGAAGGAAATAATATATGGTAAAACTCGGGTGATTTTCTCCTCAGGTGACCGGACGGAAAATATAACAAGCCATCGTTATTAGCGAACATAGTATTTTAATTAAAAGCAAGAGTGATGAAAATTCGTGACTAACGAGGGTAATTTTTCTACATGAGCTGAGTGTGGCGTAAAAGCGCAATGTAGTTGCGCAATGTAGTAAAATACGTAAGCCACTGAAGGTATCGGAGTCAGTTGTCTGGTAATCTCTGAACTCCTTCCACATCGGACACCGCTGAACACACTTCAGTACAGCTAGGTTGATAACGAGTCTATCAGAGACAGAACCCCAAGCCACAGAAATGTCCACCTTTCCTCCTCCTCCTCTTTCGTCACGTGCTGTTCTGCAGTTCGCCATCGTTTGGCAGCGACGTATCACAAAGCTTCGCGCATTAGTTGCAGTACGTTTGACAGCGTAATGTCTTGTTATTTCTCGCGACAAATCCCTTACCTTGGCTCCATATCAATTCTGTCGGGTTCAGACTGCAGTGTTACGACCACAACTCTAAAAATAATCTATTTGTACAGCGTGCTCGACGCCGTCAAAATTGTCTTCCATGTTCCTGCGCCATTTATCACTCTGGCTCATGTGAGACCACATCTGTCCTACAAAACAATGGGCATATTCAAACATTACTTTTTAATTTTTCACCAAAAAATTAAATCACGTAATGTTTTATCTTCAACCATATATTGCAATCTTTTATAATATATCTGTAATTAAGAATGTATACTTGCAATGAAAACCAGAAATTTTCGTGTGATATGTAATTGTAAACTACAAGATCTGCATTTTCTTAAAATTGGTGATGCGCAAGTTAATTGCCATATATGCCGCAAAACGGTATCAACCAAAACCACTAAAAATAAACGCAAAATATACCTACTTAAAACAGCAGATAAAAATTCGCTTGATGCCTTCCTAAGATTGTCTCCATTCCTCCCAAGCTAATTATGTAAGTTTAGACCAGATATGGCTCAAATTCAAAGATACAGTATCGACAGCAAGATATTCATATCATCTAACTTAATAAGAGACGGGACTGATCCATCATGGTACACAAAACACATCAGAACACTGCTGCAGAAGCAACGAAAAAAGCATGCCAAATTCAGAAGAACGCAAAATCCCCAAGACTGGCTAAGTTTCACTGAAGCTCGAAATTTAGTGCGGACGTCTATGCGAGATGCTTTTAATAGTTTCCACAATGAATTATGGTATCAAAATATGGTAGAAAACCCAAAGAGATTCTGGTCGTATGTAAAGTACACCAGTGGAAAAAACAGTCGACACCGCGATAGCGATGGAAAAGTTACCGATGATGGTGCCACTGAAAAACCACAGCAGCTGTTAGCATGAGTGACATAAAAGTAGGTAGCTTAGGTGTTGCGATACAACTCAAATCACTTAAGAAAGGCAATTCTTCCGGTCCAGATGGTGTACCAATCAGGTTCCTTTCAGAGTATGCCGACACAATAACGCCTTTCTTGGCAATCACATACAACTGCTCACTTGACGAAAGGTCTGTTCCTAAAGACTGGAAAGTAGCACAGGTCACACCAATATTCAAGAAATGAAATAGGAGTAATCCATTTAATTACAGACCCATATCACTGACCTCAATTTGCAGGAGGATTCTGGAGCACATACTGTACTTAAACATTATAAATCACCTTGAAGAAAATGAGTTATTGATACATAACCAACACGGATTCAGAAAATATCGTTCTTGTGCAACACAGTACGCTGTTTATTCCCATGAAGTAATGAGTGCTGTCGACAAGGGATCTCAGATCGATTCCATATTCCTAGATTTCCAGAAGGCTTGATACCGTTCCTCACAAGCGAGTATTAATCAAATTGCGTGCATATGGAGTATCGTCTCATTTGTGTGATTGGATTCGTGATTTCCTCTCCGAGAGAGGTCACAGTTCGTGGCGATAGACGGTAAATCATCGAGTAGAACAGAAGTGATATCAGGCGTTCCGCAAGGTAGTGTCACAGGCCCTCTGCTGTTCCTGATTCACCTACATGATCTAGGAGATTTCTGAGCAGCCCCCTTAGACTGTTTGCAGATGACGCTGTAATTTACAGTCTAGTAAAGTCATTAGACGATCAATTCCAACTAAAAAATGATCTAGAGAGAATTTCTGTATGGTGCGAAAAGTGGCACTTGGCACTAAACAAAGAAAATTGCGAAGTCATCCACATGGGTACTAAAAGAAATCCGAGTAATTTTGGGTATACATAAATCGGGCACTCAATTCGACTAAATACCTAGGAATTACAATTAAGAGCAACTTAAATTGGAATGACTTCATAGATAATATTGTGGGGAAGGCGAAACAAGGACTGCGCTTTGTTGGCAGAACACTTCGGAGATGCGACAAACCCACTAAGACATCCTACATCACACTTGTCCATCCTCTGCTGAAATATTGCTGCGCGGTATGGGATCCTTACCAGGTAGGATTGACGGAGGACATCGAAAAAGTTCAAGGAAGGGCAGCCCATTTCGTGTTATCGCGAAACAGGGGTGAGAGTGTAACTGATGTGATACGCGAGTTGGGCTGAGAGTCACTGAATCAAAGGCAGTCTTGATTGAGGAGGGATCTACTTACGAAATTTCAATCTCCAACTTTCTCTCCCGAATGTTTAAATATTTTGTCGACACCCAACTACGTAGGAAGAAACGATCATGATAATAAAATAAGAGGAATCAGAGCCCGAATGGAAAGATATAGGTGTTCCTTTTTCCCACGCGCCATTCGAGGGCGGAATGGTAGAGTAGTATGAAAATGGGTCGATGAACCCTCTGCCAGGCACTTAAGTGTGAATTGCAGAGTAACCATATAGATGTATATGTAGATGTGATGAGTTTCATATTTATATGCTTTAGGCATTCAAACCGAACAAAGAAAATTACGCACCACGTGGAGTGTAGAACCACCGCCCGCCGGCACACACGATGGTCAGTCTACGACCCTGTCTATCACGCCACGCATGTAGTTAACACCTCCCTTATTTCTGATACATAGTCCTACTCGAAAAAGTCAAAAGCTGATTATTGTCTGTAATCTTGTGAAGAACATTAACTACTTGTTTCTCGCCATTAACGGTGTTCCACGCTCGTGTTTCACTACGAAGCAGGAAGCACTGTCGTCCATTTTCGAGGTACGTATGAACAGCGAGACAATCAGAGCACAAGTACTGGTTACAGAGACACTGTGACTGTACACAATTTAAGATAAAAGTTACGTACGTAAAGTACGATTAAGATAGACGTTGATGGCTATTAATACGTCAGAATGTCTGGAAGGTTCTTCCGCACTGACATACTAATAAGCTACCGAACACTTAAGTTGGACCTACTTCCAAGAGCGGAACACCACCAGTTTAAGAGAGCCACGGCTGCTGACCAGTCACCGCGCTTGCGTTTGTTTACATCTGGTTTGCTCTTATGATGAAGTACATGCTACATACGAACCCCGTAGCCCCACCCTTTATTTCGCATTCACGTTTATTCTCTTATCCGTCTCTCAACCGTATCTTCTTATTCCACACCAACCTACACCTCTTGCTGTGCTACGGAGTACTGAAAGCTTGTTCCCAACAAATAAGTAGGATTCTCAGCCACATATGAATTTTTCCAGATAGACTGAAATACGCTGTTGTTCAACAACGGCATAAAAAAGGGGATAGGTCTGATGCTAACAACTACCACCCAGTCTGAGTTCTGACATCTTTATCCAAAATTCTTGAAAAAAAATCATGTATTCAGGAGCAGAATCTCTTATCTGTAAAAATGGCGTACTAATTAAATGTCAATTTGGTTTTCAGAAAGACTTTTCAACAGAAAATGCTATATATGTGCTGTCACTGATCAAATATTAAATGCACTGAATAACCGAACTTCATCCATTGGAATATTTTGTGACCTCTCAAAGGCTTTTGATGGTGTGAATCGTGAATTTCTTCTAGACAAGCGTAAGTATTGTGGCATGAGTGGGACAGTGCACAAATGTGAGACCTGAGTTTCTCCTGGCGTATACAACTTTCAAATAACTTCCGGGAATTCAGCCAGGTAACACTTTCAGCGACCGCCGATATTTCGGCGCGAGAACACCCCGCCATTTTCAAGGCAAACTGCAACGGACAGGCGGCGTACATGCAAATTTAATACCTCGGTTCTCGGACCCAAGCAGGAAAGATAACACACACACACACTGAACACTAGTGCCACCAAAGATGGCCAAAGTCAGAGCTATCGATAGTGAGACTATGAATTCGCAGGTGAGGTAGCATTGAGTCTGTCCCTCTGTTTCTTGACAAGGGAGAGAGCCGGATTCCAAACAGAGTTTAAACAGAAACCTCCATCCCTGTTAACGAGGTTGCTCGCTAATTTAATCTCAACTGCCTCCCGAATCACACTGTCCCAGTAGCTGGACGTGCATGCCAATATCTCGGTGTTATTATATAACATGGAGTGACCAGTATCCAAGCAATGTTCGGCAATAGCAGATCTACTTGGCTGCTGTAATCGTGTGTGCCGTTTATGTTCAGTACATCGGTCCTCCACGGTCCTGATAGTGTGACCAATATATGCCATGCCGCAGCTACAAGGGACACGATATACACCCGCCTTACGCAGTCCAAGATCATCCTTAACGGAACTCAAAAGTGCTCTAATTTTAGATGGAGGTCGGAAAACACATTTCACATCGTATTTCCGTAAAATACGACCGATCTTATTGGACGTGTTTCCTACGTAAGGCAAGAAGGCTGTAGACTTAGGTGTTGACTCAGAATTATCATCAATCACCTGATGTACAGCTGGTCGATAGCGCAACGCACGTTCAATCTGTCTATCACTGTAACCATTTTGACGAAATGCAACTTCAAGATGGGACAGCTCAGTTGGCAAAGTCTCACCGTCAGAAACGATATGTGCCCTGTGTACCAAGGTACGAAGTACCCCTTCACGCTGAGCCGAATGGTGACAACTATTAGCTTGTAAGTACAAGTCGGTGTGAGTACGTTTCCTGTAGACTGCATGTCCCAATGATCCATCATCCTTCCTCCTAACCAACACGTCGAGAAAGGGAAGGCAACCATCCTTTTCCACCTCCATCGTAAAACGAATGTTCGGGTGGATCGAGTTCAGATGTTCTAGAAAGACATTCAAATTCTCCCTACCGTGAGGCCAAACAACGAAGGTATCGTCAACGTATCTATAGAAACACACGGGTTTTAAAGGCGCCGACTCCAATGCTCGTTCCTCGAAGTCTTCCATAAACAAATTTGCGATCACAGGAGACAACGGACTACCCATCGCAACTCCATCTGTCTGCTCGTAATACTGGTCATTAAATAAAAAGTAAGTGGATGTCAACACATGCCTAAAGAGATTAGTTAAATCAGCCCCAAACCTGGCTTCAATTAACCGCAACGAATCAGACAGAGGAACACGAGTGAAGAGAGAGACCACATCGAAACTCACTAAAATATCAGAGTCATTCAGCCTCAGTCCCTCCAAACGACGTAAAAAATCAGCTGAGTTCCTGATATGATGTTCACACCGTCCTACTTGTGGACTCAACAGAGAAGCTAGATGCTTGGATACACAATATGTCGGGGCGCCGATGTTACTCACTATAGGACGGAAAGGAACCCCTTCCTTATGAACCTTTGGAAGGCCATATAACCTAGGGGGAACCGCACTATAGGTGTTAAGCCTCTTGATTGTATCCTGCGACAAACCACTTTTCTTCAGGAGGCTGTTGGTCTTTCTCTCAACACTTTTCGTGGGGTCAGCATCGATTCTGCGATACGTAGAATCAGATAGTAAACGTTTTACGTCGTTTGGAGGGACTGAGGTGCGGTCGCAAAACACAGACACTAAACTTATTACATCGACCTGGCGTTACCCAAGAATGTGTTACAGCGCCCACTGTTGTCGTTAATCTACATCAGGGGTGTCCAACGCACACCGCACGAGCCGCATGCAGCCCAAAGCAAGTATAAATGCTGCCCAAGAATTCAACACCTCTCACGCTATCGGAAAAAATCCGTTTGTGTGAAGTTACGATAAACAAAAGTTTTCAATTTGAAACTCTCGCCACACGAAGCTGCAAAGTACAAAATATCTGTCTGATGCGAGAAGCGGCAGTTGACACGATCCACACGAGTACTAAAAGGAATCCGGTAGTTTTCTGTTAGACGATAACTCACACAAATCTGGAGGACGTCAATTCTGCTAAATACCTAGAGATTACAATTACGAACAACTTAAACTAGAACGATCACGTAGATAATGTTGCGGGGAAGGCTAACTGAAGTCGGCGTTTATTGGCAGAACACTTACAAGATGCAGCAGGTCTTGTGAAGAGAATGCCTACACGAAACTCGTCCGTTCTCTTCTGGAGTGTTGCTGTGCAGTGTAGGACCCTTACCACATGGGACTGACGGAAGACACAGAAAAATTTGAGAGAGGGGCAGCTCATTTCGTGTTATCGCGATATAGGGCCAGAGTGACACGGATATGATAGGCGAAAATATTTTGTTGACGCCCACCTACACAGGGGGAAATGATCACCGTGGTAAACTAGGAGACAACACACCACATTTAAGTGGTCGTTTTATCCACGTGGTGTTCGAGAAAGGCACGGTGCAGACAGAGTGCGGAGGCGGTCCGGCGAGTCCTCTGCCAGGCACTTAAGTGTGAATTGCAGAGCAGTCGTGTGGACGCAGGAGTGTATGGAGGTGGGACAGGGGTAACCAGGAAATGAAAAAAAACAGTTCGAAGACATTGGTTAAATGCCATTAAAACACGTTAAATTTATTTTCATGGCAACACACAAATTGTAAGTTATTTTCACTTAAATTTTGCCAAGATACGGAAGAAGTACAATGCCTTTTATACGGTGAAATAACTGGTGGATTTAATTTTAGACGTATTCGTACATTGTTTGTGCTCATCATGACCACACAGGTGTCCCTGCTGAATTGTTTACATTGGCCGAAGACGAACAAAAGGAAGTAATATCACCATAAGGACTCACCATTTCGAAACAAAGGTGTTCAATTTCTTTCTGTTTCCTCTTCCTATCTGACATCGTTGAAGCTCCAACAACAAATTAAACAACAATTTTGTTCAACAGTTCTACTTTATCCATCCTCTGCAAGACAACTACCTTGTTGACCGTGGACATAAGCACGTCCCTTCTCTTTGATGTCCCTGTATACTCGCAACAGATGGGCCAATAGAGGAAACTACACAACTCGATGTTGACTTCTTAACTGCCACTGCGCTTGGATCTCTGTATGCCAGTAGCTGTATTTAAATTTAATATTTGTCACCATCGATTGTTCCCTCTGCAGTATCCAATACTATATAGTTATTCAGATGAGCGACATATCTGAATTAAGGAGGGTCGGGTAAGTGAAGTTTCGTTGTCTCCGCACCTGTAACCACCTGCCTCCCTTGGGACAGGAATCGTTACATTCTTCTTGAAGTCTGAGGATACGTTGCTTGCCTCATATGTCTTGCACACCAGGGGGAGGGGGGATGTTTTATCCTGGCTGGCGTAGCCAAGCATCTTAGTGACTCTGAGGGGATGTCATGTACTCCGCAGACCTTGGGTCTTTTAGTTGTCTTTTGTATCGTGAGGATTTGAAAGCAAAGTGCATAATACGTGTTAGTGATTAAATGACAGAGGCCGCAGCCTTCCGGCGCCAGAGTCACTTTGCCTCCAATCACCGAATGATCGCTCACATGTGGAGCTGTAGACAGACGGCCATAAAGGGAGTGAAGCCATCTGTAGCACACTGATCATTCATCCCAAGACACACACTGATACAGCTGAGCACCACAAGTCACATTTCTGGACTCGTTTAAGGTACTGTAATACGATTTGTCCCCATATTAAACACTGTGACAAAGGTTCAGTGAACGACGTATAGTCTCTTTTCATAGTTATATTAATCGCAGGGATATCGTATCAATTTCGCTTTTTGCAATAGGACTGTTGTAGTTTCTGCTGTTAGTATCGTAGTTCTGAAAGACACCAAGTCTACAGCATTTCGCTCTTCAAAATCTAGTTAGTACTTTCGGAGTAAATACAGTATTTGTAATTTAGGGTTAACCAGAGGCGTTAAGTAAGTAACGCAGCACATTTGTTTTTCTCCGCCAGTTTCGCTTGAAATAAATGCAGAATATGTTGTGGGGAATCGTGGAATACTCCCGCTTCAGCCGTCATAGTTTCATGGAGTTGCGACAGGTGGTGGTACGATACGCAGACTTCAAAATGGCGTCTGTAACGGAGGCGCGTTCCCAGCCCAGAGCCGCCACTGACGGAGGCCTGGCAGTGAACAAAAGCACGGGGAGTCGGCGCGCGAGGCGTCCGTCGTCTTCACAGCGAAGTTGCGCAAACCCGTCCGCTGTCCCGTGTGGCGGCCGGGCGGCCACGCACAGCTGTGCTTCCTGCAACATCAGAACGTGCGGACTCTCATTCGAGGTAAACGGAAGGTCAGCGTCAAGCAGGTCGCCGCTCAGCTGATCGTCTGTGTTGGCAGCGCTGGCACACTCGTCCACACTCATACACAGTGCCGACTCAGCTTCGCCAAGCCAGCCCCGCAGACGCACGATATGCGCGTGTAGGCACCTGCTTGAGAAAATTTACGTACATTCTGTACACATCGCGGCAGCCCCCGTTCCATGGTACACACCCGTGGCGTCATGACACCGACACAGGCGTCGTGTTCAATACGACCTACTTTGCAACGCCACACGTACGAAGCCCTTACAATCGACAGAACTTGTCCATAAACTGTTATCACTACAACAATTCGCAACGTTTATCAAGTTTAAGCATTTTAAGGTCGTACTTTTTATTTTGCTACAGCTTTAACACATTTTTAAAACGTGTAAATGGTGTTCATGTAATTCATCGTTTGGAATACGCCGGGTGACAAGCCTCGACAATCGAATCGCGCAATCTCTGTTGCCAAACTATTTTCGGTCCAGTCACTTTTTCCTGCTGCGACATGTTACACATTCCGGCCACGTACTTAAACAGTACCGTAGTAGCCTTGATCACAGCAGAGGAGAAATGTATAATTTGTAGTCGCTCGTATGAAATGTGGTGACCGCACTCACAAGTGCTTGACTAGTCCATAGCAGAAAACTACTAGGAACTGGCGCCATTAGTCCGAACAGAATTGCTATGCTAGAACTACTGTGTACTGCTGAAATCTTTAATATCTGTTTAGTATACTGACTTTATGTGCCAAAGCGTCTCTGGTATTCACAGCAGTTCTGTGAATGACGCATACTACGACTTTCTTGTTTCGTTCGGACCGGTGCTTCGACTTCCAGCTGCTAGGAAAGTTTTGTCGAGCTTATCCACATATGCGTCTTGAGGCAATATTTAGCAGGTTTTAGTTTAGTTAAGACTGGTGACATATGAAGCTACGTTGTCTTCTGGTCAGAAGAAACTGGTAGCACCTGCTTCTTCCGACAGATTATGCGTAACCGCTCGCGCACGTTCATCACGACGCCACACAGATTACGTTACTCTTGTAACTACATATTGAGACGAGAAAGAAAAAGAACCGACTGATATCACCATATTTAACGACGTCTCATTAATTTTTGTGCTTGTCATTCAGCTCTCGCTGTGTGTACTGCTTCATTTGGGACGCTATCAAGCCACGTCGCCCTTACAAACAAAGCGATGAAGCAATTTGACAAACTCGTTTAAGTATTCTGTTTCTATGTTCCAGTGCTTCGGGAATAGAGTCAAATGGCGCTGTCTTCTCTCCCTTTATCCAGAGAGAACAGTCTTGCGATTTGACAATAGAAAGGAAAAAATCTTTCACTGGTCTGTAATTCGTCGATACCAGACGAACGAACAATTAAAATGACGCGGAGTTTGTAAGCTGTCGCGAAAACAGCTGTGGGCCGAGAATTCCGTTACAGCTGGGAACGGAGCTGCTCTGGGCGACATTGTTGCGTCAGACGCTGTCCGTGTCGTTGCCGAGTTGAGCTCGAGTAACAAATCGATATCAGCGCGAAAAACTGCACCGCCTTTCTCTCCGTGACCGCATTACTGCCAGGGAAGGTGTCGATGTCTGCGACGCTTTTCCCACACACGGAGACGTAATGAATTCCGGCGACTTTCTCTGTACTCAGTCGGCGCTAAGACAATAGCCGCAGCCAGGCTGGAACTATATTGTTGCGGAATCTGTTTTGTGCGGCGTCTCTGGTCACAGAAAACGTAATTCCGTTTTATTACGTATGCCTCGGTATTCCGTTGATAACACTACTGCAAATGATTTTGTCTAAGACAGTAGTGTGAATTGTTGTAATTAGTTTAGTCACGTAGCAAATTACTGAACATGTTAGAAATACGTGACGATTCCGAGATTTTACTGTTCCCTATGCTTTAGTTGCGTTACACGTATTCGAGTCTCGTAGTATTACTTCGCATTTTCAAATGAGTTTACGTGGGTCGTCCAGCAGTGACGACGTACGTGGCGCCGACAGCTGCTGCCCGTCTAACCAGCATCTGGAACGATACGCAGGCGGAAGACGTGTACTCCACAGAAGCCCTGTGTAGGCTGTTCTGCCGATCACTGAACGCCTCACACCACTGTAGACAACTGTGGCGTCACAACGTAGACATACTTGAGACATTGAGTAACACCGAGACTTCACCGTCATATCTACCTCTGAATCGACGTACAAACCACTGCGACGAGCATGGCAGAGAGTGCTTGGCACCGTAACACTTGTCACAAGTTTTCCCCTTTCCAGCCGCACATGATGGAGAGCGGGCAGAGTGTTCGCTTGGGCGCCCCCGTGCTGCAGTGCTGTGCTCAGCCCGACTCTGTACCGACGGCCCTCACCACGTGTTTCCTCTGGTATGCGTATAATCATCCCTTCCCAGTCTTAACGAAGCGTAGTTGTACTTGGAGCCTTTGTCCTCATTTATCAGTCGTTAACTTCAGTTCCTCATTTTTCGTTCTTGCCTTTTATGGATACGCTTGCATACTCGGTGCAGAAACATTTTTATGAAAACTGATAAGATAGCCTCTTGTACTGCACGTCGCTCGCAAGCACGGTAAATGAAATTTCGTTTTTGACAGTTTCATCCTTACCTCAATAGTAATATGTTGCAGAGCAGATGAACGTTCCATTCGCACAGGTAGGCCAACAAATGTAATTACCATCCGGACCAGACGAGATACCCTTAAGATTCTACAGTGATTATGCTAAAGAACTTGCCCCCTTTCTATCAGCAATTTATCGTAGATCGCTGGAAGAACGTAAAGTACCTAGCGACTGGAAGAAAGCGCAGGTCGTTCCCATTTTCAAGAAGGGTCATAAATCAGATGCGAATAATTATAGGCCTATTTCGCTTACGTCAATCTGTTGTAGAATAATGGAACATGTTTTGTGTTCTCGTATTATGACGTTCTTAGATAATACAAATCTCCTTCATCATAACCAACATGGATTCCGCAAACAGAGATCATGTGAAACTCAGCTCGCCCTATTTGCCCAAGAAATTCACAGTGCCGTAGACACTGGCGAGCAGATTGATGCCGTATTCCTGGACTTCAGGAAGGCATTTGATACGGTTCCGCACTTACGTTTAGTGAAAAAAATACGAGTTTACGGAATATCGGACCAGGTTTGTGATTGGATTCAGGATTTCCTAGAAGAAAGAACACAACATGTCATTCTTAACGGTTCAAAATCTGCAGATGTAGAGGTAATTTCGGGAGTACCGCAAGGAAGCGTGATAGGACCTTTATTGTTTACAATATACATAAATGACTTAGTTGACAACATCGGTAGCTCCGTGAGGCTATTTGCAGATGACACGGTTGTCTACAAGAAAGTAGCAACATCAGAAGATTCGTACGTACTCCAGGAAGACCTGCAGAGGATTAATGCATGGTGCGACAGCTGGCAGCTTTCCCTAAACGTAGATAAATGTAATATAATGCGCATACATAGGGGCAGAAATCCATTCCAGTACGATTATGCCATAGGTGGTAAATCATTGGAAGCGGTAACGACCGTAAAATACTTAGGAGTTACTATCCGGAGCGATCTGAAGTGGAATGATCACATAAAACAAATAGTGGGAAAAGCAGGCGCCAGGTTGAGATTCATAGGAAGAATTCTAAGAAAATGTGACTCATCGACGAAAGAAGTAGCTTACAAAACGCTTGTTCGTCCGATTCTTGAGTATTGCTCATCAGTATGGGACCCTTACCAGGTTGGATTAATAGAAGAGATAGACATGATCCAGCGAAAAGCAGCGCGATTCGTCATGGGGACATTTAGTCAGCGCGAGAGCGTTACGGAGATGCTGAACAAGCTCCAGTGGCGGACACTTCAAGAAAGGCGTTACGCAATACGGAGAGGTTTATTATCGAAATTACGAGAGAGCACATTCCGGGAAGAGATGGACAACATATTACTACCGCCCACATATATCTCGCGTAATGATCACAACGAAAAGATCCGAGAAATTAGAGCAAATACGGAGACTTACAAGCAGTCGTTCTTCCCACGCACAATTCGTGAATGGAACAGGGAAGGGGGGATCAGATAGTGGTACAATAAGTACCCTCCGCCACACACCGTAAGGTGGCTCGCGGAGTATAGATGTAGATGTAGATGTAGGTCATGTCCACTGTAATGCACAGTGTCTGTCGGGATGTATCTGTGAAAATATCATGTAATTTCACAGGTTTCTAATCAGCAAATGACTTCATACAGGTGTTATCTTGTGAGTTTTCAAACTGTTGTAACACAAAGTCAGATGTCTTACGTTTTATGTTCCTTCGCTCTATAACTACAATAACAGTTCTGGTAACAAGATTCAGGGCGAACATTTTAATCTGATTGTAAAATGTAAACTTCCACGCCCGTAATTGTCATAATTAATGAAATATTCCGGGCTATAATGCCGTTGTCGAAGGGATTTCACTTTAAAGCACGACGTTTCGTCCCCATGTGGGGAGGACATTTTCAAGAATGATCGTAGCTTTGTTGCTGGTCTACTGTTGCTCTGCGACAGACGACGGCATGTCTAGGGACCGACTGTTTCGTCCAGGCCAGTGCTTCGATATAAACATAGAAAGTTGTAGTTGAGATCTAACTCCTGAAGCTTATGAACGATCTGTTCTCGAGACAATAAGTCAAAGCGAATACTGAACAAGTCGCAGGCTTATGAACACGTTTCAGAGTTAGACTTGAGAGCTGTTCCCGATGGAGTAGCTTTGCGGCCAGGCCTGGATTTCCTCTGGCAGGGCTGAGCGCTCAGCGGCAAAGGGGGTACCGCGGCAGGTGGCAGCGGGTGTCGCCCCAGTGGCCACGGAGCTCTGCTGGAGGCTCGCCTACTCTGGAGAGGGCGACTCTGGAGAGATGTCAAGCCCTGTAATTATTCCAGAAACGATGTGTCCAATAAAATGTCAATCACAATTGTGTGAATAAAAACGTAGAAGTTAAAAACTATAGCAAAACTAATGAAATTCCAACTATTTATTTAGTCAGGCACCATCAATCTGGTGGTGGATAGCAGCATGGAGCCAAAGGTATCTAACCAACAAACAAAATGACGGTTTTATTACGTAAATGTGTCGAGCCATTAGAGTCCTCAACATTCACACAACAAAATGAAGCAGTACAGCATTGTTTTCTGTGTTGATTATTTCACTTTTCTCTAACGCAGTCTGAGGGAATTTCGCCTGTCTCATACATCTTGCTCACCAGATGGTAGAGTTTTGTCAGGACTGGCTCTCCCAAGGCTGTCAGTAGTTCTAATGGAATGTTGTCTACTGCTGGGGCCTTGTTTCCTCTTAGGTCTTTCAGTGCTCTGTCGAACTCTTCACGCAGTACCCTATCTCCCAATTCATCTTCATCTACATCCTCTTCCATTTCCATAATATTGTCCTCAATAACATGCCCCTCTATGGACTCTCTATATTCTCCTTCCACCTTTCTGCTTTCCCTTGTTTGCTTAGAACTGGGTTTCCATCTGAGCTCTTGATATTCATGCAAGTGGTTCTCTTTTTTCCAGAGGTCTCTTTAATTTTCCTGTAGGCAGTATCTATCTTACCGCTCGTGAGATAAGCCTCTACATCCTTACATTTGTCCTCTAGCCATCCCTGCTTAGCCATTTTGCACTTCCTGTCGATCTCATTTTTGAGACGTTTGTATTCCTTTTTGCCTGCTTCACTTACTGCATTTTTATATTTTCTCCTTTCATCAATTAAATTCAGTATCTCTTCTGTTGCCCAAGGATTTCTACTAGCCCTCGTCTTTTTACCTACTTGATCCTCTGCTGCCTTCACTATTTCATTCCTCAAAGCTACCCATTCTTCTTGTACTGTATTTCTCTCCCCCATTCCTGTCAATTGTTCTCTTATGCTGTTCCCGAAACTCTGTACAACCTCTGGTTTTTTCAGTTTATCCAGGTCCCATCTCCTTAAATTCCCACCTTTTTGCAGTTTCTTCAGTTTTAATTTACAGTTCATAACCAATAGATTGTGGTCAGAGTCCACATCTGGCTATATCTCGCGAAAAGTCCACGGGGATAAGATTGTAGAGGCCTACCGGTAATCTCTCTTCCCGCGAACCATACATGACTGGAACAGGAAAAGGGGGAAGCGACACCGGTTCACAAACTACCCTCCGCCACACACCGTCAGGTGCCTTGCCGTATACACTTTAAACGCAGACGTAGAGCCGCAGACCTGCGGTTTTCCTCAGAGAACAGCTCTCCTCACTTGTTTTTAGCAGTTTTCTTTAACAAACCGAATCAAAATTAGATGAATATGATGCAGTTTTAATTTCAAACGAGTACGGTGTGCAGTTCTCATGAGCAACTGCTGTGGAAAATGAAAGCGTCTCAGCAGTTAGTATTCTCTCTATCCTAGGTCATCAGTCAGAAATTTTCTCTCGTTTCCAATTCCCGAGAGGTTGACTTGGCTATTATTTTTTACAAAGCCATGTGATGTATGAATAACATTGAGAACGTTTTAGATGGCGAGTCGCCATGCGAACGTTTCACGGCGAGGTGTCAGACATGGTGGGGCGGATATGCACAGCTGAACACAGCTAATGTGTTCCATTAGGAGGAAGCAGCCTGTGCTATTCTGTCATCAGCAGTAAAGACAAGTGCTGTCCACAGATGTCTCGCATGTGGGGGCTGCGCCTTGGAGTTCTGTTAGGTCGGTATAACAGTGACTGTATACTCGGAAATAGAGGCAGCTTTCACCTGTGTCCGGCACCGGATTGCGGCTGCGCTCTCACCCAGTCGTGTCAGCCCCTGTGTCTTGGTGAACACGTACTTGGATAGGAATTTCTCTGGTGTCAAGTATGAAAGGGATGTCGCTACCTCATGCCTGAGGGAACCTGTGTGTAGTTTGACAGCTGACGGCTGCATCACTTAGTGGGGATTGGCGCTAACCTCCTGTGCACTCTACTGGACAGGGGTGGCGGGCAGTGTCTGCTCGTTGATTGTGTGTCTGCTGCATTACTTTGCGAGCCAGCCTGTGAGCTGCCCTGTTCATTATTTGGACAGTTTACGAGTACTGGGCATGTCTACACATCACTGTGCTGCATCACTTAGGAGGAGTCTGCATGTCTGTACTGAAATTATTTTGGTAAATTAGGAGTTGTTTGCGTGTCTGGAGAGCGTTGTTTAGGAGTAGTTTACAGATCTGTGGGCTGTGTGGCGTGACCCCAGGCATGTCAGAGCGTGTGTTTTGTGTCAGTGTGATAAATGTACTCCATCCCTAAATAAAATATTCCAAAATAAATAGAGTGCACTCCTTCCCTACTCTCCCCAGCGCAAGCTGAGTCAATTTCGCGCCATTTTCCCCCTATAGACCACCATCTCGGATTACGTCACAGGAGGGATGACAGCACCCTCTCGTGACACGAATGTGTACAGTTCACTTGGAGTCTAGATCTCATAGCGGAGACACTGCTTGCAAAATAAAAACTCATGTCCCGCACAGGCAGTGTCATTTTCCCCCATTTTACACCCACCGTCTTGGGTTATGTCATGAAAAGGATGACAGCGCTCTCTGGTGGTGGTACTGAGTACTAGGTCCTGACCTAGTGGTGAACACACTGTTTGAAGCCATATTGGATAACTGTACTTGCATCATCAGCTGATGTAATGGCTGTCATCTTGGACAGCACCCTCCGGTGGTGGTAGTGTGTACTAGGTCAGCTGGAGTGCGGACCTCCTGGCGAACACACTGGATGGTGGTGCTGTCTGTGATTGTTTAAATAAAGACTGGTGCATGATTTCGATACTTGACGATTAGCAAGCATGTTTGCAGAGTATTTTAGATGGATTATTATTTTGACAATTTACGAGTTGTTTGGCTCTCAGGACGTAAATGTACTGCATTATTTACGAGTGGTTTGCATGTCTGTGGGCTGTGCAATGCGTTATTTTGACAGTTTGCAATTAGCAAGTGCAAGTGTATATCATTATACATGAGTTATTTAGGAGTAGTTTGCGAGTATGTATGCTGTGTGGCATGTCAGAGCATGTGTTCTGTATAGCTTTGACAAATATACTCCATCCCTAAATAAATTGTTCGAAAATAAATAAAGTACACTCCTTCATCTCTCCAGCATCCCAGTGCAGGCATAGTCCATTTCCCACCAATCCCTAGGAAGAGGTGGCGGTCAGGTGACTTAGGTTAGTGGAGGTGAGCTTTGTTTTCTGCAATTTTGTTAGGTTGGTAGAGAAACCCCAAGTGACCTTTCTTTACAGCCAAAATTCAAACTTGGCGCCAGTTCATAGGAAGAAGTGGCGGTCGGATGACTTTGGTTAGTGGAGGTAGCACAAGTTAGCTGTCTTCCCGCGATTTTCTTAGCTTAGTGGAGATAACCGCCGTGTGATGCATTATCCTGCTGGAATTTGAACTTCCTGACAGTTTTCTCGGGGAGGGGGGCGTTTCACTTTCCCGCCAAAATTCCAACTTCCCACCAAAATCCGTCATTTTGGATAGCGTCACTGCCGACATCTTGGATGACTTCATGCGCTGTTGCCAAGTCTATACGCTGCTATCTTGGATGACGTCATCGCCGCCATCTTGCATATACACTCCTGGAAATTGAAATAAGAACACCGTGAATTCATTGTCCCAGGAAGGGGAAACTTTATTGACACATTCCTGGGGTCAGATACATCACATGATCACACTGACAGAACCACAGTCACATAGACACAGGCAACAGAGCATGCACAATGTCGGCACTAGTACAGTGTATATCCACCTTTCGCAGCAATGCAGGCTGCTATTCTCCCATGGAGACGATCGTAGAGATGCTGGATGTAGTCCTGTGGAATGGCTTGCCATGCCATTTCCACCTGGCGCCTCAGTTGGACCAGCGTTCGTGCTGGACGTGCAGACCGCGTGAGACGACGCTTCATCCAGTCCCAAACATGCTCAATGGGGGACAGATCCGGAGATCTTGCTGGCCAGGGTAGTTGATGTACACCTTCTAGAGCACGTTAGGTGGCACGGGATACATGCGGACGTGCATTGTCCTGTTGGAACAGCAAGTTCCCTTGCCGGTCTAGGAATGGTAGACCGATGGGTTCGATGACGGTTTGGATGTACCGTGCACTATTCAGTGTCCCCTTGACGATCACCAGTGGTGTACGGCCAGTGTAGGAGATCGCTTCCCACACCATGATGCCGGGTGTTGGCCCTGTGTGCCTCGGTCGTATGCAGTCCTGATTGTGGCGCTCACCTGCACGGCGCCAAACACGCATACGACCATCATTGGCACCAAGGCAGAAGCGACTCTCATCGCTGAAGACGACACATCTCCATTCGTCCCTCCATTCACGCCTGTCGCGACACCACTGGAGGCGGGCTGCACGACGTTGGGGCGTGAGCGGAAGACGGCCTAACGGTGTGCGGGACCGTAGCCCAGCTTCATGGAGACGGTTGCGAATGGTCCTCGCCGATACCCCAGGAGCAACAGTGTCCCTAATTTGCTGGGAAGTGGCGGTGCGGTCCCCTACGGCACTGCGTAGGATCCTACGGTCTTGGCGTGCATCCGTGCGTCGCTGCGGTCCGGTCCCAGGTCGACGGGCACGTGCACCTTCCGCCGACCACTGGCGACAACATCGATGTACTGTGGAGACATCACGCCCCACGTGTTGAGCAATTCGGCGGTACGTCCACCCGGCCTCCCGCATGCCCACTATACGCCCTCGCTCAAAGTCCGTCAACTGCACATACGGTTCACGTCCACGCTGTCGCGGCATGCTACCAGTGTTAAAGACTGCGATGGAGCTCCGTATGCCACGGCAACTGGCTGACACTGACGGCGGCGGTGCACAAATGCTGCGCAGCTAGCGCCATTCGACGGCCAACACCGCGGTTCCTGGTGTGTCCGCTGTGCCGTGCGTGTGATCATTGCTTGTACAGCCCTCTCGCAGTGTCCGGAGCAAGTACGGTGGGTCTGACACACCGGTGTCAATGTGTTCTTTTTTTCAATTTCCAGGAGTGTATATGGCAACAATGCAGAGTGGCGCTGTATTCCCTTTGTCCCAATACTGGTCTTCTTTGGTGCAAATAGAAAGGGAGCAGCCATGATTAGCAGCGCAGCAGCATTAACGAAACTAACCTAGCAGGTTGATAATTGTAAAGATATAACTATAAATAAACAACTCATGCTTCATAAATGTAAAACGACAGTAGTACCAAAATAAACAAAACTATGACTAAATTGTGGATAATAATTGACTTACCCTTGTGCACAGTTGTGTATAATCCTCTGAGAGATCGTAGTCGCCAGCCGTAGTGGCCGAGCGGATCTAGGCGCTTAGTCCAGATCGGCGCGACTGCTATGGTCGCAGGTTCGAATCCTGCCTCAGGCATGGATGTGTGTGATGTTCTTAGGTTAGTTAGGTTTAAGTAGGTCTAAGTTCTAGGGGACTGATGACCACAGATGTTAAGTCCCATAGTGCTCAGCGCCATTTCAAAAATTTTGATGGTAGCTTGTTTTGTACGACTAGCATGGCAGGTTTGCGGGAAACGAAGCGTATTAGGTTTTTCTTCAATTCCCTTTATTTAAACAAACTAGTAAGATGACTGCAGATGATGTTAGCATGATGTGATGTAAGTACTGCTACCAATGTGATGTTGTAATTGAACACAAAAAGTGTATGTGTGCTAGAGACACAGAAGTAAATTCAGTCTGAGATCGCAACTGAAAATACATTCTAGCTGCACAGCTTATATGTCAGTAAATTGAGTATGGTGCAGTTTACGCCAATCTAAGATAGGACCATACATGCTGCCAGCAAATAGTTTCCAGTAAGCTGATAATGTAGGGGACTGGTTCAAACAACAAACGGTAATAGAGTTGGGTGATGTACTAGACAGCCACCAATATTCCGGAATTTGTACCTTCAAAGAGATTGGGAGTTTACGTTTGGAAATAGACGAGATTGTGAAAGATGTCGGCAGCATTCTTGTAAGTTGTATGGATACATTATATTCCACGAGAAACACAAGGTCGAGAGAGAGACGTTGTGTTTCTTAGCAGTAGACTATTTCTCAATAGTTGCAGTGCTATTGCGAAGATTTCTGTCACAGTGTTCACAGTTCATACTAATTAATGGAAAGTTATTGAGTGAAACAGCAGTCATTTCCAGTGTTTCCCAGGGTTATGCTGTTCCTTATCTATATAAACAAGTTAGTAGACAATCTGAGCAGCCCTCTTAGGATGGTTGCAGATGATGCTGTCATTTACCATCTAGTAAAGTCATCAGAAGATCAAAAAAATTGCACAACGATTTAGAAAAGATATCTATATGGTGCGAAAGTTGGTAGTTGACCCTAAATGATGAAAAATGTGAGTTCATCCACACGAGTGCGAAAAGGACTCTGTCAAACTTTATTTAGACGATAAATCATTCAAATCTAAAGTTCGTAAATTGAACTAAATACCTAGGTATTTGAAAATAAGTTAGAGAACCATATAGACAGTGTGAATATAGTGATGGGAGATTTTAATGCACAGGTAGGCAAAGACAGAAAGAGATTTGAGCAAGTGTTGGGATGTTTTGGATATGGGGGCAGAAATGAAGAAGGGGAAAGACTCCTGGATTTGTGCCAGAGGAATGGAATGAAACTAGCAAACAGCTGGTTTATGAAGAGAGAAAGTCATGTTATCACCAGATATAGTTCGGATAGAAGAACCAAGAGTGTAATTTATTATATCCTAGCAGACAGGGAATTGGGAGAGAGAGTAACAAATGTGAAGATAATTTCTAGTGTGAGTGCAGATGGAGATCATAGATTACTGGTGGGACAATGGAAAATGGATCAATGTGTGAAAAATAGAAAACAGTAGAAAGTGATGAGGATATGGAATTAGAAACTGAAGGAGAGTAAACGTGCTGACAATTATAGAGAATTAATCACACAAAAATTTCCAAAAGAAGTTTTCTGCGATGTAGAAAAAGAATGGAGTTTATTCAAAGACACTTTAGTCGAAGTAGCACAAAAAGTATGTGGTAGAAAACTTGGAAAAGAAAAAGCAGGACAGACAAGTTGGTGGGATGATACCACAATCCAAGCAATTAGAAGAAAAAATGGAGCACGGAGAAAGTGGTGGAAAACTAAAAATGACGAGGGCCATATGAGATATGAAGAGGAAAAGAAGAAGTGCAAAGAAATAGTGGAAACAGCAAAGAAAAAGGTATGGGAAGAGTTGACAAAAATTTTTGAAGAAGATGTGAAGAGCAATAAGAAAATGTTCTATAAAATGATGAAAAATAAAGGAAGGCTTATGAAATACCAGTAAAGATGGAAACAGAGGAAGTTACTGTGCTTGAAGATCCAGGGAATATAAAAGACCTCTGGAAAGAACATTTTAAGAAACTGTTAAACGCTGAGGAGCAGGTACACGAGGTAACAGCAAATAATGGAGAAACTGAGAGAAGTTGGGAAGCAGAAATAGGACAAATTATATAGGAAGAAACGGAAATAGCTGTGAAGAAGATGAATGGGGGGAAAGCCGCAGAACCTGACGACATGATAAGAGCAGCAGGTCTGTAGGGAATGCAGTGGCTGTGTAGAGTACTATCAAGTGTATGGAGAAATAGTACAGTACCTGACGATTTGAGAAGAGGAGACATTGTTCCCATCTTCAAAAATGGCAATAAAGGCTTTCTAAAAACTACAGAGGAATAGCCCCTATGAATCATACAGCCAAATTTTTGACAGAATTTTACTAAATCGAATATGTGAAAAGATAGAAAAGGAGCTGAGTGAAGAATAGCATGAGTTTAGGAAAGGAAGAAGCACAACCGACCTCATATTTTCTATCTGTCAACTGATGGAAAAAAGTTGGGAATATAACAAAAGGGTGATAATGGTTTTTATCGACATAGAAAAGGCATATGACTCACTTACCAGGGAAAGACTCTGGGAAGAAATGAAGAAAATAGATATAGAAGATGGATAAATTAATGTAATGAACTGTCTACCATTTTGAGGGGTTCTCCATTCAAAGTAATACATCCGTTGATCCCTTGGTCTCTTCCAAATACCATTACTTCACTCTGATCTTTATTTATTTTTAATCCATACCTTTTCATTATTTCCTTCCACACATCGAGTTGTAACTGTACATGTACCTCTTTATCACCCCATATTACCATATCATCTGCAAAAATAATCTTTTTGTCTTTTTCTTTTACTATATCTTTAAATGCCCTATTCATTTCCTCCATCACAACATTAAAAAGTGCAGGAGATAGAACACTTCCTTGCTTGAGTCCTTGTCTTATTTCGAAGTATTCAGAGTTCCCCAATGATGTTCTAATTCTACAATAGTGTCCTTTGTACATTATTTAGGGAGTGAAATATCTAGTGATGGAAGAATAACCAACGAAATTAATAGGAGGTTACAGAAGGGAGGCAATTTCTACCAAACAATAAAACACCTGATTTGGAATAAGGAAGTTTCAGAAAAAGCAAAACTCCTTATGTATAAGGGTTATTACTTCCCTATTGTTACTTATGGAGGAGTAACATGGACAATGACAGGAAGGGTCTGGAGCAGACTGCAACCAGGGGAAATGAAATTTCTCAGAGCAGTTATGGGAAAAACAAGAATGGGCAGAGTAAGGAACGTAGATATCAGAAAGGACCTTCAACAAGAATGTATGAGAGAAGACTCTGAAAAAAAGATATTAAGATGGTACGAGCATGTTAAGAGGATGTGTGGGCAGAGACTCCCCAAAATTATGGAAGAACTAAAGATGGATGGAAAAAAACCTAGAGGGCGCCCAAGAACACGGTGGAAAACGGGAGTGAAAATATCTGTGGAAAGGAGAGGTGTGACCTGGCAGCATGTGGAGGAAGAAAAGTGGTGGGAGGACTGAGCCAAATGGAGAGGACTCGTCAGCACCCAGAACTGGCAGTAGCTGGAGCGGGATCCAGATATAGATAACATCATAAAATGGAGAGAACACACAGGAAATGTTGTGGGGGAAAGCGAACCAAAGATTGCGTTTTACTGGCTGAAGATACAACAGATCGACTACAGAGACTGCCTACACTACGCTTGTCTGTCCGCTTTTGGAGCGCTGCTGTGCGTGGTGGGACCCTACCAGATAGAATTAACGGACTACATCGAGAATGTTCAAAGAAGAGCAGCACATTTTGTACTATCAAGAAATAGGGGAGCGAGTGACACAGACGTGATGCAGAATTTCGGGCGGACATAATTAAAAATAAGGCGTTTTTCGTTGTTCTAGAAACTTCTCACGAAATTTCGATCACCAAGTTTTTCCTCCAAATGCGAAAATATTTTTTTGACACCGACCTCCATAGGGAGAAACGATCATCATCATAAAATAAGGAAATCAGAACTCGCTCGGAAAAATATAGGTGCTTTTTCGCGCCCTGTTCGTGATTGTAATAATCGAGGATTATTGTGAAGGTGGGTAGATGAACCCTTCGCCAAGCACGTAAGTGTAATTTGTAAGTGCCCGTGTAGATGTAGAGGGCTCCAAGAACTATGGGACTTGATATCTGAGGTCATCAGTCCCCTAGACTTAGAACTATTTAAACCTAACTAACCTAAGGACATCACACACATGCATGCCCGAGGCAGGATTCAAACCTGCGACTGTAGAAGCAACGCGGCTCCGGACTGAAGCGCCTAGAACCACACGGCCACAGCGGCCGGCATGTAGATGTAGATTTCGAGTTTACTACGAGTGATATTGTAGTGGACTTTGAAGGCCAGCTATGGTTCTTTCACTTGCTCGTGTAAACTGTGATAATAATTTATTTAATGCGTGTATGTTTTTTATGTTGTTACTTTCTTTTTTGTTACCCCAATTTCTTTCCGATGTAACTTGTAACAATGTAATTAATCGCGTGAGCTGCAATGGGATGTTATTGTATGTATGTGTATTATCTTTCTTTTCTGAAATACATTCTTTGATTTAGGAATAAATCTCATTGCCTTCATATGTCGCCTCTAAGTAGCGTCTGTGACTCAGATATGAAGTCGGTGAAAGCCACAGAGTAGAAAAATCTCTGGAGTGTGCATTTCGTGCTGCGCATGTTGTCAACATTAAGCCGAAATTGTCACATGATCTCAGGATGACTCTTTTTAAGACCAGTTCACCTTGGCCGTGATGTTCTGTAATGTCAAGTCATAACATTCCACAATCCATTTGAAATGCCGGCATTCAGACAAGTCATCAACAGACCGTCACGTCACGTCACGGCAGGCCAAGGTTTCCCGGCAAGGAATTGTCGACGGTATCATCGTCTGCTATCATCGTAAGTTAACCTATTTTGCGGCGCTCGCTCGTGTTATAGTAGTTGATCTTGTGCTTTTGTATCTTCTTAATCTTTATTGTATTATTGTATGTTGTTATATGGCAAATTGTAAAGGTTTAGAATTATTTCCACTGGATGTTTTAACACAAGGAATGTGAGATATCTGGAAGCGAAAAATTATTCAGGTATGACAATAACAGAACAGACGCCCTCTTTTCCATAGCACAGAAATGTCGATGTTTTGAAATATTGTTTCACGTCTCAGTATTTCAACAAACAAAACTGATCAAGAACATACGTTATGAGGTTTGGTTTGGCCATTAATAACCGTAGTTCCTCAGTTGCAGTACTACACTCTGACACGGACCAAGTGAACTGACATTACATGACGTGAGAGACAGTGTGAATACACGCTGATGTGACGCTTCTGTGACGTGATGCCCGCTCATTTTGCGCATCAAAGCTGTGAGAATAGTTTATTCTAGGAATCAAATTCAAATTGGTGAGGTGTTTACAAAACACCTGTCCCAAATACACAACACATACGAAGGGAACCTATCTGTACTAACGATATGGCGGCATTCAACATTTATGGAACGTTTTATGGAGAAACCTACGCCACCCCGAGATCACATGTCCGCGGTGGCAATGTATGTCGACAATAGAAAATAAATTCTGTGCATCTGAATCCTCACTTTGTGGTCAAAGCCGAGAGTGAAATCAGACACTAGAATTTATTCATTTTTTTTCTGTTAATGTATCATTAAATGGGGTGTCTTTATCGTCCTTGTGCCAATGTAATTCGCATCCTTAACACCAGTGCAGTACTGTCCCACAATCGTGGGTTCTCGTCTCCCTAGAACTGTATTAGTAGAGACTGCGCGAATTTGAGCTACTAATATGTTGATTCATTTCGCTGTCAACTTTGGCACTCAGGCCATAGGCCTGACACTCTAGTGGTCTGCAACATATTGGTTACAACGCAAAATATTTTAATAGCAAACTTTCGCAGTTCTCTGTAGCATGGTATGTATGACATATGGACGTGTTCCTCATTTAAACCTGTATACAACGCGAGTATTCTTTTCCGGATGATGTCGTATTCTTGTTCTGCAAACATACTGTTTACACCTTGCAGTCGCAGATAACACTGTTCTTCCAGAGATGTATTTATTTATAAATGTATTCACAGATAACAAAGTTCTTCCAAAGATGTTTGATTTTATGTATCTACGATCATCCTGTGAACATGGATTGTCCAACGTAGACATGTTATTCATCTTTGGCCATGTCAACCAGTTTCTTCCGTAGTACATTTTCAGATCAAATTCATTACACATGTAACGACTGTACTGATGTTCACTGTGTAGTTCGATTGTTTAATGACTGGAAAACATATTAGCTACCTGTCTGTCGTAGACTTGGACAATTCTGCACTTTCTTGATGCTGGAACATCCATTTTAGATCTTGACGATGCCTTCACATACACTATGTGATGAAAAGTATCGCGATACCTGGCTGAAGATGACTTACAAGTTCGTGGCGCCCCCCATCTGCAGTGCTCGAATGCAATGTGGTGTTGGACTTGTTATTATTCACAACTCCAAATGAATTACAAGCTTTCTCTTTAAAGTACTTTAATCACGATATGGGATCGTAGTAACTTTGATAATTAATTGTAAATGCTCTTGGGAAATCGTAAATTAAAAAACGGGAGAAAAGTTGTGCATAATTCGGGCAAAGCTTGGCAGCACTTACTCAGTCGTATTCCTCGCTAAACTCCAGTCGTGGCAGAGATCTCGCTCAGACGCCGACTTCAATTCTCCAGTCGCGAGACTGGAGTGAGAGTGGCACTGTTGCAGGGACGCCGACGGTGGGGGAAATGGAAGAGAAGTTGATCTCGACAACCCAAAGTGAAAGGATTGAAGGTTAAAGAGAAAAGGAGCAGAAATAAACACGCAAGCACTATGTATGTAACACGACGTTTTTGCTGATTGACAATCCAGTGTTGGGCACCTTTAATTGAAAAGACCCTAAGTAAGTCTTGGTACCACGCGACTCTGCCAAAAGCCCGTAGAAATTCACAGGTATAAGATATAAACCTCGGAAAAAAGTACATTGCATCCTGTGGGGTACACGTTGGTCAAAAGTAGTGTTGCTGTATTTGGGATAGAATTATACATTTCGATTTGCAGCTTCAGAGTGCATAACGTAACAATTTCTGAAACAGACTTTTGCAAGTCCAGTATTGGCTGCCAACCAGTGGGAAAACTTTCTGAGCCGAATTACCTCAATGAGTGTGCGTCATCATGGTTTGGTGCAACTTACAAAATCGCGAACTTCCGTCGTATGAATAGGACGGAGAGTCTACTTTATATTCTAAATTTTGGAGAACATTCCCAGGTTCGTAGAAATAAAGCGAGTCGGAGAATACACACCGTCCGAGAACGCCCTCAGCTTGAGTAAAGGTGTGGGGGAGGTCGCTCAAAACAAAGAGCATTTCGTATCAGTAAAATAGAGGAGCCTATCACAAGTCGAGAACATTCTGTGTTTTTTGAAGTGATCTCTGTATCATACATCGAACTGAGTAAGTTCTGCAGAGGTTAATTTTTACCGACTTTTCGGCGGTAAAGGCAGAGTTTATATTGCCTGGAAGGTAAGAAGGTATACGTAACCCGAAGAAATACAGGAGAGGAAAACTATTGAAGCTTATACGGGTTTCCCAATAAAAAACATCACTTGCCTGGCGCATTTCCTTCGAGAAAATCATGAAAAAAGAGAGGGGTGACCTTCCAAACGAAGTGAAAATTAAAACATTTTTTCAAACTGATGTATGAGAAGACTTTGGTATACACAGAACAACTGTGCCGCTGACATTTCTGGATATTCATAATCATGTCTTCTCGCAGCATAAATCTAATATCTTGTTACGTTAGAAATGTAGGTGAATCAGAAGAATTATCAGCTGGTTGATTACAAACCCAGCGACCTGTTTCTCGTAACGAACCCCACAGGCGATCGCTTGCGTCCTTGACACGCGAGCAGATCATTCCGCGTCGTATTCAATCAAAATTATCTCGTGTTAGAAAGCTCTGTCACAGTTCCGGTTTGGAGTAGATGAAAAATCGCTTAAATTTAAGATTTCATTCACATAATGTGTTCACCTAACTTCAGTAACAGAAGAGGTTCCCGCATATCGTTAATTCGATAAGATCGCAGAAAACGCATTTTTCTAAATTGTCATTAATCGTCTTAATAGTTCGTTGCCCCACGTAAAAATGAAATCGAACGTAGTGCAACTCTTCCAGAACACACTGATCCCAGTTCCATCTTTGTACACTAAATGATTAGCCTGCTTGAGCGAGCTGAATGAAGTCTGGCGTTACCCGTGCGTTCTGTGCGTGACACGGCGGACGACACACACAGCGAACCTTCTCGGGGAGGTGGGGAGGCAGTGGGGAGGAAACTCTCTCGTCGGAGAATACGCTTCCAATTTTTCATTCATATGAAACTGCAAACTTTCTCAGTGAATACTCTTTTGCTCTGAGAATCTGCTCTGGAGAATAACCTCACGGTTTGTCCCTATGAATGTGAAATCGAAGGGCGTAACCACGATATAAACTAGTGGAATTGGGTGGGAGAGAGGGGGCAAGTCACAGTATTATCGAAGGATAGGGAGTAGGCAAACCAGGCATCATTTCTTGATAGATTGAACGGAAAACTGGTGACAAAAGGCTTTCAATAAACATTTTAAACACAAGAATACACTCGCATAACAAAATAATTTAAATTCTTGGATAGGACTCAGATTTTTCTGATACTTCCTTTTCTAACATCCTGCCAGTAGGGTGACAAGGGGGGCATCCCCCGAAGGGGGACATCACCCCAAGGCCGGTGTCGCCCCAAAGTAGGTCACCCCAGACCAGGACGTCGCCCCAAACTAGGTAGACTCCAGATGACGCAAGTGCCACACCCCTTGCCACACACCCCTGGTGGGAGGTTTTAAATTTGGCGGGAAAGTGCCACGCTTCCCTCCCTCACCAAAATGGCGGGAAGTTCAAATTAAAACAGGATAATTCATCACACCACGGTTATATCTACTAAGCTAAGAAAATCACTGGAAGATAGATCACTCTGGTTACCTCCACTAACCTGTTACCTCATCCTAGGAGCTGGTGGGAAGTTTGGATTTTGGCGGGAAAATAGGTCAATTGGTCTACTTCTGCTACCCTACGAAAATTGCGCGAAAGAAAGGACACTTGGATTAACATAAGTCATCCGACTGCCACCTTCTCCTAGGGATTCGTGGAAGAAGGCCTCAGCTTGCACTGGGCTGGTGGAGAGAGGAAGGAGTGTACTTTATTTATTTTGGAACAATTTATTTAGGAACGGAGTATATTTATTACACTGATACAAAACACACGCTCTGACATGCTTGGGGTCACGTCACACAGCCTACAGACACGTGAATCACTAAAAGACTCTGCAAACGTGATTGCTAATCACCAACTGTCGAAATCATGCACCAGTCTGTATCTCAACAATTTGAGGCTCTACCATCGTCCAGTGTGTTCACCACGAGGTCCAGAGCCCAACTGAGCTAGTACACAGTACTGGCACCAGAGGGCGCTATCATCCTTCTTATCTGTTCGACAACTTTCTTACATTAGATTAGATTAGGTTGGTACTTGTTCCATAGATCATCAACACAACACTTCATAATGATGTGGAATGTGTCAGGTTAATAAAAGGTGTCTATACAAGATATTACATTACACAAAATATTACATGACACTCAATATTTTTAATTTCTTTTTTTTGTGGGGGTTGGGAAAATTATCCACTTACTATATCCAAAAATTCGTCTAATGAGTAGAAGGAGTTGCCATTAAGAAATTCTTTTAATTTCCTTTTAAACGCGATATGGCTATCTGTCAGACTTTTGATGCTGTTAGGTAAGTGACCAAAGACTTTTGTGGCACCATAATTTACTCCCTTCTGAGCCAAAGTTAGATTTCACTTTGAGTAGTGAAGATCATGCTTTCTCCTAGTGTTGTAGCCATGGACACTGCTATTACTTTTGAATTCGTTTGGATTGTTAATAACAAATTTCGTAAATGAATATATATATTGTGGGGCAACAGTGAAGATCTCTAGCTCCTTGAATAAGTGTCTGCAGGATGATCTTGGATGAGCTCCAGCAATTATACTGATTACACGCTTTTGTGCAATGAACACACTTTTACTCAATGATGAGTTACCCCAGAATATGATGCCATACAAAAGCAGAGAATGAAAATAGGCGTGGTAAGCTAATTTACTCATATGTATATCGCCAAAATTTGCAATGACCCTAATAGCATAAATAGGTGAACTCAAACGTTTTAGCAGATCCTCAGTTTGTTTTTTTCAGTTCAACGCCTCATAAATGCGTGCACCTAGAAATTTTGAATATTCTACCTTAGCTACCAATTTCTGATCAAAGTCTATATTTATCAATGGTGTCATTCCATTTACTATGTGGAACTGTATATACTGTGTTTTGTCAAAGTTTAATGAGAGCCCATTTGCAGAGAAACACTTAATGATCTTTTGAAAAACATTGTTTACAATTTCAACAGTTAATTCTTGTCTGTTGGGTGTGATAGCTATAATTGTATCATCAGCAAAAAGTACCACCTTTGCATCTTCGTGAATATAGAACGGCAAGTCATTAATATATATTAAGAACAGCAGAGGACGCAAGACCGAACCTTGCAGCACCCCATTCTTGATTGTTCTCCAGTTTGAGAAATCATCAGTTTTTTGCATATTATGTGAACTGCTTATTTCAACTTTCTGCGCTCTTCCATTTAGGTATGATTTAAACCATTTGAGCACTGTCCCATTCATACCACAGTACATAAACTTAACTAGAAATATTCCATGATTTACACAATCAAAAGCCTTTGATAGATCACAAAAAATTCCAACAACTGACTTCTGGTTACTCAGAGCTTTTAATATTTCATTAGTGAAAGTATATATAGCATTTTCCGTTGAAAAACCCTCCTGGAAACTAAACTGACATTTTTTTTTAAACTTTATTTTTACAAAGGAGTGAAGTTACTCGACAATACATTACTTTTTCAAGAATTTTGGATAAGGCAGTCAGAAGAGAGATTGGGCAGTAGTTGTTGACATCACACATATCCCCTTTTTTATGCAGTGGTTTAACAATAGCATACTTCAGTCTGTCTGGGAAAATACCCTGTTCAGAGAGTTATTACATATGTGGCTAAGAATCTCACTTATTTCTTGGGGACAAGCTTTTATTATCCCACTGAAAATGCCATAAATTCCATGTGAGCTTTTATTCTTGAGAGAGTTTATTATCTTCCAAATTTCAGAAGGAGAGGTGTATGGAATTTCAATTGTATCAAATGGTGTGGGTAAGACCTTTTCCATTAACTAACCTGTAGCATAGCTAAGGATCTAGGTCAGGCTGGAGCGTTGTATGTTTTAACATAAGTGATGTTTAATTGACAGAGTAGGAATTACTGGTCTTCCAGTTACATATTGTTGTTTTGTGAATTTAAAAGGGATGCTAAGGAAATGTGAAGTACACTGTGAGTGAATAATGAGAACTCTGTTGTCTTCTTGTGTTAGCTGCATTATACACCATTTTTTTTTTTTTTTTTGTTATGTAGTTCCCGATAAAATGTTGCCAGAGTGTTTTTTTGGTCTGTCTGCCAGAGCTCCCCTGAAGTTTAGGGTGTGATGATAGACTAACCTGTGGCATAGTTAAAGATCTATGTCAGATTGGAATGTTTTGTGTTAAATATTAGTGGTGTTCAATTGCCAGAATACAAATTACTGGTCTTCCACTTAAATATTGTTGTTTAGTGAGTATAAAAGGGATGCTAAGGAAATGTGAAATACACTGTGAGTGAATAATGATAACTCTGTTGTCTACTTGTTTTAGCATCGGCATACACTTATTTTTTTATTATGTAGTTACTGATGAAATGTTACCAGAGTGTTTTATTGGTCTGTTGTCCATGCTGCCCTGTAGTTTTGATTGTGATGAAAGACTAACCTGTAGCATAGCTAAGGATCTAGGTCAGGCTGGAGTGTTGTATCTTTTGACATAGGTGATGTTCAATAGCCAGAATTGGAATTACTGGTCTTCCAGTTAAATATTGTTGTTTTGTGAATTTAAAATGGATGCTAAGGAAATGTGAAATACACTGTGAGTGAATAATGAGAACTCTGTTGTCTTCTTGTTTTAGTAGTGTCATACACTTATTTTTTTATTACGTAGATACTGATTAAATGTTACCAGAGTGTTTTTTTGGTCTGTTGTCCATGCTGCCCTGAAGTTTTGATGGTGATGACTGACTAACCTGTAGCGTAGCTAAGGATCTAGGTCAGGCTGGAGTGTTGTATGTTTTAACATAAGTGACGTTCAATTGCCAGAATAGAAATTACTGATCTTCCAGTTAAATACTGTTGTTTTGTGAATTTAAGAAGGATGCTAAGGAAATGTTGAAATACACTGTGAGTGAATAATGAGAACTCTGTTGTCTTCTTGTTTTAGTAGTGGCATACACTTATTTTTTTATTATGTAGTTCCTGATAATATGTTGCCAGACTGTTTTATTGGACTGTCTGCAAGAGCTCCCATGAAGTTTAGGGTGTTCAAATGGCTCTGAGCACTATGGGACTCAACTGCTGAGGTCATTAGTCCCCTAGAATTTAGAACTAGTTAAACCTAACTAACCTAAGGACATCACAAACATCCATGCCCGAGGCAGGATTCGAACCTGCGACCGTAGCGGTCTTGCGGTTCCAGACTGCAGCGCCTTTAACCGCACGGCCACTGCGGCCGGCGTTTAGGGTGTGATGATAGACAAACCTGTAGCATAGTTAAAGGGCTGTGTCAGGTTGGAATGTTTTCTGTTTATTATTAGTGATGTTCAATTGCCAGAATAGTAATTACTGGTCTTCCAGTTAAATATTGTTGTTTTGTCAATTTAAAAGAAAATGTAAAATACACTGTGAGTGAATAATGAGAACTCTGTTGTCTTCTTTTTTTAGCAGCGGCATACACTTATTTTTTTATTATGTAGTTACTGATGAAATGTTACCAGAGTGTTTTATTGGTCTGTTGTCCATGTTGCCCTGAAGTTTTGATTGTGATGGCAGATTAACCTGTAGCATAGCTAAGGATCTAGGTCAGGCTTGAGTGATGTATGTTTTAACATAAGTGTTGTTCAATTGCCAGAATAGGAATTACTGAACTTCCAGTTAAATATTGTTGTTTTGTGAATTTAAAAGGGATGCTAAGGAAATGTGAAATACACTGCGAATGAATAATGAGAACTCTGCTGTCTTCTAGTTTTAGCAGCAGAATACAACTATTTTTTTATTATGTAGTTGCTGATGAAATGTTACCAGAGTGTTTTATTGGTCTGATGTCCATTCTGCCCTGAAGTTCTGATTGTCATGACAGACTAACCTGTAGCATAGCCAAGGATCTAGGTCAGGCAGGAGTGGTGTATATTTTAACATAAGTGATGTTCAATTGACAGAATGGGAATTACTGGTCTTCCAGATAAATACTGTTTTGTGAATTTAAAAGGGATGCTAAGGAAATGTGAAACCCACTGTGAGTGAATAATGAGAACTCAGATGTCTTCTTGTGTTAGCTGCATTATACACCGTTTTCTTTATTATGTAGTTCATGATAAAATGTTGCCAGGGTGTATTATTGGTCTGTCTGCGAGAGCTCCCCTGAAGTTTAGGGTGTGATGATAGGCTAACCTGTAGCATAGTTAAAGGTCTATGTCAGGTTGGAATGTTTTCTGTTAAATATTAGTGGTGTTCAATTGCCAGAATAGAAATTACTGGTCGTCCACTTAAATATTGTTGTTTTGTGAGTTTAAAAGCGATGCTAGAGAAATGTGAGATACACTGTCAGTCAATAATGAGAACTCTGTTGTCTTCTTGTTTTAGCAGCAGCATACTCTTATTTTTTTATTATGTATATGCTGATAAAATTTTACCAGAGTGTTTTATAGGTCTGTCCTGAAGTTTTGATTGTCATGACAGATTTACCTGTAGCATAGCTAAGGATCTAGGTCAAGCTGGAGTATTGTATGTTTTAACATAAGTGATGTTCAATTGACAGAATTGGATTGACTTGTCTTCCAGTTAAATATCGTTTTGTGAGTTTAAAAGGGATGCTAAGGACATGTGAAATACACTGTGAGAGAATAATGAGAACTCTGTTGCCTTCTTGTGTTAGCTGCATTACACACAGATTTTTTGATTATGTAGTTCCTGATAAAATTTGCCAGAGTGTTTTATTGGTCTGTCTGCCAGAGCTCCCCTTAAGTTTAGTATGTGATGATAGACTAACCTATAGCATAGTTAAAGGTCTATGTCAGGTTGGAATGTTTTGTGTTTAAAATTAGTGGTGTTCAATTTCCAGAATAGAAATTAACTGGTCTTCCACTCAAATATTGTTAATTTGTGAGTTTAAAAGGGATGCTAAGAGAATGTGAAATATGCTGTGAGTTAATAATGAGAACCATGCTGTCTTCTTGTTTTAGCAGTGGCATACACATAATTTTTTTATTATTTAGTTACTGATGGAATGTTACGAGAGTGTTTTATTGGTCTCTTGTCCATGCTGCCCTGAATTTTTGATTGTGATGACAGATTATCCTGTAGCATAGCTAAGGATGTAGGTCAGGCTGGAATGTTTTATTTTTTAACATAAGCGATGTTCAATTGACAGAATAGATGTTACTGGTCTTGCAGTTAAATATTGTTGTTTTGTGAATTTAAAACGGGTGCTAAGGAAAAATGATATACACAGTGAGTGAATAATGGGAACTCTGTTGTCTTCTTGTTTTAACAGCGGCAGAGTCTTATTTTTTTGTTATGTAGTTACTGATGAAATGTTACCAGATTGTTTTATTTGTCTGTTGTCCATGCTGCCCTGAAGTTTTGATTGTGATGACAGACTAAACTGAAGCATATCTAAGGATCTAGGTCAGGCTGGAGTGTTGTCTGTTTTAACATAAGTGATGTTCAACCGCCAGAATGGTAATAACTGGTCTTCCATTTAAATACTGTTGTTTTCTGAATTTAAAATGGATGCTAAGGAAATGTGAGATACACTGTTTGAGAATAATGAGACTCTGCTGTCTTCTTGTTTTGGTAGTGGCATACACTTATTTTTTTTTTTTTTTTTTTGTAGTTACTGATTTAATGTTACCAGAGTGTTTTTTTGGACTGCTGTCCATGCTGCCCTGAAGTTTTGATTGTGATGACAAACTAACCTGTACCATAGCTAAGAATCTAGCTCAGGCTGGAGTGTTGTATGTTTTAAGATAAGTGATGTTCAATTGACAGAATTGGAATTACTGGTCTTCCAGTTAAATATTGTTGTTTGTGAATTTAAAAGGGAAGCTAAGGAAATGTGAAATACACAGTGAGTAAATAATGAGAACTCTGTTGTCTTCTTGTTTTAGCTGCAGTATACACCGATTTTTTTAGTATGCGGATCTTTATAAAATGCAGCCAGGGTGCTTTATTGGTCTGTCTGGCAGAGCTCCCCTGAAATGTTGGGTTTGATGATACTCTAACCTGTAGCATAGTGTAAGGTCTACCTCAGGTTGGAATGTTTTGTGTTTAACATAAGTGATGATCAATTGCAAGATTAGGAATTACTGGTCTTAAAGATAAATAACGTTGTTTTGTGAATTTAAAATGAATGCTACGGAAATGTGAAACACACTGTGAGTGAATAATTAGAACTCGGTTGTCTTCTTGTGTTAGCTGATTTATACACCGATTTTTTTATTACGTAGTTCCTGATAAAATGTTGCTATAGTGTTTTCTTGGTCTGTCTGCCAGAGCTCCCTTGAAGTTTAGGGTGTGATGATAGAGAAACATGTAACATAGTTAAAGGTCTATGTCAGGTTGGAATGTTTTGTGTTTAATATTAGTGATGCTCAATTGCCAGAATAGAAGTTACTGGTCTTCCAGTTAAATTTTGTTGTTTTGTGATTTTAAAAGTGATGCTAAGAGAATGGGAAATACACTGTGAGTGAATAATGAGAACTCTGTGTATAATGCAGCTAACACAAGAGGACAACACTTTTTTTTAATAATATAGTTCCTGATAAATTGTTACCATAGTGTTTTATTGGTCTGTTGTCCATGCAGCCCTGATGTTTTGATTGTGATGACAGACTCTCCTGTAGCATAGCTAAGGATCTAGGTCAGACTGGAGTGTTGTATGTTTTAACATAAGTGATGTTCAATTGCCAGAATAGAAATTCCTGGTCTTCCAGTTAAATATTGTTGTTTTGTGAATTTAAAATGGATGCTAAGGAAATGTGAAATACACTGTGAGTGAATAATGTGAACTCTGTTGTCTTCTTGTGTTAGCTGCATTATACACACATTTTTTTGTTAGGTGGTTCCTGATAAAGTGTTGAAAGAGTGTTTTTTTGGTCTGTCTGCCAGAGCTCCCCTGAAGTATAGGGTGTGATGATAGAGTAACATGTAACATAGTTAAAGGTCTATGTCAGGTTCTAATGTTTTGTGTTTAATATTAGTGATGCTCAATTGCCAGAATAGAAGTTACTGGTCTTCCAGTTAAATTTTGTTGTTTTGTGATTTTAAAAGTGATGCTAAGAGAATGGGAAAATCACTGTGAGTGAAAAAAAGAACTCTGTTGTATTCTTGTATTAGCAGCGGCATAGACTTATATTTTTATGATGTAGTTACTGATGAATTGTTACCAGAGTGTTTTATTGGTCTGTTGTCCATGCTGACCTGAAGTTTTGATTGTGATGACAGACTAACCTGTAGCATAGCTAAGGACCTAGGTCAGGCTGGAGTGTTGTATGTGTGAACATAAGTGATGTTCAATTGCCAGAATAGAAATTAGTGGTCTTCCAGTTAAATATTGTTGTTTTGTGAATTTAAAAGTGATGCCAAGAGAATGTGAAATTCACTGTGAGTGAATAATAAGAACTCTGTTGTCTTCTTGTGTTAGCTGCAACATACACTGATTTTTTTATTATGTAGTTTCTGATAAAATGTTGCCAGAGTGTTTTATTAGTCTGTCTGCTAGAGCTCACCTGAAGTTTAGCGAGTGATGAGAGACTAACCTGTAGCATAGTTAAAGGTCTGTGTCTGGTTGGAAAGTTTTGTATATAATATAAGTGATGTTCAATTGCTAGATTATCAATTACTGGTCTTAAAGTGAAATAACGTTGTTTTGTGAAATTGAAAGTGATGCTAAGGAAATGTGAAATACACTGTGAGTGAATAATAAGAACTCTGTGTATAATGCAGCTAACACAAGAGGACAACACATTTTTTTTATAGTGTAGTTCCTGATATATTGTTGACAGGGTGTTTTATTGGTCTGTCTTCCAGAGCTCCCCTGAAATTTTGGGTCTGATGATAAACTACGCTGCAGCATAGTTAAAGGTCTATGTCAGGTTGGAATGTTTTGTATTTAATATTTGTGATGTTCTTTTGCCTGAATAGAAATTACCAATCTTCCAGTTAAATATTGTTGTTTTGTGAATTTCGAAGGGATGCTCAAGAAATGAGAATTACACTGTGAGGGAATAATGAGAAATCTGTTGCCTTCTTGTTATAGCAGCGGCATATCCTTATTTTTTTATTAAGTAGTTCCTGATGAAATGCTGCCAGAGTGTTTTATTGGTCTGTTGTTCATGCAGCCCTGAATTTTGATTGTGATGGCAGACGAACCTGTAGCATAGCTGAGGAACTTGGTCAGACTGGAGTGTTGTATGTTTTAACATAAGTGATGTTCAATTGCCAGAACAGAAATTACTGGTCTACCAAATAATTATTGTTTTGCGAATATAAAAATGATGCTAAGAAAATGTGAAATACACTGTAAGTGAATAATGAGATCTCTGTTGTCTTCTTGTGTTACCTGCATTATACACCATTTTTTTTTTTTTTTATGTATTTCGTGATAAAATGTTGCCAGAGTGTTTCGTTGGTATGTCTGCCAGAGCTCTCCTGATGTTTAGGGTGTGATGATAGACTAACCTGTAGCATAGTTAAAGGTCTAAGTCATGTTGGAATGTTTTGTGTTTAATATTAGTGATGTTCAATTGCCAGAATAGAAATTACTGGTCTTCCAGTTATATATTGTTGTTTTGTGAATTTATAAGGCATGCTAAGGAAATGTGAAATACACTGTGAGTGAATAATGAGAACTATGTTGTCTTCTTGTGTTAGCTGCATTATACACCGATTTATTTATTATGTAGTTCCTGTTAAAATGTTGCCAGAGTGTTTTATTGGTTTGGCCCCCCGTGCTCCCCTGAAGTTTAGGGTGTGATGATGGACTAACCTGCAGCATAGTTAATGGTCTATGTCAGGTTGGAATGTTTTGTGTTTAATATTAGTAATGTGCAATTGCCTGAATAGGAATTACTGGTCTTACAGTTCATTATTGTTGTTTTGTGAATTTAAAAGGGATGCTCAAGGAATGTGAAATACACTGTGAGTGAATAATGAGGACTCTGTAGTCTTCTTGTTTTAGCAGGGGCATATACTTATTTGTTTATTATGTAGTTCCTGATGAAATGTTACCAGAGTGCTTCATTGGTCGGTTGTCCACGCTGTCCTGAAGTTTTGATTGTGAAGACAGACTAACCTGTAGCATAGCTAAGGATCTAGGTCAGGCTGTAGTGTTGGATGTTTTAACATAAGTGATGTTCAATTGACAGAATAGAAATTACTGGTCTTCCAGTTAAATATTGTTGCTTTGTGAATTTATAAGGGATGCTAAGGAAATGTGAAATACACTGTGAGTGAATAATGAGAAATCTGATGTCTTCTTTTCTTAGCTGCATTATACACCGATTTTTTTTATTATGTACTTCCTGATGAAATGTTGCCAGAGTGTATTATTGGTCTGTCTGCCAGAGCTCCCTTGAAGTTTACTGTGTGATGATGGACTAACATGCAGCATAGTTAAAGGTCCATCTCACATTGGAATGTTTTGTGTTTAATATTAGTGATGTTCAATTGCCAGAATAGAAATTACTGGTCTTCCAGTTAAATATTGTTGTATTGTGATTTTAAAAGAGACGCAAAGGAAATGTGAAATACAGTGTGGGTGAATAATGGGAACTCTGTTGCCTTCTGGTTTTAGCAGTGGCATATACTTATTTTTTTTTTTTTATTATGTAGTTCCTGATGCAATGTTAGCAGAGTGTTTTATACGTCTGTTGTCCATGCTGCCCTGAAGTTTTATTGTGATGATAGACTAACCTGTGGCATAGCTAAGGATCTAGGTGAGGCTGGAGTGTTTTATGTTTTAACATAAGTAATGTTCAATTGCCACATAGAAATTACTGTCTTCCAGTTAAATATTGTTGTTTTTTGAATTTAAAAGGGATGCTAAGGAAATGTGAAATAGACTGTGAGTGAATAATGAGAAGTCTGTTGTCTTCTTGTTTTAGCAGGGGCATACACTTATTTGTTTATTATGTAGTTCCAGATGAAATGTTACCAGAGTTTTTTATTGATCTGTTGTACATGCTGCCTGAAGTTTTCATTGTGGTGACAGACTAACCTGTAGCATAGCAAAGGATCTAGGTTAGGCTGGAGTGTTGTATGTTTTAGCATAAGTGATGTTCAATTGCCAGAATAGAAATTACTGGTACTACAATTAAATATTGTTGTTTTGTGAAATTAAAAGGGATACTATGGAAATGTGAAATACACTGTGAGTGAATAATGAGAACTCTGTTGTCTTCTTGTGTTAGCTGCGTTATACACCGATTTCTTTAGTGTGGAGTTCCTGATAAAATGTTGCCAGAGTGTTTTATTGGTCTGTCTGCCAGAGCTCCCTTGAAGTTTAGGGTGTGATGATAGACTATCCTGTAGCATAGTTAAAGGTCTATGTCAGGTTGGAATGCTTTGTGTTTAGTATTAGTGATGTTCAATATCCAGAATAGAAATTACCGGTCTTGCAGTTAAATAATGTCGTTTTGTGAATTTAAAAGGGATGCTCAGGAAGTGTGAAATACACTGTGAGTGAATAATGAGAACTCTGTTGTCTTCTTGTTTTATCAGCGGGATACACTTATTTTGTTAGTATGTAGTTACTGATGAAATGTTTCCAGAGTGTTTTATTGGTGTGTTGTCCATGCAGCCCTGAAGTTTTGATTGTGATGACAGACTAACCTGTAGCATAGCTAAGGATCTAGGTCAGGCAGGAGTGTTGTATGTTTTAACATAAGTGATGTTTAATTGCCAGAACAGATATTACTTGTCTTCCTGTTAAATAATTTTGTTTTGTGAATTTAAAAGGTATGCTAAGTAAATATGAAATACACTGTGAGTGAATAATGAGAACTCCGTTGTCTTCTTGTTGTAGCAGCGGCATGCACTTATTTTTTTATTATGTAGTTACTGATGAAATGTTACCAGAGTGTTTTATTGGTCGGTTGTCCATGCTGCCCTGAGGTTTTCATTGTGATTGCAGACTAACCTGTAGCATAGCTAAGGATCTAGAACAGACTGGAGTGTAGTTTGTATTAACATAAGTGATGTCCAATTGCCAGAATAGAAATTACTGGTCTTCCACTTGAATATTGCTGTTTTGTGAATTTAAAAGGGATGCTAAAGAAATGTGAAATACACTGTGAGTGAATAATGAGAACTGTGTTGTCCTCTTATGTTAGCTCCATTATACACCAATTTTTTTTTATGTAGTTCCTGATGAAATGTTGCCTGAGTGTTTTATTGGTCTGTCTGCCGGAGCTCCCCTGAAGTTGAGGGAGTGATGATAGACTAACCTGTAGCATAGTTAAAGGTCGATGTCAGGTTGGAATATTTTGTGTTTAATATTAGTGATGTTCAATTGCCAGAATAGAAATTATCGGTCTTCCAGTTAAATACTGTGGTTTTGTGAATTTAAAAGGGATGCTAATTGAATGTGAAATACACTGTGAGTGATTAATGACAACTCTGTTGTCTTCTTGTTTTAGTAGCGTCATACACTTATTTCTTTATTATATAGTTACTGATGAAATGTTACCGGAGTGTTTTATTGGTCTGGTATCCAAGCTGCATTGAAGATTTCATTGTGATGGCAGACGAACCTGTAGCACAGCTAAGGAACTAGGTGAGACTGGAGTGCTGTATTTTTTAACATAAGTGGTGTTCAATTGCCAGAATAGAAATTACTGGTTTTCCAGTTAAATATAGTTGTTTTCTGAATTTAAAAGCAATGCTAAGGAAATGCGAAGTACACGGTGAGTGAATAATGAGAACTCTGTTGTCTTCTTGTGTTAGCTCCATTATACACCGATTTTTTGCTATGTAGTTCCTGATAAAATGTTGCCAGAGTGTTTTATTGGTCTGTCTGCCAGAGCTCCCCTGAAGTTTAGGGAGTGTTGATAGACTAACCTGTATCGCAGTTAAAGGTCTATGTCAGGTTGGAATGTTTTGTATTCAATATTAGTGGTGTTCAATTGCCAGAATAAAAATTGCTGGTCTTCCAGTTTAATATTTGTTGTTTTGTGAATTTAAAAGGCATGCTAAGGAAATGTGAAGTACACTGTGAGTGAATAATGAGAACTCTGTTGTCTTCTTGTGGTAGCTGCATTATACACCAATTCTTTTATTATGTACGAGTGCAGTTCAATAAGTAATGCAACACATTTTCTTTTTGGCCAATTTTCGTTGAAAAAACCTAAAATTTATTGTGGAATATTTTTAAACATTCCAGCTTCGTCTCGTATAGTTTCATTGGGTTCCAACAGGTGGCAGCGCTGTACGGAGCTGTTAAAATGGCATCTGTAACGAATGTGCGTTGCAAACAATGGGCAGTGATCGAGTTTCTTTTGGCGGAAAACCAGGGCATCTCTGATATTCATAGGCGCTTGCAGAATGTCTACGGTGATCTGGCAGTGGACAAAAGCACGGTGAGTCGTTGGGCAAAGCGTGTGTCATCATCACCGCAAGGTCAAGCAAGACTGTCTGATCTCCGGCGTGCGGGCCGGCCGTGCACAGCTGTGACTCTTGGAATGGCGGAGCATGCGAACACACTCGTTCGAGATGATCGACGGATCACCATTAAACAACTCAGTGCTCAGCTTGACATCTCTGTTGGTAGTGCTGTCACAATTGTTCACCAATTGGGATATTCAAAGGTTTGTTCCCGCTGAGTCCCTCGTTGTCTAACCGAACACCATAAAGAGCAAAGGAGAACCATCTGTGCGGAATTGCTTGCTCATCATGTGGCTGAGGGTGACAATTTCTTGTCAAAGATTGTTACAGGCGATGAAACATGGGTTCATCACTTCGAACCTGAAACAAAACGACAATCAATGGAGTGGCGCCACACCCACTCCCCTACCAAGAAAAAGTTTAAAGCCATACCCTCAGCCGGTAAAGTCATGGTTACAGTCTTCTGGGACGCTGAAGGGGTTATTCTGTTCGATGTCCTTCCTCATGGTCAAACAATCAACTCTGAAGTGTATTGCGCTACTCTTCAGAATTTGAAGAAACGACTTCAGCGTGTTCGTAGGCACAAAAATCTGAACGAACTTCTCCTTCTTCATGACAACGCAAGACCTCACACAAGTCTTCGAACCCAAGAGGAGCTCACAAAACTTCAGTGGACTGTTCTTCCTCATGCATCCTACAGCCAGGATCTCGCACCATCCGATTTCCATACGTTTGGCCCAATGAAGGACGCAATCCGTGGGAGGCACTACGCGGATGATGAAGAAGTTACTGATGCAGTGCGACGTTGGCTCTGGCATCCACCAGTGGAATGTTACCGTGCAGGCATACAAGCCCTCATTTCAAGGTGGCGTAAGGCCATAGCATTGAATGGAGATTACGTTGAAAAATAGTGTTATGTAGCTAAAAGATTGGGGAATAACCTGGTGTATTTCAATGCTGAATAAAACAACCCCTGTTTCAGGAAAATAATGTGTTGCATTACTTATTGAACTGCCCTCGTAGTTCCTGATAAAATGTTGCCAGAGTGTATTATTCGTCTGTCTGCCAGAGCTCCCCTGACGTTTAGGGTGTGATGATAGACTAACCTGTAGCATAGATAAAGGTCTAAGTCAGGTTTGAATGTTTTGTATTTAATATTAGTGATGTTCAGTTGCCAGAAGAGAATATATTGGTCTTCCAGTTCAATATTGTTGTTTTGTGAATTGAAAAGGGATGCTCAGGAAATGTGAATACACTGTGAGTGAATAATGAGAAGTCTGTTGGGTTCTTGTTTTAGCAGTGGCAAACACTTATTTTTTTATTATGTAGTTACTAAAGAATTGCTACCAGAGTGTCTTATTGTTCTGTTGTCGATGCTGCCATGAAGCTTTCATTGTTATGAAAGAATAACCTGCAGCATAGCTACGGATATAGGTCAGGATGGAGTGTTGTATGTTTTAACATAAGTGATGTTCAATTTCCAGAATAGAAATTACTGGTCTTACAGTTAAATATTGTGGTTTTGTGAACTTAAAAGGGATGCTAAGGAAATGTGAAATACACTGTGAGTGAGTAATAAGAACTCTGTTGTTTTCTTGTGTTAGCTGCATTATACACCAATATTTTTATTATGTAGTTCCTGATAATATGTTGCCAGGGTGTTTTATTGGTCTGTCTGCCAGAGCTCCCCTGAAGTTTAGGGTGTGATGATAGACTGAAAAGTGGCATAGTTAAAGGTCTATGTAAGGTTGCAATGTTTTGTGTTTAATGTTAGTAATGTTCAATTGCCAGAATTGAAAGTACTGGTCTTCCAGTGAAATATTGTTGTTTTGTGAATTTAATAGGGATGCTAAGGAAATGTGAAATACACTGTGAGTGAATAATGAGAACTCTGTTGTCTTCTTGTTTTAGCAGTGGCATACACTTATTTTTTTATTACGTAGTTACTGGAGAAATGTTACCAGAGTCTTTTATTGGTCCGTTGTCCGTGCTGCCCTGAAGTTTTGAGTGTGATGACAGACTAACCTATAGCATAGCTAAGGTTCTAGGTCAGGCTGGAGTGCTGTATTTTTTTTAACATAAGTGATGTTCAATTGCCAGAATTGAAATTACTGGTCTTCCACTTAAATATTGTTGTTTTGTGAATTTACAAGGGATGCTAAGGAAATTGAAGTACACTGTGAGTGAATAATGAGAACTGTGTTGTCTTCTTGTGTTAGATGCATTATACACTGATTTTTTGATTATGTAGTTCCTGATAAAATGTTGCCAGGGTGTTTTATTGGTCTGTCTGCCAGAGCTGCCCTAAAGTTTAGTGTGTGATGATAGATTAACCTGCAGCATAGTTAGCCCTTTCAGACCTGGTGGTCACAATTGTGTACATAAAGTTTGTTCACTAATATTTCGCTGACAAGATGTGTCAGGTGTATCCAAACCCACTTTTCACATTTGTGTATGTTTCTTTTAGCCATGCTCCAGCAGCTGCGGCTCTCTTGTGAGCCACATAGCAAAATATACTCTCTGGTGTTGTCTCTCTGTGGGAAGCCATTACTCATTGACTTTATTTCTATAATAGTCCTGTTGTGGATTTTGTTTATGAATGTTTTGTGTGATTTCCTTCTTTTGGAAACATTAGACATTCTTTCAGTGGAATTTTCAGCAATTTAATTCACTTCATATTTGTGTTATGTATCAGGTAAGACTAATGTACACATTTATGTACAACAGGTTCTTAATGGTGTAAAATAGGAAAATAACCTAAAATATGTGTCAGCTATATTTGCATGGCTATGGTAGTTATGTATGGAAATATTTCAATTAACTTCAGTATCAACAGCAAGAAAGGAGAATAATTGACCTGTATGTATGATTTTATTTTATATTGCTGGCTTTTGTCTTACAAATATGGATAATGAATATCTTTCTGTGGAGAAAGATTGGGACTTGATTATGGACATAATTGAAAATGGTCTCATTTCTGACATTAGTTTGAGAGGAGTGTACCACTTATTGAAAGGCAGGCTCCACAAATAGTAAGACGTGTTGGAGCAAATAAAGTGGGCGTGAATGATGTGTGTAGAGACACCATATCTGAAGATGAAGATGATGGTGAGGTGGTGGATGATGAAATGAACTTCTTATGCAATGAAAACAACCCAGACTTGAATAACCTGTGTGACAACATGATGGTGACACCTAAAGAATTCATAAAATGGAAACGCAAGCCTCTAAGTACCATTGCAGAGGCATACAAAGCTCCAAATTTCGAAGAGTCTCTCTTGTGTTCTCCAATGCAATACTTTAAAAGATATATACCAGATGATTTGTTCACTAGCATGGCAGCACATACTCATATTTATGCATTACAACAAGGCAAAACCTCATTCAAGCAGACAACTCCTCAAGCATAAGAGATGCTATTTGGTTTGCATATATTGACTGGCACATTGAAATTTCCAGATTATAAGTGTATTTGGATACAAGCATGAAGGTAGGTGTATTTTGGGAAAACACGTCACAAGACAGATTTTTATAATTACGAACAAATTTACACTTGGTGAACAATCTGGAAAAGCCACCTGAAAATAAGTAGAAGAGAATGTTGGTGTCAGTGAAGGAAATATTCCTTTCACTGGGAAGTTTTCTGCAAAGCAGTATGTCAAAGGAAAACCAAGTCCATGGGGAATCAAAGTCTTCATGTGAAGAGAGTGGAATAGTGCAAGATTTCCTTTTGTATCAAGATATCAATGCATCAGGTACTGTCCATTTAGATTGATTCAGATTCTTTATTAGTCATTCAGCATTATTACATGCAATAGACTTCGTCAGTTCACTTAACCTATTACTTTTATAAAATAAATTTTTACATATTTAAGTTGATATTGGGCATTTCTAAAAATTCTTCTAATGAATAGAATGGATTAGTTAACAAGAAGTTATGAACATTGTCTTTAAATAATTTGTCAGGCTTGATTGAACCATTTTTAGACAATTTGTTATATATTTCAATTGCCATATACTTATGACTATTGTAAGTTTTAGCTAATCTATTTTGTGGCAACAGCAGAGAAGTACACGTTCTTGTATAGTAGCCATGCCTTTCATTTGTTACACTTAAATTAGGTAGTTCAGCAAGTATGTAGTTAACACTGTCAAGAATATATAAAACAATTACTGTTAAAATTCTATATTTAATGAACAATGGTTTACAATGTGTTCTATTATCTACACTAGCCATTACTCTGATTGCTTTCTTTTGGATCACCATAATTTCATTTATTTTTCTTCTGTTTCCCCAGAGTATTAACCCATACCTTAAAACAGATTGAAAAAAGGCAAAGTACGCTGTCCTTACATACTCAAATGTGACACAACACATCAGTCTCTTCAACAAATATATAACTCTTGGCAACCTAACCACTATGTGATCAACATGAGAGTTCCATGTTAGACTGTTGTCAAGTACGATACCTAAAAACTTTGCCTTTTGTTTTTCTATTTTTGTAGTCTTTGATAGACTGAACCACATATTCTGGGTCTTTTCCTCATTTAATAGCAGACCATTGGCATTAAACCATGATGTTGCATTTTCTTTTGCCAATTTCATATCACTTACAAGGTTATCAAGTACATGGTTTACAGATAGAAAAGTTGTGTCATCTGCATACATATATGTCTTTACATCTATATTTCCTGGTAAGTCATTTATGTGTACAAGATAAAGAAGTGGTCCCAATTTAGATCCCTGTGGCACACCGTGATGATCCTCGAGTATGTTTGACAGATGACTTCCTGAACTCACCACCTGCTTCCTTTTATTGAGGTATGATTTGATGAGTTTTAAACTTTTATTGCATATTCTATGGTCCTCAAGTTTAGAGAGCAGAAGTGAGTGGTCAACACAGTCAAAAGCTTTGCTCAGATCACATAAGGTTACATGTGCATGCGCGTGGTCCTCAAATGCTGCTAGAATGTCTCTGACTAAGAGCTCTATGGCATGCATAGCTGACCTTCCTTTTCTGTAACCAAACTGTGATGCACTTAATATACCATTTAGTTCTAGGTACTCATACGTCTGCTTATATATTATGCCTTCAAAGACTTTTCCTAGTACTGGAATTAGTGAAATTGGTCTGTAGTTTGCAGGATCTGATTTGACACAATTCTTAAAGACTGGAGTTACCTTGGATAGTTTGAGAGGATCAGGAAAAAACCCTTCTATGAGACACAGGTTTATGGAATATGTTAATGGTGCTGCAATGTAATGTATGATTTCTTTCAATAGATTGTTTGACATATTAAAAATATCTGTACTGTATGAATTTTTCATTTCTTGGACTATTTTAAGAACTTCATGTTGTCATACCTCTTTGAAGTGTTTCAATGATGATCTGGCCCTATTATGATTTAGGTTTGCTCTCTTCAGATAATCTATACATGTTACATTGGGTTTACTGATCAGCTTTTTGAATTCATCAGCACAGCTTACAAAATATTTATTGAATGTATCTGCTGGTATTGGGACTGTCTTGTCAAAGTTTCTGACTTCACCTTTAACAGTATTAATTACTGACCAGGCTGTTTTGCATTGGTTTCTACTATTTTTTATGAAATTTGTGTTGTATCTTAGTTTCGCCAATTGCAACTCTTTCTTATACAGTTTCTTAGTGATTTTTTCGAGATCCTTAATTTCATTAGAATTGTTTACTTTGGCAAGGCACTTCAACAGCAGTAGCTTATTTTTTAGATTCTCCAGTTCTTTGGTGTACCAAAATTTACCCTTTCTTGTTTTATGGTATTTCTTTTGAACAAGATGGGCTTTTAAAATACCTGTTAAGTAATTGTGGAATGTTTCATAAACTGTTTGGGCACTGGAATCACAGTTTTGAAATAATTTGTCCCAGTTTGTTATGCTCAGCTGGTGTGTTAGTTTTATGAGATTGTGTTTTGTTAATATTAAGGTATTAGATTTTGTTAACTTTTGTGCAGCCTTGCTCTCATCCCCTTTTATAAAATGTCTTAACTCTACTGTTAACATGGAGTGGTCTGAGAAAACAAATTCCTTTACCTTGGTGGAGTACATATCACATGCACAGTTGACAAAAGCATTATCCAAGCACGCTTGTAGTCTTGTTGGTTCTGAATTTACATGATGGAAGTTGTGCTGCCTTAGCATATTCAGTAACTTATTTACACTGGGTTTGTTACATGTTACATCAAAGCTTGAATTAAAGTCTCCCCCAATTACAGTTACATACTGTTTCCATTTCGTTATGTAGCAGAGTACACTGTCTAAATTATCTAAAAAAGTTTTATCATCTGAGTCAGGAGAATGGTAGATACATACTATGATAAGTTTCATTATATCACATATGATCCCGGTAGTTTCAAAGTGTTTCTCTACACATGCCCAACTAAGATCTAGTTCTCTACATTCTATTTCATTTGAAACATAGATAACAGTACCACCATTACGGTACTGAGATCTGCAAAAACTGTTTCCATATTTATAACCTTCTGGTACATAGTATTGTATTTGTTCCGGTTTAAGCCAATGTTCTGATAGACATAAGAAAGAATACTTATTCTGTGGCAATGACACCTCCAGAATTTCAACTTTATTTTCAAGACCCTGAATGTTTGTGACTTATCTGTGAGTTATCAGGCTGGTTTTTCACATTTTTATTTTCTTCTTGGCTTGAAACCAAAAAAAATTATTACTGAATGACACAGATGTATTTTTCCTCTGGCTCCTCCTTAAGCGTTGCTGTGTTGCTGCTCCAGTCGTTGTTGGTTCTGCTGCTGTTGCTGCTTCTGCTGATAATGATGGTGCTGCTGCTGTTTCACTTATTTCTGGTGTTTGTTGTTCCATAACTGCTGTGCCTTTCTGTGAATTATTAACATTTGGAGTGTTCACTTGCATTAATAAAATTTCACATTTGTCTTGGAGAGGTGTAGCTTCACTGACACACAAAACAGATCTAGAAAGAACTTGCCTTTTTCAGATGATAGAACAATAATGAAACAAACCAGAGGTTACTGGGAAGAAATCACTAGTGCTGATGGCATTACCATGTGTAAGTGGTTAGACTATAGGCCAGTTGTATTGTATTGAAACTTTGTTGGTAAAGGCTCAGTGGATAAAGTTGAGTGTTGGGACAAAAAACACCATAAATATGTGACAGTAGAAAGACTTGAAATAGTGAGAAGATATAATCATGCAATGGATGGACTGAAAAGAAGAGGGGGCATCTGTCTGATGAAGAACTGGCTTCAGACATGAGAGTCATACCAAGAAGAAGAGAAGAATTATGAGCAGCTACAGATATACGGTTTGATTCCATTGATCATTTGCCTTTGCATGATGTAGGAGCTCCAATTCGCAGCCAATTTCCAAAATGTACAGGGCGTTCTAGAATTCAGTGCAGAAAATGTAAAGTACATTTATGTCTCCAAAAGGACAGAAGTTTTTTTTGCAGTTTCGTAAGAAACTTTAAAAATCAGTGTTTTGAACCATTGTTGTTTAAATAAGAACAGTAATTTGGAATTATTTTTATTGTTTCTTTTGTTTTAAAGGGAAATAAAGAGTGGCATACTTGATCCATAGTGTAAACTTCAGTAATGTGTGACATGAAGCTTGAGACCTGATGAACACAATTGTGTACATTAAATATCTAGAAAACTAGAGATCAGGTGAAATTTCTTCTTAGAAAAATGTTGTCAGAAGGGTCACCTGAATGTAAAAATGATGTAAGATATTTTTTTAATAAGTAAATAAAAATCAGGTCTGAAAGGGTTAAAGGTCTATGTCAGGTTGGGTGTTTTGTGTTTAGTATTAGTGATGTACAATTGCCAGAATAGAAATTACTGGTCTTCCTGTTAAATATTGTTTTGTGAATTTAAAAGTGATGCAAAGAGAATGCGAATTACAAAGAGAGTGAATAATGAGAACTCTGTGGTGTTCTTGTTTTACCAGCAGCGTACACTTTTTTTTTATTATGTAGTTACTGATGAAATGTTACCAGAGTGTTTTATTGGTCTGTTCCCCATGCTGCCCTGAAGTTTTGATTGTGATGATACACTAACCTGTAGCATGGCTAAGGATCTAGGTCAGGTTGGATTGTTGTATGTTTTAAAATAAGTGACGTTCAATTGCGAGAATAGAAATAACTGGCCTTCCAGTTAAATATTGTTGTTTTGTGAATTTAAAAGGGATGCTAAGAGAATGTGAAATACACTGTGAGTGAGTAATGAGAACTCTGTTGTCTTCTTGTTTTAACAGCGGCATACACTTATTTTTTTATTATGTAGTTACTGATGAAATGTTACCAGAGTGTTTTATTGGACTGTCATCCACGGTGCCCTGATGTTTTGATTGTGATGACAGACTAACCTGTAGCATAGCTAAGGATCAAGGACAGGATGGTGTGTTGTATGTTTTAACATAAGTGATGTTCAATTGCCAGAATAGAAATTACTGGTCTTCCAGTTAAATATTGTTTTGTGAATTTAAAAGGGACGCTAAGGAAATGTGAAATACACTGTGAGTGAATAATGAGAACTCTGTTGACTTCTTGTGTTAACTGCATTTTTTTATTACGTAGTTCCTGGTAAAATGTTGCCTGAGTGTTTTATTGGTCTGTCTGCGGAGCTCCCCTGAAGTTTAATGCGTTATGATAGATTAACCTGTACCATAGTTAAAGGTCTATTTCAGGTTGGAATGTTTTGTGTTTAATATTAGTGATGTTCAATTGCCAGAATAGCAAATACTGGTCTTCAAGTTAGATATTGTTGTTTTATGAATTTAAAATGGATGTGAAATACACTGTGAGTGAATAATGAGTCCTCTGTTGTCTTCTTGTTTTAGCAGCGGAATGCACTTATTTTTTTATTACGTAGTTACCGATGAAATGTTACCAGATTGTTTTAGTTGTCTGTTGTCCATGCTGCCCTGAAGTTTTGATTGTGATGACAGAGTAACCTATAGCATAGCTAAGGATCTAGGTCAGGCTGGAGTGTTGTATGTATTAACATAAGTGATGTTCAATCGCCAGAATACAAATTACTTGCCTTCCAGTTAAATATTGTTGTTTTGTGAATTTAATAGGGACACTAAGGAAATGTGAAATACACATTGAGTGAATAATGAGAACTCTGTTGTCTTCTTGTGTTAGCTGCATTATACACAGATTTTTTTTTTTTATTATGTAGTTCCTAAAAAAATGTTGCCATTGTGTTTTATTGGACTGTCTGCCAGAGCTCCCCTGAAGTTTAGGGTGTGATGATGGATTAACCTGTAGCATAGTTAAAGGTGAAGGTCAGGTTGGAGTGTTATGTGTTTAATATTAGAAATGTTCAATTGCCAGAATAGAAATAACTGATCTTCCAGTTAAATATTGTTGTTTTGTGAATTTAAAAGGGATGCCAAGAGAATGGGAAATACGCAGAGAGTGAATAATGAGAACTCTGTTGTCTTCCTGTTCTAGCAGCAGCATACACTTTTTTTTATTATGTAGTTACTGATAAAATGTTGCCATAGTGTTTCATTGGTCTGTCTGCCAGAGCTCGCCTGAAGTTTGGTTTGTGATGATAGACTAACCTATAGGAAAGTTAAAGGTCTATGTCAGGTTGGAATGTTTTGTGTTTAATATTAGTGATGTTCATTTGCCAGAATTAAAATTACTGGACTTCCAGTTAAATATTGTTATTTTGTGAATTTAAAAGGGATGCTAAGGAAATGTGAAATACACATTGAGTGAATAATGAGAACTCTGTTGCCTTCTTGTGTTAGCTGCAATATACGCAGATTTTTTTATAATGTAGTTCCTGAAAAAATGTTGCCGGAGTGTTTTATTAGTCTGTCGGCGGAGCTCCCCTGAAGTTTAAAGTGTGATGATAGACAAACCAATAGCATAGTTAAAGGCCGATGTCATGTTGGAATGTTTTGTGTTTAATATTAGTAATGATCAATTGCCAGAATTAAAATTACTGGTCTTCCAGTAAAATATTGTTGTTTAGTGAATTTAAAAGGGATGTGAAATACACTGTGAATGAATAATGAGAACTCTGTTGTCTTCTTGTTTTAGCAGCGGAATGTACTTATTTTTTTATTACGTAGTTACCGATGAAATGTTACCAGAGTGTTTTATTGGTCTGTTGTCCACGCTGCCCTGAAGTTTTGATTGTGTTGACAGTCTAACCTGTAGCATAGCTAAGGATCTAGTTCAGGCTGGAGTGTTGTATGTTTTAACATAAGTAATGTTCAATTTCCAGAATGGAAGTTACTGGTTTTCCAGTTAAATATAGTGGTTTTGTGAATTTAAAAATGATACTAAGGAAATGTGAAATACACTGTGATTGAATAATGAGAACTCTGTTGTCTTCTTATGTTAACTGCATTATACAAAGATTTTTGTATAATGTAGTTCCTGAAAAAATGTTCCCAGTGTGTTTTATTGGTCTGTCTGCCAGAGCTCCCATGAAGTTTAGGGTGTGATGATAGACTAACATGTAGCATAGGTAAAGGTCTATGTCAGGTTGGTATGTTTTGTGTTTAATATTAGTAATTATCAATTGCCAGAATAGAAATTACTGGTCTTCCAGTTACATATAGTTGTTTTGTGAATTTAAAAGGGATGCTATGAGAATGTGAAATACACTGTGAGTGAATAATGGGAACTCTGATGTCTTCTTGTGTTAGCTGCTTTATACACGGTTTTTATATTATGTAGATCCTGATAATATGTTGCCGGAGTGACTATTGGTCTGTCTGCTAGAGTTCTCCTGAAGTTTAGGGTGTGATGATAGACCAACCTGTAGCATAGTTAAAGGTCTATGTCAGGTTGGAATGTTTTGTGTTTAATATTAGTGTCTTCATATGCCAGCATAGCAATTACTGGTCTTCCAGCTCAATATTGTTCTTTTGAGAATTTAAAAGGGATGCTAAGAGAATGTGAAATACACTGTGAGTGAATAATGAGAACTGTTATCTTCTTGTTTTAGCAGCGGCATTCACTAATTTTTTTATTATACGGTTACTGGTGAAATGTTACCAGAGTGTTTTATTGGTCTGTTGTCCGTACTGCCCTGAAGTATTGATTGTGATGACAGACTAACCTGTAGCATAGCTAAGGATCTAGATAAGACTGGGGTACTGTATGCTTAAACATAAGTGTTTTTTAATTGCCTGAAGAGAAATTACTGGTCTTCCAGTTAAATATTGTTGTTTTGTGAATTTAAAAGAGATGTTAAGAACATGTGAAATACACTGTGAGTGAATAATGAGAACTCTGTTGTCTTCTTGTGTTAGCTGCATTATACACAGATTTTATTATTATGTAGTTCATGATGAAATGTTACCTGAGTGTTTAATTCGTCTGTCTGCCAGAGCTCCCCTGAAGTTTAGTGTGTGATGATAGACTAACCTGTACCATAGTTAAAAGTCTATGTCAGGTTGGAATGTTTAGTGTTTAATATTAGTGATGTTCAATTGCCACCATAGAAATTACTGGTCTTCCAGTTAAATATTGTTGTTTTGTGAATATAAAAGGGATGCTAAGGGAATGTGAAGTACACTGTGTGTGAATAATGACAACTCTGTTGTCTTTTTGTGTTAGCTGCATTATACACATTTTTTTATGTAGTTCCTGATAAAATGTTGCCAGAGTGTTTAATTGGTCTGTCTGCCAGAGCTCCACTGGAGATTAGTACGTGATGAGGGACTAACCTGTACCATAGTTAAAGGTCTATGTCAGGTTGGAATGTTTTGTGTTTAATATTAGTGATGTTCAATTGCCACCATAGAAATTACTAGTCTTCCAGTTAAATATTGTTGTCTTGTGAATTTGAAAGGGATGCTAAGGAAATGTGAAATACACTGTGAGTGAATAATGAGAACTCTGTTGTCATTTTTTTTTGCAGCGGCATTCCCTAATTTTTTTATTATGTGGTTTCTGATGAAATGTTACCAGAGTGTTTTATTGGTCTGTTGTCCATACTGCCCTGAGGTTTTGATTGTGGTGACAGATTGACCTGTAGCGTAGCTAAGGATCTAGGTCAGGCTGGAGTGTCGTATGTGTTAACATAACTGATGTTTAATTGCCAGAATAGTAATTACTGGCCTTCCAGTAAAATATTGTTGTTTTGTGAATTTAAAAGGGATGCTAAGAGAATGTGAAATACACTGTGAGTGAATAATGAGAACTCTGTTGTCTTCTTGTGTTAGCTGTATTATACACAGGATTTTTAATTATGTAGTTCCTGAGAAAATGTTGGCAGAGTGTTGTATTGGTCTGTCTGTTAGAGCTCCCCTGAAGTTTAGTTTGTTATGATAGACTAACCTGTATCATAGTTAAAGGTCTATGTCAGGTTGGAATGTTTTGTGTTTAGTATTAGTGTCTTCAATTGCCAGCATAGCAATTACTGGTCTTTTAGTTAAATATTGTTGTTTTGTGAATTAAAAGGGATGCTAAGTGAATGTGAAATACACGGTGAATGAATAATGAGAACTCTGTTGTCTTCTTGTGTTAGTTGCATTTCACACAAATTTTTTTACTATGTAGTTCCTGTTAAAAAGTTGCCAGAGTGTTTTATTGGTCTGTCTGCCAGAGCTCCCCTGAATCTTAGTGAGTGATGATAGAATAACCTGTAGCTTTGCTAAGGATCTAGGTCAGGCTGGATTGTTGTATGTTTTAACTTAAGTGATGTTCAATTCCCAGAATAGAAATTACTGATCTTCCAATTAAATATTGTTGTTTTGTGTATTTAAAAAGGGATCCAAAGAGAATGTGAATTAAAAAGTGTGTGAATAACGAGAACTCTGTTGTCTTCTTGTTTTAGCAGTGGCATACACTTATTTTTTTATTATGTAGTTACAAATGAAATGTGGCCAGAGTGTTCCATTGGTCTGTTGTCCATACTGCCCTGAATTATTGACTGCGATGACAGACTAACCTGTAGCATAGCTAAGGATCTAGATCAGGCTGGAGTGTTGCATGCTTTAACATAAGCGATGTTCATTTGCCTGAAGAGAAATTACTGGTCGTCCAGTTAAATATTGTTGTTTTGTGAATTTAAAAGGGATGTTAAGAAAATGTGAAATACACTGTGTGTGAATAATGACAACTCTGTTGTCTTTTTGTGTTAGCTGTATTATACACATGTTTTTTTTAATGTAGTTCCTGATAAAATGTTGCCAGAGTGTTTAATTCGTCTGTCTGCCAGAGCTCCACTGAGGTTTAGGGTGTGATGAGACACTAACCTGTAGCATAGTTAAAGGTCTATGTCAGGTCGGTATGATTTGTGTTTAATATTAGTGATGTCCTATTGCCAGAATAGAAATTAGTGGTCGTCCAGTTAACTATTGTTGTTTTGTGAATGTAAAAGTGATGTGAAATACACTGTGAGTGAATAATGACAAGTCTGTTGTGTTCATCTTTTAGCTGTGGCATACACTTATTTTTTTACTATGTAGTTACTGATGAAATGTTACCAGAGTGTTTTATTTGTCTGTTTTCCATGCTGCCCTGAAGTTTTGATTGTGATGACAGACTAACCTGTAGCATAGCTAAGGATCTATGTCAGGCTGGAGTGTCTTATGTTTTATCATTGGTTAAGTTCAATTGCCAGAATACAAATTACTGGTCTTCCAGTTAAATATTGTTGTTTTCTGTATTTTAAGGGGATGCTAAGGAAATGTGAAATACACTGTGAGTGAATAATGAGATCTCTGTTGTCTTCTTGTGTTAGCTGCATTATACACAGATTTTATTATTATGTAGTTCATGATTAAATGTTGCCAGTCTGTTTTATTGGCCTGTCTGCCCGAGCTCCCCTGAAGTTTAGTGTGTGATGATAGACTAACCTGTAGCATAGTTAATGGTCTATGTTAGGTTGGTATGTTTTGTGTTTAATATGAGTGATGTTCAATTGCCATAATAGAACTTACTGGTCCTCCCGTTAAATATTGTTGTTTTGTGAATTTAAAAGGGATGCTATGAGAATGTGAAATACAATGTGAGTGAATAATTTGAACTCTGTTGCCTTCTAGTTTTAGGAGCGGCATTCACTATTTTTTTTAGTTTTGTAGTTACTGATGAAATGTTACCAGAGTGCTTTATTCGTCTGAGGTCCATGCTCCCCTGATGTCTTGATTATGATGACAGACTAGCCTGTAGTTACTGATGAAATCTTACTACAGTGTTTTATTGGTCTGTTGCCCATGCTGTCTTGAAGGTTTGATTGTGATCACAGTCTAACCTGTAGCATGGCTAAGGATCTACGTCCGGCTGGTGTGTTGTATGCTTTATCATAAGTGATGTTCAATTGCCAGAATAGAAATTACTGGTCTTCCAATTAAATATTGTTGTTTTGTGAATTTAAAGGGGAAGATAAGGAAGTGTGAAATACACTGTGAGTGAATAATGAGAACCCAGTAGTCTTCTTGTGTTAGCTGCATTATACACAGATTTTTTTATTCTGTAGTTCCTGATAAAATGTTGCCAGTGTGTTTTATTTGTCTGGATGCCAGAGCTCTCCTGAAGTTTAGTGTGTGATGATAGACTAACCTATAGCATAGTTAAAGGTCTATGTTAGGTTGGAATGTTTTGTGTTTAATATTAGTGATGTTCAATTACCAGAATAGAAATTACTGGTCTTCTAGTTAAATATTTTTGTTTCTTGAATTTAAAAAGGACGCTATGAGAATGTGAAATACACTGTGAGTGAATAATGAGAACTCTGTTCCCTTCTTGTTTTAGCAGCGGCATTCACTAATTTTTTTATTTTGTAGTTACTGATGAAATGTTACCAGAGTGTTTTATTGGGTTGTTGTCCATGCTGCCCTGAGGTTTTGATTGTGATGACAGACTAACCTGTAGCGTAGATAAGGATCTAGGTCAGGCTGGAGTGTTATATGTTTTAACATAAGTGATGTTCAATTGCCAGAATAGAAATTACTGGTCTTCCAGTTATATATTGTTGTTTTGTGAATTTAAAAGTGCTGCTAAGGAAATGTGAAATCGGCAAATGCACATATTTGGCTGGTTTTCATCAATATGGTGCTTCTTTTGTTGATTTTATTTACTGCACTATGCAGGGCTATGTTGAATAGGACAGTGGAGAGGCTATCCCCTAGCTTCACACCTTTATTAAAGCCAAAGCTATCACTTGTTCTGCTAAGGACCTTTACTTTTGCTCTTGTCTCTGTCATTGTCATTCTGATTAGTCTTATTAATTTAGCACATATACCAACTTCTTTCAGTACTTTATATAGTTCTTGCCGATTTATGCTGTCAAAGGCTTGTTTGAAATCGATGAATAAGAAATGCAGATCTATATCATATTCATAGAACCATTCCATCATTTGCCTTATCACAAATATTTGATCAGTTGTTCCTCTGTCTGGTCGAAAGGCACACTGATATTCCCCTAGTATGCCTTCTGCACATTTCTGTATCCTTTCGTTTAATATACTTGTGAAGATCTTATAAGCTGTACTTAGGAGTGTTACACCTCTATATTTTTCACATGCTGTTCTGTCCCCTTTCTTATAAATGGGGACTATTATTCCAATTTTCCAATTATCTGGCATAGTTTCTGTTTCCCATATATCTGATATTAATGTGTGCAGTTCCTTTATTACAGCCTCACCACCAGTTTTTATTAATTCAGCAATTATGCTGTCTTCCCCAGGGGCTCGATTGTTTTTTGACTTGTGCACAGCCTACGAGACCTCTTGTAGTGTTGGCTTTCTTGCCTCATTGGTTTCATTGTCTACTTCCAGCTCCACTCTTCCCTCCTGTGGAGCTGTCTCTTCATCTTCTAGGCTGGTGCTTAGTGTATCTTTGAAATACTCTGCGCATCTTCTCACTATCTGTTCTTCCTCCCTTATCATTTTCCCATCTATACTGGAACAGGCCGTTATTTTTGGTTGGAATCTATTCTTCATTTTGCCTATGGCATGATAGAACTTTCTTATTTCACTCTGTTCCTTTAGTTCTCCTAGTTCTTGAAATTTCTTCTTATTCCACTCTCTTTTCTTTCTCTTGCACAGTCTGTTAGCTCTTCTCCTTAATTCTCTATATTGTTCCACATTATTTCTGGTTTCTCTCTGTAGCACTTTTCTTCTTGCCCTGTTCTTTTCCTCTATTGCTGACCTGCAATCTTCATCAAACCACTCCTGGGTTCTTCTGTTCCTTCTTATGCCTATTACTTCCTCTGCACCATCCTTAATGGCTTTTTCAAACCTGTTCCACCTTTCATCTACTCCTACTGTGGTCTCTTCACTGCTCAATTTTCTGCTTAGTGTTACTTGGTATTTTTTTACTTCATCAGGGATGTTCAGTTTGTCTGTATTCCATTTCATCATCTTTCCCATTCTGTTGCCCTTTGTTAGTGACAGTTTCTCTCTCAAGACTGATTTTATCAAAAAGTGGTCTGAATCACAGTTTGGTCCTCTGCAGCTCCGTACATCCATAACTGACGTGGAGTGGCATGCAATCACTAAAATATGGTCAATCTGATTGACTACTCCATTGGCTGCAGACTTCCAAGTACCCAGATGGATCCTTTTATGTGGAAAGCAGGTACTTTTAATAATCATATTATTCCTTGCTGCGAATTGGCATAGTAAGTCCCCATTCTCATTTTTTCTCCATGTACTGAATATTTTCCAGAAACTCCATACGGATGTTCATTCCTCCCTATTTTTGCATTAAAATCTCCTATTACTAGCATCAGGTCATATTTAGGTACTGCACAGCATACTTTTTCCAAGTCTCCGTAGAACTGTTCTTTAATTATATCCTCTTTTTCCTCTGTTGGTGCATGTGCATTAACTATTGATATATTCCTAATTTTACCTCTTAGTCTGAGTCTGCACATCCTTTCATTTATAGGTTCAAACTCTAGAAGGCTTTTCCTAATTACCCTAGTTATTATAAACACTGTTCCAAGTTGGCCTGTGAAATACACTGTGAGTGAATAGTAAGAACTCTGTTGACTTCTTGTGTTAGCTGCATTACACATACATATTTTTATTATGTAGTCCATGATAAAATGTTGCCAGACTGTTTTATTGGCCTGTTTGCCAGAGCTCCCCTGAAGTTTAGTGTGTGATGGTAGACTAACCTATAGCATAGGTAAAGGTCTATGTCACGTTGGAATGTTTTGAATTTAATATTAGTGATGTTCAATTGCCAGAATAGAAATTACTGGTTTTCCAGTTAAATATTGCTGTTTTTGTGAATTTTAAAGGGATGAGAAGTGCACTGTGAGAGAATAATGAGAACTCCGTTGTCTTCTTGTTTTAGCAGCTGCATACACTTATTATTTTATTATGTAGTTCCTGATAATATGTTGCCAGTGTGTTTTGTTGGTCTGTCTGCCAGTGCTCCCCTGAAGTTTAGTTTGTGATGATAGACTAAACTGTACCATAGTTAAAGGTCTATGTCAGGTTGGAATGTTTTGTGTTTAATATTAGTGATGTTCAATTGCCAGTATAGAAATTACTGGTCTTCCAGTTAAATATTGCTGTTTTTGTGAATTTTAAAGGGATGAGAAGTACACTGTGAGAGAATAATGAGAACTCCGTTGTCTTCTTGTTTTAGCAGCTGCATACACTTATTATTTTATTATGTAGTTCCTGATAATATGTTGCCAGTGTGTTTTGTTGGTCTGTCTGCCAGTGCTCCCCTGAAGTTTAGTTTGTGATGATAGACTAAACTGTACCATAGTTAGAGGTCTATGTCAGGTTGGAATGTTTTGTGTTTAATATTAGTGATGTTCAATTGCCAGTATAGAAATTACTGGTCTTCCAGTTAACAATTGTTGTATTGTGAATTTAAAAGGGATGTGAAATACACTGTGAGTGAATAATGACAACCCTGCTGTCTTCTTGTGTTAGCTGCATTATACACAGATTTTTTTTTTTTGCATTTCCTGATAAAATGTTGCGAGAGTGTTTTATTGGTGTGGCTGCCAGAGCTCCCCTGAAGATTAGTGGGTGATGATAGACTAACTTATAGCATAGGTAAAGGGCTATGTCAGGTCGAATGTTTTGTGTTTAGTATTAGTGATGTTCAATTGCCAGAATAGAAATTACTGGTCTTCCAGTTAAATATTGTTGTTTTGAGAATTTAAAAGGGATCATAAGGGAATGTGAAATACATTGTCAGTGAATAATGAGAACTCTGTTGTCTTCTTGTTTTAGCAGTGGCATGCACTTATTTCTTTGTTATGTAGTTACTGATAAAATGTTACCAGAGTGTTTTATTGGTCTGTTGTCCATGCTGCCCTGAAGGTTTGATTCTGATGACAGACTAACCTGTAGCATAGCTAAGGATCTAGGTTAGGCTGGAGTGTTGTATGTTTTAACGTAAGTGGTGTTCAATTGCCAGAATAGGAATTACTGCTCTTCCAGTTAAATATTGTTGTTGAATTTAAAAGGGATGCTGAGGAAATGTGAAATACACTGTGAGTGAATAATGAGAACTCTGTTGTCTTCTTGTGTTAGCTGCATTATACACAGATTTCTTTATTATGAAGTTCCTGATAAAATGTTGCCAGAGTGTTTTATTGGTCTGTCTGCCACAGCTCCCCTGAAGTTTAGTGTGTTGATGATAGACTAACCTATAGCATAGTTAAAGGTATATGTAAAGTTGGAATGTTTTGTGTTTAATATTGGTGATGTTCAATTGCCAGAATAGAAATTACTGGACTTCCAGTTAAGATATGTTGCTTTGTGAATTTAAAATTGATGCTGAGATTATGTGAAATACACTGTAAGTGAATAATGAGAACTCTATTGTCTTCTTGTTTTAGCAGCTGCATTCACTTATTTTTTAAGTATGTAGTTACTGATGAAATGTTACCAGAGTGTTTTATTGGTCTGTTGTCTATGCTGCCCTGAAGTTTTGATTGTGATCTCAGTGTAACCTGTAGCATAGCTAAGAAACTAGGTCAGGCTGGAATGTTGTATGTTTCAACATAAATGATGTTCAATTGCCAGAATAGCAATTACTGGTCTACCAGTTAAATATTGTCGTTATGTGAATTTAAAAGGGATGCTAAGGAAATGTGAAATACACTGTGAGTGAATAATGTGAACTCTGTTGTCTTAATGTTTTAGCAGCTGCATACTCATATTTTTTTATTGTGTAGATACTGATGAAATATTACCAGAGTGTTTTATTGGTCTGTTGTCCATTTTGCCCTGAAGTTTTGGTTGTGATGACAGACTAACCTGTAGCATAACTAAGGATCTAGGGCAATCTGGAGTGTTGTATGTTTTAACATAAGTGATGTTCAATAGCCAGAATAGAAATTACAGGTCTTCCAGTTAAATATTGTTGTATTGTGAATTTAAAAGGGATGCTAAGAGAATGTGAAATATGCTGTGAGTGAATAATGAGAACTCCGTTGTCTTCTTGTTTTAGCAGTGGCATACAGTTAGTTTTTTATTATGTAGATACTGATTAAGTGTTACCAGAGTGTTTTATTGGTCTGTTGTCCATGCTGCCCTGAAGTTTTGATTGTGATGACAGGCTAACCTGTAGCATAGCTAAGGATCTAGGTCCGGCTGGAGTGTTGTATGTTTTAACATAAGTGATGTTCAGTTGCATGAATAGAAATTGCTGGTCTTCCAGTTAAATATTGTTGTTTTGTGAATTTAAAAGGGATGCAATGGAAATGTGAAATACACTGAGAGTGAATATTGAGAACTCTGTTGTCTTCTTGTGTTAGCTGCAATATACACAGATTTTTTTATTATGTAGTTCCTGGTGGTTCATGGTGTGGATTCCTGTAGTCACGTCCTGGTTCATGAACCACAGGCAACGTATGAGTATCCAAGTAAGTGGTCCCGGCAGTCGGGATACCAGTTACTTTTGAATAAGTCTGGGCATCTCGGACATATTCTGAGTTGTGGTCACCTTTGTGCTCATACGGCAAAGACTACCAAATCCACCGGTTAGTCCCTCAGCCTTCAGGGGTTAAACCCAATGGGACTCGGGGCAAGTAAGGCTAGCAACCTGCTTCCCTGGTACTTTAAATATGACGCTGGCAATAATCAGAGCAAAATGCCTCGGACCTTTGGAGGTGACGGAGTCCCACCTCTAACTGACAAACCAGGGACTCCTAAGATACGACTTGGCAAACAAATGGTAATGAGATGGGGAGCTATTAATATAAATGGGGGCTACTCTGGGAAGAAGGTAGAGCTGGCAGAGGCTGCAAGTAAGATGGGGCTGGACGTTTTAGCTGTTAGTGACATTCGGGTAAGGGGTGGGAAAGAAGAGGAAGTGGGAGAATACAAGGTCTACCTGTCAGGAGTCAAAGCAGGAATAGCACAATGGGGTGTAGGGCTTTACATCAGGAAAGAAATGGAACCCAGCATAGTTGCAATAAGGTATGTAAACGAACGACTGATGTGGATAGATTTGACAGTGTCTAGCAAGAAAATTAGGATTGTGTCAGTATATTCACATTGTGAAGGTACAGATCAAGATAAGATGGATAGTTTTTATGAGGCACTCAGGGATGTAGTTGTTAGAGTAAAGGACAAGTGTTCTTCTCACGGGTGATTTTAACGCCAGGATTGGAAATCGAACAGAAGGGTATGAAAAGGTTATGCGTAAATTTGGAGAGGATATGGAGGCCAATAGAAACGGGAAACAACTCTTTGATTTCTGTGCCAGTATGGGCTTAGTAATCACAAACTCCTTTTTTAAACATAATAACATTCACCGGTATACTTGGGAAGGCAGGGGAACCAGATCTGTCATTGACTATATAATAACAGATCACGAATTCAGGAAGGCTGTGAGAGACACACGTGTATTCAGGGGATTCTTTGATGACACTGATCATTATTTAATCTGCAGTGAAATTGGGATTGTGAGGCCGAAAGTGCAGGAGGTCAGGTCCATATGTAGGAGGATAAGAGTGGAGAAACTTCAGGATAAGGAAATCAGGCACAAGTACATAACAGCGATCTCAGAAAGGTACCAGTTAGTTGAATGCAGTCAATTACAGTCATTGGAAAAGGAATGGACAAGGTACAGGGACACAGTACTAGAAGTGGCTAAAGAATGTCTTGGAACAGTAGTGTGTAAAAGTAGGATGAAGCAAGCAGCTTGGTGGAATGATACAGTCAAGGCAGCCTGTAAAAGGAAAAAGAAGGCGTATCAAAAATGGCTATATACCAGAACCCAGGTAGACAGAGAAAGTTATGTTGAAGAAAGAAACAAAGCCAAACAGATAATTGCAGCATCCAAGAAGAAATCGTGGGAAGACTTTGGAAACAGGTTGGAGACTATGGGCCAAGCTGCTGGAAAACCATTCTGGAGTGTAATTAGCAGTCTTCGAAAGGGAGGTAAGAAGGAAATGACAAGTATTTTGGACAGGTCAGGAAAACTGCTGGTGAATCCTGTGGATGCCTTGGGCAGATGGAGGGAATATTTTGAAGAGTTGCTCAATGTAGGTGAAAATGCGATCAGTAATGTTTCAGGTTTCGAGGTAGAATGGGATAGGAATGATGATGGAAATAGGATCACATTTGAGGAAGTGGAAAAAATGGTCAATAGATTGCAGTGCAATAAAGCGGCTGGGGTGGATGAAATTAAGTCGGAACTCATCAAATACAGTGGAATGTCAGGTCTTAAATGGCTACACAGGATAATTGAAATGGCCTGGGAGTCAGGACAGGTTCCATCAGACTGGACAAAAGCAGTAATCACACCAATCTTTAAACATGGAAACAGAAAAGATTGTAACAACTACAGAGGTATCTCTTTAATCAGCGTTGTGGGTAAAATCTTCTCAGGTATTGTTGAAAGGAAAGTGCGAGTATTAGTTGAGGAGCAATTGGATGAAAATCAGTGTGGGTTTAGGCCTCTTAGAGGTTGTCAGGACCAGATATCTTTAGCTTACGGCAAATAATGGAGAAGTGTTATGAGTGGAACAGGGAATTGTATCTATGCTTTATAGATCTAGAAAAGGCATATGACCGGGTTCCTAGGAGGAAGTTATTGTCTGTTCTACAAGATTATGGAATAGGAGGCAAACTTTTGCAAGCAATTAAAGGTCTTTACATGGATAGTCAGGCAGCAGTTAGAGTTGACGGTAAATTGAGTTCATGGTTCAGAGTAGCTTCAGGGGTAAGACAAGGCTGCAACCTGTCTCCACTGTTGTTCATATTATTTATGGATCATATGTTGAAAACAATGGACTGGCTGGGTGAGATTAAGATATGTGAACACAAAATAAGCAGTCTTGTATATGCGGATGACTCAGTTGTGATGGCAGATTCGATTGAAAGTTTGCAAAGTAATATTTCAGAGCTAGATCAGAAATGTAAGGACTATGGTATGAAGATTAGCATCTCCAAAACGAAAGTAATGTCAGTGGGAAAGAAATATAAACGGATTGAGTGCCAAATAGGAGGAACAAAGTTAGAACAGGTGGACGGTTTCAAGTACTTAGGATGCATATTCTCACAGGATGGCAACATAGTGAAAGAACTGGAAGCGAGGTGTAGCAAAGCTAATGCAGTGAGCGCTCAGCTACAATCTACTCTCTTCTACAAGAAGGAAGTCAGTACCAAGACTATGTTATCTGTGCACCGTTCAATCTTTCGACCAACTTTGTTGTATGGGAGCGAAAGCTGGGTGGATTCGGGTTACCTTATCAACAAGGTTGAGGTTACGGATATGAAAGTAGCTAGGATGATTGCAGGTACTAGTAGATGGGAACAATGGCAGGAGGGTGTCCACAATGAGGAAATCAAAGAAAAACTGGGAATGAACTCTATAGATGTAGCAGTCAGGGCGAACAGGCTTAGATGGTGGGGTCATGTTACACGCATGGGAGAAGCAAGGTTACCCAAGAGTCTCATTGATTCAGCAGTAGAGGGTAGGAGGAGTCGGGGCAGACCGAGGAGAAGGTAACTGGATTCGGTTAAGAATGATTTTGAAGTAATAGGTTTAACATCAGAAGAGGGTCCAATGTTAGCATTGAATAGGGGACCATGGAAGAACTGTATAAGGGGGGCTATGCTCCAGACTGAACGCTGAAAGGCAAAATCAGTCTTAAATGATGATGATGATAATGATGATGATGTAGTTCCTGATAAAATGTTGCCAGAGTGTGTTATTGGTCTGTCTGCGAGAGCTCCCCTGAAGTTTAGTGTGTGATGATAGACAAACCTATAGCATAGTTAAAGGTCTATGTAAGGTTGGAATGTTTTGTGTTTAATATTAGTGATGTTCAATTGCCAGAATAGAAATTACTGGTCTTCCAGTTAAGTATTGTTGTTTTGTGAATTTAAAAGGGATGCTAAGAGAGTGTGAAATACATTGTGAGTGAATAATGAGAACTCTATTGTCTTCTTGTTTTAGCAGCTGCATAAACTTATTTTTTCTTATGTAGTTACTGATGAAATGTTACCAGAGTGTTTTATTGGTCTGTTGTCCATTCTGTCCTGAAGTTTTGGTTGTTATGACAGACTACCTGACTACCTGTAGCATAGCTAAGGATCTAGGTCAGCCTGGAGTGTTGTATGTTTTAACATAAGTGATGATCAATTGCCAGAATAGAAATTATTGGTCTTCTAGTTAAAAATTGTTGTTTTGTGAATTTTAAAGTCATGCTAAGAGAATGTGAATTACACTGTGAGTGAATAATGAGAACTCTGTTGTCTTCTAGTTTTAGCAGCAACATACACTTATTTTTTATTATGTAGTTACTGATGAAATGTTACCAGAGTGTTTTATTGGTCTGTTGTCTATGCTGCGCTCAACTTTTGATTTTGATGACAGACTAACGTGTAGCATAGCTAAGGATCTAGGTCAGGCTGGAGTGTTGTATGTTTTAACATAAGTCATGTTAAATTGCGAGAATAAAAATTACTGGCCTTCCAGTTAAATATTGTTGTTTTGTGAATTTAAAAGGGATGCTAAGAGAATGTGAAATACACTGTGAGTGAATAATGTGAACTCTGTTGTCTTAATGTTTTAGCAGCGGCATATACTTATTTTTTTATTATATAGTTACTGATGAAATGTTACCAGAGTGTTTTATTGGTCTGTTATCCATGCTGCCCTGAAGTTTTGATTGTGATGTCAGACTAACCTGCAGCATAACTAAGGATCTAGGTCAGGCTAGAGTGTTGTGTGTTTTAACATAGGTGATGTTCAAATGCAAGAATAGAAACTACTGGTCTTCCAGTTAGATATTGTTGTTTTGTGAATTTAAATGGGATGCAAAGGAAATGGGAAACACACTGTGAGTGAATAACGAGAACTCTGGTATCTGCTTGAGTTAGCTGTAATATACACTTATTTTTTTATTATGGAGTTCCTGATAACATGTTGCCAGAGTGTTTTATTGGTCTGTCTGCCAGAGCTCCCTTACTTTTAGTGTGTGATGATGGACTAACCTATACCATAGATAAAGGTCATTGTCAGGTTTTAATGTTTTGTGTTCAATATTAGTGATGTTCATTTGCCAGAATTAAAATTACTGGTCGTCCAGTGAAATATTGTTGTTTTGTGAATTTAAAAGTGATCAAAAGAGAATGTGGAATACACTGTGAGTGAATAATGAGAACCATGTTGTCTTATTGTTTAGCAGTGGCATACACTTATTTTTCTGTTATGTAGTTGCCGATGAAATGTTACCGAAGTGTTTTGTTGGTCTGTTGTCCATGCTGCCCTGAAGTTTTCATTCTGATGACGGACTAACCTGTAGCATAGCTAAGGATCTAGGTCAGGCTGGAGTGTTGTATGTTTTAACATAAGTGATGTTCAATTGCCAGAATAGAAATTATTGGTCTTCCAGTTAAATATTGTTGTTTCGTGAATTTAAAAGGGATGCTAAGGAAATGTGAAATACACTGTGAGTGAATAATGAGAACTCTGTTGTCTTCTTGTTTCAGCTGCACATACACCTATATCTTTATTATATAGTTACTGATGAAATGTTACGAGAGTGTTTTATTCTTCGGTTGTCCATGCTGCCCTGAAGTTTAGTGTGTGATCCCCTCAGGGGACTCAGCGTTTATGTGCTGGGTACGGGCTAGGCGAACCCGGGATCCCCGAGCTGGGGACTGGTGTGCGCCGCCAGTCCTCTGACACCGTAAGCTCTGGGCATGTTTCAGCGACCACCGTGTGGCGCAACGGTGGAACGTTGTGTGTCGCTGGGACCGGGGATCTTGGCTTGATTGCCTGGATCGCGAGGATGGTACATACCTCTCTAAAAAACCCTTCAATCTTAAGATGTGCTGCGCGCCGATAAGATGCATGGCTGTTGAGGTGGAACAGCCGCTAGCGGGCGACCTCTGAGGAACCTGCCGCACCTCAGCTGTATAAGGCTTACCCAGGCATGCGGGGCTCTGTCTGGGCTGACGTTTCGTTCCCTAGCTGCTCGTGGGACGCACATGGCAACCACGTATTTCCCTTCACCAACTTCGCAATCAGTCAAGCGCATGAGGGAGGCTAGTCCTCCAGATATGCAGATGGAAAAGAGTAACAGGGCTCATGGAGTCGTAAATGACAATATTTTCATCGTGATTAAGAGGAAGGAGGGCTCATTTGAAAAAGTGTCTCCTTTCTACATACGTAAAGGTTTAGAAGGACTCGCAGGTACACTGAAATCTATCAAACGCCTGAGGAATGGTACCCTGTTAGTTGAGACTACTAGGGCATCGCAAGTGGAGCTGCTTCGGAAGTCACCCAAGTTAGGCGAGTATGATATTACTGTCGAGTTGCACAATTCCCTCAACTCCAGTAAAGGCGTTGTCACCTGCCGTGATTTAATGGATATCGATGTCGATGAGCTGAAGCAAGAATGGGCAACACAGGGGATTGTAGACGTGGAACAAAGGACACGTAGAAATAATGGAGTCACTGAGAAATCTGCCACTTTCATTGTGACTTTCAATTCGCCTGTCTTACCTGAATACGTTCTGGCTGGTTTCCTCAGACTTAGGGTTCGGCCTTATATACCTAACCCTATGCGCTGTTTCAAATGTCAGTGATTTGACCATACGACAATGAGTTGTGGGGGTGAACCCACCTGCGGTATCTGTGGCAAGGCAGCTCATGAAGCTGGGACCAACTGCACATCTCCAGCGCTGTGTATAAACTGCTCTGGGAGCCATCCCGTCTGGAGCAGAGACTGCCCCGTCTTTGCGGAAGAACGAAAAATTCAGGAGATCAAGGTGACAAAGAGGATACCTTATGTGGAAGCCAAAAAAGAGTATAGGGCTACAAAACCCCCTGTCTTTGCCACATCCTATGCCTCCTTGGCGCACAACCGTGCGTCGCGAGTAGACGCTTTGACGCAGACCGTGTCCAGCGTCGCAGTATCCTCCACCAATACCTGTACCTGTGTTTGTACCTGCCAGAGCACTCCCACTAACGATATAGCTATTCAGGCTGCTCCACCTGCACCCACCGCTATTGCAGAGAAAGCTCCAGTGAAGCCTTCGAAGGCCCTCCAGAAACAGAGTGCCTCTCCACTTCCCCCATCCCCAGCTTCCACAAAGAAAACGGGACCAGGGAAAGGGGCACGGCGTTTGACGTCACACCTGCCAAAGGCACCATCGGATGTCGTCATGGCATCCCTGACTGATGAGGAGGACATCGTCATGGATTTTGATACCTCTTCCCCAGAACCTGGCAGCCCCTCTGCTGCCACTCGCTCTACAAGTGCCTCACCAGTGCGGCGCAAAGACAGGGGGAAATCTAAACCGAAACGCTGATATGGCTCCCATACTTCAGTGGAATCTGAATGGAGTCAGACCTCGCCTTGCAGAATTGCGGCTGTTAGTACAGGCAAACCCCATTTGCATCTCTTTGCAAGAGACACATTTTAAAGAGACTGACACGCCTGTACTTACGGGATATCACATGTACAGGAAAGACGACCTGACTGGTAATAGGGCTCAGGGTGGGGTGGCAGTGTTCATTAAGGACACATTCCACTCCTCACCTGTGACCTTAACCACGACGCTACAAGCGGTTGCAGCTCGGATCCTGGCCCAGGTACATGTTACAGTGTGCTCCTTGTATTTACCACCCGCTGAGCTCATTGACAGTGAAGCCCTCGCACGGCTCATTGATCAGCTACCCCGTCCCTTTCTCATTTTAGGAGACTTTAATGCTCATAATGCATTATGGGGTTCCAACAAAACCTGCCCCAGAGGCCAGATGATTGAGCAGTTGCTCAGGACTTCCGACGTCATACTGCTGAACACAGGTCAGGCCACGAATTTTAGCACCGCTTCAGGTTCGTCTTCTGCCATAGACCTCTCTATTTGTTCGCCTGTGCTTGCGGACATTGCTCAGTGGGTCGTCGACGACGACCTTCATGGCAGCGACCATTACCCTATCTGGCTCCATCTGCCAGTTGAAATGGGTCGTGTCGCACAGCCGCCGAAATGGTTGTTCCGGAAGGGAAACTGGACGCTCTACCGGCAGTTGGCTGTTTTTGAACGGTGTGAAGGCGTCCAGGATTGGGTGGATCACATTACGCCAGTGATGCACCATGCCGCTGATGTATCCATACCAAAGTCAAAGGGAACACCTGTGAGGCAGCCTGTCCCTTGGTGGAATGACGACTGTCGTACCGCCATCAGAGACAGGCGGGCGACTTTGAGGAGATTCCGTCGGTGCCCCACTGCTGCGCATCTGACAACTTTCCGGATAGCACGGGCGCGGGCGAGGAAAATCGTTAGGGAGAGTAAACGGAGGTCTTGGCGTGAGTTCCTGAACTCCATCAATAGGTCCACATCTTCAAGCAAAGTATGGGAAGCCATTAGGAGGATCGCAAGGCGATACTCTCGACCGCCACTAGCCGCTATACGTGAGCGGGGGTGTCTCCTAACATCTCCGAGAGACATCGCCCGGGCGTTGGCAGAATCTTTTCAAACTATTACGGCCGATTCTAGCCAGGACCCAGAATTTCTGCGCTATCCGGGTACACAGGAGAGGGCTGGTTTTGATTTCCGTTCACAGAACACTGAGGAATACAACCAGCCTTTCTCTTTGTGGGAATTGGACTCTGCACTGTCCATATCTCGGGATACCGCACCTGGTCCAGACCTGATATCGTATAGCATGCTGCAGCAGTTGGATCTGCGGTCAAAGGAAGTCCTCCTTCAACTTTTTAATGAAATTTGGAAGACAGGCGACTTTCCTAGTTCGTGGAAAGAATCGATTTTAATTCCGCTTTTAAAACCAGGGAAGGATCGGACCGAACCCAGTAGCTACTGTAGCATTAGTCTCACGAGCTGCGTCGGAAAGACATTTGAGCGTATGGTCAATAGGCGCCTGGTGTGGGTTCTCGAATCTAGATCCTTACTTACCCGCTGCCAGTGTGGATTCAGGAGGTATCATTCCACCCTAGATAACCTGATCCTACTCGAAACAGCGATACAAGATGCTTTCCTACGTAAGCAACACCTTATCGGGGTTTTCTTCGACCTGGAGAAGGCGTACGATACTACCTGGAGGCATACCATTTTGCGGCAGCTTTATGAGTGGGGTTTCCATGGGCGTTTACCCGCACTCATCCGATCCTTTCTGTCGGACAGGTATTTTAAGTATAAGGTTGGGAATGTCCTGTCTGACCGTTTTAAGCAGGAGAACGGTGTCCCTCAAGGAAGTGTCCTCAGTGTGACAGCTTTCGCAATTGCCATCAATAGTATTGCGTCCACAGTACGACGGCCCGTGCAGTGCTCCTTGTTTGTGGACGATTTCTCCATTTTCTGTGCGTCTTCCTCCGTCACAGCTGCTACACGCCAATTACAGCTGACACTCGTGCGATTGGAGGAATGGTCTAAGACCACGGGGTTTAAATTCTCTTTGGAGAAGACCATTTGTGTAGATTTTAACCGTTCCCATTCTCTTTTTAATCTCCCTGTTTTAAAACTTGGAGACACTGTTCTCCCCTTTATGGAAAAAGTGAAATATCTCGGGCTTATTTTTGATGAGAAGCTCACATGGTTGCCACACTTAAAGGATCTAAAGGTTCACTGTTTCAAGGCTTTAAACGTCCTTAAATGCGTCAGTCATAGATCCTGGGGCACTGACAGGGCACGTCTGCTCCAACTTTATAAGGTCTTTGTGCGACCTCGACTGGAATACGGATGTCAAGCTTATGGCTCTGCAAGACCTTCCTACCTCAAAATGTTGGATGTGATTCACCATGAGGGTATTAGGCTTTCAACGGGGGCTTATCGCACGAGTCCGGTTGCTAGTCTGTGTGTCGAGGCGGGAGAGCCTCCGCTGTCCATTCGGCGTCTTCTCCTCGTGGTATGGCACGCGTACAGGATCAAGTCCACTCCTCTTTCATTGACGTCCGACACTTTTTCCCAGCCGGCACTGGCACGTCTCTTCCGCCACCGTCCGGCGGCAACAAAGCCGTTTGGCATCCGTGCAAAGGAGAGTCTCGAGTCGGTACACCTGGAGGGCATTAAGGTCCTCCACCAGGGATGGAGTAGGGGATCTCCCTGGCGACTACAAAGGCCAAGATTACTTCTTGATCTGGCTGCTTACAGGAAGTATTGTACCCCGGACCACCTTTTTAAAATTAAACTTACTGAGATTTTAGAACGCCATTCCGATTTTACTACTGTTTACACGGATGGTTCTAAACAGGGGGATTTTATGGGCTGCTCTGCTGTGTTTCCCGATACTGTCCATCGGATAGGGCTCCCAGAGCAGTTCTCAGTTTACTATGCAGAACTGTTTGCCATTCTGCAAGCATTAGAGCATATGCGCCGACATCGTGGCACGAAATTCATCATCTGCTCCGATTCCCAAAGCGTTCTACATGCTCTTGGACAGATGTACCCAGCAGATCGGATGGTGCAAGAGGTGCAGGACGCACTCCTGCTCTTGCAACAGCAGGGTAAGGATGTGATTTTCTGCTGGGTTCCAGGGCACATAGGGATTCCTGGAAATGACCTTGCAGATGCGGCTGCCAAGGAGGCTTGCTCCATCCCACCTCCTGCTCGCTGTTCCGTCCCCCTGCAGGCCATTACGTCTTTCGTGACTCGGAAGGTCATGCGTTGGTGGGAGGCTCAGTGGCTGGACGTGAGGGATAATAAATTGCGAGCAGTGAAGGATTCTGTCCGACCGTGGCTCACCTCCTTCCGACAACGACGCGCTGATGAAGTAGCCCTTACACAGCTTAGAATAGGACATTGTCCTTTGACACATGGCTTTCTGTTACGTCGTGAGGAGCCACCAACGTGTCAGACATGTGGGACACAGTTGTCGATACGGCATATTTTAACTGAGTGTGTTTTATATGCGGGTTTGAGGGAAGATTTCAGTTTCCCACCAGACCTACCCTCTCTTTTAACTAATAATGAGGCGAGTGTCGCTAGAGTTTTACGTTTTTGTGTGATGTCTGGCCTTCTTCCCAAAATATTGGGATTGAAGTCTTAATGTGCTGTCCAGTGGTTTGGTCACCCATTATTTGTAAGTGGTCACTCAGCCACCGTTACTTATTTTTCCCTGTTTGTACTGCTCTTTTATTTTTAGTTTTATCTCCCTGTTTTGATGTGCTGTGTCCAATCTTGCAATTTGAACAATACCCATTCTCTCACTATTCGGCTCTGAATTGAACTTTTGGGAACGGACGCTGATAACCTCGCTGTTGTGCGCCCTAAAACACTAATCATCATCATCATCATCTTTAGTGTGTGATAATAGGCTAACCTATAGCATAGTTAAACGTCTATGTCAGTTTGGAATGATTTGTGTTTAATATTAGTGATGTTCAATTGCCAGAATAGAAATTAATGGTCTTCCAGTTAAATATTGTTGTTTTGTGAATTTAAAAGGGATTCTAAAGAAATGTGAAATACACTATGACTGAATAATGAGAACGCAGTTGTCCTCTTGTTTTAGCAGCGGCATACACTTATTTTTTTATTAATTAGTTACTGATGAAATGTTACCAGAGTGTTTTATTGGTCTGTTGTCCATCTGCCTGAAGTTTTGATTGTGATGACAGACTAACCTGTAGCGTAGCTAAGGACCTAGGCCAGGCTGGAGTGCTGTATGTTTTAACGTAAGTGATGTTCAATTGCCAGAATAGAAATTGCTGGTCTTCCAGTTAGATTTTGTTGCTTTGTGAATTCAGAGGGGATGCTAAGGAAATGTAAAATACACTGTGAGTGAATAATGAGAACTCTGTTGTCTTCTTGTGTTGGCTGCATTATACACAGGTTTTTTTATTATGTAGTTCCTGATAAAATGTTGCCAGAGTGTTTTATTGGACTGTCTGCCAGAGCTCCCCTCAAGTTTAGTGTGTGATGAAAGACTAACCTATTGCATAGTTCAAGGTCTATGTCAGGTTGGAATGTTTTATGTTTAATATTAGTGATGTTCAATTGCCCGAATTGAAATTACTGGTCTTCCAATTAAATACTGTTGTTTTGTGAATTTTAAAGGGATCGAAATACACTGTGAGTGAATAATGAGAACTCTGTTGTCTTCTTGTTTTAGCAGTGGCATACACATCTTTTTTTATTATGTAGTTACTGATGAAATGTTACCAGAGTGTTTTATTGGTCTGTTGTCCATGCTGCCCTGAAGTTTTGATTGTGATGACAGACTAACCAGTAGCTTAGCTAAGGATATAGGTCAGGCTGGAGTGTTGTAAGTTTTAACATAAGTGATGTTCAATTGCCAGAATAGAAATAACTTGTCTTCCACTTAAATATTGATGTTTTGTGAATTTAAAAGTGATGCTAGGGAAATGTGAAATGCACTGTGAGTGAATAATGAGAACTCTGTTGTCTTCTTGTGTTATCTACTTTATACACCAATTTTTCTAGTATGTAGTTGCTGATAAAATGTTGCCAGCGTGTTTTATTGGTCTGTCTGCCAGAGCTCCACTGAAGTTTAGTGTGTGATGATAGACTGACCTGTAGCATAGTTAAAGGTCTATATCAGGTTTTAATGTTTTGTGTTTGATATTCGTGATGTTCAATTGCCAGAATAGAAATAACTTGTCTTCCAGTTAAATATTGATGTTTTGTGAATTTAAAAGTGATGTTAAGAAAATGTGAAATACACTGTGAGTGAATAATGAGAACTCTGTTGTCTTCTAGTGTTAGCCCCTTTATTCACAGATTTGTTTATTATGTAGTTCCTGATAAAATGTTGCCAGAGTGTTTTATTGGGCTGTCTGCCAGGACTCCGCTGTTCTTTAGGGTGTGATGATAGACTAACATGTAGTATAGTTAAAGGTCTATGTCAGGTTGGAATGTTTTGTGTTTAATATTAGTAATGTCCAATTGCCAGCATAGAAATTACTGGCCTTCAAGTTGAATATTGTTGTTTTGTGAACTTGAAAGGGATGCTAAGAGACTGTGAAATACATTGTGAGTGAATAATGAGAACTTTGTTGTCTTCTTGTTTTAGCAATGGCATTCACTTATTTTTTTTATTATGTAGTTAATGATGAAATGTTACCAGAGTGTTTTACTGGTCTGTTCTCCAAGCTGCCCTGAAGTTTTGATTGTGATGACAGTCTAACCTGTAGCATTGCTAAGGATCTGAGTCAGGCTGGAGTGTTGTATGCTTTTACATAAGTGATGTTCAATTGCCAGAATAGAAATTACTGTTCTTCCGGTTAAATATTGTTGTTTTGTGAATTTAAAAGGGATGCTAAGGAAATGTGAAATACACTGTGAGTGAATAATGAGAACTCTGTTGTCTTCTTGTGTTAGCTGCATTATACACCGATTTTTTTATTATGTATTTCCTGATAAAATGTTGCCAGAGTGTTTTATTGGTCTGTCTGCCAGAGCTCCCCTGAAGTTTAGGGTGTGATGATGGACTAACCTGTAGCATAGTAAAGGCTATGTCAGGTTGGAATGTTTTGTATTTAATATTACTGATGTTCAAATGCCAGAATAGAAATTACTGGTCTTTCAGTTAAATATTGTTGTTTTGTGAATTTAGAAGGGACGCTAAGAGAATGTGAAATATGCTGTGAGTGAATAATGAGAACTCTGTTGTTTTCTTGTTTTAGCAGTGGCATACACTTATTTTTTTAGTATGTAGTTACTGATGAAATGTTACCAGAGTGTTTTATTGGTCTGTTGTCCTTGCTGCCCTGAAGTTGTGATTGTGATGACAGACTAACCGGTAGCGTAGGTAAGGATCTAGGTGAGGCAGGAGTGTTGTATGTTTTAACATAAGTGATGTTTAATTGCCAGAATAGAAATTACTGGTCTTCCGGTTAAATATTGTTGTTTTGTCAATTTAAAAGGTATGCTAAGGAAATGTGAAATACACTGTAAGTGAATAATGAGAACTCTGTTGTCTTCTTGTGTTAGCTGCATTATACACCGATTTTTTTATTATGTATTTCCTGATAAAATGTTGCCAGAGTGTTTTATTGGTCTGTCTGCCAGAGCTCCCCTGAAGTTTAGGGTGTGATGATAGACTAACCTATAGGATAGTTAAAGGTCTATGTCAGGTTGGAATGTTTTGTGTTTAATATTAGTGATGTTCTTTTGCCAGAGTAGAAATTAATGGTCTTCCAGTTAAATATTGTTGTTTTGTGAATTTAAAAGGGATGCTAAGAGAATGTGAAATACGCAGTGAGTAAATAATGGAAAATCTGTATTCCTATTGTTTCGGATGCCATATATGTAAAATATTTTTAGTATGCATTTACTGATAAATTGTTACCACAGTGTTTTATAGGTCTGTCTGCCCATGCTGCCCTGAGGTTTTGGTCGAGACGTCAGACTAAGTTGTAGCATTGCCAAAGATCTAGGTCAGGCTGGAATGTTGTGTGTTTTAACATTATTGATGTTCAATTGTTAGAATAGAAACTACTGGTGTTACAGTTAGATGTTGTCTATTTGTGAATTTAAGAGACACTGTAAACAAGTGGGAAGTATACTGTTATTTAATAATGATAATTCGTTTTTCCTGTTGTTTCAACTGCTTTATAAGACAGTTTTTTTGTTATGTAGTTACTGATTATATTTTCACGGTGTTTTATTTGTCTGTGTGTTGGTTGTAATAATGGACTATCCTGCAGCATATCCAACGATCTAAGTTATGCTGAAATGTTGTGTGATTTAACGTTAGTGATGTTCAAATGCCAGTATAGAAATTACTGGTCTCCCAGTTAGATGTTGTCGTTTTGTGAATTTATAACAGTTGTTTCAGCTGCAATATACGAAAATTTTTTTCTTATGTATTTACTGATAATAGTATCCTAGTGTTTTATTCGTCTGTGTGCTCATGCTGCCATGAAATTTTGGTTGTGATGGCTGATTAACTTTTAGCAGAGACAAACGTCCAGGTCAGGCTGCATTGTTGAGTGTTTTAACATTACTGATGTTCAATTGCCAGTATAGAAATTATTGGTCTCCCAGTTAGATGTTGTCAAATTGTGAATTTAAAAGAGATAATGAGGAAATGTGAAATACATTGTTAGTAAGTAATGAAAATTCTGTTCTCTTCTTTTTTTAGCTGTCTTATACACAAATTTTTTTCTTATGTATTTACTGATAATAGTATCCCAGTGTTTTATTCGTCTGTGTGCTCATGCTGCCATGAAATTTTGGTTGTGATGGCTGATTAACTTTTAGCAGAGACAAACGTCCAGGTCAGGCTGCATTGTTGAGTGTTTTAACATTACTGATGTTCAATTGCCAGTATAGAAATTATTGGTCTCCCAGTTAGATGTTGTCAAATTGTGAATTTAAAAGAGATAATGAGGAAATGTGAAATACATTGTTAGTAAGTAATGAAAATTCTGTTCTCTTCTTTTTTTAGCTGTCTTATACACAAATTTTTTTCTTATGTATTTACTGATAATAGTATCCCAGTGTTTTATTCGTCTGTGTGCTCATGCTGCCATGAAATTTTGGTTGTGATGGCTGATTAACTTTTAGCAGAGACAAACATCTAGGTCAGGCTGGAATGTTGTGTGTTTCAACATAACTGATGTTTAATTGCCAGAATAGTAATGACTGGTCTCCCAGTTAGATGAGGTCGTTTAGTTCATTTGAAAGGGATATTAAAGAAATGGGAAACACACTGTGACTAAATAATGAAAATTTGTTTCTCCTATTGTTTCAGCTACCTTATACACAATTTTTCGTTATGTAGTTACTGATAAATTGTTGCCAGTGTGTTTTATTGGCGTGTTCCCCTATGCTGCTCTGAAGATTTGGTTGTAATGACCAACTATCCTGTAGCATAGCCAAAGAACTAGGTCGTGCTTGAATGTTGTGTGATTTAACATTATTTATGTTCAATTGCCAGAATAGAAACAAGTGTTTTCCCAGTTAGATGTTGTCATTTTGTGAATTTAAAGGAGATTAAATAGAAATGTAAAGTACACTGTGAGTAAATAGTGAAAATTCTGTTCTTTAACTGTTTCAGCTGTAATATGCACAAATTTTTTTATGATGTAGTTACTGCAAAACTGTTGCGAGGGTGTTTTAATAGTCTGTCTGCCCATGCTGCGCTGAAATTTTGGTCGTGATGACAGACTTACCTGTAGCATAACCAAAGATCTAGGTCAGGCTGAAATATTGTGTGTTTTAACATTAGTGATATTCAATTGCCAGAATAGAATTACTTGTCTCCCAATTAGATGTTGTCGATTTTTAAATTTCAAAGTGATGGTCAAGAAATGTGATGTACACTGTGAGTAAGAAAAGAAAATTCTGTTAACTTCGTGTTTCAGCTGCCTTATACACAAATTATTTTCTTATCTAGTTACTGATAAATTGTTGACAGAGTGTTTTCTTTGTCTATCCGCCCATGCTACCATCAAGTTTTGGTTGTGATTACAGACTATCCTGTAGCATAGCCTAAGATCTAGTTAAAGCTGTTATGTTGTGTGTTTTAACATTAGTGATGGTTCATTGCCAGAATAAGAATCACTGGTCTCCCAGATAGATGTTGTCATTTAGAGTATTTGAAAGAGATTACTAAGAAATGTGAAATACACTGTGAATAAGTAATGAAAATTCTGCTCTCTTCTTGTTTCAGCTGCCTTATACACAAATTATTTTATTATATAGCAACTGATAAATTGTTGCCAGAGTGTTTTGTTGGTCTGTTTGCCCATGCTACCATCACGTTTTGGTTGTGAAGACAGATTATCCTGTAGCATAACAAAAGATCTAGGTGAGGCTGGAATGTTGTGTGTTTTAACATTAGTGATGTTCAATTGCCAGAATAGAATTACTTGTCTCCCAGTTAGATGTTGTCATTTTGTGATGTGAAAAGTGATGATGAAGAAATGTTTTAAACACTGTGAGTAAGAAATGAAAATTTTGTGCTCTTCTTGTATTAGCTGATTTATACACAAATTATTTTAGTATGTGGGTACTGATAAATTGTTGTCAGAGTGTTTTCTTGGTCTGTCTGCCCATGCTACCATCAAGTTTTGGTTGAGAAGATAGACTATCCTGTAGCATAGCTAAAGATCTAGGTCAGGCTGGAATGTTGTGTGTTTTAACATTACTGATGTTCAATTGCCAGAATAGAAATTTCTCTTCTCCCAGTTAGATGATGTCGTTTTGTGAATTTAAAAGTGATGATGAAGAAATGTGATCTACACTGCGGGTAAGTAAAGAAAATTCTGTTCTCTTCTTGTTTTAGCTGCCTTATACACAATTTTTATTATGATGTAGTTTCTGATTGCAAGAGTGTTTTATTGGTCTGTAGGACCATGCTACCATCAAGTTTTGGTTGTGCTGAAAGGCTATCCTCTAGTATAGGAAAAGGTCTAGGTTATGTTGTGTGTTTTAAAATTAATGTTGGACAATTGCCAGAATAGAAATCGCTGGTCTCCCAGTTACATGTTGTCATTTAGTGAATTTGAAAGAGATTATTAAGAAATGTGAAATACACTGTGGGTAAGTAATGAAAATGCTGTTCTCTACTTGTTTGGGCTGCCTTATACACAAATTATTTTCTTATGTAGTTACTGCTAAATTGTTGTCAGAGTGTTTTCTTGGTCTGTCTGCCCATGCTACCATCAAGATTTGGTTGTGATGACAGACTATCCTGTGGCATAGCCTAAGATCTAGTTAAGGCTGTTATTTTGTGTGTTTTAACGTTATTGATGGTCAATTGCCAGAATGGGAATCACCGGTCTGCCAGTTAGATGTTGTCATTTAGAGAATTTGAAAGAGATTATTAAGAAATGTGAAATACACTGTGGGTAAGTAATGAAAAGTCTGCTGTCCACTTATTTCAGCTGCCTTATACACAAATTATTTTATTCTGTAGTTACTGATTAATTTGTTGCCAGAGTGCGTTATTGGTCTGTCTGACCATGCTACACTCAAGTTTTAGTTGTCATGACAGACTATCCTGTAGCGTAGCCAAAGATCAAGTCAGGCTGAAATATTGTGTGTTTTAAATTTAGGGATGTTAAATTGCCAGAGTAGCATTAATTGTCTCCCAGTTTCATGTTGTCGCTTTGTGAATTTAAAAGTGGTGATTAAGAAATGTGATGTACACTGTATGTAAGTAATGAAAATTCTGATATCTTCGTGTTTTAGCTGCCTTTTCCACGAATTATTTTATTATGTAGTTACTGATAAATTGTTGCCAGAGTATTTTTTTTGGTCTGTCTGCCCATGCTACCATCAAGTTTTGGTTGTGATGACAGACTATCCAGTAGCGTAGCCAAAGATCTAGGTCAAGCTGTTATGTTGTGTGTTTCAACGTTAGTGATGGTCAATTGCCAGAATTGGAATCACTGGTCTCCCAGTTAGATGTTACCAATTGGTGGATTTGAAAGAGATTATTTAGAAATGTGAAATACACTGTGGGTATGTAATGAAAATTCTGTTATCTTCGTGATTTAGCTGCCTTATACACAATTTTTTTTATTAAGTAGTTACTGATAAATTGTTGATAGAGGGTTTTGTAATCTGTTTGCCCATGCTAACATCAACTTTTGGTTGTGAAGACAGACTATCCTGTAACATAACAAAAGATCTAGGTGAAACTGGAATGTTGTGTGTTTTAACATTAGTGATATCAATTGCCAGAAAAGAATTACTTGTCTCCAAGTTAGACGTGAAGTGAAAAGTGATGATGAAGAAATGTGATAAACACTGTAAGAAATGAAAATTTTGTTCTCTTCTTGTTTTAGCTGCCTTATAGACAATTTTTTTTATTCTGTAGTTACTGATAAATTGTTGCTGGAGTGTTTTATTGGCCTGTATGACCATGCTACCAGCATGTGTTGGTTGTGATGAGAGACTATCATGTAACATAGCCAAAGATCTGGCTGAAGCTGTTATGCTGTGTGTTTTAAAATTAGTGATGGTCTATTGCCAGAACAGGAATCACTGGTCTCCCAGTTAGATGTTGTCATTTAGTGAATTTGAAAGAGATTATTAAGAAATGTGAAATACACTCTGGGTAAGTAATGAAAATTCAGATATCTTTGTGTTTTTGATGCCTTATACACAAATTATATTATTATGTAGTTACTGATAAATTGTTGCCTGAGTGTTTTTGTGATCTGTCTGCCCATGCTACCATCAAGTTTTGCTAGTGAAGACAGACTATCCTGTAGCATAGACAAAGAACTAGGTCAGGCTGGAATGTTGTGTGTTTTAACATTACTGATCTTCAATTGCCAGAATAGAAATTTCTCTTCTCTCAGTTAGATGTTGTGTTTTTTGTAAATTTAAAAGTGATGCTGAAGAAATGTTATGTACACAGTGGGTAAGTAATGAAAATTCTGTTGTGTTCTTGTTTTAGCTACCTTATACACAATTTTTTTAATATGTAGTTACTGATAAATTGTTGTCAGAGTGTTTCATTGGTCTGTCTGCCCATGCTACCCTCAAGTTTTGGTTGTGGTGACAGACTATCCTGTAGCATAGCCAAAGATCTAGGTCAAGCTGTTATCTTGTGTGGTTTGACATTAGTGATGGTCAATTGCCAGAAGAGGAGTCACTGGTTTCCCAGTTAGATGTTGTCATTTAGTGAATTTGAAAGTATTATTAAGAAATGTGAAATACACTGTGGGTAAGTAATGAAAATTCTGTTCTCTTCTTGTTTTAGATGCTTTATACACAAATTTTTTTATTATGTAGTTACTGATAAATTGTTGCCATACTATTTTTTTTGGTCCGTCTGCCCATGCTACTATCAAGTTTTGGTTGTGAAGACAGTTTATCCTGTAATATAGACAAAGGTCATGGCAGGCTGGAATGTTGTGTGTTTTAACATTAGTGATGTTCAATTGCCAGAATAGAAATTTTTCTTCAACCAGTAAGATGTTGTCGTTTTGTGAATTTAAAAGTGCTGATGTGGAAATGTGGTGTACACTGTTTGTAAGTAATGATAATTCTGTTCTCTTCTTGTTTTAGCTGCCTTATCAACAATTTTTTAAGTATGTAGTTACTGATAAATTGTAGCCAGAGTGCTTCATTGGTCTGTTTGCCTATCCTACCCTCAAGTTTGGGTTGTGGTGACAGACTATCCTGTAGCATAGGCGAAGATCTAGGTCAAGCTGTCATGTTGTGTGTTTTAACACAAGTGATGGTCAACTGCCAGAACAGGAAACACTGGTCTCCCAGTTAGATGTGGTAATTTAGTTAATTTGAAAGAGTTATTAAGAAATGTGAAATACACTGTGGGTGAGTAATGAAAATTCTGAAACTTTCTGGCAGATTAATACTGCGTGCCCGACCGAGACTCGAATTCGGGACCTTTGCCTTTCGTGGGCAAGCGCTCTACCATCTGAGCTACCGAAGCATGACTCACGCCCGGTACTCACAGCTTTACTTCTGCCAGTATCTCGTCTCCTACCTTCCAAACTTTACAGAAGCTCTCCTGCAAACCTTGCAGAACTAGCACTCCTGAAAGAAAGGATATAGCGGAGACATGGCTTAGCCACAGCCTGGGGAGTACCGGGCATGAGTCGTGCTTCGGTAGCTCAGAAGGTAGAGTGCTTGCCCGCGAAAGGCAAAGGTCCCGAGTTCGAGTCTCGGTCGGGCACACAGTTTTAATGTGCCAGAAAGTTTCATATCAGCACACACTCCGCTGCAGAGTGAAAATCTCATTCTGGAAACATCCCCCAGGCTGTGGCTAAGCCATGTCTCCGCTATATCCTTTCTTTCAGGAGTGCTAGTTCTGCAAGGTTCGCAGGAGAGCTTCTGTAAAGTTTGGAAGGTAGGAGACGAGATACTGGCAGAAGTAAAGCTGTGAGTACCGGGCGTGAGTCGTGCTTTGGTAGCTCAGATGGTAGAGCGCTTGCCCGCGAAAGGCAAAGGTCCCGAATTCGAGTCTTGGTCGGGCACACAGTTTTAAACTGCCAGAAAGTTTCATATCAGCGCACACTCTGCTGCAGAGTGAAAATCTCATTCGGGAATGAAAATTCTGTTCTCTTCTCGTTTTAGCTGCTTTATACACAATTTTTTTTGTTATGTTGTTACTGATAAATTGTGCCCGAGTAGTTTGTTGGTCTGTCTCCCCATGCCACACTCAAGTTTTGGTAGTCACGACAGACTATCCTGTAGCGTAGCTTAAGATCTAGGTCATGCTGGAATGTTGTGTGTTTAACATTAGTGATGGTCAATTGCCAGGATAGAATTACTTGTCTCCCAGTTAGATGTTGTCATTTAGTGAATTTGAAAGAGATGAGGAAGAAATGTGATGTACACTGTGAGTAAGAAATGAAAATTCTGTCATCATCGTGTTTTAGCTGCCTTACACACAATTTTTTCGATACGTAGTTACTGATAAATTGTTGCCAGAGTGTTTCATTGGTCTGTCTTCCCATGCTACCCTCAAGTTTTGGTTGTGGTGACAGACTATCCTGTAGCATAGCCAAAGATGTAGTTCAAGCTGTTATGTTGTGTGTTTTAACATTAGTGATGGTCGATTGCCAGATTAGGAATCACTGGTCTCCCAGTGAGATGTTTTCATTTAGTGAATTTAAAAGTAATGATAAAGAAATGTGATGTACACTGTGGGTAAGGAATGAAAATTCTGCTCTCTTCTAGTTTTAGGTGCCTTATACGTAATTTTTTTTACTGTTTTTACTGTTTTCTTATAGTTTTATCTGCCTTATACAAGATTTTTCTTATTATGTAGTTACTGACAACTTGTTGTCAGAGTGTTTTTTTTGTCTGTATGCCCATGCTACCATCAAGTTTTGATTGTGAAGACAGACTATCCTGTAGCATAGACAAAGATCTAGGTCTGGCTTGAATGTTGTGTGTTTTAACATTACTGGTGTTCAATTGCCAGAATAGAAATTTCTCTTCTCCCAGTTAGATGATGATTTTTGTGAATTTAAAAGTGATGATGAAGAAATGTGATGTACACTGTGTGTAAGTAATGAAAATTCTGTTCTCTTCTTGTTTTAGCTGTCTCATACAGAATTTATTATGTGATGTAGTTAGTGATAATTTGTTGCCAGAGTGTTTTTTTGGTTATTCTGCCCATGCTACCATCAAGTTTTGGTTGTGATAGCAGACTATCCTGTTCGCATAGCCAAAGGTCCATGTCAGGCTGGAATGTTGTGTGTATTATCATTACTGATGTTCTATTGCTAGAACAGATATTTGTCTCCTCCCAGTTAGATGTTGTCTTTTAGTGAATTTGAAAGTGATGATGAAGAAATGTGAAATACACTGTGGGTAGTAAATGAAAATTCTGTTCTTTTCTTGTTTTAACTGACTTCTACACAATTTTTTAAATTATGTAGTTACTGATAAATTGTTGCCAGTGTGTTTTATTGGTCTGTCTGACCATGCTACGCTCAAGTTTTGGGTGTGATGACAGACCATCCTGTAGCATAGCCAAAGATCTAGGTCAGGCTGGAATACTGTGTGTTTTAACATTAGTGATGTTCAATTGTCAGAGTAGAATTACTTGTATCCCAGTTAGATATTGTCGTTTTGTGAATTAAAAAGTGATGATGAAGAAATGTGATGCACTCTGTGAGTAAGAAATGAACATACTGTTATCTTCGTGTTTTAGCTGCCTTATTCACAAGTTATTTTATTATGTAGTTACTGATAAATTGTTGCCAGCTTTTTTATTGGTCTGTCTGCCCATGCTACCCTCAAGTTTTGGTTGTGATGACAGACTATCCTGTAGCATAGCCAAAGATCTAGGTCAGGCTGGAATATTGTGTGTTTTAACATTAGTAATGTTCAATTGCCAGAATAGAATTACTTGTCTCCCAGTTAGATATTGTCGTTTTGTGAATTAAAAAGTGATGATGAAGAAATGTGATGCACTCTGTGAGTAAGAAATGAACATTCTGTTATCTTCGTGTTTTAGCTGCGTTATTCACAAATTATTTTATTGTGCAGTTACTGATAAATTGTTGCAAGAGAATTTTATTGGTCTGTGTTTTAATGTTAATGTGCAAATGAAAAGTGTAGAATTTACTAATCTTCCTGGAATAAACTGCTGTTATATTAATGTAAGAGAGATGATAAATTAACGTGAAACACTCTGTGGGTCGATGTTTAGTAATCTATTCACCTCTTATGTTAGCCGGCTCATGCCAAAAATTTTTGCCCTGTAGTTATTGATAAAAACTTGTCTCAGTGTTTTGTTGGTCCATATGTGCATCCTGCCCTGAAGTTTTGGTTGTGATGACTGACTAACCTGTAGCATAGCCCAAGGTCTAGGATAGAATAGAAGGTTGTATGTTTTAAAATTGATGATGTGCAATTGAAAGCAGTAGAAACTACTGATCTTGCAGTTAAAAATTGTCATTATGTGAATGTAAAAATGATGATAAATAAAATTGAATTACACACATTCGATTCTCCTCTTGTTTTTGCCATCTGATACCTCAAAATGTACCAACGTGTAGTTTTTGATGAAGACTTGTCAGTGTGCTGACCTGTAGCATAGCCAAAAGTCTAGGTCAGGTTGGAAGGACGTGTCTTTTAACATTGATGATGTGCAATTGAAAACAGTAAAAACTACTTATCATCGAGTTAAAGACTGTCATGACGTGAGTTTAAAAAGGGATGATAAATAAATGTGAAGTACAATGTCAGTAAATAACGAAAATTGTATTTTCCTCTTGTTTTAGCAGTCTGATAGTCCAAAATATTCTGTGGTCTATATACTGATAATACCCTGTCACAGTGTTTTATTGGTTGGACTGTCCATCCTGCTCTGAAATATTGGTTGTGATGGCATACTGACCTATGACATAGCCCAAGGTCTAGGTCAGGTTGGAGGGTTGTGTGAGTTAATGTTGATGGTGTGCAATTGAAAACGTTGAGTAATAAAACAAATTCTATTCTCCTCTTGTTTCAGCCTTCTGATTCCCCAAAGTTTTCTGTCGTACAGTCATTGATAAGAACTTGTCAGATTGGTTTATTGGTCCATCTGTCCATTCCACCCTGAAATGTTGGGTGCAATGAGAGACAGACCTGTAGCTTAGCCCAGGGTCTAGGTGAGGTTGGAAGGTTATGTGTTTTAATGTTGATGATGTCAACTGAAAACAATAGAAATTACTGATTTTCCAGTTAAAAATTATCATTATGTGAATTTAAAAGGAATGACTAATGAACGTGAATTACTCTGTGAGTAAATAATGAAAATTCTATTCTCCTCGTTTTAGTCATCTGATATCCCAAAATTTTCTGATGTGTAGTTATGGATGAAAAAATTGTCAGAGGGTTTTTGTGATCTGTCTGTCCATCCTGCCATGAAATGTTCATTGTATTGAGAGACTGACCTGTAATGTAGACCAAGGTCAAGGTCAGGTTGGAAAGTTGTCTGTTTTAATGTTAAAGTTGTGCAATTGAAAACAGTTGAATTACCTGATCTTCCAGTTAAATACTGTCATTATGTGAAATTAAATGATTGATATATACAAGTGAAATACACTACGAGTTAATAACAAAAATTTTGTTCTCGTCTTATGTTAGCCGTTAGATACCCCAAACTTTTTGTTGTTTGGTTATTGATAAATTATTGTCAGAGTGCTTTATTTTTCTGTCTGTCTATCTGGCCCTGAATTGTTGGTTGTGATGACAGACTGACCTTTAGGTAGCCCAAGGTCAAGGTCAGATTGGAAGGTTGTGTTTCTTAATGTTGACAACGGGGAACTGAAAACAGTAGAAATTACTGATCCTCCAATTAAAAACAGTCATTATTGAAAAGGGGCTATAAATCAATGTTAAATACTTGTTTTAGTCGGTTGATACTACAAAAGTATCTATCACGTGGTTATTGATAAAAATTTGCCAAAGTGTTTCTTTGACCCATCTTACAATCCTGCCCTGAAATGTTTTTTGTTATGACAGACTGACCAAAAGCGCAGCCCAATGTCTCGGTCAGGTTGGATGGTTGTGTGTTTTAACAATGATGATGTGTAATTGAATACAGTAGAAATTACTGATATTCCAGTTAAAATTGGTTGTTGTGTTGTTATGATTCTAAATAAATATGAAATACTCTGTGACTAAATAATGTAAATTCTGTTCTCCTCTTGCTTTAGCTGTGTGATACCCCAAAATATTCTGATGCGTAATTATTGATAAAAACCTGTCAGTGTGTTTCATTCATCTATCTGTCCATATTGCACTGAATTGTTGGTGTTAGTGACAGACTGACCTGTAGCATAGCCCAAGATATAGGTCTGATTGGAAGATTGAGTGTTTTATGGTTGATGTTATGCAATTGAGAACGGTAGAAGGTACTGATCTTCCAGGTAAAAATGTTGTTATGGGAATGCATTTGGTCAGGTAGGAGGGTTGTGAGATTGAAAGTTAAAGATGTGCAGTTGAAAACAATAGAAATTGCTGATCTTCCAACTAAAAATTGTCGTTAAGTAAATTTCTAAGGGATGAAAAATAAATGTGGAATACACTAAGTAAATAATGAAAACTCTATTCTCCTCTTGTTTTAGCCATCTGATACCCTAAAATTGTCTATCATGTAGGGTTGGTGAATACTCGCCTTATTATTTTACTTGTCTGATTGTCCAAACTCCTTTGAAATGTTGGTTGTGATGACAGATTGAATTGTAGAGTAGCCCAACAAATAAATGATGTTGAAAGGTTGTGTGTTCTAACATTGAGGATGTGCATTTAATAACAGTAGAAATTAAGGATCATCCAGATAAAAATTGTTGTTATGTGATATATACTGTCAGAAAATAATGAAAAATCTATATTCTTATTGTTTTAGCTGTATGATTACGGAAATTATATTTCATGTAGTTATTATTAAAAACTTGTCAGAGTGTTTGCTTGTCTGTCTGTCTACGCTGCCCTGAAATGTTTGTTGTAATGACAGACTGATCTGTAGCATATCCTGAGGTCAAAGTCAGGTTTTGAAGGTTCTGCATTTTAACGTTGATGATGTGCAATTGATAACAGTAGAAATTACTGATATTCAGTTAATTATTGTCATTATGTGAATTTTAAATTGATGAAAAATAAATGTGAATACAGTCTGCGTAAATAATGATAATTCTATTGGTCTCTTGCTTTAGCCTTCTGATACCCTAATATTTCTGTCTTGTAGTTAGTAATAAAAACTTGTCTAAGTGTTTTATTGGTCTGTCTGTCCATGCTGCCCAGACATGTTGGTTGTGATAACAGATTGACCTGTAGGGTAGTCCAAGTTCTGGGCCAGTTTGTGTATTTTAATGTAGATCAAGTCCAATTAGACAATGGCCCTGCTGCAGTGGATACACCGGTTCTCATGAGATCACCGAAGTTAAGCGCTGTTGGGCATGGCCAGTACTTGGATGGGTGACCATCCAGCTGCCATGCACTGTTGCCATTTTTCGGGGTGCACTCGGCCTCGTGATGCCAACTGAGGAGCTACTCGACCGAATAGTAGTGGCTCCAGTCATGGAAAACCATCATAACGACCGGCAGAGCAGTGTGCTGACCACACGTCCCTCCTATCCGCATCCTCAATGAGGATGACACGGCGGTTGGATGGTCCTGGTGGGCCACTCGTGGCCTGAAGATGGAGTGCATGTGCAATAGAAAACAGTAGGTATTACTGATCTTGCAGTTACAAATTGTCATTATGTGAAATTAAAAGTAATGTAAGTAAATGTAAATTACAGCTTAAGCAGATAATGAAAATTCCATTTTCCTCGTGTTTTAGTCTGATACCCCAAAATTTTCTATCATGTAGTTATTGATAAAAACTTGCCAGAGTGTTTTATTGGTCCATCTCTCCATCCTGCCCTGAAATGTTGGTTGTGTTGACAGACTGTCCTGTTGCAGAGCCCAAGGCATAGGTTACATTGGAGGCTGTGTGTTTTAACATTGATGATATGCATTTGAAAAAAAGTAGAAATTACTGATCTTCCAGTTAAAAGTTTTTGTTATGAGAATTTAAAAGGGATGTTACATAAAAGTGCAATACACTGTGAGTTAATAATGAAAATACTATTGTTTTAGCCGTCTGATACCCCAAAATATTCCATCGTGTATTTATTGATAAAATGTTGCCAGACTGTTTTCTTGGTCTGAGTGTCCATCCTGCCCAAAAATGTTGGTTGTGAAGACAGACTAACCTGTAGCGTACCCCAAGGTATAGGTCAGGTTTTATGGTTGTGTGTTTTAACGTTTATGATTTGCAATTGAAAGCAGTAGAAATTACTGAGCTTCCAATTAAAAATTGTAGTTGTGTGAATTTAAAAGTGATGATAGATTAATGTCTAATACACCGTGAATAAATAATGAAATTTCTATTCTCCTCTTGTTTCAGCTATCTGAAACCCCTAAATTTTCTGTGGTGTAGGTATTCATAAAAACTTGCCATAGTGTTTTATTGATCTGTGTGTCAATCCTGCCCCCAAATTTTGGTTGTGATGACAGACTTTCCTGTAGCATAACCCAAGGTCTAGGTCAGGATGGCATGTTGAGTTTTTTAACATTCATGATGTCCAATTGTAAACAATACTAGATACTTATCTTCCAGTTAAAAATTGACGTTGGGAATAGTTTTACTATAGCATTAGGAAATATACACAAAGGCCTAACTGTACATTGTACTGTCTTGTAGTACTGTTGTTATACGTTGGGGTAGTAAAAGTTACATAGTCGGCCCCAGATCGCATTTTTAGTAGTTTGTGTACGATATACGTGTGTAATATGTATCAAAATACTCATCGGAGCCATGTCCATTTCAGGTGTCAAATATGTCTTAAGAAATGACCTGTAGTTTTAGTCCCGATGATAAAAAATTTGTTTAAATATCACATGAATTTTGCAGGCTACGCTATATGTTTGTCGATTAGCACAACCTCTATTTGGATTCACACTCGTTGGCTGCAGCAATTCCAACTGAGTCTTAAATTTTTCTGAGAGCTAATTAGCTTCTACTGAAACATCGAGAGAATTTTAAAAGCCACGGAGTTATGGTTGTCTTGTCACAATTCACAAAATTACGAACTGTCCATCCGATCACTGACATGTCTGTTAGCTGTAAACTGAATTTGTGTCTCTATCGTAATGTAACGTCTGTTTTGCAACAGCGAAGTGTAAGGAAGAGACATTCAGACGTACGTACTTCCTACTTGTTCTATCCAAGTACCACATTTTATGACTCTAACAATCAATTTTGGATGTTTTGACTCTTCATTCCCTTTGTAGTGATGTAGTTCGCATCCGTTATTTGTAGTTTTCATTTCTGTGACAGATCTGTGTGGCATCTTTCTTGCTCTCGCTATTCATCTACTTGCAATGGTATTATATTGTTGCCACATGGCTCATATTCTATAACCGATCTATAGTATGACAGTTTTCAAGACTACAGAAGGAGAACAGACACGACAATGACTGGACGATTCTGTGAAAAAAAAGGGGACATGAGGGAGATTTCAAAAAGTATCACGCATTTAGGAGTCCAACACTATGACCATACAACCATGACGCCATGGTTCTTGTAGTTCACTTGATATTGCACGTCTTGAGTTTGGACAATTCAGTGTTTCTATTTTGCTTCTTTTTTCACAGTTGAATATATGTTCTCCCTGTTTTCATGCATGATCTGTGTTCAGTTTTTAACTGGGTATCCAGTGGGCTATTTTACCACTAAATTTCACGGAGGTGCTATGGGAGGTTTCGCTTGCTAGAATGATGTATGAACGTTGGTTAACTGATGGTACACAGTATAGAATGTGCTTTTTAGTTGCTACTTGAGACTTCTACTTGTCACTGAAATCGCAGCTAGACCTGAGAGAATGACAGGGGATTCACAGAAAGAGGTACGAAATTTGGACAACAAATGGCACGCGGCGTTGGATATTAGAGCTACTTTTAGTTACTACTTGCGACTTCTACTTACGACTGAAATTGCAACCAGATTCTGTAAAGATGTTATCGCGATATGTGAGACCCATCAATCACTGTGCTTTGTAAGAAACGTGATTTCTTGCCCACCCTCATGCCTGACTAGGAAAGTGCGTCGGCCAATACGTCAAAATGCCTACACACAAACAATTTGTCAGTCGGTCAGTCAGTGCGTGTGAAAGGCCCTCTAGCCGCCAACGCAACCCCATGACGTCATGCTGCGTGGGGATAGCTGCTGAGGCTCTGTGCTCTGCGTGTGGCGCAGTTCTCCCATAGCACCTGGATGATTAGCAGCATGCGACGTACTCTCTTCTCCTACGTTCTAACGTCAGAGAAAGGTAAGGCAGCCTCTACTGGAATTTCTCACACCTGACAATTCGGCCTGCTGTTGTGGACGCGTGCGTGTGGCTTGCTTCATCTTAACACAGGAACCTTGGACAAGTGCTAGCACCTCATGTGGCTGTCGTCCTGTAAGTTAAGCTAAAGCAAAGCCATCGTGGACGAATGAAAGGGGACCTACAGTCAGTTCAGAATTACTTTAGGACTGACAGTTCCACGGCAATGCGTGAAGGTGAGCAGTACGAAACACATGCATTAATCTTAAATTTCATTCAACTTGGTCGAACAGAGAAACTATTCACTGTTTAAATATGGAACAGTCATCAATCTGTTCTGGAAGAGCTGCACTGTGCTTTAATTATAGTTTTATTTACAGCAATAAATTATCAACACTTTATTCGCACAGTTTGTGAAAATACCTTTTCTGTTGGTGTTATGGAATTTTTGATATGTGGGAAACTTTCTTGTTTCTGAAATTATGTAAAGACATAAAAGGACCGAAATCATAAGAATACATTAAATTTTAATCTACTGCAAACTGGAACTCTGTCACTTTTTTATAAAACCGTATTACGTCAATCAAATCGGCACACACTGGTCCGCTTGCACGACAAGTACTGAGTGGTCGCCTGTGTGATTTCGTTACGAAAGAAGATTCACTAGGTTTGTAATTAACAAGTTAGTAAGTTTTCTGAGCCACCTACTTATTTGTAACATAACAAAAGGTAAGATTTATGCGTTTTTATAGCGGTGGATAAACGTATCTCAAACAGTCCAACAGATATTGGAAGAAAGGACAAAAATGATACAAGAAACAGTACTGCAGTACCGTACCAGTAGCATTCTAAAGAGTAATATTTATTTTATGGGATATCGGGTACCTGAGACGAACTTAATTTGTAGTTAATTGCTGATAAGGTATTCTTTTTTAAAATTTCAACACTTTCAGAAAAATAATTTTGCTACATAGCTATTTACTGTTGTAAAGTGCACACGTCAAACAAGCAGCTGAATCCGCCTGTACTTTTCTACTGTGATAGTGGAAACACTAAACACTACGCTACCACTCTCATCGAGATGACAGATGCTTGAAGTATTACCATGTCACTGGTGTAATTTAATAAAATAATCATCTCTTCCGGTCATGCTCTACGTACGTTTGTTGGCCGTCTTTCGCTCCTCTGAGATGATGTTCGCAATAGCTTGTTTTGTGAATGCTTCGATTGCAGATAGGGTAAATTCGTTATAATTCCTGGCAATGTAACATTTGATTTGGGCCCATGTTAGCTCTGCTGGGTTGAAATGGTACTGGCAAGGTGGTAGCCTAACGATTATATGTCCACACATTCTTGCCAGCTCATACATTTCGTATATGTGGAACTCTGGTTTACTGGGAGATTGCCCTACTAGTCCTGAGGTTGAACCTTTGTAAGGTTTTCACTTAAATTGATGTTTTGATGCTGAAGCCAATCGATCATTTCCTCATTTCACTTTACCATCTTGTCAATAAATAAGGTCAGAAGCATTATCCAGACTAATGGTTGATGGGTTTTCCAGATAATGAATTACTGATTCTACGAACCCCTTTGTGAATGTAACGTGGTTCATTTCTTAATGATAATCTCACATCTGCTTTCATTTAAATAGCAGATGATCTTTTTAGAGAAAATCATTCGAGGAGCGTGCATGACAAATAATAAGTCTGTTCTCCTTCTCGTATGGCATTGCCGTTGTTCCTTTAGCTGTGTAATCCACCCAGTCTTTCTTACCAAGATGATCAGAACTGATCAACTTTTCATTAAGCCTAAACTTTTCGTCACTGTTTATGCCACAGATCTGCCTTATGAATATCTACATCAATAGCTTACGGCCACAGAAATGTCCATGCTAAATCTGCCATCCACAACAGTGAATATCGATGTGTGAGTGCCTTGAAAAAGACCTGATTCCTTTAGAGAGACCAATAACTTGCTGAGTGTCAGATGCTCTCTTCTGTGATAATAGTCACAAACATGATGATGAATATGATGAATGGCATTCGCAACAACTGAATTTATGTTGGTAAGCTGTGAATCCATACAACGGATCTCTCCTAGTGTTTCAAGCTACGATGTTTTTCCAGATTCCTTTCCTTTCATGAACATTTCCTTGCCAATATTCCCAATCGATGCTTTGTTTGAATTCCAAGCTGCAGCAGATCTAGAGGGTGCTTGGAAGTAGAGACAAATATTAAATTGCTGTACAACATACAAAATTTATTGAAAATGAATTTTTTTTACAAACACATTAAGTCACTTCTGCCGCTTATGTATGAAAAATTACATCCTCCAAATGACCTCCAAAGGCCACAGGGCAAGGAACAGTGCATTCATTGAGTTCTCGATGACACATTCACAAACATCTGGTGGGATGTCATCAATAACCCTTTTAATTTTATCCTTGAATTAGTGTACTGTAGTATTGGGGCAAAGCGTATACCACGCCAAAGTACCATGATCAAAGATGGCGGCGATGACGTCATCCAAGATGGCAGCGATGACATCATCTGCTGATGCCATCCAAGATGGCTAATCTTGAGTTTTGGTGGGAAGATAGGTCAATTGGTCTACCTCCAATAACCTTAAGTCATCCGACAGCCACCTCTTCCTAGGGATTGGCGGGAAGTTCAAATTCTATCAGGTCGTGCAACATCCACTAACGTATGAAAAATGGAGGGAAAATAGGTCAATTGGACTACCGACCGCCACATCATCCTAGGAATTAGCTTCAAGTTTGAATTTCGTCAGGAAAATAGGTCAATTGGGATATCTCTACTAACCCAAGAAAATGGTGGGACAGAAAGGACACTTGGCCTACCTCCACCAACCTAAGTCATCCGACCACGACCTCATCCTAGGGATTGCTGGGAAATTGGATTTTTGGTGCGAAGATAGAATTGGTGTATCTCTACTAACCTAAGAAAATGGTGGGAAAGAAAGGGCTGTTGGGCCACCTCCACTAACCTAAGTCACTCGACCACCATCTCCTCCTAGGGATTTGCAGGAAAAGAACTACACCAGTGCTGGACATAACTCCTTATTTTGCATGCATCAGTCTTTATTTAAACAATTTCATGCAGTACATCCATCCACTGTGTTCACCACGAGGTCTAGACTCCAACTGACTTAGTACACAGTAGCATCACCAGTGGGCTCTCTCAGCTGTGACATAATCCAAGATGGATACCATCATGCGAGTACCATTATCAATGATGGGAGCGTACAGAGTGTTCGCTATGAGGTTTAGTACACAGTACCACCACCAGAGTGCATTGTCATCCATTCCGTGATGTAATCCAAGATGACGGTCTAGAGTGGGAGAAAATGGCGGAAACTAATAGCAACCCTTAATCCAGTCACGTGCTAGACTTCAGCCAATAGGATGGTAGTACCTGGTGACATCACTGTAGGAAATGTAGGGGAGGCTCAGCAGCTCTTGTACCTCAGTCTCGTTCAGTCAGTCAGCAGCAGCAGGAGAAGAAGAAGAAGAACAACAACAACAACAACAACAACAATGAAGCATCAACAGCAATCACACTCCAGCACAGTCATGCAGAACAGGATTAAATTGAAACCTCCCCTTAGAAAAACTTATGAATGATTGTGCTGATAAACCCCTTACGTTATTTGATTTTCAAACAGCTGAGCAAAACTGAACATACTCAGACATTTCTCTCTTTACTTATTCTGATCATCACTAAACTGACACACAAAATTTTTAGAGCAATGCAATCTGACTTTCAGTAATCCCTACAAAAGAATGGCCCTGACTAACAATAACCTGTACCTTTCAAGAATGACTTACCTCACAAAAATCCTTGTTACTCGCACTACTGCTATACAATGAGCACCAATACTGCAGCTAAATGAAAGAGTCTAACTACTGAAGGCACTAACTACCGATAGGCATACTTAGCAAATGAAAGATTTTAATAGAGAACAAACAATGTATTTACCTTAATAGTGTTCAAAAGTCAACAGTTCATGACATCCAGTCCTACAAATTTACTGTCTCTGGAGGACACACGTGCAGATCATCTGCTCTCAATACTCCGCCATCTCTCTCCCCACATCCACCACTGCTGGTGGCTCACCTCCAACTGCGCAACGCTATGCACTGTTCACGTCCAACTGCCCATCACTACAGTAGCGAATATTCCAACAATGACAACCAGCCACAGACTGCACACAGCACAGTCAGTGATTTTCATACAGAGCGCTACGTTGCGTTACCAACATAAAAACCTGAACAGCCTACTTACAAAATGGAAAAGTAAGTATCCCATATCACATCGTTTTCTCTGGTTAGTCTTATTATTATTATTATTATCATTATTCGATGTTTTTTCATCTTGGCCATGTCTAATGCTTCCTCGTGTTTGTTCAATAGGTTGGCCAACATGCCAACCTCTAGTCCCACGTCCGGACTTGTAGCAACCTCGGATGCTATCTTGTGGATACCTGCAACTGCCTCTAGACCCATGGTGGTAACAACCTCCTGCACCTTTCAACCAGTAGCGACCATATGGGATCCTGTAGCGCACATAGCCCACTTGCTGGAGCAGGACAAGGAGCTGCAGTTGTCTGTCCCACTCAATTTGTGTGATGAGGATACGCGATCTGCTGCTGACATATTGAATGATGCTGGTGGTGGTCCTAAGTAACATCAAGATAGAGGACAGTACTGGTCATCAACATTAGACGTATCACAGCAAACCATCCCTGTGATAGAGCAACCACAGAGTGCAGATACTGTGGATAAGAGGGCGTTGAGTGCACCTATGCTTTTCACCTCCACATACACTTTAACTCCCTGTGGATCGAAATGTGTGAACATTGCTATAGAAGCGCATCATGTCTGGGGTTTGCATGAAAGAATGGAGATTGAAAATGTATCCAAGTGTGTTAAAGTGCCAATTTCCGAGTTCGTCTGGGACGAAATGTGTCTTGCACAGTGCTACATCAATCCGCAGATGACTACAGAGTATTATTCAACTCGTTCTCCCACAGATATTTGTCTTGTTGGTTTACAACAGTGTATGATGACTGTGCATTATGTGTCAAATTGGGTGACAACTGTGTTTATCTGAGACATGCCTCAGTTATGAAGTTATACGATCTGGACACTGCCATACATCTTGCATTGGACAGACTGATCCGTTGGTTGCCTAGCAGAGACTCTGCATACAATGATGTAAACTCCGTACACATGCATAGTGTACATGTTGATGATTTGAAGCATCACTTTTGTTTGCACATGAACATTGGCTTGAGAGAGATATGTGCTGAATTTATTGCATGTGAAAAAGCTTTGTTTGGCAAATACTGTACAGAAGCAAAGAAGAAGATACATAAAGAGTGTAATCAAATTCCTGAAATACTACACCCTATGTATGATATTTAAATAAATAAATAATCCCACGTTTGTGTTTTTATTTCATATCCCTCTCACTATACTCAAAGTATTACAATTATTAATATTTTGCTCAATGCTATACCAGTTATTGAGATAGTGATTGATCAACTTGCTCTTCAAGCTGGTTTCTCTGTGTAGTTAAATAGCTCAGTCAGTTAAGTGATGGAGCTATAGTGGCTACACATAATATGATTATCCTTTCAAGTGTATTTTTCTTTGTATGTCAACTACTTGTCGGTACCTGGCATTGTTAGTATCATGTCAGGAACACCCTCATCACAAGGACTTTGTCGTCAGTGACTGGTCTGTGAAGATGCAAAAGAAGACCTGAAGATGAAGAAGAATGGAATTCTCCTTCCTGATAATATACAAGCAATTATTGTAGGTCCATCCAACTATGGGAAGACTAATGTCCTCATGACTCTGCTAACACATGTAGATGGAGTCCGATTTGAACATGTTTGTGTGTTCTCCAAAAAACTGTTTCAACCCAAGTATCAACTATTGCAGGAGATATTTCGCGGTGTAGATGGTGTTACATACACAACATTCAGTGAAAGTGATGCTATCACTCCACCTGAAAAAGCAAAGCCAAACACTGTCTTCATATTTGATGATGTTGTTGTCGAAAACCAAGACCAAATTTAAAAATATTTCTGTTTCGGTCGTCATATGAACGCTGATGTATTTTATCTAAGACAGACATGTTCCAGAATCCCAAAACAGTTGGTTAGGGATGATGCAAACCTCATTATAGCCTTCAAACAAGACAACTTGAATTTAAAACACATTTACCAGGCACATGTTGGAACTGACATGTCGTTCAGGGATTTTGTAAAGATATGTGCTGATTGCTGGAATCATTGATAGTATGGGTTTTTCGTTATTGATAAAACAAGAAAACTGAGTGATGGTAGGTACAGGCGAAACGTTCAAGAGTTTTTGCATATATAGCACGGTAAGAGAGGTAAGTACATCAGTCATGGATAAGTTTGCTTGCATGTATAGCTCTCCTCGAGAGGGGTGAGGCATACATAGACAGAGAATTCGTAAATATGTAGATGGGAAATTTCAACTTCTCGAACGTAGGGTTAGTGATTTGGAGACGTATACCTGTATCATTCTGAGGAAGAAGGTAGATGACTTAACTGCACACATCAATCAAAAATTCCCTCCTCTCGAAGCTAAAGTTAAAGCTCTAGATTCACATATCCAAACCCTTCAGAGACAAATTGAGGAATTATATGCTATACTTAACTCTCTTGAAGCTAATAAGAATAAGAAGAAGAGTGAGTTTGCAGTAAAGGTAGAAGAATAGGAACGAGATTCGTGACTTAACTGAAAAACTCGAGAGCTGGAAGGTGTCGCCATGGGTAGTCCTCTTAGTCCAGTGGTGGCCAACTTCTTCATGGAACAATTCCAAGCACACTCGGCGACTTGCAAACCTAAGGTGTGGTACAGGCACGTCGATGATACTTTCGTGGTGTGGAGCCATGGTGAAGAACAGCTCGGTGACTTCCTAAGACACTTGAACAGCCTCCGTGCCAACATAACATTTACCATGGAAGTAGAAAAGGACAAGAAACTGCCATTTCTAGATGTGCTGGTCACAAGGGACGGCGAAAACCTGGGACACAGCGTGTATCGAAAACCGACACACACGGACCGATACCTGCACAAACTGTCAAACCACCACCCGAGCCAGAAAAGAGGCATGATTAGTACGCTCGTAGCGAGAGCAGGACGAATATGTGAGCCGCAACACCTCAAACGAGAAATGCAACACCTGGAAACTGTCCTGAGGAGCAATGGGTACTCCACAAATTATATTAGAAGTGTAACAGAGCCAATCACTCGGCGAAGTAAGGAACCAGAAAAAGAAATGTCGGGTATGGCCTTTCTGCCATACATTCCCAGAGTGACGGACAGAATCGGCCGTACATTGCCAAACATGGCGTAAAGACGATTTTCAAACCGACAAGGAAGATCAAAGAGTGTCTTAGATCGGCGAAGGAGAAAAGAGACCCACTCGCAATGTCGGGAATATACAATATACCGTGCACATGCGGAAAAGTTTATGTCGGAATGACTGGACGATCCATTAACACCAGGATCAAAGAGCATAAGCGACATTGCAGGTTGGGGCAGGTGGAGAAATCGGCCGTGCCAGAGCACGCACTGAATGAGACCGACCACGTAATAAAATTCCCCGACACGGAAGTTCTGGCTGTAGAGAAGCACTATCACACGCACTTGTTCAGATAAGCTGTAGAAATGCAAAAACACGCAAACAGTTTGAACAAGAAAGAGGAAAGCCTTAAGGTAAGCGGATCCTGGCTTCCCATACTGCAGCGAACGACCGTCGCAGGTAGCAAGAGGAGAACCGCACCGGAAATGACCGCGGAGAAGCCCTCGGACGTTGGCGCGCCAGGTACATATAGTCTGCGGCCGCGAGCTCGCCTCCAGTTCACCACCAGCAATGGAGGGTGAAGCTTTGACAATGCCAGCCACTCGTGCTGGCGAAACGTCAGAAAAATCATTATATGAACGTCGGCCGAAGAACCCGAGACAGAAGCCAATAGGCAGTTTGTCAACAAGTGGCCACGAAAGCCTTAACAATTTTGTATTAGCCCAATTTGCCTATTTTCCCGCCAAAAGCTGCCTACTTCGATGACGTCATGTGCTGTTGCCAAGTCTACTTGCTGAAATATGGATGACATCAGCGCCGCCATCTTAAATAGATTTGGCAACAGTGGGGTGACACGAACCTTGTCCCACTACTGTCGTTGGTCATTTTATTGGACATCAGGCCTGTGTAATAGGTTTGAACGGCGATTCTAATATCGTTTTGCCTAGTGAAGAAGGGCCATCTTTGGATTTCAGTTTAATTAAGGTCTTTGTCTGCGCTCCTTTAGTTTCTCGTATCAGGTGATAAACAGATGGCTGTCTGTTTGTCTTTGACCGCATTAGAAAGCCGACCCCCTGATTTTGTAGCCTTCTATCTGTTTCCATTTCCGAAGTAATATTTTCACTTGCACTTTTTTAATGGTGTGGTTGTTTTCAATCACAGTGGGATCAAGGGTATATAACTCTCGAAGACACTGATAGTAAAATTCCATCGTTCTCTTGAACCACCAGGTTTCATTCGGGGAATATTGTATCATGTATTTCCGAATTTTTGGTTTTGCGCATTCCAGCCACCACCCTACTGCCGAGCCGTACGTACTGAATTTGGCTTCACTTTCATTCCACGCCTGAGTGAAGGCCTCTCGACATTCAGGGCCTTCTAAATGTGCGGCGTTGGTCTTCCATTGTCCTTTGCCTCGGTACGTTTCCTGTTTCCCCAAGTTCAGCGTGCAGATATAAGCAGCACGGTAGAAGAAAGCGGTCGGCCAGATCTCAGTTTGTAAACTTCGTTGTTTGAGAGTGTCCGATACGTAAATTCTGTCCAATCTACTCGCTGAATTATTCGTTACTTGAATAAAACCAGGCGTTGCTCCAAAATTATGCTCCCACGTATCGACTAAATGTAAATCCTTGACGATCTGTTCTAATTCCATCGATTTATTGAAATGCGGCGGTTCATCTTTGGCGTTAATTGCACAGTTAAAATCTCCCGCCAATATTAGGTGGTCATATGGTGTTGCAAAAAGCGTAAGTACTTCTTCTGTTGACCAGACTGTAGAAGACGTAGCGCGTTTACACGAAACGGAGAAAGTAATAGTATGCCATGAGGATATAGCACCACAGATAACACCAATAGTGATACCTAGTCAGAAGTGAATTCTCACCAGTAATTAAAGTAAAACATAGACATTCGGTAATTTAGTACCAAGCATTGGGACGGTTGCAACGTTGAAAGTTAAATTCCTTTGTATATACAAAGGTTAGACAAAAGAAACTGAAAACAAAGACTAGGAAAGAAAGCAGAATGCACACAGGTAAAACTTTTAGCTTGTACTTATCTCGATTAATTAAATAAAATAAATTTTGTAAGGAGGTAAATTAATAATGATGATGAAAAGACGGGAAAGTAACAACTAATGTAACTCTTCTGCAAACGAAGTGTGTTCTGGGGAAAGAATTGAACGTAAGAAGAAAAATAGAGATACGCATGTGGATAGCTTAACGAAATAGCAGTAGATTCTCTCTTAAAGACGTAGTGTGAAGGAGGAGCAAGTTGATTTTTGTAAAAGAAAAGAAGTGAAGAAGTAGGTTGGAAATAGACGATTAAGGGGAAGGAGATAGGCATTTTAATTTTGTTCCAGTGAGGACGGCGAATAAATAATTGAAGAGATGTTTTGGGGAATATGTGAAACATATAGGATTTGTCGAAGATACCACACTCTGATATTGAAATAGAAGTACGTGGGATATAATTATAAGAAGGCATTAGGAGGTAATTATTAGGAAAGAGAATTGGAATATTAAGATAAGCAAGAAACATGTTATTTCGTGGCAGGAGGCAGAACAGTAGGAGCTTAAGTTCACCCAGAAGAGATTTATATATGGAAGAGTACAATGAGGGACGATAGGAATGTAAAAGCTTGCGATCGAAAAATTAGGAGGAAGGGATAAGTACGAAGCTAAAACAATACAACAGAACAATAGAGACAGTTTCTGATGGGTAATAACAAAAAAAGTGTATTTTGAGGTTTTGTTACAGCCAAAGACAAAAAGAAGAGATTGCAGAGAAAAAGACGCTGGAGTCGGAGTCAAGGTGCGAAGTTTTCAAAACAACATGACATACCTGTAGTTCAAAAAAAGAAAAGGTTACTAACATACTAACTGTCATCACCATCAATCTCACTCTTACTATCCATCGTGATGAAGATGACGAAACCTTGACCTTTATCTTATAGTAGAATTAAGTTACATTAAAAAAAAGGGGGAAGCTAAATTTGATAGAATTAATGATACTTTTTGTAAAGTCATATAAAAATTTGTTTAGGCGTGAGAGGCGTGAGAGGAAGGAACACCGGGTGTGGCAGGCTGGCACGTCAGCTTACGAGAGAGCAAAAGAAGGGGCCTTGGTGGAAAAGACGTTCCTACAGGATAACTCCTGCGTGGAAAAGTTTGGAGAGATGCGACGCAGCCTGAATGCAAGCAACTTGCCCTTTGAAGTGAGCTTCATTCCTGCCTACTCAAAGCTGCATATGAAGAGATAAAGAGTGTCCACCGAACCGGAACGGAGGTGGACATATGACGGCGAGGACGAGCGCAAGCTTAGGATTCGCCACAGGAAGAAGGAGAAACGCGTTTCTGTAACTCAGTGTGCAGAATAGCGGAGACTGTCATCAGACCATACGAAATTCAACATCTGCTTGACAATCCCTGACAACACATGGGACGGAGCAGGAAAAGGATGGAAGGCTGTTCAACTTATCTAGATGAACAACCGCTTACAATGAAGAATAGACAACAACCGTGAAGAAGAGTCGATGAGAACCGAGAAAAGACAACAACGTTAAACAGGTCTTCAATCGAAACTCCCGGTCCAGAGAAGAACGAAGACACAAGTAAGAAGACAGCAAGAAACACCAAAACAGAAGACACAACGCAGAAGATTGGGAAGAAAGAAGAGCCTGAACCAGAAGAGATCAAGAAACCTTTTCAAAACCCTTCCTATAAAAGACAATCATTACATTTAACTAACGATGAGAATCTAATTTAACTGTTGTAACAACATAAATATTCGATGTTCTTTATGGCAGATTGCAACGCTTTCAGATGGCATAGCTGAAAGATGGAGAGAACAGCTGGTATGGAAATCTACCGACGAAATGACCCACGGTGAATCGGTATAAGGATTCGACGAATGTGAAAGCGGAAAAGTTTTGGCTGCCAAAAAATGGATCTCCAATTCAAGTGCACCACAGGCATATGCATAATGGAACACAATGTCTACCACGCATTCACGACACATTGAGACCTTCAGACCCTTCTGTCTGCCGACTGTCATTCCGTTCTCGATGGGAGCACGGTGAGTCAAGGGCAGCCGGCCTGCCACACTCAACGGAAACGCGGCGAGACGCACACCAAGCGTCATACCATACTCAAAGGAGACGCGGTGAGGGGCACAGCCGACCCTCATCCCACGTTCCACGGAAACACGTCGAAACACTTGAAGAAAAAGTGAACCATGGTACAGATAGGAGAAAGAACTCACTGTGACAGACTACTATCTAGAAAAAAAGGGACAACAACTAAAATTCTTATTGTATTTAAAGATAAGTTAGTGTGAGCTTTTCCTGTGTTAGTGATAAATCTTTATTAACGATGTTTGATTGCTCATTTTGACATGTAATATTTTATTATATTGCAGTTTTTCAACTTGTTTAAGTTAATAAAAAACGTACTATTAACGATTTTTGAGTGTAATCTGTTCGTAAAAATACAAAGGATAGATAAATGTGAATGGATTTAGCTCTTGCAGAATGTTAATGTAAAGTTTGTAAATTAAAAATTAGGTTTAAAAATTCAGTGTTTGTGAAATTCAATATTGACTATTTTTGTAAAGTCATGATACATAAAATTAAGATTTCTGGAGAATGTAAATAGAATCGTAAATAGGATTATAGCTGTAAAATCATGAGATAGATTGAGATATAGCTTGTTGTTGTTGTTGTTGTGGTCTTCAGTCCTGAGACTGGTTTGATGCAGCTCTCCATGCTACCCTATCCTGTGCAAGCTTCTTCATCTCCCAGTACTTACTGCAACCCACATCCTTCTGAATCAGCTTAGTGACTGCCTCTACAATTTTTACCCTCCACGCTACCCTCCAATGCTAAATTTGTGATCCCTTGATGCCTCAGAACATGTCCTACTAACCGGTCCCTTCTGTTTGTCAAGTTGTGCCACATACTCCTCTTCTCCCCAATTCTATTCAATACTTCATCATTAGTTATGTGATCTACCCATCTAATCTTCAGCATTCTTCTGTAGCACCACATTTCGAAAGCTTCTATTCCCTTCTTGTCCAAAGTATTTATCGTCCGTGTTTCACTTCCATACATGGCTACAATCCATACAAATACTTTCAGAAACGACTTCCTGACACTTAAATCTATACTCGATCTTAACAAATTTCTCTTCTTCAGAAACGCTTTCCTTGCCATTGCGTCTACATTTTATATCTTCTCTACTTCGACCATCATCAGCTGTTATTTTGCTCCCCAAATAGCAAAACTCCTTTACTACTTTAAGTGCCTCATTTCCTAATCTAATTCCCTCAGCATCACCCGACGTAATTCGACCACATTCCATTATCCTCGTTTTGCTTTTGTTGATGTTCATCTTATATCCTCCTTTCAAGACACTGTCCAATCCGTTCAACTGCTCTTCCAAGTCCGTTGCTGTCTTTGTCAGAATTACAATGTCATCGACAAACCTCAAGGTTTTTACTTCTTCTCCATGGATTTTAATACCTACTCCGAATTTTTCTTTTGTTTCCTTTACTGCTTGCTCAATATACAGATTGAATAACATCGGGGAAAGGCTACATCCCTGTCTCACTCACTTCCCAACCACTGCTTCCCTTTCATGCCCCTTGACTCTTATAGCTGCCATCTGGTTTCTGTACAAATTGTAAGTAGCCTTTCACTCCCTGTATTTTACCCCTGCCACCTTTAGAATTTGAAAGAGAGTATTCCAGTCAACATTGTCAAAAGCTTTCTCTAAGTCTACAAATGCTAGAAACGTAGGTTAGCCTTTCCTTAATCTTTCTTCTAAGATAAGTCGTAAGGTCAGTATTGCGTCACGTGTTCCAATATTTTTACGGAATCCAAACTGATCTTCCCCTAGGTCGGCTTCTACCAGCTTTTCCATTCGTCTGTAAAGAATTCGCGTTAGTATTTTGCAGCCGTGGTTGGTTGGTTGGTTGTTCGGGGGAAGAGACCAAACAGCGAGGTCATCGGTCTCATCGGATTAGGGAAGGATGGGGAAGGAAGTCGGCCGTGCCCTTTCAAAGGAACCATCCCGGCATTTGCCTGGAGAGATTTAGGGAAATCACGGAAAACCTAAATCAGGATGGCCGGACGCGGGATTGAGCCGTCGTCCTTCCGAATGCGAGTCCAGTGTGCTAACCACTGCGCCACCTCGCTCGGTTTGCAGCCGTGACTTATTACCTTGCAGTTCGGTAATTTTCACATCTGTCGACACCTGCTTTCTTTGGGATTGGAATTATTATATTCTTCTTGAAGTATGAGGGTATTTCACCTATCTCTTACATCTTGCTCACCAGATGGTAGAGTTTTCTCAGGACTGGCTCTCCCAAGGCCGTCAGTAGTTCTAATGGAATGTTGTCTACTCCCGGGGCCTTCTTTCGACTCAGGTCTTTCAGTGATCTGTCAAACTCTTCAAGCAGTAGTGTATCTCCCATTTCATCTTCATCTACATCCTCTTCCATTTCCATAATATTGTCCTCAAGTACATCTCCCTTGTATAGAACCTCTATATACTCCTTCCACCTTTCTGCTTTCCCTTCTTTGCTTAGAACTGGGTTTCCATCAGAGCTCTTGGTATTCATACAAGTGGTTCTCTTTTCTCCAAAGGTCTCTTTAATTTTCCTGTAGGCAGTATCCACCTTACCCCTAGTGAGATAAGCCTCTACATCATTACATTTGTCCTCTAGCCATCCCTGCTTAGCCATTTTGCACTTTGTGTTGATCTCATTTTTGAGACGTTTGTATTCCTTTTTGCCTGCTTCATTTACTGCATTTTTATATTTTCTCCTTTCATCAATTAAATTCAATATTTCTTCTGTTACCCAAGGATTTCTACTAGCCCTCGTCTTTTTATCTACTTGATCCTCTGCTGCCTTCACTACTTCATCCCTCAGAGCTACCGATTCTTCTTCTACTGTACTTCTTTCCCCCATTCCTGTCAATTGTTCCCTTATGCTCTCCCTGAAACTCTGTACAACCTCTGGTTTAGTCAGTTTATCCAGGTCCCATCTCCTTAAATTCCCACCTTTTTGCAGTTTCTTCAGTTTTAATCTACAGTTCATAACCAATAGATTGAGATCAGAGTCCACATGTGCCCCTGGAAATGTCTTACAATTTAAAACCTGCTTCCGAAATCTCTGTCTTACCATTATATAATCTATCAGATACCTTCTAGTATTTCCAGGATTCTTCCATGTGTACAACCTTCTCTATGATTCTTGAACCAAGTGTTGGCTATGATTAAGTTATGCTCTGTGCAAAATTCTACCAGACAGCTTCCTCTTTCATTTCTTTCCCCCAACCGATATTCACCTACTATGTTTCCTTCTCTCCCCTTTCCTACTCCCTAATTCCAGTCACCCATGACTATTAACTTTTCGTCTCCCTTCACTACCTGAATAATTTCTTTTATCTCATCATACATTTCTTCAATTTCTTCATCATCTGCAGAGCTAGTTGGCATATAAACTTGTACTACTGTAGCAGGCGTGGGCTTCATGTCTATCTTGGCCACAATAATGCATTCACTATGCTGTTTATAGTAGCTTACCCGCACTCTTATTTTTTTATTCATTATTAAACCTACTCCTGCATTACCCCTATTTGATTTTGTGTTTATAACCCTGTATTCACCTGACCAAAAGTCTTGTTCCTCCTACCACCGAACTTCAGTAATTCTCACTATATCTAACTTTAATCTATTCATTTCCCTTTTTAAATTTTCTAATCTACCTGCCCGGTTAAGGGATGTGACGTTCCACGCTCCGATCCATAGAACGCCAGTTTTCTTTTTCCTGATAACGACATCCTCTTGAGTAGTCCCTGCCCAGAGATCCAAATGGGGGCTATTTTACCTCCGGAATATTTTACCCAAGAGGACGCCATCATCATTTATCCATAAAGTAAAGCTGATGCCCTCGGGAAAAATTACGGCCGTAGTTTCCCCCTTGCTTTCAGCTGTTCACAGTACCAGCACAGCAAGGCTGTTTTGGTTAATGTTGCAAGGCCAGGTCAGTCAATCATCCAGACTGTTGCCCCTGCAACTACTGAAAAGGCTGCTGCCCCTCTACAGGAACCACACGTTTGTCTGGCCTCTCAACAGATACCCCTCTGTTGTGGTTGCACCTACGGTACAGCCATCTTTATTGCTGAGGCACGTAAGCCTCCCCACCAACGGCAAGGTCCATGGTTCATGGGGAAGATATAGCTTATCAAGTTTAATTGTAAGTATTAAACATGTCTTCGATTATGAGTAATCCAAAAGAAAAAGTAACATTTTTTTTATAAAATGGGGAAGATAATATTAAATGAAGGTTTCCTCAACTTCAATACTTATCCAGCATCATTTAATATAAATGAACTGAATAAAATAGAAAAGTCTCAAAATAAAAAGGGGAATTTTCATATGATACAAATTTATAAAGATATGCACATTGTTTGAATTTCAATGTGGTCAACTATATTTGAAAGAAAATGATTCCTTAAATTAGTTCAATAGAATAGTACAAAAGATCAGAAAATCAAGTGGGAGGTAAGTGAAGGAGACTGAACAGAACCATTGCATAAATTGTACTAAATATTAAGATACGAAGTTGGTCAATAAACATCTCAATTACTACAGTCAGCAGTTGAACAAATTTTGCACTGTCTTCAATCAATTACTCAACCATTGATTGATCCAGTACAAAATTGAATACGGAAGGAGTAGGATATGTAAGGTGGCAGAAAAAAGGTAAGATTTGCAGGTTACATGGGACCTTTACAAATCGCAATGAGAAGGAGAAGATGACACCTAACGTACATCGACAGTTATGAGAACATTTGCCTATCAATATGTAATACAAAAACGGATGACAGTCAATCGACAGTAATTAACACACCATTCCTATACAAAGCATGTCTTTGAGCAGAAGGTACGACAGGGAATGCGAGTCAAGTCGCTTTTAGTTTTGAAAAGCCAGCTCCACAATGGTATAGCAAAGACGCGCTGTGGGAGTTATGCCAGCAACCACTTAAAGGGGTGGCAGGAAAGGAGGACAGCGACCCCAGGCCAGGTGATTCAAGCTGGAGCGCCGCCTGTAGCGAGGGCATCTGCACGAGGGCAGAGAAGAAGCTTTAGAAAACTGCGTTTCGAACTTCCAATGGGATACAAACAAAAGCAAGTGACGCAGTTTCGTCCAGCTAGTGCGACACACGGAAAAGTCAATGGACTTTAGGCATCTAGAATGGGCACAAAACGTCCGATTGGTGGAAACTCACTAGGAAGGAGAAAACTACTGAAGTTTAGATGCAGTTTGATGGAAGGGACGTTGCGATTGGTAGATGGTGTGTCTACAAAATAAGAGGAATGCTCCTATTGGTCGAAAAAAATCGTGACATGAAAAAGGAACCCAAGTGAAGGGAGGCAGTTCTGCCATGAATAGGGCAAGAGAGAAATTGTGGAGGTGACTCTTCTCTGAACTGACGTCAAGTTCAGAACAGAGTGCTTAATGCTCTGTATGACGCAGAGACGGAATTGGTGCAGATACTGGGCTTCACCGCTGCTGCACTCCAGCTAACATTAGCTGTAGCAACGTTTAGCACCAACTGTGAAGAAACGAACCAACCAAATTAGTTAATTGTTCTTGAGAGAACTGAGAGGGCACTATAGTATGCACGCTGCTCCAACGACGCGTGTGTATATCGCCACATGATAAGACCAGGGCTGAGTACATGTTTTCTCGTATAACGAGAAACATAGGGAAAGTTTCTGCTGGAAAGTTCAGCAAAGGCCAGATTAGTTTTGTAGGAATTTCAGTGGGAGAGAGCGACCTTGCAGACAGAACTTTGAACCGGAATCAGACGATTTTCGTAATATTAACCAACGTCATAACGTATGTGTAGGAGCAATTTTGTAAAGAAACCTCCAATTAAACTTTCATAATATCGTGCTTAAGATTAATGTTCTTTCAGAGAGTTAATATTTATCATTGTTGTGTATAAACTTATTTCACTTTTTGATGTTGGCAAGATGCATTATCCATTGCGCCGTTTTTATGTTGGCGAGTTGAAAACTGTGTAAAAAGCTGTAATTTGGTGAGAAATATTGCGACATTGAACTTGTCATTTTACCTCACACAGTTGTTCTCAATTCAAAAATAAGCAAGCAAAAACGAAACCCCTCCAACCACACAAACGAACGGTGAACTCGCCTTACTAGCAGCGGGAAACCGAGGTGCTCTCTCACTGACGGTCTAACTGATACTGAGCTGTTCTAATCAGACAGACAGAAGCCTGCACGATACGAGGGTCGATACAACGGTCGATAGCAACGGCGGTACTGTACACTACACTGTTATTGAAATAAAAGGTTGTATGTAGTAAGCACTCGAACACGCAAGAAATTACAAAAATAAACTAGTAACTACACAGTTAACTGAAAATAATTCGCTCTTGTTTGAAGTCCTTAAAAATATGTAACAAACGAATGGTGTACCTGCCTTATCAGTAGCAGGAACTAGCGGTGACTGAAGAGAATCGTTCAACGTGACAGAAGTGTAATCCCTCCACAAATTGCTGAAGATTTCAATGCTGGTTTGTACCCTTGATGACTGCACGTCACGCCTGGTGCCATCCACACTGACATTGGACTGTTGATGACTGGAAACATATTGCCTGCTCAGACGAGTCTCTTTTCAAATCGTATTGAGCTGATGGACGCGTATGGGTATAGAAACAACTTCATGTTCAGCAGGTGACTGTTCAAGCTGGCGGAGACTCTGTAATAGTGCGGGGCATGTGCAGTTGGAATGATATGGGATGTCTGATACGCCTAGATATGACTCTGGCAGGTGACGGGTATGTAAGCATCATAGCTGATCACATGCAATCATTCGTGCCCATTGTGCATTTTAACAGCTATTCCAGCAAGACAATGTGACACCCCACTTGTCCAGATTTTCTACAGAGTGGCTCCAGGAACAGACTTCTGAGTTTAAACACTTCCGCTGGCCACCAAACTCCCCAGACATGAACGTTATTGAGCATATCTGGGATGCCTAGCAACAAGCTGTTGAGAAGAGATCTCCATCACCTGATGCTCTTCCGGATCTATAGACAGCCCTGCAGGATTCATGGTGTCAGCTCCCTTGTGAGGTAACGGGCGAGTTGTGGCGTCCTGGAAATGTTCCGAGTTGAGACGCGGTGTGGCCGGGCTGGGGTCTTCCGGCGGGCCGCGGCTCGTCGCTGGCTGCCTGGGACCGAACTTCAGCCGGCGTTCAGCCACCAGGTGACTGGGAATTCCGTGGTGATGCTGTGTCGGTGAGGGAGAGACATGCGGGAGTGCCAAAGATTGCGCACTTTGTTAAACTTTAATGGCAGACATTTCACAGTTTGTATAGAAATGAATAGTAGCTAGTTGATCATGATACCTCAAAAAGAAAAATTTACTTTATCAGTATTTGCACGACGACTCTGACGGTGTAATCAGATTTTCAATATCTTTATTAGTTTAAAGTTTAGTATCTGACTGTAAATTATACAAGTAATACCCAGCAACGAATTTCCAAAATGTAAACGGTTCATCCGATTTTGTCGAACGACGTGTCTTTAGAAAGCTTTTAGTGTAAACCTAAATTGGTTTGAAGTACAGGCGTGTAACTTGAATAGTAGATCAGTTATTGGAGGTCAAAGTGGACGACTACAATGGATTGCGTCAGGCCACGGGTACTGCACAGTTAGACGAAAAAACGGTAGTAGCATGGTTATAAATATATTTATTTATCTATGTCTTTGTTTATATCCGATATATACTAGTCATGAAGAAATTGGTGAACTATTTACTGAGTTTTATAAAGCACAGAGACATTAGGCTACTGGCTTACTTGTCTTCTATCTCTTTGATGTATGTTTATTTGATTTGTTTATGTATTTAATAATGTGTTTTAGAGCGTGTTTATTCTCCAACAGCAGGAATATTTATTTAATTTCAAGTTATTTAAATGTAAGTCCACTATTCTGAATGTGTTTCATTATGTTTGTGAGTGTGCGTTGGCTTGGAGACAGGGCAGCAGCGCTCTAGCCAATCACAGCGATCGTTCCAAAAAGCGCAGACGGAGGGACTGTATGGAAGTGTTGGAGGAGCATCGTTTCCGGGGAGGACACGAGGCAGTCCAGGACAGCGCGGCGCGAGGGACAGGCGTACAGGACGGCGCGACGGAGGGACGGTCGTGGGGGACAGAAATACTTCGGAGTGCCCACTTGTGAGACTTCCGTGGTTTCTGCGGTGAAGACGTAGTATGGGTTCAGAAGTGAATAGCTCGCGAGCCATGTTGTCGTTCATGACTAATTACGTGCAATAGGAATCTATTGTTTGCCTGTTATTCAACTTATGTTTTATTTAATTGCTGGACCATCGACACCAGTAAGTGTTTTGCAGAAATAAACCGCATTCTCAAAAGTACTTCTACTATCGTACTCATCATTTAAAGTCTTTAAAACAATACCTGCAGATATTATTTAATTGCAGTCTTTCATTTATAAATTACTATGTTGCATAAAAAATTCACAATTTCAGAGTGATAGGAACCTTCGACCATTCGATTCGTGTGTATATTCATATTGTATACTGTGGACTCAGCAGTATTTGGCTTGTAATGCGGCAGCTATGTATCCCAGCTCGTAGACAACGAAACCAGCCAAAACGTTTAATATTTCAACTCTGAGTCTTAGGGTACGTAGTTGAGGGCCACCACACCATCAGGTCGCTTATTTTTTTGAAAGCCGCCCCTTCCAGCACTTCTGTGCGCTCGCGGTTGACCTGCACGATATTAGGCAGCTGTGACACTTTCTTTGGCTCTTCAGTGTAAATACAGCTGATCTTATTTTTCACACGATGCCCAGTGTCAACAGAGAACGTCGGTTTGTTTCCAGTTAGAAACAAAATCAGTTCTCAGGCGTATAAATACTAGTACATATTTTAAGCACGAATTAAGATTTCTTACTTTCATCAACGTTAGATATTCTGAAGATGTACATTTGGTGCGGGTGGGTGACGGGTGGGTGGGCTGGTAGGTGGGTGCACGCTCACTTCGGTTAAGGAAGGACGGGAGACAAGTTCGGTCTTCTCCTTTCCAGACAAAGGAACCTGCCTGGCATTTGCCTCAGTCGGTTTACAGAAAGCCCAGAAAAGCGAAGTCTGGGTATTCTGCAGGAATTTTGAGTCTCTGTCCTCTCAGTGCATGTCCAGTGGCTTACCGGTTCCTCTGACAACGCGCTTGGTTTTGATTGTAGTCTACGTCATACTGTTAGTTTTACTGGTGTGGTTGCCATTTGAGATGATCCCGGGTCCGCAAGACAAGTCATAAAGTTTCCGACCTGGGACGCATTTCTGAACCGTCGGCATTCGTGTATCGTTCATGTTCTTAGATCATAGTTAAATACAATTTCTTCTTCAAATAAATCTGACTCTCCGTAAACTTCCGTTACTCCGGTATAGGGTTACCAGACGTTCCGGTTTTCCGGGACAGTCCCAGTTTGGGATCAGAAAAATGAGCATCCCGAAACTTAGTCCCGGTTTTGTGATGCTAAGGAAATACTCTCATACCGTGTATTTCTTCCCAATTGCTGCCGTCCGATTTGTATTTTAACTGTCACTGTTAAGTAAAATTATGCTTTTTGTTTCATTGTTGCACCTGCCAGCGTCTATCAACGGCCTTTATTGCGCGTAGCGTTTCTTTCTATTAGAGTATTAACTCTTGTCTCGGGATTCAGTTTAGTTAAGACGTTACAGGTACGTGGTTCTCTGTACGAGGCTAAGTTCATATTTGCGTGTGTGTGAAGTGAGCTTCAAATGCCAAAGCGAAAGTGTTACTTTCAAGACAAATATACAGAAGAATGTTCATGAGAAAAACATGACTATGAAATCGAATGTGGAGTATGTAAGTCATATGTTTCCATTTCGCATGGAGGAAGGGCAGATATTACAGATCATTTAGGCAGCCAAAAGCATAAGTCACACATTTGCTCTGCTAGCACTTAAAAAATAGACAGCCTTTTTATTTCAAAGTCATCAAAACAGAGCCAATCAGTAGCAACATCGGATTTAACAATGTGTTATCATACCTTTAAACGTCATATGTCTTTGAAATCTGTAGACTGTACTTCTAGACTAAGCTCCAATCTTTTAACAGGGAAGAGTGTGTCGTCAGGCAGAACCAAAACAGCAGCACTTTTGAAAGCAGTTTCGGCACCTGACACCGTCAAACAAATATGCGACGACCTTTCACTGGTTCACTATTATTCAGTAGCTACACATGCGAGTAATCACAAGGCTGAAAAAATATTTCCATTCATTGTTCAATATTTTACACCTCAGAATGGCATTCAAGTGTAATTGCTTGATTTAGTTTCGCTGCCAAATAAAACGGCCTCTACATAAGTACGTACTGCATTAGAACGAAACAAAATTGATAAGTGTATTGCATTTCGCGATGACAATTCTAACACTAATTTTGGAGGAGTGCAATGAGCAGATACGACTGTGAAAGTGAAGTAACGAAAATCTTTCCTGCCCTGCTCGTATACTACTCAGTGCTGCCAAGACAGCCGCTGACATGATGAGTGTTGACGTAGAAACATTTATAATTAAACTTTCCAAATACTTCTCCACATACACAGTACGAACGGAGCGTCTTAAGGAGTTTCGTGAGTTTGTAGATATAGAGTATCATGCATTGCTGTCACATACAAAAACGAGGAGGTTATCTTTGCTTGTTGCTGCAGAGAAGATACTGAAGTTCTATCGTGCTCTTAAATCATTCTTCGTCTTAGAAGAAAAGGAACCTAAATTTCTGACAACCCTCTTCTAGAATCCGTTAACGGAAACATATCTGTGCTTCCTGCATAGTCAGTTGAGCATGTTTACAGACAAATAGTTAAACTTGAGAAAGCAAACAGGAGTGTTGTAGAAGTAGCTGCGATTTTGGAAAATACTAGCAGAATCATAGCACATTGTAAAGAAATGACTTTTATTCCACTAGTCACATCTCTCTTGCAGAACAGCGAGGTTGCATTAACTAGTGAAATTCAAAAATTTCATGTTGATGTAGAACAGTTTTACGAAACTTGTACAACTTGTTTAGAAAAATGGTCAACAAATCTCAACGAATTTTTCATTTTTAAATGGATGTTGGTCGACGCAGAACGTGAGTGGAGCAATGTGGCAAGGACAAAAACATTTGTACAAAGTAGAGAATTGTCAGTAGATGCTAGTTTAATGTTTGATCAGTTTTCCTTACTCAAGCAGTTAACTGAATCAGAAATCAACAAAAATGGCGGTAACTGGGGTGGTAAATCATGTGAGGTTAAATGGACCTATTTCTTTAGACAGATTGGATGCGAAGAACGGTATTCTCAGTTGCTGAATCTGCGTGAATTCGTTTTCAGTATTGCAGGGCATAATGCAAACGTGGAGCGAGTATTTTCTCTCACTAATGTACAGTGGACTGAGGAACGAAACAGATTAAAACTATCAACGGTCGAAGCAATAATTAAATGTGATTTTGACTATCAAATGAGTTGCTCTAAGTTGTATGAATACACCATTCTCTCCAAAGCTCAGAATTCAGATAAATATGAGGGGTAGGTTAACAAATTATGTGCCGGCCGAAGTGGTCGTGCGGTTAAAGGCGCTGCAGTCTGGAACCGCTACGGTCGCAGGTTCGAATCCTGCCTCGGGCATGGATGTTTGTGATGTCCTTAGGTTAGTTAGGTTTAACTAGTTTTAAGTTCTAGGGGACTAATGACCTCAGCAGTTGAGTCCCATAGTGCTCAGAGCCATTTGAACCATTTTTAACAAATTATGTGAACTTTGCACTTCAACATACAGTGTTTCAGTAGACAATTTCGTATCTCGTATTAATGTTTCAAAATATAAAATTCTTGTTACCAGTACTAATATTGTAAAATGTTATTACCATCTGAATTCCATCACTTGGGTTTTATTCAATTAATTACAGTATAAAGTATTCATGTATTTATTTATTGTACTACATCAATTGAAAACATCAGTAATTTTCACAAATATTTCACTTTTTTAACGTTAAGAAAAGTCACAGTTTATGATTCACAAATTATGGGCTTTTTTAATAATTTTCGAGAAACGTCCCAGTTTGCTAGCAACAAATTCTGGCAACCGTACTCTGGTAGGGCGTTAGCCATTTTTCCGATTGCTGCATAATTTTGAATCTTCTTGGATACAGTCCATGAAGTTTCCAGATGAAAAATATTCACAAGTCCGTTTAATCAAAGCTCCAGTTTATGTATGTCCAATAATAACAATACTTGTAATAATAGTGACAGTAATAACATCCCTGAAATTGGATGGTCTAGGCAAAGCGTTTAGAAACCTCAAACAATTAATTGCGTCTAATTCTCCTATCCACGTAAGTTCACTGGATTTTTCTGTTCTCGCTTGTTTGTCTTGCAGCATGTGGAGAATCTACAGTTGTGTGGCTGTTGCAAAGTTTAGGACTACAATCGTCGATGCACTGACTGGAATGTTCGTTCTGCTTTACATCGCAGCAAGCAGCAGCCTGTCGGTTATGGCAAGGCACCAAAGGTACAAGCCACTGATACGCGATACGCTCAGTTCAGCTATCATCTTTACAGCTGCCACTCACCGTCAGAAATGAATCTCCACTTCAGACGGGATTGTATTGTATTGAAACGACGGAGAGGCATCGTCCCCACCATAGCCTCAGCAGTACACAACCCCACAGCAGGGTACAGGAGTCCACTCACCCCTCCGCCGCGCCACACCGAACCCAGGGTTACTGTGTGCGATTCGGCCCCCCCACCGCCCTTCACAGAAACGTGTCACACCAGACGAGTGAAACACCAGTGTTTGTGTAGTAGAGTAATTATGGTGTACGCGTACATGGACATAGTGTACCCGAGGCGGAATAAGGGGAACCAGCCCGCATTCGCCTAGCCAGGTAGAAAACCGCCTCAAAACCCACCCACAGGCTGGCCGGCACACCGGACCTCGACACTAATTGGCCGGGCGGATTCGTGCCGCGGACCGGCACGCCTTCCCGCTGGGGAAGCAGTGCCTTGGACCGTGCGGCTAAGCGAGCGGACAGTCTTCATACGGTACTTGCTCATGAGTAACAGTTCATTCCACGCCACGAAGATCGTCTTGACCACTTCTACTGGCTGTGAATGGAGAACTGTTTTCGTACACACATACATCAGAAGCAAAATTAGCAGTGATTGCAAGCGATTTTGCCTTTACCCGTTAATTTTTTTAAACCGTAACCATTACGTTGCAGCTACGCCGTATTTAAGCGTTTTCCAATTCACACGAGATTTGCACCTGAAATTTTTACATGTTTAAAATAAACGGCATTCTTTCAGCTTTTTTTTTCTTTACGAAGAATTAAAAGTTCGCCAATCCAGTTGTAACAGCAGGAGCGCTTCGTAATATGCCAAGCGACTGAAATTCAGAAAATCGGAGATATCAGTTAAACGGTATTTGTTGTTCAAGCACGAAATGTTTCTTAGAAATAATTTCTACTGTGTTACATGGCAAGTTTTATGATATTATGTAATGAATACACTTCTTGTCTGCAGTTTACTGTCACATACGAATAATTATTTATGTCCAAACCTTGTTATCTCTTCCGGGCTACTGCTTAAGTTTAGTCCAGTCCTTAATAAGGGTGGAAATACGGTCTCATACGGTATTGTTGAATTACCTCTCGAAAAATTCCTAGTCGTTTCCATTCAACAGCTGTACGAATGGAGTGCATGGTTTCTCACCATGTTTCATTGACCATGGATCAGTGCCGAAAGTCGATTTTGCATCATTTAACATCAACAAGTACACTGAAGCGCCAAGGAAACTATTATTATTGTACAGTGATATGTAAACAGGCGCCGGCCGAAGTGGCCGTGCGGTTAAAGGCGCTGCAGTCTGGAACCGCAAGACCGCTACTGTCGCAGGTTCGAATCCTACCTCGGGCATGGATGTTTGTGATGTCCTTAGGTTAGTTAGGTTTAACTAGTTCTAAGTTCTAGGGGACTAATGACCTCAGCAGTTGAGTCCCATAGTGCTCAGAGCCATTTGAACCATTTTTTTTGTAAACAGGCAGAATACTGCGCTGCGGTCGGCAACGCCTACATAAAACAAGTGTCTGGCGCAGTTGTCAGATCGGGTAGGCCGACTGCTGCTACAGTGGCAGGTTGTCAGGATATAAGTGAGTCTGAGTGTGGTGTTGAAGTCGACGCACGAGCGACGGGACACACCGTCTCCGAGGTAGCCATGAAGTGGCGATTTTCCCGTACGACCATTTCACGGGTGTACAGAGAATTTCAGGAATCCGGTAAAATATCAAATCTCTGACACCGCTGCGGGGGGAAATGATCCTGCAAGGAAGGAGCCCACGGCGACTCAAGAGAATCGTTCGGCGTGACAGAAGTGCAACCCTTCCGCAAATTGCTGCAGGTTTGATTGCCAGGCCATCAGCAAGTGTCGGCGTGCGAATGATACAACGAAACAACATCGATATCGGCTTTTGGAGCCGAAGGTCCACTCCTGTGCCCTTGATAATTGTACAGTACAAAGCATTGTCCGTTAACGCCGACATTGGACTGTTAATGACTGGAAGCATGTTCCCTGGGCGGACGAGTCTCGTTTCAAATTGTATTGAGCTGATGGACGTGTACGGGTATGGAGGAAACCTCTCGAATCCATGGACCCTGCATGTCACCAGGGGATTGTACAAGCTGGTCGACGCTCTGTAACGGTGAGAGGCTTGAGCAGTTGGAGTGATCTGGACCCCAGATACGTCTACATACGACTCTTGACAGGTGACACGCACCTGCATCCATTCATGTCTATTGTGTATTCCGACGGACTTGTGCTATTCCAGCAAGACAATGCGACACCCCACTCATCCAGAATTGGTACAGAGTGGCTCCAGGAAAACTCTTCTGCGTTTAAACACTTCCACTGGGCACCAAACTCCCCAGAGATGAACATTATTGAGCTTATCTGGGATCCCTCCAACACCACTTCAGACATCAGTCGAGTCCATGCCGCTTCGCGTTGCGGCATGTATACAGGATATTAGGCAGGAGTCGCAGTACATTTGGGTCTTCGGTGTAATATTGCGGCTGTATCTGACACTCGCTACTTCACGGCTGGTCATTACACCTCGTATGCCACAGTTAAGCAAGTGCGAAGGAGACGCACTGAATATCCGCAATAGGACAGAATGGAAAGCCACGTGGTTCTGGTGTTATCACCACCACCAGCGCCACCCCCGCTACCACCAGGGACAATCTCCTCCCAACACAAAAAGGCTGGCGACGGGTCACCGTGGAGTGTGTGGCGGTGGGTACTGTGCCCTGTAGTGTAACACTAGACGGTGTGACGCTGCTGACACCGTTATAGTTGTGACTTCGCTTGTGTGTAAAACCGGTGGCAGCGAGTCCGTGTCATTACTTAATTTTATGACCATTCTAGTGAATACTGGCTGAAGCTTAATGATGTGGAAGACAAGGATTATAGGTTGCTACTTGAATGACAGAAGCAGTTGTAACTTAGACACGTAGATTTAATAGGCTACGAACGTCAATAAATCATATTTTCACAAACACCCTGAAAGGGAACACCGTGTGTTCCATACTAACAACACAACAGTGAGACTTGTGAAGTCGAAATCCGACTACATATTTATTTCGCTATTTGTGATAAACGTCACACAGAATCCAAATTTCGAGTTCCAGCCAAAGATACACATTGGAAGTCGACTTGAAAAGTCACAGAGACGAGTAGAGGCCCCGTCCCGGCGCTTGCAGTTAAGAGATGGAGAGCCTTGGATTTTCTGGATGTGGCAAACAGCAGGCATACTGGGCGAGATCATTTTGCTGATTTATTTTCCGCGAAAGTGCTCGTTCGACAGGAATCTCGATTCAAGATTCTGTTAAAAACTGAAGCTGATGTTCGTTCTTACCGGTTTTAAATTCTTGCAAATGTTAGGAAATACACTGCTGTGAGCTCAATAATTCCCACTCCGAAGCTAATTCTGAACATTCAGATTTACCATGGCTGTCATCGGTGACCTCGTGATCGTTTTGCAACTTTGTACTTTGGAGACACACATGAGACGCCAGCTAAAGCAATGAGGAAGGAACTCGTTTGAGGACTGCACTGCGCCGAACGCTGGTCACATTTACAGACGAAAGTTTAAACAGTGATGCTTATGTGCCAGTATTGTCGAAAAGATATTTTTTTTTTTTTGTCGGAGCGAAAGTAAAATGTGTGGAGAAACGAATTTAAAGAGCGAGGTAAGAGTCGATCCGAATGAAAAGTGACTTTAAATGCATGACTGTGTAAACTTCATTCCCAAGCCAGAGCCAGCCACTGTGGCAGAGCGGTTCTAGCCGCTTCAGTCCGGAACCGCGCTGCTGCTACGGTCGCAGGTTCGAATCCTGCCTCGGGCATGGTTGTATGTGATGGCCTTAGGTTAGTTAGGTTTAAGTAGTTCTAAGTTCTAGGGGACTGATGACCTCAGATGTTAAGGGTCATAGTGCTTAGAGCCATTTGAACCCAAGCCAGTCGAAAAGTCATTTAGTTTTAGTGACAACATTTTGAATGTCTGGGTTTTTGATGTTGATAAAGGCATAGGAGCAAATGGAAATGGTGGCTCCAAAACATTGCAGCCAGAAGTGTAACGTAATTTCTAACGCCAAACATCTCGAACAAAGAAATGATTCAGACTTACGTGCTCGAAGCTTTTGTTACAAATGCAAAGGATTAAATCGCTGGTTTTAATAGGTGCTTCATGTACATTTCTTATCAGTCGCTTCTAAAAATATAACTAAGGTAAACAAAAAAGAAAAAAAAACAAACAACGAAGGAATTATACGACTGGGACGGAAGTTTGGTAGGTATCATACATACTACGTGATCAAAAGTATCCGGACACCTGGCTGAAAATGACTTAAGCTCGTGGCACCCTCCATCGGTAATGCTGGAATTCAGTATGGTGTTGAGCCACCCTTAGCCTTGATGATAGCTTCCACTCTCGCAGGCATATGTTCAATCAGGTGCTGGAAGGTTTCTTCACGGAGTGTTGCGCTGAGGAGAGGTATCGATGTGGGTCGGTAAGGCCTGGCACGAAGTCGGCGTTCCAAAACATCCCAAAGATGTTCTATAGGATTCAGGTCAGGATTCGGTGCAGGCTAGTCCATTACAGGGATTTTACTGTCGTGCAACCACTCCGTCACAGGCCGTGCATTATAAACTGGGGCCGCGCGGGATTAGCCGAACGGTCTCAGGTGCTGCAGTCATGGGCTGTGCGGCTGGTCCCGGCAGATGTTCGAGTCCTCCCTCAGGCATCGGTGTGTGTATTTGTCCTTAGGATAATTTAGGTTAAGTAGTGTGTAAGCTTACGGACTGATGACCTTAGCAGTTAAGTCCCTTAAGATTTCACACACATTTGAACATTTTTTTATGAACTGGTGCTCGATCGTGTTGAAAGATGCAATCGCCATCCCCAAATTGTTCTTCATCAGTGGGAAGCAAGATGGTGCCTAAAACATCAGTGTGGGCCTGAGCTGTGACAGTGCCACAGGAAACAACAAAGGTTCCAAGCCCCCTCCATGAAAAACACGACCACACCATAACACCACCGCCTTCGAATTTTACTGTTGGCACTACACACGCTGGCAGATGATGTTCACTGCGCATTCGCCATTCCCACACTTTGGCATCGGATCGTCCCATTGTGTACCGTGATTCGTCACTAAACACAACGTTTTTCCGCTGTTCAATCGTCCAGTGTTTACGCTCCTTTCACCAAGCGAGGCGTCGTTTGGCATTTACTGGCGTGGTATGTTGCTTATGAGCAGCCGCTCGACCGTGAAATCCAAGTTTTCTCAGCTCCAGCGTTAACTGTCGTAGTACTTGCAGTGGATCCTCAAGCAGTTTGGAATTCCTGTGAGGTGGCCTTGATAGATGTCTGCCTATTACACATTAGTACCCTCTTCAACTGTCTGCAGTCTCTGTCAGTCAACTTTATTTGTCTGCTGGATTAGTTTCTCGTCTATTTGTTCGCCTAGCTCTTGGATCGATTTTTCGGATGATTCTTTTTGTTCTCGGAACGAGTTTTCTGATTTGTCTGCGTTTTCTTTATTTTGTTGCAATAAGGCTTTCATGAGTTCTACAAAATCAATTTGGTTAGTAGGAGGCAAATTAATTTCTGGCTCTGCTGTGAGCCCGTTCGTCCTGTTTTGCATTTCGTCTGAGGTTCTGGACCGCCTACTTTTAGCTGGGTTACGTGTCTGCATTCGTTCAATTTATACCCGGTACGCAACACACTAATCACAATAAATGTATCCCCCAAAAATTAAGACAGTTACACGAAAGGTACCCAATCTAGTACGCACTTTTTCATACGCAAAACAAATTTTTATCTTTGATCGAAACAGTGCAATTTACAAGCGAGGAAAAAAAAACCACACACACACATATAAATCACACACATATAGACAACAAAACAACAAGACAAATTACACAACGCCGTTCATCAACGCCGTGAATCATTTGAAAGTCCGCTCATAAACAATGCAGAAGTTGTTTGAGCGCTGCAGGGGGAAAAAAATTAAGATTATACAACGCTCGCGATCTAACGTTTCAGAGATTCCAGAGTCTAGCGGAATCACAGAACAGGGTCGCCATGTGTAACGTTGTTACTTTATTTTATTCTGCAAGCGGTGCTGCTATTCAAGACCATAAAAGTGGGTTAAAAGCTGTGAGCTGTCTGGGGAAGTTAACCTTGCATTACTGAGCAACTGTTTCACCAGGTATCCAGTCTAGCTTACCAAATTCCCAACCAGACTAACATTAATGATAATCTTTTAATAGTCATACGACAACCAGTGATATATATATATATATATATATATATATACATACATACATATATATATATATATATATATATATATATATATATATATATATATATATATAAAAAGAGAATTTAAATAAAAAGAAATAAATCAGTTTATATTTGGAAATTTTTTTAACATTGATCATTGAAATTTCAGCATATTAAACTTGATTCATAACTAAACTGGTGCCTTATTTAGGATTGTGTAAATGTGAGTTTGTAATCTTACAGAACACATCAAATATGGAGCCAAGATTGGGAGACTGCATACAACACTGCATTCATGAAATGACACATGAAGATCGTTGAAACATATGCAAGAGGAAATTAACCACAACCAACCGATTCAATTTTCACCCAAAGAAGTTACGTTCGTAGCGCAATCCTGTCCGTCATGTAATTACCACACACTGGTATACTAAATTCATGCTAACTCTCTGTGAAATCTTCCCGAAAAGAATGGCTGAGGGCTGCTTTGATGATTACACCACATGCTACACGTGGTCAACTTGGTTTACACAAAGAGTGTAACTCCACAATAATTTTGATAATTAAAATAAATTAGATCGCAAAGCAATTTACAAAAGAAAAACCTCGAACTAGTTACTATCGTCTTACTATTAACCTGATGGGTCAAACAATTGTATAAGCACATGGTACTGGTCTCACAAAGTACACCCCACGTGGGTTGAACATAAAGAAAAGTTGCTATATTGAAAAATATTGTCAAGACGAGACATTATAACCTCACGCACATTCGCATTTAAGATTGATGATCTTAGTTAGAGTTACTGATCAACACGTGGTTCCACTTTACTCACAAAGTAGTGACAAAGCAACTACCAGAAGATATTCTGAACTTTACACTGGAAATACACTGAATTGCAATTTAAGATAACATTAGATATTTTAGAGCTACACCTGAAATAAAGGTGATTAAATTTTCAGTTAGGCTGAACTTAAGAAATTCATTGTCCTATGGACTTAGCAGACCCGCTTAGCCAGAGATCTTACCACTTCAGACGCTCGCCGCGGACAGACTGAGCTGAGCTCCTACCGAGCGTGCTAACAGATACAAACGGAAGTGACCAGAGAGGCAGCTTCCTATACCAACAGAAAACCTCTCCGCTTTTAGAAAGCGTAGCTACCTGTTCCGACGTTGGTCCTACTGTTCTCTAGCAGACAGGCTTGTCTGCTACCCTCAAGCATGCAACTAGAAATACATTTGCTCCTTCATCCTCTCACACAGAAGGGAAGGGGGATGACAGTATCTTATCATATACAGTATATAAAAGAAAGCGGATGTATGTTCCGTATGAGACTGTGTGACATGAATTACATATAAACTGTGTTTTAAAGGGTAGTAGTGTGACAGACCGTTCTTGTTTATGTGTAAAAGTAACTTGTTCCACTGCTCAGTCTCCCCCCAGATAGTCAGAAACGCCACAGTAAATTTAGAAGAGGAATTTATGCAGTAAATGACGACAGATTTAAGAAATTAACATGAAAGGAATCCAACAGAGACCTTTCACCGTGATTTCTCTAAATCACTCCAGGCAAATGCCGGGATGGTTCCTTTGAAAGGGCACGGCCGAGTTTCTTCCCTGTCCTCCCCTAATCGCATGCGACTGATTACCTCGCTGTTTGGTCTCTTCCCCCAAACAACCCAAACCAACCCGTCCATGGTTGCTACATGAAGAAAAAAACACTGGAAGCGGAAATCATACATAAAACAAAGTGTACTGTGCTGCATAATGAATTTATGAAAGTCGCAGACAGAGCAAATCTTTCATATTGTGGAATAATGCGGAAGATCAGTACATAGACAATGAAAGTAGTTTTGTTACTAATAAATTGTGCTTTGTTTAACGCATACGAAGTATACAGGAACGTAAATGTAGACATACACATATACAGAACGTCCCTGAAAGAAGTTGCAAGTGCCTGGACAACCGCTCAAGAACGTGCCGCAGAAACTGTGCAGGCAACTGAAGCAATCCGACCTACAAAACGAGCGCCTGCTAAGAATCCAGCAAGTTGATTGTCGGGGAAAATGAAAGAACATACAATATGGACTTTTGCGGGAAGTAGAGAAAGAAATTTCCAGTACGACGTTTCAGGGCCGCGCAGCGCATCTTAAAAGAAATTAAACAAGACACTATTGCCAGTGCCGGCTGGGTTGGCCGTGCGGTTCTAGGCGCTACAGTCTGGAACCGCGCGACCACTACGGTCGCAGGTTCGAATCGTGCCTCGGGCATGGATGCGTGTGATGTCCTTAGGTTAGTTAGGTTTAAGTAGTTCTAAGTTCTAGGGGACTGATGACCTCACATGTTAAGTCCCATAGTGCTCAGAGCCATTTGAACTACTGCCAGTTTTGTTCCGTTACATTAAGGCGTGTGTTTCCTGAGAATATTGGAACACCAGACAAACACGTCTGCCAAGTTTCATGTGCATCAGACACCGGTGAACGGAGCTACACTCAAACAAGGAGGGCGCCGCTCATTTTGCATGCGTCTTACGGAAGCGGCCGGGAACAGCAGCGTTAACAGCGGCGCGGCAGCCGGTATGCAGTGTGTTAAAGTCTAAAATCTGGATTCGGAAACTCAGTTCCACGTATGCATCCTTCTTTCGCTATTCTTAAAAAAAGTCTTAGCCATGATTAGATTTCAGTCTCTCATCACATTTTAAATTTTTGACTCTCTTGACTATCTGAATAATTTCTTTCGTCTGATCGTACAATGTTTCAGATAGTTCATTGTGTTGATAGGCATGTAAACTTGTACCACTGGGGTGGGCGGTGTTGGCTTTACGCCGATCGTAGTTACGTGGGAACGCCAGTTCCGCGACCCGCCGCGTCACCTCGGAAGACGTTTGCCGCTGCCGTTGCTGGAAACCGGCCTTTATAGGTACGGCGCTAGTCTGTTGCTTTTATCTGGGGAATACGTTGTGGACACTTGTCCCACACACTGAACTCGCTCTTTCTTAAGATTACCGTTAAAAAAACTGCGTTCAGAACGAAGAGACACAGCAGTAACTGCAAGCCTAGCTACTGCGCTGCCATCTCTTGTCGACGCCAAGCAACAGCCGCGTGGCACGTCGTTCGATAACTGCACAACGTGGCAATCGAGTTTATTTGCACAGTTTGAAGATTCGTGGAAGAAGAGTTAAAGTAAAGTTCGCCTCAATGTCTGCATATATTTATACTGTAATTAAGTTAGTATGAATGTAGGATTACGACGGGAACCTTTCATACTCGTTGTCACCTTTCATAGCAAATGGTATATACAACACGCTGTTGGGTACGAAGTAGTAGGCGTTCTATTAAACAGATCGGTATGTTGAAAATAGGTTACTTATACCTGCAATTTTACAAAATTTTATGCTGTGAAATGATCCTCTGAAATATATTTTGTGTTTAGTTATTTATTTAGAAAAATAGAAGTTTGAAGTTTTTACCATTAGTTGATCATATTTAAAAACAAAAAAGGTTTTATAAAATTGTAGGTTGAGAAAGTAGTGTTTGTATCAGTGTTCCTGCATATAAGCGCATGTTTTAGGTAAAATTTTAACTTTAACTATACACAAAAATTATTTTAAAATTTAATTACTATGTTTGTTTTTGAGGAACTGTGTTTAACTCATTTTCTAAAGGTATGGTGTTCGCGTACGGAATTACTGCAGTAAATATTAGCATGCTCTTGGCAGAGGAATGACAACTGTCACACGTTTTGCACCGGCCCCCCTTCCGGTTTTTTTTTTTTTTTTTGCTCCTGAACTCATTGCAGCAATATTTTCTTAACTTACTTTGATTCTGTTAGGAATATTTTTAGACATTCTTTCCTCGTACATTGGTTTTGTTAGCCCATATCCAAGTTCTCTTAGAAATAGCCAACTTGTGTGCAACTTGTTTTGACTGTAGTCAGGATTAATGTGCACATACAACACAGAAGAATTTATTGCAGCAATGCCTAGCATAATATAGAACGAACAAACAAACAGGCCATCTCTTAGTACACCTTCTACGGGAATAAGTGCTGCCAAGTTTATCTGTTGCGACAACTCCTCCTTTGGTTTTGTTGTAACGTAATACTACTTCAGGCTTCTTATGCTCTTCAGGAAACAAGCTACTGTCATGGTCCATCATACAGAATAATACTACGGTTTTATTCTTTTTTGGCACGTACGAAACGATCCCTACGTCCCTCTGAAATCCAAAGCTGGTTGAAAACACTGGTCTGCTATTGTTTGCCAGCATTTTCTTCTGAAATTCAGCTTTTTTTTCTGAGAGTTCCAACTAACGTTAGATTTTTACTTAGAAGTTCTTTGGCCAGAGTGTAACCCGTAAAGAAATTATCGGTGGTAATGTTTCGCCTAGTCTTCTCAATATTTTCCACAAGCCTCAATACAACGCTTCTGACTTGATTTATTTCTGGCTTTCTGTATATGCTTCTGCTGCACAAACACATGCTGGTTTCACATCAGATAACAACCATAATTTTATCCCGTTTTTTTTCCTTTCGGGTTTGATGGCATGTACTGACGGATGGACACCTTCCTCAGAATGGAACCAATTGCTCTTCCACTGTGACGTTTTCGTAAAGAACGAACAGTTTAGGAAATTGTTCCACAAATATTTCAAAGACAGTCCTGGTAGCAGCCGGTTTATCATGGCGTCGCCTAGCTGGTCGATCTTCTTTGTTGTCAAACCTGAGAAATCTGCTGATGGTATGGAAACACTGAAGTGGCATCGTTGCACGAAAAACTGGTCGACCATTCATGTTGTTCCATAGCTCTTCAAGAGATTCTCCAGCAGATCTGTACACACCAGCCAATACAAGAAATCCCAAATGAGACTTAAGTTCCTGATTTGCAATAGAAGTGAATGTCTCATCTTTGGCTTGTGACATTCGGGTCATTTCTCTGTTGCTTTCATTCAGAATCAATGACGACTTTCTTCAGTTATAAATAGTGACAATGAGGATGCTTGCTGCTGAAGGTGGTCTTTGCCCCATTTTTAATCTGTTTTATAACAAAGTTAAAATTTATAGAATAAAAGAAAGTTCTGGATTTTCTTCACCTCTAAAAATGTATGCTGCAGCATCATTTCATTTAGCTGGTATTTGTCTTTTAGCCTTCCAAAGAAGACTAAAAGGATTACACTCTTGTCTATACAAGGTTCAGTAACTATTACACTATTGTAGGTCGAAGATGAAGTCACAAGGAGAAAGAAGAAGCTGCATATGCCGTTACAGGGGATATGCTTGTTATCTCTTGGTACTTTTGGTTTACCTTTAATTATTTTAAGCCATGATTTATTTACACATTCATCTGTACAAAAATATTCTTAGTGTGAATGTCATTAATACTTCATACAATTCTTCTCATAGTTAGTCCTACGCCTTTCAGAAACACTAATGATCAAGCTGACTAATGATTTGCCCGTTTACTCAGACATGTGCAATGTTTTGTATAGTGCTTTCTTTCAGATAAATTACTCTGGGAAAGGAAACATTTCAAGTGAATTGTTGAGTAATTTACAGTTTATAGACGGTAAATATTTGCGATTTACGTGAAAATCAATACACTTCCCAATTTTTCTGCTACAGTGTCATCTCCATTCATATGTGTCTCTGACTGTTTAGTTCCATCATGACAGTGAGCTACTTCGAACACCTGCCAGACAGCTGTGGCGCGTTGGAGAAGTATACAGCACCAGCTCTCTGTAACTGTTGTGTCTGATGAAGTAACAGGTTTTGAGACGAAGGCGTTTAAAGGTAATAAGGCAAGCGGAGTACAGGTTCTACTTAAGGCGTTGCAAGACTCGACAGCGATCACGGATGGGCCTGTCGAGTGGAGAATGGCAATGCCGTCGGTGCAAGTAATCGAACTGGACATGTCACGAAAAACTTCATAAATACAACCTTAGAAAGAGCAGGTAAAAACGTCCTAGCGGATATACAGCAGCCAGTCAGCATGATGGAAAACCCAACACGGTAACCTGGCCATCGGAGGTGGGAAGGGAATGAGAGGATCAACGGCATGTGGTCGCTATTGCCGAGGTCACCGTGTGGCGACCAATAAAATGAAGGGAGAAGGCAGTTAGTGAAAGATCGATGGTGGAGTAAGTGCCATAAGAGGCACTGAGATGGGTGGGGGAATCATCATTAAGATGGCACAGGTCGTAAGCCCTAGGAAAGTGGAATATGAAGAGAGTCCAACTAGATCAAGCAGCACCACCCCAAGAGGGGTGTTTACTGAGTTCTGTGAACTTCCCGGATAGTTCGTCAAATAGTTCAGAGCATATAGGTTTGCTGACCTCACTGAACTGTTGATTAATGGTATTCTTGAAATCATTAAATGCCTGATTTTGCTGTGTAAACTGTTGTCCTACAGGGTGGCGCACGAAATGTGTTACCAATTGTTTCTTTCACAATTTACGACGCACATTAGACATCCCGCTGGGATCTCTACAGCAGTACCAGCAGAGCTTGGAAAGACATATGAGTTACGAAATGACGTGTAATTCACGATACTGCCGCTAGGAGGCTAGTAAGCAGCAATGGCTGACAGTGGAAGACTGACGACACAGCAACGATCGGCAATTGCGTTACTTTTTCACGAAACGAAAAAGCCTTGTTGTGACTCAGAGGCGTTTTCGACAACAGTTTAGCACACGATGGGTCCTTTGCGAGAAGACCATCCACAGGTTGTAAGATAAATCTGTACAGGGAGGAACAGTATTGGAAGCGAAGCGACCTCGGCCTAAGCCTGTTTGCTCGCCGGAGAATACTGAAGCGGTACGAGTTGCCGTACAGAGAAGTCCCGGGCAATCGTGTAGAAAGGCAGCAGTGCTACTGGGAATATCCAGACGCTCCGTTCAACCCATTCTTAAAAGTGACCTACATATGAACCCATACAGGATGACCTGTGCACAGAAGCTCACTGAAGAACACGAGCAGCAGAGACTACTGTTCGCTCAGTGGGCGGAGGATAGGGAAGAAACTCTCAACAACGTTTGGGTTTCAGACGAGGTGCATTTTCATTTAGACTGTTTGGTTAACAAACACAACGTACGCTTTTGGACCACTGAAAACCCACAAGTGCTTCATGAACGACAACTTTATGCTCTGAGGATTACAGCGTGGGCATCAATTTCCAGTCACGGACTAATTGGACACTTTTTCTTTGAAGAAACTGTGAACAGCGAGCGTTATTTGAGCATGCTTCGCAATAGCTTCATTCCACAGCTTCTTGCTACTGCCTTGCCATTCAACACGCAGTGGTTCATGCAAGATGAAGCAAGGCCACATACTACAAACACAGTGTTGGAGTTTTTACATTAGCATTTCGACATGGGGATCATTTCAGTCAGGTTTCCATGTCGCTTCAATGAGGGACAAAATTGCCCCCCCCCCCCCCCCAATAGTCCAGACCTCAATTCATGTGACTTTCTTCTTTGGGGGTACCTAAAGGAAGAATTTTTCCCGAAACGTGCACGTGATTTAATGGAGCTCAGAAGACTTATTCTTAAAGCTTGCAGTGAAATTACGAAAGACATGTGCTGTAGGGTAATCATTAACTTGAGTGTTCGTTTGAAAGGAGTTAGGGCCAGCTGCGGTGGCCTAGCAGTTCTAGGCGCTCAGTCAGGAACCGCGCCACTGCTACGGTCGCAGGTTCGAATCCTGCCTCGGGCATGGATGTGTGTGATGTCCTTAGGTTAGTTAGGTTTAAGTAGTTCTAAGTTCTAGGGGACTTATGACCACAGCTGTTGAGTCCCATAGTGCTCAGAGCCATTTGAACCATTTGAAAGGAGTTAGGAAACGAAATGGAAAACATATTGAGCATGTGCTGGGTTAGAACAAATCTCCATGGACGGCTCTTCATTGTAGTATATGTTCCTTTCAGATTGTATTGACAATAAAATTTATATTCAAAAACAAAATGGTAACACATTTCGTGCGCCACCCTGTATATTTTCTGGTGTCTTGCGAACTGCTGAGTAACCTGTTGTGTTATTAGTTGCACGAGATGTGTCACATTGTGTGTCTCACTAGTATCTGCAGTGCTTTCATGAACTGTCTCCTGTTCTTGCGTTCACGACGTCGCGAGAAAATAATCAAAGGAATTTTCGCTCCGCGCGCATCAGTTTCACTATTTGAAAAAATGTTTTCCGGTGAGAACTGAGAAACTGTCTCACCGAGCCTCATAAAAGTGACATCATGATTAGTTATATTACCGGTGTCATCATGGTTGTTTCGGTAGCCATTGGCCAGTTCATGAGTTGGTGCATTCCTTTCAACTGTTGCCAGGCTGGGACTTCCACCATCTTGACGTAATGCATTTTGTTATGAATTTTCAGCACTGGCCATTTCATTTGACTCCATTGTAACCACCGTGTAGCAAAATTATGAAAAAAAAAAGATTTTCAAACACGAAATTTTGTTTGTATCGGTACTTTAGAATTAAATTACATTTATGTGCGTACTCTTTAATGAACCTGTTTATCCTCTGATACAGTTTTACAGAATTTGAATGAATTATTTTACACTTTGCTGTTCAAATTTTCGTCTTTCCTATAGAAATGCACTCTTCGTGAAGGATGTTAATTGGAAGGAAAGGAGATTATCTACTGGGAGAGAGACGGCGCCAAACGCGGCCATATAAGCATGTAGCGTGGCAGCTGCCTACCTTAATCGCTGAAATCCGCATTCCCAGGGCGTCTCTTTTGTGGGCAGAATTTAATTTTAATTTGCTCCTTCGAGTTTTTATTAGTCCCATTATCACGGATACGTGACAAATGCGACAAAGGTCTCATTAGTTAATCGACTGGGACATGTTACGAACAATTTCATACATACAACCTTAGAAAGAGGTGGTAAACAGGCCCTAGAAGATATACAACAGCCGGTCAGCATGACGGAAAACCCAGCACGGTAACCTGGCCATCAGAGGTGGGAAGGGAATGAGAGAATCGACGGGATGTGGTCGTTATTGCAGAGGTCACCGCGTGGCGACCAATATAATGAAGGGAGAAGGGAATGGTTCTTAGCGGTAGATGAAACAGCACCACCCCAAAGGGGGTGAGATGGGCATTGAAATCTCTGTGGAGCAGGAAGGGAGGGTGGAGTTGCTGAACGAGGGCAATTATGGGAAGGGGAATAGATGGCCTGGCAGAAGGGTGGTAGAGATTGCAAACTGTAGCTGCAGAGTCCAAGAGGACGTGGATGACAACTGCTTCCAATGTAGTATTAAGGGGAGTCGGTACAATGAAAATGACAAAATTAACGTTTTTTGGTTTGTTTCACTATAAAATTATTTGGAGGCTTCTGAATAAAACAAACCAAGTTTCACCCTTCTAAGTGAATTCTAAGTGTTTCTTTATCGCTGCAAAGTTGACGCGCCGCGTAAACGATTGTAGCGACTTGGTGTGTCACCTCTGATGGCGCCGCTCGCTGGCTGCAAGCAGGGTATCTTTGCGGAATTAGAAAGTGTTTTGTTTTCCAACGTTGTATGACTTTATCTCTGTGACAAGTGACTGCTCATATTGGTAAACATAAACGCTAGACCGTGTGTGTTGACTTGTGGAGTTTGCTTTGTGTTGTTTAGCTATGCATTTGACGGATTTTGCTCGTACCTGTTTTGCGTATTTGGTTTGTGGATATCAATGTGCCCCATTTCAGCAATCGACTGTTTAAGAAAAGGCACAATTAGCGAAAGAGGAAATATTTTGTTGTTTCGAAGGGAGATGACGCTCAGACTGCTACACCGACTCCTCCAAATGAATGTGATACAGGGCTATTACGAATGATTGAAACGATTGCATAAATTCACTGTAGCTCCATTCATTGACATATGGTCACGACACACTACAGATACGTAGAAAAACTCATAAAGTTTTGTTCGGCTGAAGCCGCACTTCAGGTTTCTGCTGCCAGAGAGCGTAGTGAGACAAAATGGCGACAGGAGCCGAGAAAGCGTATGTCGTGTTTGAAATGCACTCACATCAGTCAGTCATAACAGTGCAACGACACTTCAGGACGAAGTTCAACAAAGATCCACCAACTGCTAACTCCATTCGGCGATGGTATGCGCAGTTTAAAGCTTCTGGATGTCTCTGTAAGGGGAAATCAACGGGTCGGCCTGCAGTGAGCGAAGAAACGGTTGAACGCGTGCGGGCAAGTTTCACGCGTAGCCCGCGGAAGTCGACGAATAAAGCAAGCAGGGAGCTAAACGTACCACAGCCGACGGTTTGGAAAATCTTACGGAAAAGGCTAAAGCCGTTTACAATTTCTACAAGCCCTGACACCCGATGACAAAGTCAAACGCTTTGAATTTTCGGCGCGGTTGCAACAGCTCATGGAAGAGGATGCTTTCAGTGCGAAACTTGTTTTCAGTGATGAAGCAACATTTTTTCTTAATGGTGAAGTGAACAGACACAATGTGCGAATCTGGGCGTAGAAAATCCTCACGCATTCGTGCAGCAAATTCGCAATTCACCAAAAGTTAACGTGTTTTGTGCAATCTCACGGTTTAAAGTTTACGGCCCCTTTTTCTTCTGCGAAAAAAACGTTACAGGACACGTGTATCTGGACATGCTGGAAAATTGGCTCACGCCACAACTGGAGACCGACAGCGCCGACTTCATCTTTCAACAGGATGGTGCTCCACCGCACTTCCATCATGATGTTCGGCATTTCTTAAACAGGAGATTGGAAAACCGATGGATCGGTCGTGGTGGAGATCATGATCAGCAATTCATGTCATGGCCTCCATGCTCTCCCGACTTAACCCCATGCGATTTCTTTCTGTGGGGTTATGTGAAAGATTCAGTGTTTAAACCTCCTCTACCGAGAAACGTGCCAGAACTGGGAGCTCGCATCAACGATGCTTTCGAACTCATTGATGGGGACATGCTGCGCCGAGTGTGGGAGGAACTTGATTATCGGCTTGATGTCTGCCGAATCACTAAAGGGGCACATATCGAACATTTGTGAATGCCTAAAAAAACTTTTACAGTTTTTGTATGTGTGTGCAAAGCATTGTGAAAATATCTCAAATAATAAAGTTATTGTAGAGCTGTGAAATCGCTTCAATCATTTGTAATAACCCTGTAGAACTTCTTCCAGCAAGAAACATTGTGACAGCAAAGAAAAATTTGAAAACTATGAAAGTGACAGTAATGATAGAATGAAATAATTAACATTTCCTTGCTCTCTAATATTTTGAAACAGAACGTACTATGCCGAGTTTGCAAAGAAAGAGGACTGGAATTGAAAATAGCTTCACACATTGGTTTGGCTCGTAAAATGTTATTGGAGTGTAACAAATGTGTTGCAGAAGTTTCGTTGTCTAACAGTATTCCTCGTAGTGGTAATAGTGGAAAGAAGGTGTATGATATAAATGTTTGGCTAGTGTATGGCTTGTATTGCATTGACAAGGGCAGTGCTGCAGGGACAATGTTATGTGGAATTATGAACTTGCCAAAACCACCAACCAAGTTTGGATTTTATACTGAATTGGTGGGATCTTCTGCTGAAGATATTGCTCAAGCAACAATGAAGAAAGCAGTTGAAGAAGCTGTGACGATAATGGGAACTGTAGAGATTTAGCTGTTGCTTTAGATGGATTATGGTAACGTAAAGGTCATAAATCTCTAAATGAAGTTGTGACAACTACCAGCGGAGACAGTTGCAAAGTAATTGATATTGCTATTCTCTCAAAACATTGTAGATGTAAGGACAATACCAAGGACGAACACAGTGAAAGTTGTGAAGCAAATTTTCACGGCCCGAGTGGAGTGATGGAAGTAGAGGGAATGAAAGCAATTTTTTCCAGATCATAGGAGTGGTATAATGTATGATACACTAACTACCTAGGAGATTGTGATTCTAAGGGATATAAAGCCGTAGAGGAACTCAAACCTTATGGCAATGAAATTCACATCAAAAAACAGGAGTGCAGTGGACATGTGCAGAAGTGCATGGGGGCTCACTTGCACAAACTAAAGAAGACATTAGGATCCGAGAACCATAGTGATGGTAAGACCCTTGGAGGAGAGGAAGATTGACAGATGGTGCAATTGATAGATTGCAGAGGTATTATGGGTGTGCAATTAGGCAAAATACAGGAAGCATTGAGCATATGAGGACAGCAGTATGGGCATTATTTTTTGCTACTGCATCAACAAATGAGTACCCACAACATGCGTTGTGCCCCACAGGGAGTGACTCATGGTGTAAGTACCAATCAGGAAAGGAATATGCCCATAAAAACAGTCTACCAAATGCTGTAATTGATGTAATTAAGTCCATATTCATAGATTTATCACAGCCAAGTTTATTGAGCAAGTATTTACATGGGAAAACACAAAATCAAAATGAAAGTGTAAATAATTTAATTTGGATTAGGATTCCCAAAAGAGCATTTCTGCAGATGAAAACATTGCACTTTGGAGTGTATGATGCAGTGGCAACATACTATGAAGGAAACATTGTCAAATGTGACGTGCTGAAACATTTAGGTTTCCAGCCAGGACACAACACTATTTCCACAGTGCATCTAATTGATGAAGAAAGACTAAAAGGTGCAGAAAGAAGAGACAAAAGCCTACAACATGTGGCAAAAGGGAAGAAAAGACCAGTGAAAAGGAAATTAACACTGGAAAAAGAAGAGGATGCTGATAATCCATCATATGTGGCAGGTATGTATTAAAACCTTTAGAAGCCATTCCCTGCAACTTTAAAATTTTCATCTTCGAGAAACATTTTCTCAAAAAGTGCTAACAGTATATCAATGAAATTTATACACAATATTGTTTACTGCTTTTCCTTCATTTTTATAACAAATTGTAAAAAAATATTGTATAATGAAAGAGTTATAGAAGAAAAAGTGCAAAATTTTGGAGAAAAAAATAAACATATGTTTAAACAAAAACCAATAAATATTTCTTAACATGGCACTATAACTTTGTAGAGAAATATTCACTGAACATGTAGTCCAAATTGGAGAGCAATATGTTTAATGGTTTTAGAAAAAATGTTCCTTCTAATTGCTAAAATTAGCATGGAGGACATGGATCGCTCTGGGTCTCCTTAAGGGAGAGGCATGTGTTAACAATGTCCATATGGACCAACATGCAAACGCCACCAGAAGCCGTCAAAGGGCCAACTGGGTTTTGACAGACGAAATGGAACCCTGAAGGGTTAGAGAATGACCATCAGTAAAATGAGATTCCTGGAGAACAAAACAAGTAGCAAAATAAAAGAAATTAAGGGACTGGAAGACAGGAAGGTGAGAGCAGTAGCTACTAAAGTCCCATTGAATAAGCACAGAACAGGAATACAAATGGGAGGCAAACAGGCCAGAGCCAGTCACGCCACTGGGTCAACATACATCACTAACAAGGGCAGGGTGACATCAATAAACAAGAGGTCAGACTCAGGTTGCGAAGGGAGAGTCACCTCCTCTGAGGGCTGAGGAGGGGCCTTGTTCTGGGACTTAAACTGCTTCACCTTCTCCTCCGACCCTCCTCCTCCTCCAACACCTCTTTCATAGTCCAAAGAGGGTAGGGCCTGGAGAGAGAGGAGGCATCAACGAGATCTGGAACTGAGAGTGAGCAGGCAAACTTGGGGCACACAGAATGTGGGTCCTTCAGCTGACTTGTGGCAGTAGGCCTCTAGTCTAGGAGACACCAGTAGAACAAGTCCCAGGAGCAGACACCATCACCAGTAGGTGCCAAAGAAGGGGGACACTTCTCCAAACATGTAAGGGAAATGGCAACTGGAGTGAAGGATATGGGAACCACAGGGAAGGGGGAGAGGAGAGGTGGTGAGGGAGAGGCGAACTTAGATGTTGTAGATGCAGGGTGAAGATAGTCATATTTCTGACAAGACTTGCTGTAGGACAAATGAGCAAGGGACTTGCACTGCTGGATTTTCTTTACCGTCTTATAAACAAGGGAATCCAGTGAGCACGGAGAGTGATGGTCATGACAATTAACACACATGGGCAGCAGCACATGGGAGCTCCCCTCATAGAGTGAGTGTGCATGTGCACCACATGGAAAGTCTGCTGTACAGTGGGAAGACGTGGAAAAAACGCAATCGCCAAAAACACCTTAAATGGTGGATAATGTATGACTTCACATCACACCAATAAACCATAATCTTGACCTTCTCTCAGAGAGTATCCCCTCAAATGACAGAAGAAATGGGCCCAGTTCTGATGCCATTGTCCTTTCTGAATTCACTGAATAAAACGAATGCCTCTCTGTTCCAGATTGGCCCAGAGTTCTACATCAGTTTGAAGGATGAGTACCCTCGAAAAATTACTGTGAGAACCATATTCAAAGACAGGTGACGAGTAATGGACTTTGGGATGTTGCCAAGATGAACAGAGTCGTGAAAGCGCATAGATTGGACGGCAGAAGAAGTTTTTATCAACAGCGAACCCAACTGCATCTTACCCAAGGTATTCATATGGCACTGATAAAACTGTAGACAATTCAAAACAAGGCACTGCACCTCCCCTGAGCTGCACCAGATTACCGGAATTCCGATGCTAAAAAATCGGAACCAGCAATCAGCAACTACAACAAGTGACCTTGAGATCAGAAGGAACGAAACGAGATGTCACAGCGAAAAAGAAAAAAAAAAGGTTTGGAGGATGTAAGTAAAGCAGTCAAGCTGCTCATCCTACAAAAGAGCAAGGCCAGGAAGTAACATCGAGAAGAAGTCACGGTGGAATGTTGCTGCTGAAGCTGGTGTATTTTCTCCATCTTCTTGTGGAATCCCCTCCATGGCCTCCAGCATCTCTGCAGTGTCCAGGGAGGGTCCATCTGTGTGGTGGCGTCCACCCTCACCCTCAGCCCCTCGGGAGAAATTATGGTGCTGGGCTACTCTCGTTTCACACCTCAGCATACTCCAGCCAGTTTCTGTATATGATGGTCTGCTTCATTAGCTGGGCTCTCAGAGCTGCGCCTTCTCCCATCGTGCTTTCAGGACTGCACCCCCACCAGCAGTGGCAGCACACAGCGCACCATCCTTGTCATCACCAGTGTTTTCATAGTGGCCTCCCTCCCCATCTCTTGCCAGAGACGATGAGGTGTGGTGGGGGCCAGTACCACATGCACCACGGGGCTGCGTGTATCCCCGTGACGTCACAGACTTACCAGAACTGCGCTGTGATGAACACTGCAGCTAGAGTGTATGGTCCTCAAGACTTTCAGATCTAAATATGCTGCGGTTTTTCAATGCTTTCTTCTCCTAGATAGCCTTGTGATTTAACTAAAGAAATTCATACCATTACATAAAACAATGGTACGAAACTGCTCGATGATTTATGAGCATTCAAAATAATCTTGTCAATGCACTGCAAATATGTATCTATAGGCCTGAATACAAACTATAATTTTAATTTCTTTATTTCTCCCTCGCCTTGTAGTTTACCTTTTCTTGCATATAAAAACAGGACTCCTAAAGAATATAAGAATTTATTTTCCAAATTATTTTAGTACATTTTCATGTCCACTTATACTTCAAAACGTGCTGAATACACATCAGAGTCATAATATTTGACAAAATAGAGTATTTCCTGAGACACTGTTCATTAAATCAGAAAATATGACCAACATCTTTCATTTCCCCGATTTTCCAGGTCTGTAGGGCTTTAATTGCAAAACATTTATGTGACTTTTATATTCTTCAGTGAAAATGCTGCAGATGTGCTATCCATTTAATCAAAAGACACTTATTTCCTATTTTTCTTTCTACACTGCTTAATATGTGAAACACAGAATCCATGAAAACTAGTTTCAGTAGGTTGTTTAAGTTCAAAATTATTTCAGAAATAGCTATATTTGTATAAATCACCATAATTTTCCTATAGATAGTTGTATAGTTCAATAACATTAGCATGTATCACGTTGGAATAAAGATCAAAATATCTATCAAGAATGATAAAAAGAATAGTAAATATTTTCGAGCCACAAGGTAAATGAAAACTTATTTTTCAGCACAGAAAAGTTGTATGAAAATATCCATCAGTAAAGTATTACAAAAGACAGTCTAATAAACAGCACCCACAGCAGTACAATAGAAGATACTGAGATGCTTGTCTCACTATTGAAACAAAGCTATTTCCTTGTGTCAGTGGAAGGAAGCTGTGCACAGATTACTATGCAAACTTCACTGAGGTAAACCTATGTTCAAACTCTGTATCAGCTGAAGAAAGTTGCACACGAATTGCAATGCAAACTTCCTGAAAGTAGACTGTGTTCACTGTTAACTATGTGGAATACCTTATCGAAATAAGTTATATTTTTCATTAAAACATACCAAGCATGAGACATAAGAAATACGGGCTCCTCATACAACTACACATAAGTGATGAACCAGAAAGTAGTTGTACAGCTGTCTTGTGTGCAACAAAACATCATTTGGAAGTCACAGATATTGAACAACTGCACCAAAACAATGATAGTCATTATCAAATTACTGCATGCATAATATAAGGAAAGGGGAATTGGCTGTATTTATGAAATTGGAACATAACTGCAGGCCATAGTTATAAGTGAGTATCACAGTTAAGTTATTTTAGCTCTCACAGAATTTTTTTAAACTTTACCGAGTAATTAGAGTGCTAATATTTAGTAGAAATAGTTAGGACGTCATTGTTTGTGGCTATTTCAATATTTATTTCATTTTGTGTAATACTGACTGTACTAAAAGTACTGGTTGAGGTAACTGCTGTCCAACTTCGGTTTTTTCCCCATAATAACAGTCCCAACTAAAAAGGGGATAGAGTAAATTAGGCATCGTTGCACTAATTCCTGCTATTTTCCATGAAACGGATGTGAAATCAATGGTAAACGGTTTATCTGCCTATAATGGTCATAGGGCAGAGATAAACTATCTTCATTGGTGATGTTTAATTAAAGGAGAGACAAAGTTCAGATATTAGAATCATAAGTGGTGACTCAGCTTCACCATTCAAAGAGAAATTACCATATGAGTAACAGGAGAAAGTTTACTGGGGGCAGACAGAATAAGATAAAGCTCTCTCCAAAATGATATTCTTATAATTCTATGAATCCACTTATCCTTTGAAACATTCCAGAGATAAATGAAGTGGAAACATATAAAAATTGCCAGAATACTTTCACTAAGAAATCTAGCTTGTCAATTAAAGACATCAGACAGAAAATCAGAAATCTCAAGATATTTAGAAGAAACAAAAGACTATGTCAGTACCCACTTGAGTATTTTATGAGAATCCTTGTACTTTCAGTTAACGCTATTCTTCATATTAACCAGTTTTTTTTAATTCCAGGGTGCTGACAGATAATCTCTAAAATGAATAATGCAACATAAATGCTTAGCATAAAGTAGTAGATGAAAATGGCAACTGGATATTACAAAGGAATGCATAAACTTTTTTTCTGCTTTTCTCCTGATATAATTTATTATTTGAATACCTCACATGTTATGCCTTCTGGCTGTTAATACATATCTTGACTTCTTCAGCAGCATTGGATTTATGGGACGTGATGCATCAATGAATAAATAAAGACAATAGCATAAAACAAACAGAAAATTACATTTAACGCAGCAACAGAAGAACATAGTCATGAAATCCAGCCTTTCCTCCTCCAATTTGTTCTCATCACGGCAATGTTTCTAAGAGCTGCAGTTAATCCAGTGAACGCCGGTTACTTGTGGAACTTTATACAAGATTAGTTTATAGTCAACCAGCTGTTTCCTGGCATTGTAACTATGTATGTAAAAAGAGGTCGTAGGTAAGGAAATGTTACGTGATTTTCAGACAATACTATCTACAGTAGAATGGCGCCCTGGATTACAGTAATTGGCTGTAACTGGTCATTTTCAAGGATTTCTCCAGAGCATTAAAACCAAATTTGATTACATCTATCCACAGAACACCAAAACATATCAAAACATAAGTAAAAGTACCGATAGGAAAAATTGAACTGAGAAAGTAAAATGTATTTCATGGCAATTACAAGAACTCTTCAAGGTAGCAACACGTCCCAGCTCAAAGGAAATGTGGAACAGCAAATATTTACAGGTAACAAAAATTTTTAGAGTGGATGTAGAAGTAATCATGAAGAAAGTCAATGATAGCTACATTGAAGGAACTCACAAACCATACAAAGTAAGCAGTCCTGTCGCAGCATTACAGGAAAAGGTAGATCAAAAGGAACTGTGCTTGGATGGCACATTATGTAGCGGGTTTCGAGATAAATAATTTCCATACGAGAGAAAACCTGCAAGTTGTCTTGTTTGTATGTTAGTATGTGCCTGAGATGTATTTAAAGCTTTACAAACTTTAATAAAAGCCTTTATCATCAGCGTCTTCAGTAAGCATATATAAAGTACCAAGTATTATCTCACGTAAGTGCTCCATATCTTCAAAATCTGGAGATGCGCAGTTTTCAACAGAGTTAAGTATACTTTTGGTATCGTGAAAACAATTTACTATCATATGAAATTTATACACTACAGCACCAAAGAAACTGGTATAGGCATGCGTATTCTAATACAGAGGTAATGAAACCAGGCAGAATACGGCGCTGCGATCGGCAACGCCTATATAAGACAACAGGTGTCTGGCGCAATTGTTAGATATGTTACTGGTGCTACAACGGGAGGTTACCAAAGATTTAAGTGAGTTTGAACCTGGTAATATAGTCGGCACACAAGCAATGGGACACAGCATCTCTGAGGTAGCGATGAAGTGTGGATTTTCCCGTGCGAACATTTCACGAGTGTACTGTGAATATCGTGAATCCGCTAAATCATCAAATCTCCAACATCGCTGCGGCAGGAAAAAGATCCTGCAAGAAAGGGACCAACGACGACTGAAGATAATCGTTCAATGTGGCCAAAGTGCAACCCTTCCGCAAATTGCTGGAGATTTCAATGCTGAGACATCAACAAGTGTCGATATGTGAACCACTCAATGAAACATCATTTATAATGGCTTTCAGAGCCACTCGTGTATCCTTGGTGACTGCATGACATAAAGCTTTACGCCTCGCCAGGGCCCGTCAACAGCGACATTGGACTGTTGATGACTGGAAACATGTTGCCTGGTCGGACGAGTCTCCTTCCAGATTGTATTGAGCGGACAGACATGTTCGGGTATGGAGACAACCTCAGGGATCCATGGACAATGCATGTCAGCAGGGGACTATTCAAGCTGGTGGAGGCTCTGTAATGGTGGGCTTGTGCAGCTGGAGTGATATGGGACCCCTGATAAGTCTTGATACGATTCTGACAAGTGACAGATCTGACCACCTGCATTCATTCATATCCACCATGCATTCCGATGGACTTGAGCTATTCAAGCAGGACAACGCGACACATCACACGTCCAGAATTGCTACAGAGTGGCTCCAGGAACACTCTTCTGAGATTAAACACTTCTACTGGCCACCAAATTCCCCAGACACGAACATTTATTGAGCATACCTGGGATGCTTTGCCACGTGGAGTAGCAGCGCCGTCTTGGGCGCCTTGTCGCGGTCAGTGCGGCTCCCGGCGTCGGAGGTTCGAGTCCTTCCTCGGGCATGGGTGTGTGTGTGTGTTGCGCACAACGTAAATTAGTTTAAGTTTGATTAAGCAGTGTGTAGGTTTAGGTACCGACGACCTCAGCAGTTTGGTCCCATAAGACCATACCATAAATTTCCAAATGGGATGCCTTGCAATGTGCTGTTCAGGAGAGATCGTCACCCCCTCATACTGTTACGGATTTATGGACAACCCTGCAGGATTCGTGATGTCAATTCCCTCCAGCACTACCTCAGATATTAGTCGAGTCCATGCCACGTCGTGTTGTAATAGCACTATCCTTTGACAACGCTTTTACTCTAACGCCTAGCATTCTACAGCCAGCATGGTATTAATCTTTTAGCCTATGGAGTTAAATTAAGAAGATATAAAAATATGACAGAACTGTTTTTAAAAACAGCTGACATATCTGATGCGATGAAAACAAATAACACACTACAAATTAATCGTCATTTACTCACATGATGTGCATGCACAAAATCCTTTCTGGGTACTACAGCTAGCCAGCGATTTCTCATTTTCTCGCATTTGGGAAATCGGTACATGTACACTTTCATTTCGAATACATGTTGTCCTCTTCCTTTCTTGGCCTCGTTTTTCCGCAGGTGCAGATACGCAAGTTTTATAGATTAATTGCTGTTTTTTGCAACTGCAGTGAAGTCTTTTTAAGACAGACGCAGCTCGCTTTATTCTAAACCATCTTCAGTTGCCACTGTGACAATATGGTTTTTTTCTTTACAATTTTGTTTGCAAGGATAATGAACAGTTCGTATGCTTTACTTACTACTAAAACAGTTTCAATTCTTATGGTTACTAACGGTTTTTGTTATTGTTTACTTTATTCTTGTTGTTCATCCACGTGTATATTTCCGGTATTTAGTACCCAGCGCTTTCACTATACTAAATATTCACGTTTCTGTGTTGAGAAGTACTAGTGTCGTCTCGCCATTTTGTGTGTTTTGTTTTGTTATTAGGAGATGCGTTCTTCTTTTGTTTGTTTTGGTAATAGTGGGAGTATCTGCTATCGCGCTGTTAGTGTTTATATATTACGACTAGTGTGTGTGTGTGTGTGTGTGTGTGTGTGTGTGTGTGTGTGTGTGAAGGTATCATGTCTCGACTACTGAGTGTGTAAGTTATTGCTTTATTATGGCACAGTGGTGTACGATCCAGGGTGCGGGTATTGTCTAGTTTGTGGCTGTTCTTTCCCTACAATATGTTTTATTCGTTTAAATACAGCCTGGTTGCTGATGTTTGTCTGGTCATTTATTATGTATTTCTTCTCTATTTGAGATGTAAGCTTCTGTGAGAAATAAAGTTCTTTTTTGAAAAATTGGAGCTAGTTGTTAAAAAATCTTTAATAATAAGCCATTAATTGCTACATGTGATGATTTCAATACAGAAATGGCAAGCGCAGAGGGGCTAGTTACAACATTTCCGAATAAGCTAGTATCATTGGACCTATATTATACAAATCCACACATCAAAAAAAGGTTTGCATCACCCCAGTTCCCAGAATTCCTGTTGACTGTGGTAATTTTATTACAGACACAGTCCCTTTGACTGTTTGGAGATTTCACTAAACCTGCCCAAAGATGTAAACACCCGTGCATGAGCACCACCTATTAGACAGATGGGGGTCTGACAGCTGATCAGTTCCTGTCATTCCATCAGGAAGGAGGTACACAGCTCATGTTGTCTGTAGTTCAACCATGCCTAGATGGTCGCGTCCGCATTGTTACTTCGTGCCAGGAAGGGCTCTCAACAAGAAGAGTGTCCAGCAGAGTGAACTAAAGCGATGTTGTTCGGACATGGACGAGATACAGAGAGACAGGAACTGTTAATGACATGCCTTGCTCAGGCCGCTCAAAGGCTACTATTCCAGTGGATGACCGCTACCTACGGATTATGGCTCGGAGGAACCCTGACAGCAAAGCCACCGTGTTGAATACTGCTTTTCATGCAGCCACAGGACGTCGTGCACAATAGGTCGCATGATGCGCAACTTCACCCCCGACGTCCATGGCGAGGTCCATCTTTGCAACCACGACACCATGCAGCGTAGTACAGATGGAACCAACAACATGCCGAATGGACCTCTCAGGAATGGCATCATGTTCTCTTCACCAATGAGTGTCGCATATCCCTCCACCAGACAGAGATGTGTTTGGAACCAACCCAGTCAGGCAGAACGCCTTAGAAACACTGTGCAACTAGTGCAGCAACTTGAAGGTTTCCTGCTGTTTTGAAGTGGCATTATGTGGGGCCGACGTACGCCGCTAGTGATCATGAAAAATGCCATAACGTACGGTACGTGAATGCCTTCCTCCGACCGATAGTGCAACCATATTGGCAGCATATTGGGGAGGCGTTCTTCTTCATGGACGACAATTCCCGCCTCCATCTAGCACATCTTGTGAACGACTTCCTTCAGGATTACGACATCGCTCGACTAGAGTAGCCATCATTTTCTCCAGACATGAACCCAATCAAACATGCCTGGGATAGATTGAAAAGGTCTGTTTATGGGTGATGTGACCCACCAACCACTCTGAGGGTTCTACGCCGAATCGCTATTGTGGAGTGGGACAACCTGGACCAACAATGCCTTGATGAACTTGTGGATAGTATGCAACAATGAACACAGGCATGCATCAATGCAAGAGGACGTGCTACTGGGTGTTAGAGTCACTGGTGTGTACAGCAATCTGGACCTCCACCTCTGAAGGTCTCGATGCAAGGTGGTACAATATGCAATGTGTGGTTTTCATGAGCAATAAAAAGAGCAGAAATGATGTTTATGTTGATTCTATTCCAATTTTGTGTACAGGTTTTGGAACTCTCCGAACTGAGTTGATACAAAACATTTTTTGATGTGTGTAATTGTACTACACATAAGTATGTGTACATACACATTATTGTAGTGAATTTCCATAGGGAAGACTTCACACTCAGGCTTGCAGGAGAGGGTCTGACAGATCATGAGCCTATGATCCTCACACCTCATAAGACGCAACCAATTAAAATCGAGCAGCCTAAAGTGGTACTGGTAAGACGTCAAAAGGAAGAGTACACAAGACTGTTTGTTGAGAGTCTAGGTAGTGCAAACTGGGACTTGATATGTAATTGCCAATTGGCGAAGAGGGGAGCTGAAATGAGCTCTGATAACTTTCTAAATAAATGTACAGATTTATGGTATTCTTATTCTCCAGCAAAAAAATAATCTCCAAATGCACCTAAAAATAAAAGGCTGAACTAGCTCTCTGAAGAACTTTCGAAAATCAGAGAAAACATGCTCATACTGTACAAGGTGCGTAAGCATGCCTGTACCCAAAGGACAGAACAGAGGGAGAACATTTATAGGACTTATCTTAAATACCAAAAATTCTGCAAAGCTAAGCTCCTCATGGCTAAAACTGGCAGTGGAAAACTATATGGAAAGGGCCCCAAATAAATGCAAGGCAGCATGGCCAATAATAAAACAAGAGCACACTAAAATGCACACAAGCAACTCTGCTAGACGCCGAGGAATGAAATCACTACTTTAAAAACTCTATTTAAGAAATAGAAAACAATATTAAACCAACAAGCTCATGAGCAATGGACCTGATCAAAGCCCCACTGTCAGGTGAACATGTATTTCAATGGTATATTAACACGTCTGCTGATATTATAAAAACTATCTCTAAATTTTCACATTCTAAAAGTACCAGTTGCTATTGGTTGTCAAATTACATCATTAAAAAGACATTACACTCAGTCTCTACACCATTAGCTTTTCTTTTTAATAAATGTGTAGAATTTGGAGTATTTCTGAATCATTCAAGGTATCAAAAGTTATTCCAGGGACAAAGAGCATCCCCATAGCTACAGAGTAGTCTGAATTGTGCCAATATTTTCAAAGATATTGGAAGTACTGCTACACGCACACAAATAAGCAGCTATTTCGAAAAACTCACTCTCCTGTGTAACAATCAGTTTGGTTTTCACAAGGTGAGAAACACAGCAGAAACCTTTTTGAAAACTGAGACAAGAGATTAAGACACAGATTCAACAGGTTAAAATCCCGACGGAAGAAGGGATCGCCGGAATTGGTAGTCAGATCACTCAGATAAATGAAGACGCGAAAGAATCTAGGGAAAGAATCCAGGTACTAACACAAGGTCAGCTGCAAATACGCACTGACGTGGATAAGGTCCAATTGGACATCGTCAACGTTGACAAAAAGATGGACAAGGCGAAAAAGGCCACTCGAACAGCAATACAAATTTCGGAAGAACAAGTGATTCAAAGCAAGGTCGCACAAGTTGCACTGAAAAAGTGTGACCAGCGGATCAATAAAATAAAACTTAAAAACAAAGATCAGTTTGAAAAGCTTCGAACGAAGTTGATACAAGCTATCGAAGAAAAGATCGAAACCGATTACACCTGTAGCGAAACAACTGATACGTCAAGCATTAATTCAGTACATGAACACGCGCCCTCTAAGAAAGTTCAAGTAGAACAAAGACCAGAAGTAACACTTCCGCAAAAGTCGAAACAGAAGGCCCCTACTAAAGTGACATATGACACGCCACAGAACCAGGCACAGTGTCTAGAAAAACGGGACACATACAGTCAGCCGATACCAATGGAAAGACAAGCGACTGAACCAGTAAACCCGATGACACAATATAACAGTAGCGCCGGTACAGTACCGCGAACGACGAGAGTAGAGACAAACGAAGAACATTGTTCACCAGTGTTACGATATAATGCGAATATGGGTCAGGAAATTGAGAATAGGCAGACAGGCAGTGGATTGCCTGAGAATAGGCAAGACAACACAAGGAATGGCAGATTATTTGAGTATGAATCAGGCAAAACCCGGATTTATGGGTAGATACAATACAGATCACTTTCTGACAGAAAACTCCTACATTTCAAGGAACAAGGCGGTAGATTGCATGCACGCAAATTGATCTGGTCTGGTAATATACACTCCAGCGATCACCGTCTCGGCATTTGTCCGGAAAGATCACCTCATTCCGAGGTAATGTCGTGCCTCGATTTATAAAGTCCATATAGCTTTTCACGTGAATACTTGTGTGCGCCTTATGAACCAAGACCGTTTGTGACAGACCGTTTGTGACAGTAACATGGCCGGCCGGAGTGGCCGCGCGGTTAAAGGCGCTACAGTCTGGAACCGCACGACCGCTACGGTCGCAGGTTCGAATCCTGCCTCGGGCATGGATGTGTGTGATGTCCTTAGGTTAGTTCTAAGTTCTAGGGGACTTATGACCACAGCAGTTGAGTCCCATAGTGCTCAGAGCCATTTGACAGTAACATACAGCAGTTGGTGCGATCGTGTTTTTTAACATGTCTTTCTAAGACACAATGGTAGCACTCGCCAGAAAAACTTCTGAGACATGTCCACCCACTGCTGATTTTCTCTCAGTATTATTTCGTAGCGTAGGCAATCAGTGGGGGATGCATGGTAGATTCACCTTGAGCATCTGGCTTATAAAGGATGTGTTTGTGTTCCTACATCTGCAAAGGAGATGATGTGGAATACTGTGATAGCAGAGGAAAGAGTATGTCAAGTCATAAGAATGGTACAGATATTTCTATTTCCAGAGCCATAGCCGTCAGCAGGGTGTATTTCCGATACTTCGCTCATTGTCGACTGCCATTCAATTGAGACTGCGGTTGTAACATTTAATTGTAAGTACAATGATAAAACATATATGTGACTGGTTTTCTAGGATGATTCCGTGTATGCATGGCCTGTGGTGGGAATGATTCATGTTTCCCGTTAATGGTAGGAGTTTCCAGAATCGAGAGGCTTATTGGAGTGTAGGAATGTAGATGAATTAACTGTGTTGTCCTCTAGACGAGCGAATAGCCAACTAATACTTAGTATGTGTTGGACGGCTTTCGTGATCAAGTGGAAATCTGAGAGGATTAAATATGGAGGTGCGTTTGCTCTGGACCGTTATTCCCTCCCGTGTAAATTGCTTGGTTGACTGCTTCTGCACATTTCGCACCTTTATTTAGTTGAGAGAAGATCGATTGTGGTGTGGGAATCTAGCACGTGGAAGACTCATTTGCCGGTTCTCTAGACATGAGAAACACCCTAGTTGACCTTGTAAATTACAGGGATGATTTGGAATCTGTTACATCACCGACATCAGTATTCGAGAGTGGAAATATTAGTTTCCTGTACCTGTAGTGAGTTCTCACGTAAAGGTCCTCGCAAATTGGATAAGTGCTAAGATTTAGGATTTGTAGATAAATATTTTCCAGTCTGTATCTTTGGAATTATGTTCCACAAGCGATCGAAAGGCTACTTCTGTGTGCTTGATATCGAGAAGTACCACGAAAACGGTACAGTAGAGCGTCGATTATCCAAGGTACTTGGGGGACATGGGTGTTCGGAAAACTGGTTTGTTCGGATAATCGAACTGTACATGTTTATTTGCGAAAAAGAAGTACTGTACAGTAAATTTATTCATAAAAACAGGCATCTCATTTAGTATTACAAAGTAACATACAAAGGCAACTTCAGTAGGAAGTGGCACAGTTTATTAAACATAAATATATACATATTACATAGGCATTTTGCATGAACAATACACACAGTATACAAAATTAACGTTTAAAAAATCCTTTATTTTGGTCTGTCTAAGCAAGCCTACACGCTTACGAGCAGCTAAGTCACGTACTTTCTTCATTACAGATATCTGAAACTGGTCACTTTCATCTTGGGCCTCAAACCATCACAAGGCAGTATCTAAACAAGTGAACGCCTCAGAAGCTGTTGGTATACTTTCATCTTCGCTTTCTGGAGCACTGATTGATGAGATGCTGGCGGCGTCATCTTTATCAGTGACGACGTTTACAATCTCCCTGTCCTGCATGATTTGATGTCCTGGATCTGCATCATCGATATTCATCCATTCATGAACGTCTTCTGCATCACATTCGTGGCAATCTATTCCTTTTAGCATACCAAGAATTTTGGACATATCATTCTGTTCGTCATTTTCAATCGTACCTTGTGAATTTTCTTCTGTGTCCAGAATTTTATTCCAGGCTTTCTTCAAATTCTCTTCTTTTACACTATTCCATGCTGCGGTGATCATGTAGGACGCGTCTTTCAAGTCAATATTCTTATGATTTCTTAAGAGACTTCCTTCTCCATCCTCTTCTCTTTCTAACAATAACTTACGCAACAATTCTTTCTTGTAATATCGTTTGAAAGTCTCTTGATCCATGGGATGTAATAAGGAGGTTACGTTAGGTGGAAGAAATATTACCTTTATGACCTCGTCTTTTTCGTTTAAAACATCACATGACGGATGAGTTGGTGCATTGTCAAGGAGAGGTAGTGTTTTCTCCCTCTTCCCATTCTTTAGCTGATGAGATTTTACAGAGGGTACGAAAACGTCCTGAAATCACTTCATAAAAATCGTACTATACATCCAGGTACTCTTTTGCGAGGTGTACACAACAGGCAGGGCTGACATATTAACGTGCATGAAACAACGCGGTTTTTTACTTTTACCAATGACGAACATAGGCAGTCAGTGATTTCCAGTAGCATTAGCACAAGCCAAAGCTGTAATACGGTCCTTGCTTGTTTTAGGACCAGGTGCTGCTAATTCATGACGTGAAACAAGAGTTTTTCTCGGTAAAGCTTTCCAGTTAAGTCCAGTTTCGTCAGCATTGTGAACGTTTTCGAGAGCATAATCTTCTTCCCTTAATACGTCCCTTAGTTTGACTTTGAAAGAATCAGATGCTGAAGAATCAGCCGACATTTTTTCTCCCTGTATTGTAAGCTCATGAATGTCGTTTCTTGACTTGAAACGTTTTAAGCAGCCCATGCTCGCTTTAAAGTTCGAAGGCGCTCCAAGTTTTTCGTTGAACTGCATTGCCTTCTCACACAGAATGGGACCTGAGACAGGTTCTCCTTCCGATCTCTTTTGTGTAAATCACTTGTAAACAGCATCGTCTAGATCTGTGTTAGTGGCGAGCTTCATAGTTTTACGGCTTGTTGATCCATCAGTAGCATCAAGCATAGCTATAAAATTTGCTATGCTCGTCTTTTCTTTTTTTATATCCGTAATTGTCGACTTCCCCACCTTGTACTCATTGGATAAAGTGGTTGCAGATTCACCTTCTTCTAACCTCTTAACAATATCGTACTTGTCCCTCATAGAAAGGACAACACGTTTACGTTTAAGCATTTTGTATCGTCAAGTTTACTTCACGCAGCAGCACACAAGTGGTCGTAACAGAGAACAGAAGGTGACTGTTTGCTCTTCTCGGGAGCGCGCAGTCCTTCAAATTGCGCGGAGCAGCACGCCTCAACTCTAAGCTGGCGCAGCTGTTGCTGTGGACAGCTCTGACACTGCCGCTACTTCTGCTGCCAGTGCCGAGCCGACAGAAGTGGGCTGATTGTTGAAACACAGCGACTGGCGGCTCGGCCGGTCAGCAGCGCTTCGTGAAGGCCCCATTAGAAGCAGCGGTGGCCCAGTGCGGCGACTACTGTGGGAAACTTGGTTTGGGAGTGAGGGGGATGATGGACGGTAGGGTGGGAGAGTAACAGGTGCGAGCGAGTACACAGTTCGGTTGAGCGGTCGTTCGGTTGGCCGGAGTTCGGATAATCGACGCTCTACTGTATTATATTATGGCGAACCATGCTAAAATATATGTGTTCTTGTAATCCCAGAGTCTGGAGATGGGTGTAGAAAAACAAGCAAGTAAGCAGATCTGGATCACAGACAGTAATGCGTTTGTGTCGTGGGGGAATCAAGCCCTAATTTGTAGAACAGTTCTGACCGTGACTTCGGTCCTCTGAGGGTACTCTGGTCTCCTGTTGGGAGTGGATAACAGCCAACCTCACGGTAAATATCTAGTGCCACGAGTATATTCTAAACTCAGATTGGAATGTATACCGCAAAGACAGGCTGGACAGTGAAGGGGGAGGCCTGTTTATAGCGATAAGAAGTGCAATAGTACGGAACGAAGTTGACAGACATCCGAAATGTGAAATAATTTGGGTGAAGGTCACGGTTAAAGCAGGCTCAGACATGGTAATAGGATGTCTCTATAGGCCCCCTGGCTCAGCAGCTGTTGTGGCTGAGCACCTGAAGGATAATTTGCAAAATATTTCGAGTAGATTTCCCCACCATGTTATAGTTCTGGATGGAGATTTTAATTGGCCGGATATAGACTGAGAGACGCAAACGTTCATAACGGATGACGGGGACAAAGAATCCAGTGAAATTTTTTTAAGTGCTTTATCTGAAAACTACCTTGAGCAGTTAAACAGAGAACCAACTCGTGGCGATAACATATTAGACCTTCTGGTGACAAACAGACCTGAACTATTTGAAACAGTTAACGCAGAACAGGGAATTAGCGATCATAAAGCGGTTACTGCATCGATGATTTCAGCCGTAAATAGAAATATTAAAAAAGGTAGGAAGATTTTTGTGTTTAGCAAAAGTGACAAAAAGCAGATTTCAGAGTACCTGATGGCTCAACACAAAAGATTTGTCTCATGTACAGATAGTGTTGAGGATCAGTGGACAAAGTTCAAAACCGTCGTACAATATGTGTTAGATGAGTATGTGCCAAGCAAGATCGTAAGAGATGGAAAAGAGCCACCGTGGTACAGCAACCGAGTTAGAAAACTGCTGCGGAAGTAAAGGGAACTTCACAGCAAACATAAACATAGCCAAAGCCTTGCAGACAAACAAAAATTACGCGAAGCGAAATGTAGTGCGAGGAGGGCTATGCGAGAGACGTTCAATGAATTCGAAATTAAAGTTCTATGTACTGACTTGGCAGAAAATCCTAAGAAATTTTGGTCTGATGTCAAAGCGGTAGGTGGATCAAAACAAAATGTCCAGACACTCTGTGACCAAAATGGTACTGAAAGAGAGGATGACAGACTAAAGGCCGAAATACTAAATCTCTTTTTTCAAAGCTGTTTCACAGAGGAAGACTGCACTGTAGTTCCTTCTCTAGATTGTCGCACAGATGACAACGAAATAGACGACAGAGGCATAGAGAAGCAATTAAAATCGCTCAAAAGAGGAAAGGCCGCAGGACCTGATGGGATACCAGTTCGATTTTACACAGAGTATGCGAAGGAACTTGCCCCTCTTCTTGCAGCGGTGTAATGTATGTCTCTAGAAGAGCGTAGCGTTCCAAAGGATTGGAAAAGGGCACAGGTCATCCCCGTTTTCAAGAAGGGACGTCGCACAGATGTATTGAACTATACACCTATATCTCCAACGTCTACCAGTTGTAGAATTTTGGAACACATATTATGTTCGAGTATAATGACTTTTCTGGAGACTAGAAATCTACTCAGTAGGAATCAGCATGGGTTTCGAAAAAGACGATCGTGTGAAACCCAGCTCGCGCTATTCGTCCACGAGACTCAGAGGGCCATAGACACGGGTTCCCAGGTAGATGCCGTGTTTCTTGACTTCCACAAGGCGTTCGATACAGTTCCCCACAGTCATTTAATGAACAAAGTAAGAACATTTGGACTATCAGACCAATTGTGTGATTGGATTGAAGAGTTCCTAGATAACAGAACGCAGCATGTCATTCTCAATGGAGAGAAGTCTTTCAAAATAAGAGTGATTTCAGGTGTGCCGCAGGGGAGTGGCGTAGGACCGTTGCTATTCACAATTTACATAAATGACCTTGTGGATGACATCGGAAGTTCACTAAGGCTTTTTGCGGATCATTCTGTGGTATATCGACAGGTTGTAACAATGGAAAATTGTACTGAAATGCAGGAGGATCTGCAGCGAATTGACGCATGGTGCAGGGAATGGCAATTGAATCTCAATGTAGACAAGTGTAATGTACTGCGAATACATAGAAAGAAAGATCCCTTATCATTTAGCTACAATATAGCAGGTCAGCAACTGGAAGCAGTTAATTCCATAAATTATCTGGGAGTGCGCATTAAGAGTGATTTAAAATGGAATGATCATATAAAGTTGATCGTCAGTAAAGCTGATGCCATTTGAGATTCATTGGAAGAATCCTATGGAAATGAAATCCGAAAACAAAGGAAGTAGGTTACAGTACGCTTGTTCGCCCACTGCTTGAATACTGCTCAGCAGTCTGGGATCTGTACCAGATAGATAGAAGAGATAGAGAAGATCCAATGGAGAGCAGTGCACTTTGTTACAGGATCATTTAGTTATCGCGAAAGCATTACGGAGATGATAGATAAACTCCAGTGGAAGACTCTGCAGGTGAGACGCTCAGTAGCTCAGTATGGGCTTTTGTTGAAGTTTCGAGAACATACCTTCACTGACGAGTCAAACAGTATATTGCTGCCTCCTACGTATGTCTCGCGAAGAGACCATGAGGATAAAATCTGAGAGGTTAGAGCCCACACAGAGGCATACCGACAATCCTTCTTTCCACAAACAATACGAGACTGGAATAGAAGGGAAAACAGATAGAGGTACTCAAGATACCCTCCGCCACACACCGTGAGGTGGCTTACGGAGTATGGATGTAGATGTTGATATATGTACTGTGCTGTTTGTCTTCACATTACATGTACGAATGACGTAAAAGGGCGATTTTTGTATGGTGCAGGATAGGAATTGATTGTTTACTACATCGACACAGTATGCAGTGATATATTGATCGGTTGGAGATTGTCTCCACGTTCTAATATTCAAGTTCCTGTCCTGGGTGGGAGGGCAGTGTAATTGAGTAGGAATCTTTCTGTATTTGACAATATGTAGGGTACACTGTGATATATTGATGGGTTTTGGGTCGGTTTCACGTTCTAATATTCAAGGTCCTGTCCTCTGTAGGAAAGCAGTGTAATTGAATAAGTGTCTTTCCATATTTGACGATATGTAGGATAGTTTGTAAGATTTAATTGCTGGTGCAATATAGCGATCTGTGTAAAATAACTGCTGAAAGTCTGGTCTGCAGAAAGATAGATAAAAAGGTAGAGGGTGCTTCCACACCTGCAGCATCAGTAATTCATAGTGCAAATTCGATAAGAGCCAATCATAGTTCTCTATTTATTTACATCCTTTTTGCTGGGATATAGGAATCTCTACACAGCGGTGAGAACGTTTGTGTATGTTGAAAGCAGGAAGGGTAAGACATAATGGTTGGGGTGCCATGTTAGGACCATGAGGAAGACCGCATTCGACGTTATTCTGCGTTATTTTCGTAAACAGGTTCTGTTAGGGCAAGACTTTCCGTGCATACAAGCTGGGACATCAAGAAAGCGGGCATTACCTCTTTCTGGGACACTATACAATTTCCGAGAGGTCTACCTGGCTGTTATTTTGCATAGCCATGTGACATCAGTATAACATTGAGAACCTTGTTAGATGCACTTGTGATGGTTTGTAGCTATGCACGCACACTTCACGGCATTGCATCAGTCATGCTGGGTGGTTAAGCATGGTTACATGCATCTCACATGTCGTGCTAGGAACAATGCACCCTGTGCTATGTGGTGATGTTAGTATCCTCAGGTATCACATCAGTAATGGGAAAACACGTTTGCTACCCAGAGGTGTCTTGCATATGGGAATGGCATGAACGCATGCTGGAGTTCTGTGATGTTAGTATAACACTTGGAGAACTCTAACTGTATACTCGAAAATATTCGCAACTTTCACCTGGTCGGTATAGGCAGCAGCAGTGAGGGAGTGATGGGTCACACTGGCTTGCGTCTGGTGGTGACTCATGGCAGTGTGGAGGTGCATGCGCCCTCACTATGCAAATAGGTCTTCGCTCCCATCTGGTCGTGTCAGCAACAGTGTCTAGGTGATCACTTATTTTCGGGAGGATTTCCTTAAGTGTCAAGTATGAAAGGGATGTTGCTGTCTCATGCTTGAGGGCACCTGTGCATGGTTTGACAGCACCCTCTGTGGCAGTACTGTGTACTAGGTCAGTTGAACTCTAGATCTTGTGATGGACACACTTTCTGCAAAATAGAGACTTATGTACAGCTCAGACAGAGTCATTTTCCCACCATTTCCCTCCCCCCCCCCCCCCCAAGACCATCATCTTGGATTACATCATGGAATGTATGACAACACACTCTGGTGGTGGTACTGTGTACTAGACCCAGACCTTGTGGTGAATACACTGTTTCCCGCCATCTTGGATAACGGTACTTGCCTCATCATGGCGGTCATCTTGGAATATGTCATGTATTTGAGCGCCCTCTAGCGGTGGTACTGTGTACTAGATCAGTTGGACTCCAGACCCCATGGCGACCCCATTGTTTCCCTCCATTCACTCCCACCATCTTCGATTACATTACAGGAGGATGACAGCACCCTCTGGTGGTGCTACTGTGACTAGGTGAGATGAAGTCTGGACATGTTGGCGACCAAACTGGATGGTGGTAGTGCCTCTAATTGTTTAAATAAAATAGTGCTTGCAGAATAATAAAGACTTACATCAAGCACAGGTCGAGTCCACTCCCCACAAGTTCCTAGGAAGAGGTGGTGGTTGATGGCATAGGATAGTGGAGGTAGCCCAAGTGACCTATCTTCCTGCCATTTTCTTAAGTTAGTATAGATAACTGGGGTGTGATGTGTTCGTTATCCTGTTGGATTCTGAACTTCCCCCCATTTTTCGGGGGGTTATGTTAGTGCGGGTAGCCCAGTTGACCTTCTTCTCACCAAAATTCAAAGTTCGCACCCAAATCCACCATCTTTGATGACATCACAGCCACCATCTTGGATGACGTCATCGCCGCCATCTTCGATACATCTGGCAACAATGGAAAGTGGCACAGAATGCAGGTTGTCTCAATACTCTTGTCTGCATCATTCAGTTATCACTGTATGGTTTGCCTCATCTGGCAAATATGGACAGATGTTTAGTTTATTATCTAACACAAAAAATATCTTTTCTCTCAATTTTTCATCAGTTATTGTGTGTCCGTCTTATGATCCGTTTTTCCATGGAACAATTTGGTGTATCGAGTTCAAATTTATGTCACAAACTGAGGTTGATGGTCTGTTGGCGGTGTACGAGTTTCGTGCTCCTAAGTGAAGTCAATCAGATGTGACTGCCACTTATGTTACATGTTTTAAAACACGAAGAGACGCGCCATCGACGCCAGTAGTGTGCTTTCTGTTGATCTAGAAGAATGCGACATTGATAGAATCAAGTGTTCACATTAAGGCAAATAACAGAAAGTTGTTAGCTTGCAATTATAGAAGACACAAAAAGCCGAGTGTGGGCATGTCGCATACTTTGTCATTAAAAGTTGTGGTGAATAGTCTCTAAGGAATGTAATGCAGACTTTTGGACACACACCACCATTCGGCATATCTAGCAGGGCTGCTATGTCAAACACACTGTTGGACAAACAATGCCATTAGGCACATCTAGCAGGGCTGGTATCTCACGTGCACTGTTGGATGCACAATGCGTTAGGCGTATCTAGTGGGGCTGGTACACCTCTCGCTCACATCCCACATTAGAGCAAATTGCTTACCATCGATTCTCTTCTGAAAACTTCTCCACTGGCGTCACACAGCAGTGCTTGTGGTTTAAATATTGTAATGCTCCAATGTACGGCGATTTGTGCGTGTTTGATCTGTAAATTTCTGTTGCTGTTGCGACAGATAGCAGTTTGCAGTTAGGCACAGCTCCTATTCTACAACTTGGTGTCAACACTGTATTAATCGAAGTCTCCCAACTTCATGGAAGATCATACTCTCGTATCACCAGAGAATTAGTGTGTGTTTGCTCCTCATCAGTCTCCATTTAATTGCCTGAAAAACATGTTGGCGTGATCGCAATTATAGTAAACATATTATTATTTACACTACATAAAATATATATAAACACTGTGTGATTTATTTGTTAGTATACGGAATAGCAAGCTCAAATAACGGTTAATAATGACATGTACAGTATTGTACACTTAATCATTGTACATATACATACATTTTGGAACATACTAGTATCGTTCCTATTTATGTAAACCAACGTTACCTGTCGAAGCAGTCCTACTAAACACGCCTGGTGGCGCGAGTAGACCGCATGGCTATGCAGAGGTACTTTGTTTATATTTCTGTTCACTTGTGGATGTGTTTGCATAAAGGTATAACACGCTGCGAAAGTAATTGAAAATAACCACAAAGTGCCAGATTCCTTATGAGCCAGAGTGATCGAGCGGTTCTACATGTTACAGTCTGGACCCACACGATGACTATGGTCGCAGGTCTGAATCCTGCCTCGGGCATGGATGTGTGTGATGGCCTTAGGTTAGTTAGGTTTAAGTAGTTCTAAGTTGTAGGGGACTGATGACGTCAGAATTTAAGTCCCATAGTGCTCAGAGCCACTTGAACCATTTGAACCTTATGAATAATGGGTAATGGTTATCACATTCCACCAAGATGTCAATCGTGTCCGACAAATCGCAATGCAACTGATGATTTCCATCACCGGAGTTGTCAAAACCGTACACCAGCGTCAAGAAACAGGCTCCTATGGAGATCGTCCTCGCTCACGAGCACCCAGGAAGATATCAGAACGCCAAGGAAAGTATTTGGTAGTGACCAGTAAACGTAACAGATTAGAAACTGTCCCTGAATTGACTGCTGAATAAACGTAACGAGAGATACTCCAGTGGGTGAGTCAACAGTGAGACGACGACTGGCAGATGACAAGGTTATGTAGCAACAAGGAAACCACTGTTGCGCCCTGTTAACAAGAAGAAAAGGCTTGAGTGGGCTAAGACACCCCAACATTGGACAGCAGAGGATTGGGAAAGAGTCTTACTAACTGATGAATCCAAGTTCCAAATATTTGGAAGTAAACTCCGTCAGTTTTTAAGCCATTTACCCCCTGAACGCTTGAATCCACAGTGCGTAATTCCAACAGTAAAGCATGGAGGGGGTTCTGTGATGGTATGGGGATCCTATGGAGGGAATAAAGTCGGATATTTGGTGAAAATAGATGGAAAAAATGAACCAAAAGGATCATCATGCCATTTACTAGCGACATGCTAAGACATCTGGTATGAGTCTGATTGTGCAAGGGTTTAACTTCCAGAAAGACAACGAGCCAAAAAATACGTCTCGCTTGTGTCAGAACTATGTGAAGTCTCTATGGGTTCATAAAATATTGAAAAACATGGAATTGCCGCCACAATCCCCTGATTGTAATGTACTGTTTTTTCTTTCTGTTGTCTATAATTACTAGGTGTTTCCAAGTTTCCCAACTAATGGAGGGTAGTATATATATATATATATATATATATATATATATATATATATATATATATATATATATATATACTACCCTATATATATATGCACACTCCCTACCTAAGTTCGGAAACACCTAGTAATTATAGACAACAGAAAGGAAATACGGTATAAAATGCATTTGGTTGTTTTTTTCTCTCTATCCCTCCATTCAGTCCCCCATCTGTCTTCCTGCTTCTTTTCCTCGCCCATTCCCTCCTCTACATCTACATCTACATGATTATTCTGCAACTCACATTTAAGTGCTTGGCAGAGGGTTCATCAAACGATATTCATACAATCTCTCTACCATTCCACTCCCGAACAGCGCGCGGGAAAAACGAACACCTAAACCTTTCTGTTAGAGCTCTGATTTCTCTTATTTTATTTTGATGATCATTCCTACCTATGTAGGTTGGGCTCAACAAAATATTTTCGCATTTGGAAGAGAAAGTTGGTGACTGAAATTTCGTAAATAGATATCGCCGCGACGAAAAAGTCTTTGCTTTAATGACTTCCATCCCAACTCGCGTATCATATCTGCCACACTCTCTCCCCTATTACGTGATAATACAAAACGAGCTGCCCTTTTTTGCACCCTTTCGATGTCCTCCGTCAATCCCACCTGGTAAGGATCCCACATCGTGCAGCAATATCCTAACAGAGGACGAACGAGTGTAGTATAAGCTGTCTCTTTAGTGGACTTGTTGCATCTTCTAAGTGTCCTTCCAATGAAACGCAACCTTTGGCTCGCCTTCCTCACAATATTATCTATGTATTCTTTCCAACTGAAGTTGTTCGTAATTTTAACACCCAGGTACTTAGTAGAATTGACAGCCTTGAGAATTGTACTATTTATCGAGTAATCGAATTTCAACGGATTTCTTTTGGAGCTCATGTGGATCACCTCACACTTTTCGTTATTTAGCGTCAACTGCCACCTGCCACACCATACAGCAATCTTTTGTAAATCGCTTTGCAACTGATACTGGTCTTCAGATGACCTTACTAGACGCTAAATTACAGCATCATCTGCGAACAAACTAAGAGAACTGCTCAGATCGTCACCGAGGTCATTTATATAGATTAGGAACAGCAGAGATCCCAGGACGCTTCCCTGGGGAACACCTGATATCACTTGAGTTTTACTCGATGATTTGCCGTCTATTACTACGAACTGCGACCTTCCTGACAGGAAATCACGAATCCAGTCGCACAACTGAGATGATACACCATAGGCCCGCAGCTTGATAGAAGTCGCTTGTGAGGAACGGTGTCAAAAGCTTCCGGAAATCTAGAAATACGGAATCAACCTGAGATCCCCCGTCGATAGCGGCCATTACTTCGTGCGAATAAAGAGCTAGCTGTGTTGCACAAGAACGATGTTTTCTGAAACCATGCTCGTTACGTATCAATAGATCGTTCCCTTCGAGGTGATTCATAATGTTTGAATACAGTATATGCTCCAGAACCCTACTGCAAACCGACGTCAATGATATAGGTCTGTAGTTCGATGGATTACTCCTACTACCCTCCTTAAACACTGGTGCGACCTGCGCAATTTTCCAATCTGTAGGTACAGATCTATCGGTGAGCGAGCGGTTGTATATGATTGCTAAGTAGGGAGCTATTGTATCAGCGTAATCTGAAGGGAACCTAATCGGTATACAATCTGGACCTGAAGACTTGCCCGTATCAAGCGATTTGAGTTGCTTCGCAACTCCTAAGGTATCTACTTCTAAGAAACTCTGCTAGCAGCTGTTCCTGTTTCAAATTCTGGAATATTCCATTCGTCTTCCCTGGTGAAGGAATTTCGGAAAACTGCGTTCAATAACTCCGCTTTAGCGGCACAGTCGTCTGTAACAATACCATCAGCACTGCGCAGCGAAGGTATTGACTGCGTCTTGCCGCTTGTGTACTTTACATAACGACCAGAATTTCTTCGGATTGTCTACCAAATTTCGAGACAATGTTTCGTTGTGGAACCTATTAAAGGCATCTCGCATTGAAGTCCATGTCAAATTTCGCGCGTCTGCAAATTTTAGCCAATCTTCGGGATTTCGCGTTCTTCTGAACTTCGCACGCTTTTTCCGTTGCCTCTGCAACAGCGTTCGGACCTGTTTTGTGTACCATGGGGGATCAGTTCCATCTCTTATCAATTTATGAGGTGTGAATCTCTCAATTGCTGTTTCTACTATATCTTTGAATTTGAGCCCCTCTCTTCTTATCACCCTCTTTGCCCTATACCCTTCCTCCATCTTCTCACCATACCTCCGTCCAACTCCCCTCCTCCTCCCCTTATCTCTGTCACTTTCCCTCTCTCAAACCTCCCACCTTCTCTCCCTCTCCCTTCCTTCCTACATCCCACCCCAACCTCCCTGCCTCCCTCCCTCCCACCCTCCATCACGCCCTCCTACCCTCCCACCCTCCCTCCATTCTTTCTACTTCCTACTTTTCTCTCTCTGCATCTATTTCTTTCTGCATTACAGCATGGAAAGCAATTAATGCAAACTCCAGAATTATTGCACACACATTAGCTGGAAACAAGAGACTTACTGTACATGCAAGAGTCACTGTGCATGAAGGAGTTACTGTGTATCCAGGAGCCACTGCACAAGTGTGACTTACACTGCCCATTAGAAATACTGTGCATGCAAGAGATCCTCCACACACTATGGTTGCTACACTAGCTAGAATTGCAGAATGTGCAACAGTTCCTGCACATTCCAGTGTAATTCTACATGCAAGTGTTACTGTGTACAGAAAAGTTTCTGCAAATGCAACAGTTACTGCACACCCAACAGTTACTGACTGCATTATAGGTATGGCATGCAAAAGTGTAACTATGTATGAGAGTTACTGCATGAACAATAGTTGTTGCACACACAAGACTTTCCGTATGTACATGATTTACTGCATGCACAAGAGTTACTGCACATGCAAGAGTTACTGCACCCATGAGAGTTACTGCACACACAAGAGTACAATTATTGTGCATGCAAGAGTTACTACATCCACAAGAGATACTGCATGTCCAACAGTCATTGTGCACAAGAATTACTATGCACACAAGGCTTACTCACTAGGTTACTGTATACCAGATAGATATCCAGATACAAAGAGGAGTTGAGGAGTTGATATCACACTATGCATCAGTCTCTGAATCATCACTTCCACATCACAGAAGCAATAAAATTATTTCGTCTTTACTCAGAATCACAGCAGCAATGCTACAAACACAAATTGTGTTTCATTTTCAATGCCTTGAGAACTGACCAACGGTGCATAGTCCTTCGCTTCATTAATACCGATGCTGTAGGGTCTCATATGTTGCCCATAGTAACTGGACGTACCCTTTTGTCACGACATTTATACATTCACTATTTCAGCTGATAACTTTCTGTAATGAAGAAACATATTTTACATCTTACATCGTAGCACCTTGGTTAAACGTATCTCATTTTCTGTCACGTAGTTACCATCTGGTAAATTTCAAAGCTATAAATCGCCATGAACGCATTCTGTCATTTTGCCGTTTCCAGCACTTTCTATGGTCTCCTGGCAATTCGACCATCATTCTGTAACATCTTGTCTGGGATATGCAGTGTGCGGAGAAACAATATGACCAAAGGTGTAGGCAGAAAGACGGCATCAAAAATAATAATAATAGTCTGAGTATGGGAACTAGAGATCGTAGTTGAATATTTACGGCGCTATGCCAGCATGAAGTGGTAGTCTGTTTCAACCTTTGTTACAACATACTTAGTTAGATGGACGCTTAATTATTATTTACTTCGAGCTTGTTAAGACATCTGGAAACATAAAACATGGACATGTGGTTGTTTCTAAAGAAGTGCTGTCTGGAACGTCAGCTGAGTATGTAATGTTTGAAGTTTTTCTTGATATCACCCCGGAGACTGGTTAGAGTGTGTTTGCGCATACATTTCGTTTTGAGTAAAGACGTCAATATGTCAGATTTTAATTGCGTTCCTGTAGCGCCATAAATATGGATTTGCAACCGCTAGTTGCTGTACTCGAATTCATGTCTTTCATACTGTCTTTCCTCCCTACTCTTTCGGGCAGATTGATTTTTCGCACTTTGTATAACTTTGCCGGATGGCAAACCTTGCTCAACCACCACTGCTTAAATTATACATATTTTACGTACGGTACACATACGTCATTGAATGACTTCCAGCCGGGTCGTCTGGCTATTCGTCACTGCAAAGCCAGCACGCGAAACACAAAATCACGAAAGCACCATCTGATCCGCATAATTACACTACTGACTGTGAGCACATTTAGACGTTAATCACAAAAGCCGATAGCAATAATGTAGAAGCTGATTTTGTTGTTGTTGTTGTGGTCTTCAGTCCTGAGACTGGTTTGATGCTACTCTATCCTGTGCAAGCTTCTTCATCTCCCAGTACCTACTGGAGCCTACATCCTTCTGAATCTGCTTAGTGTATTCATCTCTTGGTCTCCCTCTACGATTTTTACCCTCCACGCTGCCCTCCAATACTAAATTGGTGATCCCTCGAAGTCTCAGAACATGTCCTACCAACCGATCCCTTCTTCTAGTCAAGTTGTGCCACAAGCTCCTCTTCTCCCCAATTCTATTCAATACTTCCTCATTAGTTATGTGATCTACCCATCTAATCTTCATCATTTTTCTGTAGCACCACATTTCGAAAGCTTCTATTCTCTTCTTGTCTAACCTATTTATCGTCCACGCTTCACTTCAATACATGGCTACACTCCATACAAATACTTTCAGAAACGACTTCCTGACATTTAAATCTATACTGGATGTTAACAAATTTTTCTTCTTCAGAAACGCTTTCGTTGCCATTGCCAGTCCACATTTTATATCCCCTCTACTTCGACCATCATCAGTTATTTTGCTCCCCAAATAGCAAAACTCCTTTACTACTTTAAGTGCCTCATTTCCTAATCCAATTCCCTCAGCATTACCCGACTTAATTCGACCACATTCCATTATACTCGTTTTGCTTTTGTTGATATTCATCTTATACTCTCCTTTCAAGACACTGTCCATTCCGTTCAACTGCTCTTCCAAGTCCCTTGCTGTCTCTGACAGAATTACAATGTCATCAGCGAACCTCAAAGTTTTTATTTCTTCTCCATGGATTTCAATACCTACTCCGAACTTTTCTTTTGTTTCTTCTATTGCTTGCTCAATATACAGATTAAATAAAATCGGGGATAGGCCACAATCCTGTCTCACTCCCTTCCCAACCACTGCTTCCCTTTCATACCCCTCGACTCTTATAACTGCCATCTGGTTTCTGTACAATTTGTAAATAGCCTTTCGCTCCCTGTATTTTACCCCTGCCACTTTCAGAATTTGAAAGAGAGTATTCCAATCAACATTGTCAAAAGCTTTCTCTAAGTCTACAAATGCTAGAAACGTAGGTTTGCCTTTCCTTAATCTTTCTTCTAAGATAAGTCGTAAGGTCAGTATTACCTCACGTGTTCCAACATTTCTACGGAATCCAAACTGATCTTCCCCGAGGTCGGCTTCTACCATTTTTTCCATTTGTCTGTAAAGTATTTTGCCGCTGTGACTTATTAAACTGATAGATCGGTAATTTTCACATCTGTGAACACCTACTTTCTTTGGGATTGGTATTATTATATTCTTCTTGAAGTCTGAGGGTATTTCGCCTGTCTCATACATCTTGCTCACCAGACGGTAGAGTTTTGTCAGGACTGGCTCTGCAAAGGCTGTCAGTAGTTCTAATGGAATGTTGTCTACTCCGGGGGCCTAGTTTCGACTCAGGTCTTTCAGCGCTCTGTCAAACTCTTCACACAGTATCATATCTCCCATTTCATCTCCATCTACATCCTCTTCCATTTCCATAATATTGTCCTCAATACATCACCCTTGTACAGACCCTCTATATACTCCTTCCACCTTTCTGCTTTCCCCGATTTGCTTAGAACTGGATTTACATCTGAGCTCTTGGTATTCATACAAGTGGTTCTCTTTTCTCCAAAGGTGTCTTTAATTTTCCTGTAGGCAGTATCTATCTTACCCCTAGTGAGATAAGCTTCTAAATCGTAACATCTGTCCTCTAGCCATTCCTGCTTAGCCATTTTGCACTTCCTGTCGATGTCATTTTTGAGACGATTGTATTCCTTTTTGCCTGCTTCATTTACTGCATTTTTATATTTTCTCCTTTCATCAATTAAATTCTATATTTCTTCTGTTACCCAAGGGTTTCTACTAGCCCTCGTCTTTTTACCTATTTGATCCACTGCTGCATTCACTATTTCATCCCTCAAAGCTACCCATTCTTCTTGTACTGTATTTCTTTCCCCCATTCCTGTGAATTGTTCCCTTATGGTCTCCCTGAAACTCTGTACAACCTCTGGTTCTTTCAGTTTATCCGGGTCCCATCTCATTAAATTCCCACCTTTTTGCAGTTTGTTTAGTTTTAATCTACAGTTCATAACCAATAGATTGTGGTCAGAGTCCACATCTGCACCTTGAAATGTCCTACAATTTAAAACCTGGTTCCTAAATCTCTGTCTTACCATTATATAATCTATCTGATACCTTTTAGTATCTGCAGGGTACTTCCATGTATACAACCTTCTTTCATGATTCTTGAACAAAGTGTTACCTATGATTAAGTTATGCTCTGCACAAAATTCTACCAGGCGGCTTTTTCTTTCATTTCTTAGCCCCAATCCACATTCACCTACTATATTTCCTTCTCTCCCTTTTCCTACTCTTGAATTGCAGTCACCCATGACTATTAAATTTTCGTCCCCCTTCACTACCTGAACAATTTCTTTTCTTCTATCTCATCATACATTTCATCAATTTCTTCATCATCTGCAGAGCTAGTTGGCATATAAACTTGTACTACTGTAGTAGGCGTGGGCTTCGTGTCTATCTTGGCCCCAATAATGCGTTCACTATGCTGTTTGTAGTAGCTTAACCGTACTACTATTTTTTTATTTATTATTAAACCTACTCCTGCATTACCCCTATTTGATTTTGTATTTATAATCCTGTATTCACCTGACCAAAAGTCTTGTTCCTCCTGCCACCGAACTTCACTAATTCCCACTATATCTAATTTTAACCAATCCAATTTAGTTTTAAGTTAATCTTATGTATCCTTCAACCGATACAGCATTGTTGCTGTCTCAGCGACTGACTGTTGCTACCAGCACCGCGGAATGATGGCAGTTTTTAATTTTCTCGTGAGTAATGGCAGTTTTCTGAAGTAAATGAAAACGGAGAAATCATTCACATGCAAGTGTTCATCATCGAAATGAGAGTGAATCCCTACTTTGTGCGCGACTTCCCACATGAGAAGCTCGCGTATCCCTACAGTTGCGAGATGAGATGCGTGTCCGTTCCCACATGGGAGTCACACTCCTAGTCGCTGGCCAGTTGTACCATTTTAATGGATCCGGAGTGTGCTGTTTCGTACTCCGCACATTCATGGATAGCCTTCTGATACAGCTGCCTCCTGCTTATGTTAACTTACATGAGACGGAGGCGAGTGTATGAGAAAACCTTACGGAAAACTCGTAAATAAATCGTCAAAACTATCTTTAAAACGTTTTTATCCAAGCCAGTTAACTCACGTGATACTGTTTTATTATGCTCACCTTATTATGCTCACCTGGATGACATGCGTTGTGCAGAATATGCGAAGCGGTAAAAGGGGAAACGTGTTGACACTCCATGGTTATGATGTTTGGAGTGGCTAGAAATAGCCCTCTCGATTCAAGCCTATATCTTAGTAATGTATGTAGAATTAGTGTATTGTATAGACCCAACAAACAAGATAACAGTATCATGTGTTTTGTATCGATGCGAAATATAAACTTAGTGTGAGAACCAGTTTTACTTTGTGGCAATGTGTCCCGCTGTTCTCCCTCTGATTCTAAAAAAAGCATTCGTCAAACGGCAACAGATAAAAAACGATGTGTCGAGGGCCTTTACACAATGGAGGAGGACCGCATCCAAGTCGAGAATTAATTCACTGAAAAGGCGATGAAAAGAAAAAGAAACTTGTGTCAGCGATATTATTCGGTCGTATCGCTGGGCAGCAGCGATAGCGAGAACGAAGGCCACCAAAGCTTTATTTTACGGTGCTTGACTGCGTTATACGCCCCTAGTTCTCGTATATGGACAAACACCACCCTTCATGCCATGCACCATAGACATGCAAAAACAGACGGCGCGTGCTTCAATCCCTGCTTGATGGTATCTGAAAGCAAATAGATCAGACAGTTGTAGTCTCTGTACCTGGAATCAAGAACTGATTTCGACAACTGATCTCGTTGTTGTATTAGTGTCACACATGCAGTAATTCAGTTAACCAAATTTCCCCAAGAGTCGCAGTATTAGTCCGATAACTATCCTTGTTACGTTTGGCTAGGTGTAACGACAGCAAACGTTTCAAACACTGTCCCGGCAATTCGTTTTTTACACAAACGATAGAATTGCAGTAATTCGACGATTTTCTGTTCTTGTTGAACTGTGGCTCATTTAGCTGGCCGTTTTCACAGGAGACCGAATATCGGTTTGACGGGAAGCACATGGTTTTCTGGCCATTTACTGAGGAGTACGTGTGATGTGTTTTATTATGCTTTGTGAAGTAATATCCGTGATGCCCGATTTTTACAGGGAATAAAAGGCTATGACTTCTCCTTAATCGAATACGGCTAACGATATAATATCGAGATAAGAAAGATGTGCCAGGATACGTTACTTGTAGAGGGAATTCATAATACTGGGTTAGAGATTAACGTTCTGTTGTGTCAAAAATTTTCGCCTTTCGTAGTGTTTTAGTTCTGACGACCGACGTAGCCTACATCCCTACTTTCATCGAAGCAAGGATTTTGGAATATGATGGCTGCGTAGCTCGTGCAGTCATTTAGCTCGAAATTCACCCTTTTGAAAGAGAGTGACCAAATGTTCCCCGGTGCTTCGTCACTGGGCAAACTGTAACCACTTATGTTACACGGGTGCTTCTGATGGTCGGCGAGCGCTCGCACCTGTAGCAGTGTCGACAACTCACCGCTGTAAACCCAGCCCCGGAAACGCGTATGGAGATGTAGTCACGTACCTTAGAACATTTACACATACAATTCCACACTGCGCGGTAGATCTCGTTGTGTGATACAAAGCCGAGTCGTCATAAGATGGACGCTGTCGTCGTGTTTAGTACGACCGACTCTGCAACGCCACATACGTGGCCCGTACAATTGACAGAGCTTTTCCTTACACCCTTCTCACTGAAACAAGCCCTAATACGCAATTAAAACATTTAAATTGTGTACATTTAATCGATCGTTAGGAACAGGGTGGTTTACAAGCGACAAACGTAGGGATTTCCTTCGCTTTATTTTCTGCTCGGCATTCGAATCGCGCAACCTCTGTTGCCAAAGTGGTTTCTTTCTGGTTGTTTCTTCCTCAGTGAAGTAGGACTGCGACATCGTTCACTCTCTGGCCTCGTACTTAAGCAGCACCGGAGTAGACTTGATGACGACAGAGGAGAAATCTGTCATTAGTAGCTACTCAATGGGAATCTGATGTGCGCGTTTGAATTCTACATGATAGAAAACTACTAGGAACTGAAGTGAACCTAATCTTTGAAAACCGTGACCAAATTATGGCAATGACAACTGCTATGCTACAACTACTGTCTACTATTAAAAACTTTACTTTCTGTTCAATACACTGACTTCATGTACGAGAGCGTGTCATATACGTTGCCTTTTGGTGAGAAGAAACTGCTAGCACCTATTTCTCCCGGCGCATTATCCTTATCATTGCTGGAAGTAGACGACAACGTTAGGCAGATTATGTTACTCTTGTGCCATAAGTATATGTTGAGACGAGAAAGAAGGAAACGGTATCACGTTATATAACGCTTTCTCATTCATTTTTGGTTGTTTAACATTAACCAAAGTAGGTGAAAAACAATTAGAATGAGAGACTTGAAATTCTGTTCAACGCACAAGAGAGGGTACATCTTGGTCGACAGGCAGGACTTCCTGGAAACAGATACCCTCGATGGGAGTAACAACAGAAGGTCGTTCCCACGTCGCCTGAATGGGGGACGTCAACGGAACAGATAAATTTAGGAGCGCCTCGGTTTTCTGCTGTTTAGTCATTGCAACACCAGAAGACTCAACGACTTCCCCACCTTTGTATGTTTCTGCAGGAGTTACTGCAGCTGTGGGAGGGATACTAGGAGAGACGCTAGCCACCTCAGCTTCCATTTTCGCACCAGCGACCCTGTTAGTAGTGCAGGAGTCAGCACTACAGGATGCAGCAACCAACAGACTCACTTGAGGGGGCGGTGTGTGAGGGGTAGATGTATCCGACTCCTCACTGTCCTGCACACAACGTCTCCCATGTTGCACTGTCTGCACTGCCAGTTTGGCAACAACAATTTCAGGGCTGTGCTGTGATGGTGAGACTGCAAAGTGTTGTTCCATTGCCCACGGAGAACAGGTGGCACCAACCTCGCGAGCTGTAGAAACGAGACCAGCCGACCCCAGTTTCCGATGCTGTTCAGAGGAGACCTTCAACAAAAATACCTCCCTCTGAACATTAGGTCTAAGGTTCGTTGCAGAGAAAGCACGTCCCTACTTGCCCTTATTCGTTGCATGAGCGCGTAATCAGAGATCTGTAAATGAGAAGGAATGTTTTGTTTGACTAGCATGTCCACTGAACGGATCCTGCTATAACATTACAACCAGTATTGAACGGACTAGCTTCGCAACGTACACCCCTCACACGACTATAAGAAAGAAATGTCAACTGTTGTCAGCTTCTTGCGGGAGATTAAATACTCAGACAGTTGTATACTTCAGTTCCTCGTTACCAGGAAGCAGCATACTTCTGGAACCATCTCAGTGCATAAACGGAACCTGAGAACATGGAGGCTAAAGCAACCTATCTATTTGTAGTTGATCCAAAAACTCAATGAAAAAGACATATCAGAATGAAAATAGACTGTATGAACCTGATCAGATGTTTCATGAATTCAGCCAGTTGTGAATCTCCAAAGACCCAGGCTGGAAGGAACCAGTGGGTTTGTCGATACTGAAGCTGTCTTTACCTTTTCCCAGAACACCCATGGCCGATATTATGGGCGGACTACTCTGTTATCAGTGGACTCACACAACAACTGACACTAACGTCCTGACGACGATGTGCTTCACACGACGACACGAAAGACACCGAGAGAAAGCTGTCCAGGTGCGCGCGTACTGTGGTGAGGCAGTAAACTGGCGACCCTCCCACCTGGCGCTCGATGCGGAACTACCCCTGGACCAAGGCTGCAGAAATATCGCAGAAGAATCTGTATCTTATGACATCACATTTGAAACTCAGATTTCTCTGGTCACGCTGTTGCAGTGAAGCTTTCACGAGTTCCTAGATGACTAATGACACTACTAGCCTGTAGAGTGTGGCAAACTCATGCTTTGGCAAACAGTTTCTCCAAACAATATTCCACAAATATTTCTTTTGTGCACGTTTGTGTGCGTGTTCCAAGCGAGGTATACAGCTAGGGTGCCTGACATTCCCTCACTATGACCATACGCGGAATGTCGACAGAAACCACAAACGTGTAGCAATAGCCGTGGTATATTCGGCGCCGCGTTTACGAGAGGTAACGATGAAATCGCGGTCCATCTTAGCAGATTTAAATTTTTGTGCTTTCGGCAAACCACTGCAGACAACCAGCGTGGCTTTTCCATGAACACGGGTTCTCTTGATTCTTGCCCCCATCCTTGTCTAGTCAGAAACCATGTCACTGTTCGAATGGTCTCGATGACAAGAGAACTTTAAAGCTCAAACTTTCCTCCTTTTCTTCAGGAACAAATCTCGCTGTTTCGTTCGATACCTGTCACAGGCAATATGGTTTCGCTGAAGTAGCTACACTTAGTAATCCGTATATCAGCTGAGGGTCCTGCTCAAACTAAGTATACGAGAGCTTAGATTATGTAAGGGCCTGTGGAGACATGTCGGCTGATGCAGACGACCCCAGTTTTCTAAAAATATATATTAGTGCCCAAGAATGTCCATCTCCGCCTTAACCGTTAGTTTACGTCTGCCACTTCCCTCAGACAGCCCCTACTGGCCTATTCTATGTCAACATCAAGAATTTGTAGTTCCAGTAGGACTGAGGCACGCCTTACGGTGCTGGACAATCGACAGTAGACATTCATCTGATGTTTGGAGGGGGTGTCATAGGAATATCGGCGACACTCCAGGCCCTGGAAAATGAGACAAGGCAATTTCCAGCTTAGCAGGTGTGGAGTACACTACAAAGATCCAATTCTCATGTTTGATCGGTAAATGGCTACAGAAGTATTCGTCTGTTGTATAATTTTCCTGTACCATTTGTATGTGCAGATTTCATGTTAGTTTCCAGTCAATGGTTAGTCCTGTGCATTTTAGTGAGTTACTAAACTGGATAGGATGGTTTCATGAGGCAGTAGTTGTGGGGGTGAAAAGCGGCGATTTGTCATATTCAATTGTACGGATCTTGGTATGGCTGGTTTCAAGGTGTCTTTGGTTGCACCTGGTTGAGGTGGGGTCGTCAACAGATTGGAGGAAACGAGCAGGGTGATTGAACCCACCCACTCCTACCATTTCCATAAAGAGTACATTTTTTTGTCAGCTTATCCACTAACTCAATATTAGCAAATTCGTCATCTCTGCAGCTCTTACCATTCTGTGTGTGTGTGTGTAGAGGGTGAGGGACTAGTGTCTGTGCCCCTAGAACAGCATTGCACAGTTCCTCGTCTGCAGCATAGCGACGTGCAAATGCATGTGCCTCAATGACTCCCCATCACGTGTTGTCAGGTCTGGTGAGGTCAGGACTTCTTGGTGGCCATTTCAAAGGAGCCAGTGTTGCTGATGAGCCACGACCTGTCCAACAAATTGAGAAATTGTTCTATGTACACTTGTATTCGCAAGAGTAGCACGCGGCTAGAAATACTAAACAGCAACAACTGTGTACTGGCCTGCACCCTTTCCAGGAGGATATTGCAGCACCGACAGGCGTTACTCAGCCGGCCCACTGTTTCCGTGCTGACAACAAGACAGCGTCCCTGCACTCCGCGCAGCCGCTACGACACTGCCGTCGCGCTGCCGTCAGCTTCTTCTCGACTAATTTTCTTGACTACCACGTGGCAAGCTCACAAGCCCTCTCACTGCGCTCTCAGTGTGGTCTGCTAGCGTCGGTGTGATGGTGTATAACGTGGTCAGGTGCTGGGCTAACACTGATTCAGACGTATATGTGATTTCAGTCTTTCTCGGCGTATTCCACTGATGAATTCTGTAAGTAGGCTGTTTATGTTTTCTTTATGTAAGTAGGCTATGTAAGTAGGCTGTTTATGTTTTCTTATCGGCAACGTTACGTAGCGCTCGGTATGACAATCACTGGCTGTGCTGTGTGCAGTCTGTGGCTAGTTTGCATTGTTGTCTGCCATAGTAGTGTTGGGCAGCGGCAGCTGGATGTGAACAGCGCGTAGCGTTGCGCAGTAGGAGGTGAGCCGCCAGCAGTGGTGGATGTGGGGAGAGAGATGGCGGAGTTTTGAAATTTGTTATACTGGATATTATGAACTACTATATATATTATGATTATTAAGGTAAATACATTGTTTGTTCTCTATCAAAATCTTTCATTTGCTATCTATCCCTAACAGTAGTTAGTGACTTCCGTAGTTTGAATCTTTTATTTAGCTAGCAGTAGTGAGTGGCGCACGCTGTATTGCAGTAGTTCGAGTAACGAAGATTTTTGGTGAGGTAAGTGATTTGTGAAAGGTACAGGTTAATGTTAGTTAGGGCCATTCCTTTGTAGGGATTTCTAAAAGTCAGATTGCTTTGCGCTAAAAAAATATTGTGTGTCAGTTTAAGCACAGTCTTGTATAAATTTTTCTAAGGGGACGTTTCATATGTCGACCCTTAGCCGAGGATACCTCACTGGAATCTTCTGATTTTTTCTTGTAGTTTGTGTAATTAGTGTAGATTTTGTTTATTGCTAGCGCGTAATCGTAGAGAGAATCTCCTTTGTCGTTGCAGCCTTTCATTGTTGTACTGTAAAACACTTGTGGCATGCATGTAGATTTGCACCAAGTATTTCGCAGCTGCGCTTGCAATTAACTACATATTATTTTCAGTGCTATGTTAATGTGTTCTCTTATTTTTGCTCTTCAAATTGTGCTTTTCTGTGTAGTCGTGTGAAATATTGTGACAATAATGGCGTGTGAAAAACGTAATACTAGGCTCCAAAGTAAACTGAGAAATGACAGTGAAGACGAAAGCAGTGTGTTAGCGCCACCGTGTAATGAATTAACTAATGTTCAACATAGTAATTTGGTAATTGTGCATAGGGAAATGGAGCGGGCGGCAAACAATGGCGTAGGCAGTGAAACAATTAGTGAACAGGGAAGCATTATCGATCGATCGGTCGGCAACAGCTTGCCTCAGGAATCCGAAATGACAGGACACAATCTTGCAAATACTGTAGATTCAGGTTTTGCGTCCTCGCCGTTTTCTCAAATTAGTCAAGACACATTTTCTGCTTTTCAAAATGCGAATATTGGCGGTTCAAATGCATTTCCGAATAGCACTGAGGAACATGTTTCAGACACCAGTGCATTGTTATTACAATTAATGCAACAAATGGGACAAAAGCTTCAAAAGTTAGACACAATGGAACAAAATCTTCAAAAGTTAGACACAATGGATCAAATCTTCAAAAGTTAGACTCAATGGAACAACGCCAGAGGCAAACACAGCAACAGTTAGACACACTGGAACAAAAGCTTCGAAAGTTAGACTCAGTGGAACATAAGCTTGAACAAACACGTGAAGATTTAACTACTGAGTTACATAACATTGAATCGAAATGTCAAAAAGTCTGTAATGACGTAAAAAAACAAATTTGTGAGCATTTTCAACCTATTTTTTCGCGGCATGAAAATGCATTACAGAATCACGAAGCAGCCATACAAGAACTGCAAACCATTGTTCATGAAAATCATGAGACCTTGCAAGCTAAAATTGACTCAGTTGCATCTACCGATTTGGTTACACAACTTTCAAAAACTCAAGAAAACTTAAAGGACACAGTAGATACTCTGAAAATTGGTTCAGAAAGACACATGGAGGAAATTAGTTCATTATCTGAGAAAGTAGTTGAACTTTCGGATCAGCTAAATAATTTATCTACGAAGGTAGATGATAATCTGAATGACACAAAACCGGTAGTCTTTAATGACACAGAAGAGTGCGAACAAATTAGGAAACTGAAACAAAATCTGAATCAAATTAATACGCAACACCAAAGAGAAATCCGGGAAGTACAAGATCAGCTGACTCAGGTAATACAAGAATTACGCATTTCTGAGGACACTCGCGCCCCAATATGGGAAGAGGGACATAGAAATACGGAACAGCCACAAAATAATAACACAGGGCACTTCGGAAATTATGAAAGAAATTGGCAAGGTACACCGAATTTTGAGATGGAACCGCCGAAACGATGTAACAATGACCGTCATGTGACTTTCTGACATGATGATTTTGACTATAAGCTGTTCATTACTACACGTAAATTCAAAACATTTAAGAATTCTGGCAACGACATTCATCCACAAGCATGGCTTCATCAATTTTCTCATTGTTTTCCTCCCAACTGGTCATTGGAGCACAGGTTAGAATTTATGTGTGGCTACTTGGAGAATGAACCAGCTGTAAGAATGCGATCGGTCATTCACGATTGTCACAGTGAAGGAGAATTTTATCATGCCTTCCTCTCAGCATATTGGTCTCAAGCTACACAAGACCGAGTAAAGCATAGCATCATAATGATGAAACATTTCGAACAATCTGAATTTTCCAGTCTTGTGAAATATTTTGAAGACATGTTGCACAAGAATCAGTACCTGTCAAACCCATACAGCCCCTCAGAACTCATCCGCATTTGCTTACTCAAATTACCTGAACATTTACGACATATTATTTTGACAGGACGGTGCAAAGACGACATTGAAGCCTTTCAGGGACTGTTACAAGAACTGGAAATTGACACTGACAATCGCGGAACGCGAAAACAGGGAAACAATTACAGATCACATCCGTCACAATTCCGCGATGACAGAAATAATATACGGCAAGGCTATTTTTTCAATGTAAATCGTGACCCAAACAGACACCACCCGTTTGACAACCACTGGCAGAGTAATAGTTACAGAGAAAGATCGCATTTCCGTAGTAATGAATATGACAGAGACAATCATAGAAACAGACAATATGGTAACCAGAACTATTATTATCAACGGAGACAGAATAATTTCAGACGCAACAGTTCAGCGGGCAGTTACGATTCAGGGAGAAATTCTCCACGACGTGACCGACAAGAAAGAAACTGTGGGATCTACCGACATGACGACAGACGATATAATCATAACGGCAGACCTGAATTTTATCAGAACTGGCGGGATTCAAATAGAGCAGGGCACTTTCGACAACGTGAATTTGTAGAAGCTAGGTCTCCTAATCCCAGTAACGACGCGCGCCAACAAAGAAACAGACAATGACTTGCACTGCAGGCAGCCACCTGCGCCCGCTGGCTCAGGGAAAAATAACATAGACGCTAACCTTGAGAAAAATTTCAGTATTCTTTACCGACGTATACCACATGATAATTGCGTTAAAGTTGAAACTCTGCATACTAAGAAGAGCAAAGGTTTACACCACATTTCACATGTAAAACCGTTTATTGAAAGATAATCTGCTTTTTAACTTTGTCTTTGCCATAAAACGTTTCACTTCACATTTCTAGTATGCATTGTCAGACTTAGAAACTGTTACCATGCAACAATGTTTGAAGTTAAATATCCAGTCAAGAACCAATTAAAACTGGATATTATGAACTGCTATATATATTATGACTATTAAGGTAAATACATTGTTTGTTCTCTATTAAAATCTTTCATTTGCTAACTATCCCTATCAGTAGTTAGTGACTTCCGTAGTTTGAGTCTTTTATTTAGCTAGCAGTAGTGGCGCTCGCTGTATTGCAGTAGTTCGAGTAACCAAGATTTTTGGTGAGGTAAGTGATTTGTGAAAGGTACAGGTTAATGTTAGTTAGGGCCATTCCTTTGTAGGGATTTCTGAAAGTGAGATTGCGTTGTGCTAAAAAAATATTGTGTGTCAGTTTAAGCACAGTCTTGTATAAATTGTTCTAAGGGGACGTTTCAATTCTTCTCGGGTTATCAGCTGAGTGGTGGCGTGATGTTCGCCAGAAGATGATGGGTACTAAACTCATTGAAACGTTGCGACAAGACGACGCCACCCCTCAGCTGATAACCCGAGATGAGTTCATCACTGATTATTAACAAGTAGTTCCTACTCAATATTTACAAAAAATTCATGTCGTCCAACCCATTCTTTTCTTTAAAAAATGTGATCATTACAATACTCTTCATTAAATATTAATCCTGATCCAGTATTGATGGCAACTAGGGGTGATAGAATGACGTCAAATTTAAGATTATGACAATTACGACATTAGTGAAAGTTACTGCTAAAACTAGCTAACCGCTTAACATTAAAATTTAAATCCCAAAATCCCTCTTAATAATGTGTATAGTAAACCCTTAACAAAATATATAATCACAAGTTGACATCGACTTTCAAAGCATTTTTCATAGAAAATCAGTTTAATATCAGAAATTATAATTCACAGTGTAAATGACGTTGGGACTCCTACACAAGTTTACACCAATAACTTTCACTCGTTGCACAATTTAAGATTTACTCAACTACTGTTCGGAAGTAACAGTCGTCATATTTCTTTTCACTCCTGTACTGTGTGAACTTCTTGGTGATATATTAAAAACATAATTAAATTCGCATGACGAAATCTCTCTTTCTTTAACGCTGTGTGTTGTGCCTCTATCGAACTTTATACGGTAGACCGCTTTTCTCCCCTCTGTTGCCCATCTGAATGCGTGTATTTCCCTTTAGTGTTTGGAGTGAAGGGGGAACTCCACATTCACGCTCACGAGAAAGCCGAACAAGAAGTACGAGCTGGTCGCACAGGGCAAGATATGAAAAAAGTATAAACTTTCACTCGCTGACAAACATAGGAAAAAGTGCCAGTGTGTTACAATATGTTTAAATGACGTTCAAGGCTTCATTTGACGAGTTGGCGCATAAAATCATGCCCATTAGCGTACATTCAATTGCTTTTCTTCATGATCAGACCCAGCCTTCGATATGTCGTCAAGCATGTGTTAGCAACCCCTGGACTCGTACATCCACAGTGTATATTCTAATACGGGGAGACATTTTAACTGAAAGTCGCTTGTCCAGTGTCTGCCGACAAATACCTTGTTGCAGTGTGTATGTTGTTCAGAAATACGATGCTGTGTTTCTTCGAACATGCATGCATGCATATATGCATGTATGTCAAGAACAACATTGCATTGTACTTCTGAAGAACACAGCAAGTGCATTTTTATACTCTCGTCAAAGGAAAAAACTTTGACCAAAATTTTAGTCACACTCTTTACATTGTGTAGATCCTGTGGGACACGTCCGGGTTGTCTGAGGGAAAGTTTGTATAGTCCTTTGTAATCAACAGGCCTAGTAATCATAAACAAATTAACTTGTACATCAGAATGTAACCTATAGATGCTAATATTTGTAAGTAATGCTTTTAGGTGTACTTAATGACATAAATAATTTTTGATACCTCCAACCGTTCAGTGCTTAGCTTTTCCGATGTTTATGTAATACCACACAATTCCTTCCGTTACGATTCTTTGATACTCGAGGATATATCCTACAAATCGATTCCTCCTATTTGTCAGATTGTACCAGTACTGATTTCTATTAGTTCGACCCAATACTTCTTCATTACGTATTCGATTTAGCCATCTTATCTTCAGCTTTGTTCTGTATATCATTTCAGATGCTGAATCGATGAGAGCATGACAGCTTTTTTCCGCTTGCCAACGCATGGAGGGCATGTGGGCTAATGTTGCAAGGCCAGACCGTCTGCCAGTCACCTGGACTGGTCCCCTTCTAGCGTTAAAAGGTTTTTTTGGCTTTTAACATTTAACCAAATATAACATTGATGTTGATAATTCATGGCAATGTTTGCCGACAAGATAAAGAATGCAACCTTTTAACACTAGATTGCGTACTCACGGCAGTTCTCCTTGGCCGTTTCTTGGTACGACTTGGAAAAAGAGAAAAATTAATGAATGATCGATGATGCGTCGGTTCTCGATTGTGTTTAGGAGACGTACGGATTGATTGCGTGAAAATAGTTTCTCAAATGACCTCTTAACCCGGATTGCTTTCACGCAATCAGACTCTTCAATGAAATTACCTAAGGGACCTACTTGAATAATAAAAAAATTGGAAATGAATGCAAAACAGTGAAATTTTGCAGAAAAAGTTGTCAGATCGTAAATTGAGCACGTTAATGGTCTCCCAAATACAATCGACACACCGCGATAAAGAGCGAACCTGTAACAAAGTTCATTTAAACATAAACATTATTTGTGGTTAATTTAAAGAAAAGAATAAGCATAGATTTTCTGTACAGTGGAGGAAAAGTATATTCTCAATGAAGAAAGGCGTTAAACTATAAACATTACCAAATTTACAATGAATACAAAACTTACATTTTTATGTTTTTCTCATACATGGAGCAGTCCAACAATCGCTGCTTCTGTATGTGTGATATTTTGTAAAAATTAAATGTCCTGGCGTGCGCGTAAGTATTTTTTTTATCGTCACTAGGTTTACAAAAGCGTTTTTGTTTTCTTGGTGATAACGTGGTTTTCCACACCAAACGAAATATAACTTGTAGCGGTGCTACACAACACGTCTTAACAAGTCGGCAACCAAACATCAAAGGTAATGAAGTACATATTAACATATCGGCGACCAGAAGTACAACTAACTATAAAGACTCTAGAATTTTCCTAACAAATGATAAATTGTTCTTTCTTCTGTTTCGCAGCTTCTTGCTATCAAGCGCTGCGGCAATGATTTTAAATATCTGCGCCCAGAGAGTCATAGTGTTTAAAAGTACCTTTTAAATGCTGGCCGCGCGTCTTGGTATAGGCGCACATTATAAACAGATTTTGTTTCTTTACTCTCGCGTTGTCATGCTTAGTATCATTACTAACTGCAGCTCGATGGCTATCCTTTCCTCATATGCAAAATGTCTGAAATCCAATAATATCACATTGCTTCCCGCGTGAGGAGCGATGACTCCGTCAGGATCATCGAGACTCACGCGTAGTCGTGATATTATTGCTTTCGAGGAACAAGTTAGTATTACTTGCAAAAATTCTTTACAATCGATTTTACACATTACATCAAGCAAAGTGGTTAACATACAGAGTATCAGGTAAGTATATTCGTACGACTGAAATTGATAGTAATTTGTCCATAGGGTAACTACATGACAATTGAACTGTGCCCTTTCTAATGTATTGTACAAGAATAACAAATGTTCATTTCTCGATAAAAGATAATGAAATTAAGATAAAGAGACACATATATAGATACACTATACATGGCATAATAAATATATAAAAAAAAAAAACAAAGAAATAAATTACTTGACTTCGCAGGAAGTCTGGGTGCTGTGTGCACTCGTGGAAAAAATATGTTACAAAAAATTGACATTCTTGTTTTACAGTGACATATTACAGGAATATTTTTGTCGTTGTTTCGTCGAAGATTTCTTGCAGTAAATACGTAGCACTTTACTTATTTGTGGCTTTTATGACCTGAAAAAAAAAAATGTTTCACTACACTTGGGTAGGTATGAGTTGCACTGGGAGTGGTAGAACTTCGGGTATAAATGATAGCACTGCACTTGAGTGGGGAAATTGATTACACTTTCACAGTGGAGGAAAAGTAGGGCATCACTTTCACTGTGGAAGTTGGAGTAGTTGTCGGGGTGTGATGTTGCGTTGGAAATACGTCGTGGGTCAGGAACTGGAAGACTGATTCTGCAACATGTTGAGCCGTATGGTGGCGGTCTCTATTTCACTTGACACTTGTCCGTGCTTCCATTTATGTTTTCGTACATGAAAAATACAGAAAAAAATTTGTATTAGAACGTGCTTACTTTCTAATAACTTAGTCTAAAAGAAAATTGGGTTAGGTAAGGATAACAATTGTTTATGTACATAAGGTCTCATTCTCTTAGGAATGCTTAGTTCTCATATTTATCTATTTTCCTGGTTTTATTTGGTTCGACACGCTTTCGTCATTACTCGGCCTGGTCAGTAAATTCGGTAGCAATTGTGAAAATCGTGCTTAAGACTCTTCCGATTAGTGTCTTTATAATTTCACAAGGTACATGAGTGCTTAATTCATTGCTTTATCATATTTTATTTTGAATGCATTTCAAACACATTTGGCATCCGCGCTCGTTGTGCAAAGAAAAATTGATTGTAGAGCGCTCAGCGTACACAGTGTTACGTCCGTTGGTCACAATCACGTGATAATAACTTGACAGTTCCACAACGCTAGCAGCAGTATTCTGCGAGAAGCAGAGCGTTTGGTGTCTACTAGCCGTGGTGTGAGTTTTTACACAGTTTTTCGTCGACTCTGGATTACGGAAGCAGCCAGATGCGGCGACTCCCGCAGCTGTTTCCAAGAATGTGTCCGTGGAAAGGCGTACAGTACCGTTTGTGGTAAGTACAACACTTATTCACTTTCACTCTTCGGCTTTCTACGTCGCGGTTTCGTGGTACAAGTACTTATAACATTACTTCACACGCGGTATTTTACACGTGCCCTTGGAGTCATCACCTTTTCAGTTCACACTTTATTATTAATTCGTGTTCACATTTATTTGGTCGTCATGTTAAGGTTCACACGCACCACTTTTATACGTGTCCGTTAATTACTTGTCTATAGTCGGTTCACACGCAGCAGCACATACGTGTCCATTTATTACTGACTGCATTATTACTACAAAGTACAGTTAACATTTAGTAGACATATCATGTCTAAAATTATTTACAAAGAAATATTTAGTCTCTGTGACTACAAGGCCTGACGAAAAGCGTGTCTCTTGTTCGTAGTTTGTGCTTCCAAGGCACTTTAGGTTTACACTTTGTTCGAAATCTTGTTATTCTTTTCTTTTTACAATAGTTACTCTTTTCGCAAGTTCAGCTCCTTTATTTTCTCTCTATTACGTCGTTAGTTTGAAGACATAGTCAATGTGGCTTCGTTTACGTGATGAACAGTTCGTGTTCAAACTACCATTAGGGTAATTGGGAAGCTTGGTGTTCCCTGTCGTGCAATTGCACATAACAAATCTTAATTGAACTCGCAATTTGCGAAGAATAAGCATAGCCCGTCGACAACCAATGTGTCACGACTATCCATTCGTATAGCCTGCATGTATCAATCATGCAACCAGCTCGTAAAATTCACTTCTCTACTGGATAAGGTAGGATGGTAAGGATACTGGTTAGAGGAAAACACAAAAGACTTTTATGGAGTGAAGAGATTTGAAGACACAGTGTTAATGACGTATGATATGATGAGCTTAACATAAATTATTATCACCTTAGTTTTTCATGACAAATAGTATAATTAAATCGATACAGTAGTTTCAGTGTCATCTGATCCAGCTCTCTAAACAATTTTCTATGCATATCTAAAATTACTTAAACCATGCATTAGCAGTGAACTGTGTCTGTTAACTATCTTCTGTTCCATGTATCGTAAAATTGTTTTCTAAAAAAAATCGTCGTATCTCGAGGACCTGAAATAGATATTTCTAGTACTAAACTAATTTATTTATAAATGATCTTTGTATTTCAGCTGCACTGTGCCGTAAAATTGTTATGAGCGTATACGGTTTTCTCCGTATTATAATAAAATAATTGAGTTGCGCACTTCTTTCCTGCTACCTGGATCGTTATTGACTTACTTGATTCTTATATGCTAAGCTGCTGCTTTTTGCCTGCTGCGTTTCATAGGTGGTCTCATAAAATTTGTTGTCGCACACTCCTTATGCATAACATAACATTTACCTCATTAGAGTAAGCGACCTTGACAATTTATTTTATTTTATTTTTTTTTTTTTTTTTTACCTACGAGCAATCATTCTGGTCTGAATGATCATTTTAATTTATTTCATTCAAGAGGAGAGAGCTTTTTGCTATACTTAAAACCAGTGGTAGCAGGTGGCACTTAGCACGTCACTACTATAATATATGTCAGCTCTTTCGGCTGTGGCCGTTCATGGCTCAATTAAGTTAAAACTAACTTACATCTAAGGCAAATCTTGCTCTCCTACAACAAATGTGTTTTACTTAAGGTACTCATATAAATTACTTATCTTGTTGTGGCAGGTCGACAGGGTGTTAGTCCTGTGCACTACTCTTACATACGTTGGTACTTCACACATAGTATGACAACTTATAGTGTGTGTGTATATTTTCTTTTAGCAGCTTAACTTAACAGATATTTTCAATGGTTGACTCGGTATTTCTTCAAGTCTGCGTGATGAAACACTCCTTTTATTCGTCCAGATACAGGGTCAGCTAATAGATAGCAACCAATGTGCGGCTTTCTTAAGATAATATATGGTCCTTCATACAAGTGCTGCCACTTGCGATTCTTATGATGAATCAGAGATGGCTTGAAGTGGGTCTTTAATAGCACTCGTTCATTTATACGATACGATAAGACTTTGCTAATGTGTTTGTCATGCGCCTTTTTTCTTAGGTTGGCATGAGTTGTTAGATATGAGAGCTTGTTGGTTCCGCAGCTTCCCCGTGGAGGCCTAAAGAAGCTGCTAATGGTTTTCCGACTGGGGTGGAACTGAAATGTCAGTTATTTTTATTTGACTAGTATTTTGCGACCTACCAGGTCGAAAATTTGCGTTCGTATCCCATACGACTTGTGCATCTGTTGATTGCGTGTTATTTGACATCGCGTTTGGTGCTTGGTTCGCCTGTGTGTAAAAAATAGTCGGATTTCCTTGGCTATTATAACCGGCGGTGTCAGGAAAAGCATCCGACGAATTGTCCTGACTATTGTTCCTGAACTGTTGGTTGGGTTGGTGAGAAAATGTTGCATTTTTCGGTTGTGAAAAATTTATTTGCTGAGAGGGAGTGAAGTGACTCGGCTGACTGTACTGTTGTGGATTGTTATAATTGTTCCATTTGTTTCCCTTGTGACGATTTCCATTATTCGTCTTGTTGTTCTGGTACTGGTAATTACCGTTTGATCTATCGGTGAATTACCGTATTGTTGCTGTGTGTTTTGATAAATCGGATTATACGTATTGTGGTGTGGATGTTTGTTATATTGTTTTCCATTACGGCGGTTGAAACTGTTATGATTGCCGTAAGGCTGAGCGTTTGGTTGTCCCGTGTTATGTTGGTACGACATTCCATTGACACTGTTTGTTATGTGCTGCTGCGGAGCGGGCGGTCCATTATTATAATTATTCCGCGCGCTCGCACGCACATCCTCATAGATCATATCCAAATTGTCAAGAACAGAAAGAAAGGCTGCTAGGTCTTCTTCACTCACATTAACTAGTTTTTCTCTTATTGACACAGGAAGTTTTGACTTTAAGATCATGATTACATCTTTGGTTGAAATGGGCGTGTCCCAATACTGAATTTTACGTAGATATTTTTCAAAATAACGTCTCAAACCTCCTCCTTTGGTGTTGAAAGGTTAGGCGTTGTAAACCGCTTTTCGGAGTCTTTGTTGTATACCTGAACTCCAGAATTTATTCAAAAAATGCTTTTCAAAATCTGCATAGGTGTGACATTTGTTTATTATATCTGTACCCCAAATTGATCCTTCACCGTATACATAGCCTAAGATGAACTGTATCCGCTGCCTGTCGTTCCATGATTCTGGAAAAGCGCCTGTGAATGATTTTAGATATACCATGGGATGTATATTTCGTTTTTCAGGTATAAAAGGCTGAAAAACTCTGTGTTTTAGCACACTCTCGTCTCGCATTAGTTCAACGAGTGTTAGTTGATCGGCATGACTACGTGACGTAGAAGTTTCGTCACGCGTATTATTTACTGTTGGTGAGAATTGTACCTGACACTCGGGATATTGACGACTATCGTGTTCTGGCGGTAGCGAATACTCACTTTGATTGTCACCTTGCAATTCCGTAACTTGTCGTCTCAGTTGATCTATATCATTGCTTAGCTGACGTTTCCATTCCGGAAGATCGTGGCAAAATGCTCGTCTGATTTCGCCTAATTCACTGGTTAAAGTGTCACCAGAAGTACCGGGAGCGGTTAAGATTTCTGCTGTAGCAGATTTAACCGTACCCTATAGTTCAGCGTGTACCTTGCTGACAATGTACTGTTCTTTGGATTGCATCCACTCTTCAAATTCCCTATTAAGTGTATTGCTTATACCGGTGTTGACATCTGCGATCTTTTTGTCAATATTGACATCGGATATTTGCTGAGCAAGGTCTTCGACTCGCTCGCCAACGTGGTTGACACTTTCTGTCAATTGGCTTACTCTCTTTGAAACATCACTAATGTTTCAAAGAGTCACTCGCAGTTGATTTACACACATCTATTTGGGCCTGCATATCTATGAACTTTCTACCAATATTGGTCTCGGCGGATTCCACCATCGAAAGAACACTATCAATTTTTGCGTGTACGCTTGCGTTTAGCTCGCTTGCGTAAGCAGTGGTAATGGCTTTAATTTTTTCCTCCATGGTGTCATTCGATTTTTTGATTTGTGCTTGGATGTCGGTAATAACAGAATTTATATTGTTCATTCGCACTTGAGTGTCCTCTACCCTTGATTCTAAACTGTTGAACCTGCTGTCACTTTGGTTTGCTAACTGACTGATTTGCGTTTCAATATTGTCACTTTGGTTTGTCAACTGACTGATTTGCGTTTCAATATTGTCACTTTGGTTTGTTAACTGTGCCATTCGAGTGTCAAGATTACCCATGTTTGCTTCAAAACTGGTTTTCATATCAGCAAACAATTTTAGTATATCTGACAGCGAGCATTCACGTGACTGCGACGCGGTCTGTGGCACCGACAGCTCACGTGTCGCTTCGTCCTGTGTTGTTCCCTCACTACGAGATTCAGGTTTGTTTACACCCGCGCGCGGTCTAAGTTGCCTTGGTTGCTCATCAGCCATCATAAATTTAAAGTAGTTACACTGCACGAGCTAGAAAAGATAATTTTTTTTTAAATTATGATTTTCACTTGTCAGGTGCGCCAAGGATTTCGCGTCCTCATTTCTCAGATATTGCTTGCGCGTTATAAACAATTGAAACTCTGACACACGAAAATGCCAATATGGCAACGAGAGAGATAAAATAAATGAAAAACACTTATAGAGCACTGAAACTGGCGGCCATTGTGATTTACTAAAATGCACAACAATGGAATTCTTGCTAACTATTTCTAACTATTGTAAGCGAAATGATGTGATAGAGGCGGATCTAATAGCAAAAGGAAACAGAAATTTGGAAATTAAATTGCTTGAGGAAAAGGAAAAAAGCGTAGAGAGTGAATGTCACGAGCCGACTGAATGCTCGGTACGCAAAGCTTCAAACGTAATGAAACATCGTACTCACATTACCTTGCGCGCTGCTATTTATTGCTGTTGTGGATTCTTGCTGCGATTTTCTGCATATGCGTCCTTTTTTTATCACTGGTTTTGGCTTCCAATTTTCTCCAGATGGTAGCATGAAAATAAAAAGAACAAATTAGTTTTTTAGTTAGGTCCCTGTTCGGGCGCCACATCTAGCGTTAAAAGGTTTTTTTTTTTGTTTGGTTTTTCAGATTTAACCAAATATAACATTGATGTTGAAATTTCATGGCAATGTTTGCCGACAAGATAAAGAATGCAATCTTTTAACACTAGATTGCGTACTCACGGCAGTTCTCCTTGGCCGTTTCTTGGTACGACTTGAAAAAAGAGAAAAATTAATGAATGATCGACGATGCGTCGGTTCTCGATTGTGTTTAGGAGACGTACGGATTGATTACGTAAAAATAGTTTCTCAAATGACCTCTTAACCCGGATTGCTTTGACGCAATCAGACTCTTCAATGAAATTACCTAAGGGACCTATTTGAATAATAAAAAAAAATTGGAAATGAATGCAAAACAGTGAAATTTTGTAAAAAAAGTTGTCAGATGGTAAATTGAACACGTTAATGGTCTCCCAAATACAATCGACACACCGCGATAAAGAGCGAACCTGTAACAAAGTTCATTTAAACATAAACATTATTTGTGGTTAATTTAAAGAAAAGAATAAGCATAGAATTTGTGTTACAAACACATTAATGAGAATTTTTGCGAAGGTAATTAAAAACAAACTGGAAAAAAATTTTAGAACCCAAGGAGAACAATGTGGATTCACGGCTGGGAGATCATGTGTAGACCATATTTTCACATTACGAGAGATTTTGGAGAAACATAGGGAAAAATCAAAAAATATAGGATTAATTTTCATAGATCTAGAAAAAGCATATGATACTGTTCCAAGAAAATTACTTTGGAGAGCACTACATATGGCAAACATAAACCCTCCCTTGATTAAAATAATACAACAGATGTATAAAGATAACATTTGCCAAGTGAAAGTTGGTAATAAACTTTCACAGAAATTTAGAACAAGCAAAGGCCTTTTACAAGGCTGTCCCATGTCACCATCATTATTTAAAATCTATATAGATATTAGCCTTAGAACATGGTCTCGTAAATGTAATAGTATGGGATTAGAAATAAGAGATGGAGTTTACCTACATCATTTATTATTTGCTGATGATCAAGTAGTCGTAGCACAAGATGGAGAGGATGCTAACTATATGTGCAATCAACTAGCAGTAGCATACAAAACTTGGGGTTTGAAGATTAATTACCAAAAAACAGAATACTTGACTAATGATTCAGATGAGCTATACATTGAAGGAAAGAAAATCAAAAAGATAAACACTTTCTGTTATTTAGGATCCATCTTAGAAATCGAGGGAAAATCAGAGTCAGAAATCAATAAAAGAATTAGTAGCGGACGGAGGGTCATTGGGATGCTTAACTCAGTCTTATGGAGCAGGAATGTAATGAGCAGAACTAAAAAACTAATATACAAATCCATATTAGAGAGTGTGGTTCTGTATGGAACAGAGACCTGGACAATTAACATGAAGCACATTAAAAAATTACAAGCTTTAGAGATGGACTTTTGGAGAAGATCGGCAAGAATCTCCAGGAAAGAAAAGATAAGGAACACTGAAGTAATAAGGAGAATGGAAATAAAAGAAAGAATATATGACGTAATGGATAGGAAGAAATTACAGTGGTACGGGCATATACGACGAATGGAGAAAACCAGAATACCAAAATTGATACTGGAGTGGGAACCGGAGGGGAGAAGAAGAAGAGGACGACCTATGACAACCTGGCTCCAACATGTACAGCACACAATGAGGAGAATGGGCGCAGAGGAAGAGGACACACAAGATCGAAACACCTGGAGAAATATTTTGAGATTATAGTTTAAGAACGTTTATTGTTTGTATTGTAATTTCCAAGTAATTTATTATGTTGGAGATAAACCTCTGTAATGAGGAAAAGCTCAAAATAATAATAATATAGATTTTCTGTACAGTGGAGGAAAAGTATATTCTCAAAGAAGAAAGGCGTTAAACTATAAACATTACCAAATTTACAATGAATACAAAACTTACATTTTTTTGTTTTTCTCATACATGGAGCAGTCCAACAATCGCTGCTTTTGTATGTGTGATATTTTGCAAAAATTAAATGTCCTGGCGTGCGCGTAAGTATTTTTTTTATCGTCACTAGGTTTACAAAAGCGTTTTCTTTCTTGATGATAACGTGGTTTTTCACACTAAACTTGTAGCAGTGCTACACAACACGTCTTAACAAGTCGGCAACCAAACATCAAAGGTAATGAAGTACATGTTAACATATCGGCGACCAGAAGTACAACTCACTATAAAGACTCTAGAATTTTCCTAACAAATGATAAATTGTTCTTTCTTCTGTTTCGCAGCTTCTTGCTATCAAGCGCTGCGGCAATGATTTTAAATATCTGCGCCCAGCGAGTCATAGTATTTAAAAGTACCTTTTAAACGCTGACCGCGCGTCTTGGTGTAGGCGAACGTTATAAACAGATTTCGTTTTTTTTTACTCTCGTGTTGTCATGCTTAGTATCACTGCAAACTACAGCTTGGTGGCTGTCCTTTTCTCATATGCAAAATGTCTGAAATCCAATAATATCACACATCTGAGCTTAGTAGATTTAATTTAGCTTAAGAGGGGGTAGCCTATAAGAGAGTAGGTTGCGATGACTTTGAAGAAATGCATTGAGAGGTTATACGAGAAAAATACAGAAAGCATGCTTGCATAGGAATTTTTTGGCTGGAGCAAATATCGAAATAAGACGAAAGATCTATGGAATGAAGTTTTGGGTTGGACTGCAGTACCAAATGTTGCACTGAAAACGAACCCTGTCCTTTCCTTTTGTGTTATCCCACTATGTGTTTGTGTACCCTTGTGTATTTGTTTTCTTCCTGTCTCTGTGTAGTTTCATAGAATTTTTTTTCTTCTAATACTAAGCTACATTCACTATGATGAGGAATACTGTTATCCTCAAATATAATTGGCATTAATAATATGTTACTTACCTTGTAAATATGCTTAGACATTATTTATTCTGTTTTGTTTTAATGCTCATGTGTAAAGTTGATGTTTCAAAAGTTATTCTGATCATTTATGTATGTACTCATGTCATAATTCCTGTAACACTGATGTATATGTTATTTCGATTCTTTTGTAAAGCTTGTACTACAAATGTTATCTGTATTTTTATGTTCTTTAATGATGTATTTTGTACCTTGTAATTGTATTCTTATGTTATAAAATTGTAATTGACACCAGTTCATCATATTATTAACTTTTAAGTTCCATTTCACTGCACACGTTTCTTTTGGTCATAGTATATGGACAATATGTGAGAAGTAGGGACTGTTTGTGTTTGCACATGTGTTAATAATTCAGCAAGGGACTGGATAACAGCATTGCTGGTTCTAAGGACAATTCAAAAAAGTTTGTGAGTGCACAAGTGGTGGTTATGAACCTGCTATATTATCCGCAAGACTCTTCAATGGTGATTGTGCACCTGCACAGTCACAACAGATGGCTGCTGGCCATCTCTACAAGGACTACAGTGGGTCTGCATCTTTGATGACCCACCAATACCATTATTTCTACAAGGACTACAGTGGGTCTACACCTTTGCTGACTCACCAATACCATTATTTCTACAAGGACTGCAGTGGGTCTGCACATCTGGTGGTCCACAAATACCGTAATCTCTACCAGGACTACAGTGGGTCTACTCTGTGATGACCTACCTACCAATATTCTTCAAGTTCGAATGACTCTGCTGTGGGTTTGCTCTGTTGTGGCCCATTACCTGTCTGCATGTCAAGAATCAGCACTGTCTTTCCATTGGAAGGACAACACTACTTCTTCAACACTGCATGGAAATCCACTACTTCCATGTGCATTTTATTTTACTGCACAGACTTTGAGAAAAACACTGCAATTTTACTGTAATGAATGACCAGGACTGTCTTTATGGACTGTAAGAAAATTTTAGCTTTTGACCAACATTGTATTAATAAGTGTGTGCATTTGATATTTTTCTTACTGTAATTATGAAAATTTTTTTCAAATCTGTATTGGCCAGTGCCCAAAACAATTTGTAATATTTTTTGTGGGGAGCATGGGGGCTATGTAAGTAGGCTGTTTAGGTTTTTATATTGGTAACGCCACATAGCGCTCAGTATGAAAATCACTGGCTGTGCTGTGTGCAGTCTGTGGCTAGTTTGCATTGTTGTCTGCCATTGTAGTGTTGGGCAGCGGCAGCTGGATGTGAACAGCGCATAGCGTTGTGCAGTTGGAGGTGAGCCGCCAGCAGTGGTGGATGTGGGGAGAGAGATGGCGGAGTTTTGAAATTTGTAAGAGTGGATGTCAATTATGACTATTAAGGTAAATACATTGTTCGTTCTCTATTAAAATCTTTCATTTGCTAACTATGCCTATTAGTAGTTAGTGCCTTCAGTAGTTTGAATCTTTTATTTAGCTGGCAGTAGTGGAGGTAGCTGTATTGCAGTAGTTCGAGTAACCAAGATTTTTGTGAGGTAAGCGATTTGTGAAAGGTACAGGTTAATGTTAGTCAGGGCCATTCCTTTGTAGGGATTTCTGAAAGTCAGATTGCGTTGCACTAAAAAATATTGTGTGTCAGTTTAAGCACAGTCGTGTATAATTGTTCAAAGGGGACGTTACAACTTGCTTGCATAAACTGTGATAATAATTAATTTAATGCATGAAACTTCCTTGCACATTAAAACTGTGTGCCGGACCGAGACTCGAACTCGGGACCTTTGCCCTTCGCGGGCAAGTGCTCCACCAACTGAGCTACCCAAGCACGACTCACGCCCCCTCCTCACAGCTGTACTTCTGGCAGTACCTCGTCTCCTACCTTCCAAACTTAACAGAAGCTCTCCTGCAAACACAGGAAGTTTGGAAGGCAGGAGACGAGGTACTGCCAGAAGTACAGCTGTGAGGAGGGGGCGTGAGTCGTGCTTGGGTAGCTCAGTCGGTGGAGCACTTGCCCGCGAAAGGCAAAGGTCCTGAGTTCACTCATCAAACAACAGTGGACAATTGATACACTCGTTAATATTTCTGTCAAACTGATTTCATGCCTAGAGCATGTCCCACTAAGGTCTCGTTTTCAAGACCCAACGTAGAATGCCTCCCCCTTGTTTTCTAACACAAGATTTACTGAGAAGATAGTAATAACTCAACATTATTGTAAAACGAATAGAGCACATCCACAACTCAAAATATCTACAAAAATAATAACACTAATAATAATACCATAACTAGTAATGAGTAAATTTTCCATAAAATAACTTTTTTTTGCTAATTTTTGTCTGTAAATGACTAGATCGTACAATCAATGCTTATTCCCAATCCTCTCTGCCACACGTACAGATGTAGTGTACAAAGACTCAGAAAAAGCTAAACTGCAACAATAAATAGTGCAAGAAACAACTAACGAAATGTGACTGACAGACTCTCGAAAAATATATATATATAAAGAAAAGCACCAAATGAAATAATTACCTGGACAGTACAGTAACAGAAATATAAAAGCAAAGAATGGATTGTCTCGTCTTTACAAGTAAAACGCAAACTGTAATTGTAAAACGAAAATTGTTATTTTGTAAATAAAAGTCTATATACGTTCCAAAAAAAAAAGTTCGAGTCTCGGTCCGGCACACAGTTTTAATCTGCCAGGAAGTTTCATATCAGCGCACACTCCGTTGCAGAGTGAAAATCTCATTCTGGAATTATTTTATGCCTGTTTGTTTTTAATGTTGTTGCTTTCTTTTTTCTTACCTCAATTTCTTTGCGATATAACTTGTGGCTATTTAATTCGCATGAGCTGCTATGAAATTTTATTGTATGTATGTCTATTATCTTTCTTTTCTGCGATACATTCTTTGCTTTACGAATAAACCTCATTGGCTTCAGATGTAGCGTCTGTGACTTAGATATGACGTCGGTCAAAGCCATAGAGTAGAAAAATCTCTGGAGTGTGCACTGCGTGATGCTCACGTTGTCAACATTAAGCAGAAATTATCACGTGATCTCGGCATGACTGTTTTTAAGAACAGTTCATCTTGCCCATTGAGTCCCGTCAAAATGTTCCACAATGCATTTCAAATGGCGGCATTCACTCAAGTCGTCAACAGACCGTCACATCTCGTCACATCACGGCAGGTCAAGGCTTCCCGGGAAGGAAATGTCGACAGTATCATCGTCTGCTAACATCGTAAGTTAACGTATTTTGCCGCATTCACGTATATTATTGTAGTGGATATTGTGCTTTTGTATCTTCTTAATCTTTATTTTATTATTGTGCTTTATTTTCGGGGCAAATTGTAAATGTTTCATGCCGACTTGCAAGTTTTTTGCATTGGATGTTCTTACACAAGCAATGTGAGATATCCGAAAGTGAAAAATTATTTAGGTTTGACAGTAACAGAACAGATGTCCATTATCCCACAGCGCAGAAATGTCGACGTTTTGAAATGTTGTTTCACGTCTCAGCACAAATGAAACTGATCAAGAACATGCCTTATGAGGTTTGCTTTGGCCATTAACAACCTTGTTTCCTCAATTGCAATACTATACTCTCACACAAACTAAGGGAATGGACGCTACATGACGTGACAGACAGTGTAAACACACGCTGACTTGACGGTGCAGTTAGATGACGCCCGCTCATTTTACTCATCTAAGCTGAGAGAAGAATTTATTCCAGGTATCGAATGCAAATTGTTATGGTGTCTACAAAACGCCTGTCCCAAATACACAGCGCATACGAAGGGACTCTGTCGGTACTAAGGATATGGCGGCATTCCAACTTTGTGGGACGTTTTACGGACAGACATACGCCGCCCCGAAAATCAAATCCGTGCATCCGAATGTTCACTCTGTGGTCCAAGCCAAGGGGGAAACGGGACACTAGAATTCATTCACTGCTTTTTTACCGTTTGTGTATCATTAAATGAGGCGTCTTTATCGTCCTTGCGCCAATGAAATTCGTATCCTTACCACTAGTGGAATACTGTCACGTTATCTTGGCTTCTCATCTCCCTAGAACTGAAATAGTAGAGACTGCACGAATTCGAGCTGCTGATACGTTGATTCGTTTCGCTGTCGTCTTTGGCATTCAGGCCATAGTCCTGACACTATAGTGGTTTGCAACATATCGGTTACAACGCAAAATATGTTAAAGGCAAACTCTCGTAATTTTCTGTAGTATGGTATGTATGACACATGGACATGTTTCCCATTTAAACCTGTGTGTGGTGTTGGTATTCCTTTCGGCATGCTGTCACATTTTCATGCTATGAATATGCTGTTTACACCTTGTAGTCACAAATAACACTGTTCTTCCAAAGATCTATTTGTAAGTGTATTCACAGAAAACATAGTTCTTCCAAAGATGTTTGACTTTATGTACCTATGATCTTCCTGTGAACATGTGTTATCGTACAGGGACATACAACCTATGCTATTCACCTTTGGGCATCAGTCAATCAGTATCTTCCATAGTATATTTTCAGACCAAATTCCCTACACATGTAACTACTGTACTAATGTTCATTATGTGGCTCAATTGTTTAATGACTGGAAAACATATTTGCTACCTGTTTGTCATATATTTAGACGATTTTGGATTTTCTGCATGCTGCACATCCATTTCAATAGATCTCAATGTTGACATCACTTAACAATGTCTAATTATACCGAATGAACCTGATAATGACTTAAGAACAAAACCATGATATTAATATAGAACAAGGAAGTCTGTACAGTCAGAAGGCGGAAATATCATTCAAGAGCTGTGATCGTCATTGATTAATGCTGTGTTTCATTTCGGTGATATGTAATTTACAGCAGTGAGCATCATTTACCTGTGACCTCTTACACACTTGTGCATCCTATTATCTGACAGGTTCGCCGACGACGAGTTCATCTACCAGCCTACACATGAGCAATATCTCGCTGGCAATGCCACCAGCAGTTGTTGCTAGTGATTTGTCACAAAACACACCAGCGATTTATATAGCAATTTTAATCAGTAATTCGAACGATACAAAGTCTGGAACACCTGCTATCGAAAATTATCTGCAGTGATTAGCAAAACGTCGTATGTGGATTAATACTCGCAGAAAAACAAGAGTTGAAATGTAGTAACGTTGTTTTGGGATGTTACCGACTGGAAATTGAAACATGTCAATTAAAATGGCGTTCAGACTTAAACTATCTGCTCTTCTTCCTTTTCCATTATCTTGGTATTTCTAACAAGGGTTCAGGATTAACACATTGCAGCTAATATGTATTATGGATATTTTATGCTGTACTACATTGTTGTCAGTTAATTTTTCTCAAAATTTCCCTGGAAAGAACTACTCACAACAAATCAAACCAATTCGTGAAAATGCGTGTTTCTCCTAACTCATACACATTTTTAAGGCATAATATCTAGGAACCCATAAGAGAGAGAAAAAAAATCGTAGATGCAAGTTTGGAGAAAAATGCTCTACAAAATCTATTGACACTGCTTTTACCGAAATTTCCACTGGAAAGTAGACATATAGGGAAAAAGATTTTGTCGCGATTTCGGCTGGTTTTTCGAATGTCACCACATGCACACGTCCGCCCTAATGTCGAGACCTTAGATTTTACAGCAGGGGTAAGTTAATATAACATACTAAAAATCTGGAACTACCGGAATAAATGCGATCGTGGATTATTAATGGCATTGAGCTACAGGTTGTTCGGAAATTCCCGTTACAAACTTCTAATACTTGTAGAGGGGAGTGGGTACATAATAGTTTGAACAAAAACTCATGGCTGAAAACGTACGGTTTGTGTTCAGCTGTTGAATTCATCTCCTTCTACTTGAGGAATTGTATTATGCGTTGTTGTTGTGGTCTTTAGTCCAGAGACTTGTTTGATGCAGCTCTCCATGCAGCTATCCTGTGCAAGCTTCTTCATCTCCCAGTACCTACTGCAACCTACATCCTTCTGAATCTCCTTAGTGTATTCATATCTTCGTCTCCCTCTACGACTTTTACTCATCACGCTGCCCTCCAATACTAAATTGGTGATCCCTTGATGCCTCAGAACATGTCCTACCAACCGATTCCTTATTCCAGTCAAGTTGTGCCACAAATTTCTCTTCTCCACAATTCTGTTCAGTACCTCCTCATTACTTATGTGATATACCCATCTGATCTTCAGCATTCTTCTGTAGCACCACATTCCGAAAGCATCTATTCTCTTCTTGTCTTAACTATTTATTGTCCATGTTTCACTTCCATACATGGCTACACTCCATACAAATACTTTCAGAAACGACTTCCTGACACTTAAATCAATACTCGATGTCAACAAATTTCTCTTCTTCAGAAACGCTTTCCTTGCCATTGCCAGTCTACTTTTTATACCCTCTCTACTTCGATCATCAACAGTTATTTTGCTCCCCAGATAGTAAAAGTCATTTACTACTTCAAGTGTCTCATTTCCTAATCTAATTCCCTCAGCATCACATGATTTAATTCGACTACATTCCATTATCCTCGTTTTGCTTTTGTTGATGTTCATCTCATATCCTCCTTTCAAGACACTGTCCATACCGCCCAAATGCTCTTCCAGGTCCTTTGCTGTCTCTGACAGAATTACGATGTCACCGGAAAACCTCAAAGTTTTTATTTCTTCTCCATGGATTTTAATACTTACTCTGAATTTTTCTTTCGTTTCCTTTACTGCTTGCTCAATATACAGATTGAATAACATCAGGGATAAGCTACAATCCTGTCTCTTTCCCTTTACAACCACTGCTTCCGTTTCATGCCCCATAACTCTTATAACTGCCATCTGGTTTCTGTACAAACTGTAAATAGCCTTTCGCTTCCTGTATTTGACCCCTGCCACCTTCAGAATTTAAAAGAGAGTATTCCAATCAACATAGTCAAAAGCTTTCACTATGTCTACAAATGCTAGAAACGTAGGTTTGCCTTTTCTTAATCTATCTTGTCAGGTAAGTCGTAGGGTCAGAATTGCCTCACGTGTTCCAACATTTCTATGGAATCCAGACTGATCTCCCCCGAGGTCGGCTTCTACCAGTTTTTCCATTCGTCTGCAAACAATTCGTGTTAGTATTTTGCAGCCATGACTTATTAAGCTGATCGTTCGGTAATTTTCATATCTGACAACACATTCTTTCTTTGGGATTGGAATTATTATGTTCTTCTTGAAGTCTGAAGTCTTGAAGGCCTGTCTCATACATCTTGCTCATCAGATGGTAGAGTTTTGTTGGGGCTTGCTCTCCCAAGGCTATCAATAGTTCTAATGGAATGTTGTCTACTCCTGGGGTCTTGTTTCGACTTACGTCTTTTAGTTCTCTGTCAGACTCTTCACGCAGTATCATGTCTCCCTTTTCATCTTCATCTACGTCCTTTTCCATTTCCGTAATACTGTCCTCAAGTACATCACCCTTGTATAGACCTTCTATATACTCCTTCCACCTTTCTGCATCACCTTCTTTGCTTAGAACTGGTTTTCGATCTGTGCTCTTGGTACTCATACAAGTGGTTTTCTTTTCTCCAAAGTTCTCTTTAATTTTACTGTAGGAAGTATCTATCTTACCTCTAGTGAGATATGCCTCTACATCCGTACATTTGTCCTCTAGCCATCTGTGCTTAGCCATTTTGCAGTCGCTGTCGGTCTCATTTTTGAGATTTTTGTATTCCTTTTCGCCTGTTTCATTTACTGCATTTTTATATTTTCTCCTTTCATCAATGGAATTCAATATTTCTTCTGTTATCCAAGAATTTCTACTAGCCCTTGTCTTTTTACCTACTTGATCCTCTGCTGTCTTCACTATTTCATCTCTCAAAGTTACCCACTCTTCTTCTACTGTGTTTCTTTCCCCCGTTCTTGTCAATCATTACCTAATGCTCTCTCTGAAACTCTCTAAAACCTCTGGTTCTTTCAGTTTATCCAGGTCCTATCTCCTTAAATGACCACCTTTTTGCAGTTTCTTTAGTTTTAATCTACAGTTCATAACAAATAGATTGTGGTCAGAGTCCACAGCTGCCCCTGGAAATGTCTTACAGTTTAAAACCTGGTTCCTGAATCTCGGTCTTACCATTATATAGTCTGTCTGAAACCTTCCAGTGTCTCTAGGCCTTTTGCATGCATACAACCTTATTTCATGATTCTTGAACCAAGTGTCAGCTATCATTAATTTACCCTCTGGGCAAAATTCTACCAGGCGGCTTCCTCTTTCATTCCTCACCCCCATTCCATATTCACCTATTACTTATCCTTCTCTTCCTTTTCCTACTATCGAATTCCAGTCACGCATGACTATTAAGTTTTCGTCTCCCCTCACTATCTGAATAATTTCTTTTATCTCATCATACATTTCATCAATCTCTTCGTCATCTGCAGAGCTGGTTGGCATATAAACTTGTACTACTGTGGTACACATTGGCTTTGTATCTATCTTGGCCACAATAATGCTTTTACTATGTTGTTTGTAGTAGCTTACCCATGCTCTTATCTTTTTATTCATGATTAAAGCTGCTCCTACAGTACCCCTATTTGTTTTTTTATTTATGACCCTGTACTCACCTGACCGGAAGTCTTGTTCCTGCTACCACTGAACTTCACTAATTCCCACTGAAACGTCCCCTTAGAACAATTATACATGACTGTGCTTAAACTGACACACAATATTTTTAGCGCAACGCAATCTGACTTTCAAAAATCCCTACAAAAGAATTGCCCTGACTAACATTAACCTATACGTTTCACAAATCACTTACCTCACAAAAATATTCGTTACCCAAGTTACTGCAATAGAGCGAGTGCCACTACTGCCAGATAAATAAAAGATTCAAACTACTGAAGGCACTAACTACTGATAGGCATAGTTAGCAAATGAAAGATTTTAATAGTGAACAAACAATGTATTTACCTTAATGATCATCAAAAGTCATAATATATATATCAGTTCATGACATCCAGTCTTACAAATTTCAAAACTCCGCCATTTCTCTCCCCACATCCACCACTGCTGGCGGCTCACCTCCAACTGCGCAACACTACGTGCTGTTCACATCCAGCTGCCCAACACTGCAATGGCAGACAACAATGCAAACTAGCCACAGACTGCACACAGCACAGCCAGTGATTTTCATACAGAGCGCTACGTAACGTTGCCAATAGGAAAACATAAACAGCCTACTTACACCAATATATCTAACTTTAACCTATCCACTTCCCTTTTTAAATTTTCTAACCTACCTGCTCGATTAAGGCGTAACACATTACAATTATTGTGTAACAGTTCGAAAGGAAGCATTGCGAAACATCCACTTATCACTATAATACGTTTGTTTGTATCAGAACACTACATCCTTCCTTACACAGCGGTGATTATATACCAGCATCGGAGTCATGCTGTTGTTGATAAAATATCCCCGAATACCGAACGTCCCTCCTGAGACACCCTCTGCATTTGTGTCTGTCAGGTATATTGTAGCGCAAACAGTAACCTGGCAGAGTCATTTCAGGCTTTACAATATAGTTGGCAGCACTGCTGCACCGACTGGTTGTCACAAACCCGACACCACACCACCACAGCTATCGATTCGTTCGAATTCAGATCATTTGTGTGCCACACAAGGTATGACGAAGATAAAAATATCGTCAACGTCAAAGTAGGTGCCATCAAATTCAAATTCGTACCATGTATTTCCTGATTCGCATATCGGATAAACCCAAGCCACGAAAGGCATTCGACATGACTAGAAAGGCATGCTGTTATGGCATTGACGACAACACATCCAAGTTTTCTATTTGTTGTGAAACACAATCAATGATAACTGTATCGGTTCTGTCTGTGAGTGATTGTAATGTATACCGACTGTTGTGGAGGAGGGATAAACAGAGAGAGACAGAACGCTAAAAACTATCTGCTTTTCGAGCACATATGTGATTCATACATGTTAACTGGCATAACACAAATGTCACGAACTACATACGAACATTTCAGCACATTTCCCAACTGATCTGGAGGCAAGTAACTCACACTGCAAAAATTCGCAACTGCGACTGGTCACCATCACAACTGTCTACGCTCTCCTACTGACTGCTGAATTATTCTTACCTTTACGCCGAGAAAACTTCCTTGTCCACACTGAGAACAGAAATTCAAATCTCGTGATACCGATTTGTTTAAAAGAAAACTAGTAACTTCGAATTCTCTTTTTATGCAGGTGTCTATTACAGAACAACCGTGACAAATGCCGAAAAGGAATAAATAAAATTTACTATTTCTTAGAGCCGAGTTTGTCGACCTTTCTTCCGACTCTTTGGCACACCAACTTACGTGACACCCCTGCATCTGACCATTTCTCGTAGATGCAGAAAAGCGAACACATTAAGTTCGTACAATACATCTTTTTATTATTATGCGTGTAATAACGATGAGTGATTTCTCACGAATTCAGCTATTCCACGAAATGGTTTGGCGATAAATTTTTTGTGGCCAAGATGTTTTATCTGCGGACCACGGGAACACAAAGGACTCCGCCCGAACACGCTTTGAAGGCACAACGGTTCCGACCAGCCGCCGTGTCATCCGAGGCTCACAGGCATTACTGGATGCAGGTAGGGATGGGCATGTGGAGAGCACACCGCTCTCCAGGCTGTTGCCAGTTCTGGTGACCTATGTCGCTGCTTCTCACTCGAGTAGCTCCTCAGTTTGCCTCACGAGGGCTGAGTGCGCCCCGCCTGCCAACAGCGCTCTGCAGACCCGGACAGTGACCCAGCCAGGTGCCAGCCAAGCCCGACAGCGCTTAACTCAGGTGATCAGATGGGAACCGGTGTTACCACTTCGGCGAGGCCGTTTGCTGGAAGATCAGAAGGCACTGAGGATCCTACGACACACCTGACGTGTATTTGTGTATATCGTGTCGCAGCGGCTGCGTGTTGTCTAACCACAGTGTAGACTAACATGTTACTCTCATCACACTGGTGCCCGTTTTCCTTATGCACAGCGACGGCAGCGCCCCAAGCGGACAGTAACCAGCACTCCTGAAGACGATAGGGGATGAGAGCCGGCAGTAGTGTGTGTGTGATGACTTACAACACAGTTTTCACAAGAGGCAGCGCGTGTAGTGCAGTAAACATCGGCATCAACTAAAAAACTACGCCGTATTTGTCTCTCTTTAGTTTGCTAAAGACCTCGGGAGGTACAGAGTGGTACATTAAGCGGGCTTTACACGGGCACGTATCGGTCGTGCACGTTGACTTACACATGTAAAGGTGCACGTGTGGACACCTAAAATAGCACGTCGTAGCAACTGGCGCACGTAGAGATGAAAATTGAAAGCAGGTGTACCTAGTATCTTGGCTCGTTTTGACTTTAGCCATTTACCTACCTTCGTGCAAAATTTGAACCTATTTATACCAGTTAAAAGTACAGAAGCTGCACGATTCAAAAAATTCCCGGATAAACGTGTTTTCTGCATGTCGTTGCACACAAAATGCTATCGGTGCAACTACAAATGGTGCCATTAGCAGTGCATTAGTTTCATCCCAATTAAATTCTTTTGCAAAACGAATTAATCGCATTGCACAACATGCCTGGGCGCCAGCTCGGGGTCGTCGTTCGAACCTCGCTTAATACAGTACACTGTAACGTAGCTGCAGTAAGGCAGATGTCGAATGGCTACAGAAATGGCCGCCGGTTCGAAGTAAACCAAAGGCAGTTAACCCTACGCAGCCAGCTCAGACAGGAACCGAGCACCAAAACCTCCCTCCCTCCCTCCCCCCACCCACACACACTATTACAGTGCTGATGCGTTGTAATGATAAGTAGCCCGCGATGGGAGAGACAGTCCCGTAGCGAACGTCATTCAATGTTTACTGTCAGTCATAACAAAAAAGTTAAGTGAACTGTCGATTTGAAAACAGCTACGGCGATGGTACTAGTCCCATGTTACCCAGTATACGTATTGGGAAAAATGTTACTCCAATTCTATCCAGTTAATGAATTTTTCGCCCCTGTATTTTGGACGGCGCGTCTTTTTCAGTAAGCCAAAATTAAACTTCCTGGGAGATTAAAACTGTGCGCCGAGACTCGAACTCGGTCCGGCACACAGTTTTACTCTGCCAGGAAGTTTCATGTCAGCGCTGACTCCGCTGCAGAGTGAAAATCTCATTCTGGAAGCCTTTATTAGACGCACCTGTGCAGCTGTGTTTTGTTAGTTTGCTGAGGATGACAACCAGATTCGCAGTGTGTCTCAAACTAACCGGTGCTCTTTCACCCTGCACTCAACACAGAGCATTTTCTTAGAGCAGGGTTGCCCAATCTGTGTCCTGTGGAGGATTGGTGCTCCGTGAGGACAGAAAATGCGCTCCACGAAGAAATGTTTATAACATGGTGGTTTTTTCGTCAACATCTTGACGATATTAATTTTTACTCTATTTGATTATGATTTCTGTGTTATTAGTCATGAGCTAAATTGAAGTAATCGCTGAATAAAACAAATCCTTCTCATTTTTTGAAGTCTCATTAACATTCAAAACAAAAAAGGCGTTCCGTAAAAGCACCAGCATTCTGGAAGTGTGCCGCCAGAGGAAACGTTTGGAAACCCCTGAGTTAGATGCTTTTGTGATATTACGTTGCAGTTTTTGTGCCACCCCTTGTCCGTCTCTGGGCTATATTCGGAGTAGATAACTCAAAGTACCTCATGTTTCCGAACAGTGTGCTCCGTACGCTTAAGAGAGTGGCACTACGAATGGAACTCTATACGAAATGGGCCGTGCCGAAATATTCCGTGTTGATCAAAGAGATGTAGGAGACACGACCACTACCGCAAACACAAGGACAAGAGACTCTTTCACTCTGAGGAGTTTTCCGTCTTCAAGATGTCCTCTATGGAAATGGGTAGGTCATCGATTTCTGATTAAAGACAGGAAAAGTAATATTGTTGAGTTTACTGGATTACAGCGAACGACATCGTGTGTTCCTTCCTCTACATTCGAGTCATACGAGGGTTTGTGACGGTGAGTGACGCGTGTATGTAGAGTGCACAACACGAGGACATTAAGACAAGGAATGGAGAACGAAGCAGCCGGCTGCGGCGGCCGTCGAACTGGAAGGTTTGGACCGAAGTTCGCCCCGTGCGCAGCTGTGCGCCGCCGGTGTACTGCGCTGCTTCGTGAGGAAAGCCTTCGTAGGGCGAGCACGGCGTGGCAGAGTCCGCGGGGGGCGCAGCCGGGAAGCTGCTCCAGCGGCAGGGGGGACCCTCACGTCTGGAGCAAGGTGCGGAAACTTAGGGACGGTACGTTTTTGTAGTACACTCCGCAAACGAAAGTAAAGTAGAATAATACACATTACTTTGTTGTACCAGCAAACTAGGAAAGTGTTTTCAAGGCCGTTCCGCTCCCCAGACAGGGTGGAATGGACCTCGACTTTTCCTCTTTTTTTTTTTAAGTTTCTTCGATGACACGTCTTAGAGGTGAGCTGGGATCTGCCTGTGCCAGCACACGAGTCACCAGCCCACTGTGTTTGCTCTTCTGCCAGGCAATCCGTCCCTCAGTCTGAGTCCAGTACAATTCCTTGCGATATGTTCGTGCCGCATCTTCGCCGTCTTCGGATGTTTCATTTTCTGTAGAGTCAATTTGTTTTTCCTTTGTGTTCCTCTCCTGTAAGGGAAGATATGTTTCTTTTCCTCTCTTCTTCTCTTCTCCAGCCAGCAGCCTGATCTCTGCTCTATTCTGTTCAGATTCTTTAGTTTAAGTGCTTTCTTGGTCGCTTGTTGTACCTCATTCTCGTAGGCAGATGATGTGACAATAGCGGTTCGACCTGTCTTTCTCGTCACTCTCAGCTGCTCTGGGTACTGGCGTGACATTTTCCGGGGTAAAACCAGGGACGGTTGACCGAGTGGAGTTACTTATGGACGAATTTGGAGCGTCAGGCGTCAAAGAACGCCTTTGTTCCAGCTCAGTATTTTGTAATCTGGCGCTGCAGTCAGCTTGCGCGAGTCCACGAGGTGCGTCTGGGGAGTCAGTGGGAGCGCCAGTGAGTGGGTTTTGCTGAACAGTCGGCTGAAGGCTTCTGGGTGGCTGCTGAATACCAGTCGTAGCGGCTGGTGGCAAGTCACCGCCTGAAAAGGCGTCAAGGTTCGTTGGCCAAACACCAGTCTTATGAAATCATTTCATTGCAGTTCTCATGTTGGCAGCAAACACGTAGGATGAGATTTGCCGCAACATACGTATTTCCCCGGGTTCTATCTTAACCACCACCTCAGTTGGTCATCATAATATGGGCATTTGGAGCCGAAGGCCCACAAACCTTTACGCCTGGCCTGGGCCCGTCAACACCGACATTGGACTGTTGATGACTGGAAACATGTTGCCTGGTTGGATGAGTCTCCATTAAATTGATCGAGCGGATTGACGTGTACAGCTATGGACGCTGCGTGTCAGCAGTGGACTATTCAAGCTGGTGGAGGCTCTGCATTGGTGTGGGGCGTGTGCAGTTGGAGTAACGTGGAACCCCTGATACCTGTACATACGACTCTGACAGGTGACACATACATAAGCATCCTGCCTTATCGCGTGCATCCATTCATATCCAGTGTGCATTTCGACGGACTTGGGCAATTCCAGCAGGACAGTGCGACACCCTACACGTCCAATATCGCTACAGAGCGGTTGCAGGAACACTTTTCTGAGTCCAAGCACTTCCGCTGAGCGCCAAACGCCCCTTAGTGAGCATATCTGGGGTGCCTTGCAACGTGCTGTTCAGAAGAGATCTCCACCCCCTCGTACTCTAACGGGTTTATGGACAGCAGTGCAGGATCCATGGTGTCAGTTCCCTCCAGTACTACTCCAGACATTACTGGAGCCCACGCCACGTCATGTTGCGGCACTTCTGCGTGCTCGCAGGGGCCCTACACGCCATTGGGCAGGCATACCAGTTTCTTTGGCTGTTGGGTGTATTATATTCTGCTACCTCAAATGCTCTCTACTGATTCATATATGAGAAGTAGTAACAGAGTTGTTCTCCACTGATTTACCACAGCAGGTTACCAAGCGTCTTCTGGCTGCCGCCATTTACTCTCCCATCGGCTGCTTTTTGTCTGCAAACAGAACATGCGATACTCGAAAGCTGGCTTCGAGGGGTAGAGAAATGAGCACTTCTTTCTTTCATTTGATAAAAAAGATATCTACAGATTCCTATAAGAAATGTAGTACATCTACATAGGTACCCCTGAAGCCACCGTATGGTGCGTGGCCGAGGGTACCCTGTACAACTACTTGTCAGTTACTCTCCTGTTCCACTCGCAAACAGAGCGAGGCAAAAACGACTCTCCATATGCCTCTGTATGAGCTCTAATTTCTCGTATCTTCTCTTCGTGGACGTTACACGCAATGCATGTTGGTGGCACTAGAATCGTTTGGCTGTCAGCGTCAAAAGCCTGTTTTCTAAATTTTCTCAATAGCGTTTCTCCAAAAGAACTATTATATCGAGTGCGTTTTATTTGGAAAGTGAACATGCCCTACTCAGAAAATAGCTTCAAGAGGTAGGGAAATGAGTACTTCCTTGATTCGTTTGGTAAGTAATAACGTCTGGTTTGTATTGTACAAAACGTAGTAATAGGGTTGTTCTCCTCTTCTTTATCAGCAGGTTAACGACCTTTTGACTGCCAATATTTACTCGGCAATCGACAGCCTTTTTCTTGCGAAGATGAAATGCGTTACACCAAATCTGGCTTTCAAATGTAGAAAAATGAGTACTTCCTTCTATCGGCTCTTAAGTAATTAGATCTGGTTAAAATTTTTAATATTACATTCTGCTACGTCAAATAATATCTACAGATTGCTATGTGAAATGTAATTTTGAAAGTTTCCTTTAAAATAATTCCTTTCATTTTATTTGAGATTTCGTACTAGTTTCCTGTTGTTTAGCCTTCGCTGCATTTCCAACAGCGACAGAAACGTAATATAATTGTCTGCCAGAATACGACATGTTGCATAATCGTTCTGAACATGTGAACTTTACTATTAATCTCTTTAATTAAATAAAGTTGTCCCTACGCGTTAATGATCTGCCAAATAATGCTGTTCATGAGATGGTCTCTGTGCTCTGATAATTTTCGTAGTAAACAAACAGATCGTGAAATGAAAATATCTCACCTGGTAATTTAACTGCTTGGAAATGCAGTGCTTGATGCTCTCTCTGCAAGCCAGTTGCGAATTTCTGACTACAGTTGCTGAGAGCCCAGTGCAATACTCCAGACAGCAAGTAAACTATTTCACACACATCACTGAGTGAGGCAGTCTTTAAATGAAAACGACTTGGATCGAGGTTGTGGACAATGCTTGTAGATGAAATGTCTCTTTAACCACCTTTTTTAAAAATTATCTGATATATTATTACTCGTACGCTGTTGATATTACAACATTTATTAACACTGACAAAGGACGAAACCGATACCAAACTCTCAATCTCACAAACGTTAGACAGATAATCAATAAGTGAAAATTACAGAATCTTTAATGAAAAACCTGAAGTTCCCTGATGTGGATGTCTCATTCAACAGTGAATCTAACTACGAGTGACTGCAGTGTCACTAAATGAGGAATGTTGCCTTCATTCCCCCTCATACTCTTCCCTGCTCTCATTTCATTCCAAATCGCTAGTCAAGTCTTCCCCCCCCCTGTCTCACAATATCCAGCCACAGTTCACTTTAACTCAGACGCACCCACGCCCACCTCCACGGCTGCTCTGCCACGAGTCCCCTGCTCGGCGCCAGCCCCGCTACCCCTCTGACGTCACAACTCTCGCGCTCCTCGCTGCCACGCAGACTCTGGCCAAAGACTGCCCGCGAAGAATAACAGACTCAAGATTGTCGTTTGGCGTCTCAGACACACATAGTACGTATAAAATACTGAAATGCAAATGGCAAACTCACAGAAGGTCGGAAGAAGAGTTTTAAGGAAAATACTGGGGGCTAAAAGAAACGATAATGCTGAGTACAAGTTAAGACCAGAGTGCTGTACTTGAAAACTGAAAAACTAACTGATGTAATGTGGAAGAGAAGATTACAGTTTTTTGGAGGTATATTCGGAATGGATAACAACAGACTAACCAAACGTATATTCACATTACTCTATAGCTACAAATCCTACCCCACATGGTTCATAGAGACTGCAAAGGACAAGGAAAACGCTGGAATGACAATAGACATAATAGAAAACAGAACACATTTCAGAAAGTCAGTACAAAAGGCAGAATTTCAGGAGGGAAAGAAAACAACTAGACGAGAGCTGACTCGACAAGAAAGGGAACAACACACTAAAAGGAGGAAGGAAATTTGGAAACTAAGGAAATCTAATACAATGAAGAGTAGCCAAAGCTGATTCATCGTACCGTCCAAATAGGTTATTCTAAAGAAGAGGAAGAAGAAGAAGAAGAAGAAAAAGAAGAAGAAGAAACTCATAGTAGATCTATTTCACTATCTCACAGCCTCTCTGGGCAGAACTTTGCAGGATGATTTTTACACATGCTGAAGAATGTACTGAAAAATTCGTCTGCGTAATATTACACAAAAATAGTAGTAAGCTAGGAAGTGGTATAGTATACTATAAATAAATATATAGAGATAACAGAATATGCAATGTATACATGTTAAGTGCATATATGCGCTATAAAGAAGTTTTTTAAGTAGCAGTGCTCTGTCGCTCATGAATTAATTCGCAAAAATCATCGTACATTTCGCGCTCAGCTGCACTCCAGATATAAAGCTGGTTACACTGGCGTTCAGGTGTATTTAGAATGCGCTACATTCCGTTTGAAGGCAGTGTGCACAAGTTAAAGAAAATTGTACACTAGATTTGTGTGCCCTAGTTCTAAAGTCATTAATTGTGGGAAAAATGATACTGACGGCATTTTTCTTTGCAGTTATTCTGCACAAAATGTCGTGAGACTGGCTGTGATTACGTCGTCTTCTTGTCGCAGCAAATGTGTATCGAAGCAATGTCTTTTCGTGGTTTTGGTACACGAAGCTGCTGGCACGAGTGTACGCAGTACGCCGTGCAGACCACGCTGGAGTGTCTTCCAGCACTCACTCACAGCGCTGTGGCGTCTGACCAGGTGAGAGCGGCGCACCCTGACTGTGTGGGAGGCGGCTGAGGGCGGACTCGGTGGACGCTGCACCTGTCCATAATGAACCCAGTGACAACTCAGAGCCAGACCGCTCACAAAAGGTACCTCCACGTCACTTTAACTAAATGTCTGTGAAGCCATCTAAAATCACGATAACCCATTTGGCTTGCCGTCGGAAAGAAAACGTCCATAATACGTCCAACTGTCTCACTGTGCAGAGAACATCTCTACTCGAGTCCATCAATGTGCTGTTTTCTCAAAGTACGTGTATCCTGTTACAACGCAGTGAAAGAAAATAAATCTTTTACATTTGTCTAAAACTACATAAATTATGGTGAATTTTCAGATTAAAAAACAAAGAATAACAAGCATTTCTTACGAATATTCAAATTACGATATACACTGCTGTGTTGGCACTGAGATGTCAGACAGAATAATCATAATCAAAATCGGTTTCACGCTGTGAGAGAAAAGAAACATTAAAATACAGTAACCATTACACGTACAATGCGTTGTGAGAATATCAATAGGCAAACATTGCCGTCTGTCTTCTTACTGTTCACACGAGCATGCGTCTGCCACTCGTGTTGTTATTCAAGCGTACAATACTGATTTCTGCAGCGTGTATGTTTTTATATACTCGGGTATACTCGGCCCATAAGGATACAGGCTAAAGGGAGGGAAAGGAATAGAATGTGAACAATATTTTACTGCTGTAGAGAGAAAAAAAAGAAATTATTACATATGCCTTTTGCCTGTGACTCACAAAACATAAAGCAAATGAAAATGTGTTCACGAAACCTTAACCTATCCACGTGCCAATTACTTAAAACTGCCCCAAATGCAAAATTTAAGTGGTATCAGGAAGAGTACTTAATATCTACGAAAAGGTAAAGTCAAGGTGCAGAACGAAAACAATTAAGAATTTATCTGTTTCCGATTCAGTCTATTATCTAGAGGCGAAAAAGAATGAGAAATGGTATTATCCTGTAAATGAGAAAAAAATACACTAGCACAAGCAAAGTCAGAAATTCATCAAAGCAAGTGCATCGTAATAAGAGTCTTCAACCCTTCTCATTGCTGTTCACAAAAAATTGCATATTTTTGAAACAATGTGTTTATCTTCCTGTAAATTCATAGCCTTGTATTATCGTTTTGCAACACCTTTTCTCAAACCATTAGAAGTACTACTCGTCAGAGATACACACCAAAACATAATCAACAAGGAATGCAACAAGAGTAAAATCATCATGTAGTCCGTGACAATCCCCAACATCAATATGCCACTTCATATCATAAATAATAAACGTCTGCATAATAATCATAAAAAGATCACTATTCTCACTTCCTATTATCTCATCGTATTCTCATTATAAAAGTCTATAAATCATTGCTATACATACTTCATCTATAATTAAGCCTCAAGTCTTCACTTCACATACGACACCTACAATAAAATTCCAACAGTGAATGAAGAAATCCTGGTTATATCTCAGTCTTTGAGTATCTCAGTGCAAGACGCTTAAATTGAATATCTCCTCCGATTACTGACAGTACGTGTTATACCTGTGAAAAAATATATACTCTACCTGTTTTATCAGTACTGTCTGGAATCCGTTGTTGCATACTTCTGTACGTTAGCTTGTAAGAGAAAATGCTTTAAGACGCGCAAAATTCGATTTATTGTTTCTCGTGTTGCTTTTATCTTCTGTGATGCCTTTGTCATTGACGAAAAAAATCATTACTGCCTTCTTTTACGTAATCTCTGCTTGTAAAATGATGTAGTGTAAAGATCGGGGTGAGTTATGTTATTGCATGACGTGATGTGTGCTCTGTTGTATCTATTACATAGAAATCATGACAGTGAAAATTAACATACAAAGTGGCTTGTACTTCTAGTACTGTATGAGAAAAAATTGTCATTTTCATGTACACTTACATATCAGTGAAAGAAAACCTGTAGAAAAAGCTTAACTGCTACTCGCAAACGCTTGACGTCATAAGAAAATGAAATACATGTTGTCAGAACATAAGTGTTATACAGGGTGATTCAAAAGGAGTACCACAACTTTAGGAATTTAAAACTCTGCAACGACAAAAGGCAGAGCTAAGCACTATCTGTCGGCGAATTAAGGGAGCTATAAAGTTTCATTTAGTTGTACATTTGTTCGCTTGAGGCGCTGTTGACTAGGCGTCAGCGTCAGTTGATGCTAAGATGGCGACCGCTCAACAGAAAGCTTTTTGTGTTATTGAGTACGGCAGAAGTGAATCGACGACAGTTGTTCAGCGTGCATTTCGAACGAAGTATGGTGTATTAAACGTTGCTATAAACAGTTTACAGAGAATGGGTGTTTGTGCAAAGGGAAAAGGTCTGGACGGCCGAGAACGAGTGATGAAAATGTAGCACGCATCCAGCAAGCATTTGTTCGCAGCCCAGGAAAATCGACTCGCAGAGCTAGCAGAGAGCTGCAAATTCCACAATCAACTGTATGGAGAGTCCTACGAAAAAGGTTAGTTATGAAACCTGAACGTCAACTACCCGAGGCCATGGATCGGCCGCCAGGCAGCCCGTGACAGAGCACTTCATCACTGGCCTCCAAGAAGCCCTGATCTTACCCCCTGCGATTTTTTCTTATGGGGGTATGTTAAGGATATGGTGTTTCGGCCACCTCTCCCAGCCACCATTGATGATTTGAAACGAGAAATAACAGCAGCTATCCAAACTGTTACGCCTGATGTGCTACAGAGAGTGTGGAACGAGTTGGAGTATCGGGTTGATATTGCTCGAGTGTCTGGAGGGGGCTATATTGAACATCTCTGAACTTGTTTTTGAGTGAAAAAAAAAACCTTTTTAAATACTCTTTGTAATGATGTACAACAGAAGGTTATATTATGTTTCCTTCATTAAATACACATTTTTAAAGTTGTGGTATTCTTTTTGAATCACCCTGTATATTGGTTTGGTGTAGTCATCTCAAGGAAGAGTAGAAAGTCAAATAATTATGTAATGAAAGGTTTTATATTGGTGAGGTGATGGAAACCTCTGGAAACTTTCGTTCTGAGTGTTTCAAGATGTACTACGTTCGGAAGTGGGATTCGTCGACTCCGAAATCGTCCGTTATACAGGAATACAAATATTTGACACCTGTTCTTTGCTTTAGAAGACAATGAGTGCGCTCGAACTAAAACTTTTTGTCCACCTTTGAATTTTCTATTGTGACTTACCTTCTTTATTAGCATTTTCCTTTCCTCAGCTGCCTTTTTTTGTATTAGAAATTGCAATGTCAATCAATTCACGATGACGTAAACATTGTGACTTGGGGAAAGAAACAAGTTCTTTTATTTTGTCTGGCGGATTCTTATTCTTCAAAACTGAATGTGGCGAGAGCAAAGTTGAATCATTATGAATTCTATTAACGCTGTGCTGAAATATCTGTCCCATTCAGTGTGTTGTTTGGTTCGTCTGTTGCTGCTTCACAAGTGTCTACCTTGGCTTTGATTCTTCACCGTGTTGTCGAGAGCAAAAGATGTGTCAGTGAAAAATTGTGTATACCATTGTGTATTGTTTGTGTGTGGAAAAAGCTCCAATCTGTTAATTTTCTGTTGCTCGATGGAAATGCTCTGCTGAAACTTTACTGTTAATCTCTTGAATTAAACAAAGTTGTCCCTGTGCTTTAATGATCTGCCAAATAATGTTGTACATGAAATGGCCCCTGTGCGCTGATCATTTTCGTAGCAAACAGATGGTGAAAGGAAAATGTCTCACCTCGTAATGTAAGTGCTTGGAAACGCAGTGCTTGCTGCTCTCCGCCGGCCCAAGTGGCCGTGCGGTTCTAGGCGCTGCAGTCTGGAACCGCGAGACCGCTACGGTCGCAGGTTCGAATCCTCACCAAATAAAAAAATGTTTCCTTCATCCCAGCAGCGATGACAAAAACGAGCACACCTTCCAGCGACACAGCTGCTCTGAGCGAAGACTGCGAGCGAATAATAAGCGACTCAGAAGTGTCTCTTAGCGTCTTAGACATACGTAGTAGGTACAAAATCCAGGAGTGCAAATAACAGACTCCCAGCAGACCTGTCCAGTGACAGGTTTGTCCTCCTGCTCTTTCTCGGCAGGTTAAGCTGTGTTTTGTGGCTGCCACCATTTACTCTGCCACCTGCTGGGCTTTAACTCCCAATAAAGATGAGCTACTGGAAAACTGGTGTTGACATATGGCCAAATAAGTACTTCCGTCTTTCATCTGGTAAGCGATTACATCTTATTAACGATTTTAATATTACATCCTGGAACCTCGAAAGCTGTCTACAGATTCCTGTATGAAATGTAGCAATGGGTTTGTTCGCCTTCTCTTTATCAGCAGGTTAATGAGCATCTTATGCGTGCCGCCACTTACTCTGCCATCGACTGCGTTTTATTTGCAAAGCTGGCTTTCAAATGTAGAGAAATGATTACGTCCTTCTTTACTCTGGTAATTAATAACATCTGGCTACATTTTTAACATTACATTCTGCTATCTCAAATGCTGTCTACAGATTCCCTTATGAACTGCACTAATAGCATTCTTCTCCTGTTGTTTTTCAGCACATTTATGAAATTATTCTGGCTGCCACTATTTTTTCTGTCAACAACTGTGTTTCATTTGCAAAATGAAGATGCTCTGCCCGAAAAAACGCTTTTAAACACACACAAATCAGTACCTCCGTCTTTCATTTGGCAAGTAATTACATCTGGTTAACATTTTTACTGTTACGTTCTGTATATTAAAAGCAACACCTCGGTTCCGAGAGTTCCTGAAACTGTACATTTCCGCCCTCTTTATTGCTCACGAAAACCACACATTGCATGTTGTACCACCATACGGCGAGACCTTCAGAAGTGGTGGTCCAGATTGTCGCACTGCTAAACGGCGATTCGGCGTAGATCCCTCAGAGTGGTTGGTGGGTCACGTCGTCCATAAAGAACCTTTCCAATCTATGCCAGGTATGTCCGATAGGGTTCATGTGTGGAGAACACGCTGGCCACACTAGTCGAGTGATGTCGTTATCCTGAAGGAAGCCATTCACAAGATGTGCACGATGGGGTCGCGAATTGTCGTCCACGAAGACGAATGCCTCGCCAATACGCCGCCGATATTGTTGCACTGTCGGTCGGAGGACGGCATTCACGTTTCGTACCTCCGTTACGGCGTCTTCCGTGACAACCAGCGGCGTACGTCGGCCCCACATAATGCCGCTCCAAAACAGCAGCGAACCTCCACCATGCTGCACTCGCTGCACAGTGTGTCTAAGGCGTTCAGCCTGACCGGGTTGCCTCCAAACACCTCTCAGACGTTTGTCCAGCTGAAGCCGTATGCGACACTCATCGGTGAAGAGAACGTGATGCGAATACTGAGCGGTCTATACGGCATGTTGTTGGGCCCATCTGTACCGCGCTGCATGGTGTCGTGGTTGCAAAGATGGACATCGCCAGGGATGTCGGGAGTGATGTTGCGCATCATGCAGCCTATTGCGCACAGTTTGAGTCGCAACACGACGTCCCGTGGCTGCACGAAAAGCACTATTCAACATGGTGGCGTTGCTGCCAGGTTTTTCTCCGAGCCAAAATTCATAGACAGCGGTCATCCACTGCAGTAGTAGCCCTCGGCGGCCTGAGCGAGGCATGTCATCGACACTTCCTGTCTCTCTGTGTCTCCTCCATGTCCGAACAACATCGCTTTGGTTCGCTCCGAGACGCCTGGACACTTCCCTTGTTGGGAGCCCTTCCTGGCACAAAGTAACAATGGGGACGCGATCGAACCGCGGTATTGGCCGTCTAGGCGTGATTGAACTACAAACAACACGAGCCGTGTACCTCCTTCCTGGTGGAATGACTGGAACTTTTAATATTTTTTGTGCGATCTGAAATTCAAAAACCTCTCTCACACCGGCCTGATTTAGCTTCACTGATCAGGATAGCAAAAAAAATTCGTATATTAAGGGAATTTTCATTGACAAAGCAGGCTTATCACATTCACACAGTTCAATACTGTTCTATCCTGATTAAATTGAGCTTAACTTAAATTCCATAAGGCAGTGAAGCAATTTCGAAGTCTCGGTGCGACGAAAATTGTCAGTCCATCTCCTGAAAACATTTGTAATAATTATTAACTTTCGGTGACCACATGGGGAAGACCGGAGACCTGCTGGTAAGACGGTGTTAGCCCATTTATTGAAAGTAATAAACTGGATATCTTGAGCGTACAAAACGGCAGGTTCGTCCAGTGTAAATCAGACGCTCCCCACTCATCCCGTGCAACACAGCGTAGTAAGCAGACACTGTCAATAGTAATCAGTTAAATAACACGCTGACACACATACTTTAGTTTAGTTCATGTATTAAATTCCTTCTCGTACAGAATCTCATCAAGATGGCGTCTAGCTCAACAATACATACATATACATCTTCGTTGTTTCAGGGCTGATGGGCAAGATCTGAATCCTCCTTTTCATAAGAGAAAACGTAGACAGCAGAGGAGCTATTCCATGGAGTAAATGCACGCTCCAAGGAATAATAGGACTTGAAACTACTTTGGATTGATAATCATCGTATATTAGAGTTTGGGAATCGGTAAGATAAGAAGAGATATTTCGAGATATGTACTGAGTTATACAATTTATAAAATTTCTGAAAATATCGCGGAGAGACCGTTGAAAGAGACATTTCAAACTGATCAGCTGTCGGACCCGCTCCATCTAATTGGCGCTGCTCATGCATGGTTGTTTACATGTTTGGGACGGTTTAGTGACATCTCAGAACAGTCAAAGCGACCGTGTCTCTGATACAATATCCACAGTCGACGTCTGTCTTCAGGAGTTCTCGGAACCGGGGTGACGCAAAACTTTTTTTGATGTGTGTATTTTAAACAAAACATTTACTTCAAATCTACTGACAAAATTTGCCTGCTTAGTCAGCTTCATACCTGTTATCGCCAATAGTGCGGAAAGAAAGACTTGGTTTCAAATAAACTAACTGCCTCAACGGAAAAAAATTAATAGAAGCAAAGTTCTCCACAGATGTGACAGAAATAGCTTCATTAAGAGATTAATGGTTCATTGTTAATAACGTGGAAATAATACAAAATCAGAAAATTGAACCTACTGACTTATTTTAGTCTTTCATTGTTATGAGAATGTATATTAATTCACTTGATGGCTGCCAGACACAGAAATGTGTTTCGTTTTCATTTGACGTGGGAGCTGTAAAGGAAGGGAGACCGGCAATATCATGAATCATACACACAGGGGTCACGTGGAGAATGAGCCCCCACTATATCTGCTCTAGTCTGCGCATGGGCGAATCTGGCAGCTTGGGCGCGCCAGGAAAATTTTTCTGGGTAGCATCTGGCTACTCGCTGCTGCTGCTGCTCATATGGCAAACAGCCGCGTTTCAAGTAGCCAAGAGCGGGAGAAGGCACTGCTCATACGCGAATTCAGCTCTGCGCATGCGCACGAACGCGCTGGCAGCTGCTCACAGGAACCTCGGGCTTCCCACGCAGTCGCCGCCGCGCGTGCGCAGTGACGCCTGTTTCCTGGCGCTCCCTGGCAGCTGCTCAGACGGACGTAAGCAGCCGTAGCAAGACGAAAGGCCCCACAAAATTGTCGCCAGAAATAGAAAATACTTTTTTCCGTTACAGATGTGACACAGGCTGAACTTAATTTATCAGCATATGACGGGGAATGTACAAAGTAGCTGTTTAGCGGAAGAGTGGAACCTGGCAACACTTGGATGGTTAATTCTGGTTCTGAATGGCGGTAGCTTTTTAGTTTCATTCCGTTCAGCTGAACACAAATCTAGAAAGAAGAGGGATTTGCTTCCTGAAAGCGGAGGAAAAGCGTGACGCATTACAACTGTAACAACACTTACGTTCCCATTTTTCCACATGTCGATGAGTCTATCACTACTTTGTGTGGGGGTGACGTTGACCTTTGCACAAGTCCTGCACTTTCCAGCCGATTGACTCAGGTAACAATGGACATTGAGCCACCCAGAGTGATAATGTGTATTACCCTGTATAGAAATGTGGGTGCAGATACTGACTCCAAATCCGCCTCTTTACGCCTCTCAATGAAAGCGTCCTTTTATCGCAAATTCAGAGACTGGTTTCATTGTTCACGGTAGACTCACTGTGAACAGCGATCGTATTCTTTACATATCAGACAAAATGTACCAACACCTAAATATGAATTATATACTTTTAAGACCTTCTTCTCGGTACCTTCTTTATGATCTTTGTAGACGTGATTTTCTGCTATGTTTTGGAAGCGGGTACTCCAACTTGGTGAAGCACAAATTCTTTCGCTCCTTATATCGTTAGCAATATCAGAAACCATGTCATACAAGATGGTGTTTCTGTCACTGATTGACTTTTCTATTGCTTCATAGGAATAGGTCCAAAGTGTGTATATTAAACGTCGCGATTATTAACGACCGGATTTCACGTTATTCTGCATCTCCCTATTCATCGGATTGCTTTCCACCAGGGCTACCAGTATGTAAGCATTCCTTACCACACACTTGTCAGCATGTTCTTTCATTCCATACACCAACGCTTTCCGTACTTGCGGCATGGAAATTTTAACTCTTAAATTTATTTCGGAAACGTTTGCTGGTCATCTACGTCACTATCGTTGGCCGTTTCTTTAGGAGAGTAACTGCCTACGATTTCTTCACTTCGGAGAACCAGCAGTCGGTTTTGTGGAGCATTTCAGTCCCAACGAGCCACATGCTGCACCACTTAAACGCTCATCTGAGAGGTTAACTACAATTTTGTTCTTCACACAGTCCTTACAGGCGTTTGCCTTTGATGCGTGTTTCATTTTGATGCATTCAGTTGGCGCCAATCATAAATCTCCGTAGCAAGCTGCGAAACATTCACGGCACTCCCTATGACCTGGGTGGCGAGACTGAACGCGAATAATTTTTTGAACAGGAATTACGCTCATGAGGTGATGGTGCGGATTTATTCTCTGCTGGGCGTTGTGTAGCTGTGGCTGTGGATAAATGACGAAACGTGTAAGCAGTTGGCGTGGCGGGAATTGTGTACGACGTGAGATCGACTTAACGGCACTACTTTGAGTTCTGGAGGACACGGTGTGTGTTTTGCCGTAACCTCTCACACCTCGCTACAGCCGGCAGCTGGGTACAGGAGTGCGCTGTCTCACCTCTACACAGGGTGTCCAGCACCACGGCGACGGTGTGGAAGATTGCGTGCGACGTGGTACGAAATGTGTAATGCAGTTCCTATCGCAATACTGGGTATAAATAGCAGAGGACGCGAAAGAACAATACTAAAGCCAACAGGCGCTCGCCATCCAGAGTAGCTTAACTTGGGTTGGCGGACGAGAATCGGTGTATTCAAAGAGGTACGGCCGTGTGGGCGTCTCTCCAGACATACAGAATTCACAACTGTCGGCCGAAACCGGGCAATATTTTATGCAAGGATGGCCGCCCTGCATTGTGTAGGATGCGGTAATGAAATTACGTGTGTGAGTGGTGGTGAAGTGTTGGTCTGTCTCTGCTGTAAGCTATTCAGTTCCACCCTCGACTGGATTCAGGAGTTGATACTGCCGCTAAACTGGACGCTCACGCTTTTTGGAAAATGCCCATAATGCAGAAATATCTCGTGTTGGCACTTAAATGAGAAATGGAAACAGGGTGTCCTATTTTCTGTGTCAATTTCCTAGAAGTCTGGGCCACAAATCTGAATGAAGTTGTGAATTCGACAAATGCACTCAACTTCTGTAGTATCGTTGTAATCATATTCGTTGTAGGTCTGTTGCCGACAGCACGGGTGTTGCTTCCTTTCACGGCAGTGGCAGGCAGTGTGTGTGTCGGGCGGTCTGGCTGTGTACTCGGCCTGCCGTGTGCTGGAGACAGCGTTAGCTCAGGGGGACTTTGTACCGACATACGTCGAGTAATGGAAACATGTCCGTATTTCACATACTTGTAACTGTGTAGTTTGTTATTGTTATGACACTGCGTACGGCTGAAGTTTGCAGCAGAAATTTCATATTGCAACGTAACGTTTTGTCTCGTAAGTGAAACAACTGTTATCGAAATAGTGTTTAGTGTTAGTACAGCGTATACGGCCGTTAGGTAGATGTAACCTGCTGAGATACAACTGCGAAATTACTGGTAGATCGGGAGAAAACATCTTTGTAATATCGTGACATTAACTGCTAGCCGGACGCTGGTGTCTGCAATCACGGCTGAATTTTAAACTGTTGAGTAGAACTGCAGCTCGAATCGCCAAACACTGTTGCCAACTTTATATGCTAAGTGATAATCCCGATTTAGTTTCGGCCTCCCCGTCGCGTGGCCGGTCTTTTCTCTCTCTCTCTCTCTCTCTCCCTCTCTCTCCCCCCTCGCTGCTCGCAGCGCCCATACCGCCTGTTCCCGCCCCGCCCGCCGCTTCTGCGCATGCGCGGCAGGATTCGCTGCCCGCATTCCGCGTCGCGCCCCCACCTACAACTTTCCCCGCGGCGTAAATGTCGCCCCCTGAAGCTACTTGTACGTGGATAAAAGTGCCGTAACCATTTTTGCCTAAACTACCAGACCGAATGTTTACGCAGTTTTTCGGCACGTAGAGAGTAACGCAGCAAGTTACAGGTGTGGATCGCTTCCCACAAAGAACTCTTTCTTTGGCTCGAGTGCCATTGTTGACATTCGAATCTCTGACATTTCTGTAGACTGTTCTCTCGTGTTCTGGCGTGCGCCGAGGCGCACTTGTATGGAAATCAGTGCCTTAAACTCATCGCTGTGATCCTACAGCGTACTGTACGATACTCTTCAACTTCCTCCATTGATACCCACGCTTTTAGTACTGCAGAGGAAATTTTGGTGCTGACTGCTCAGGTAGTCTGAAGCCTGTTTCTTGTCGCTCTTGCTAGGCAGAACGACCTTCCCACATTTCTTTGTATTCCTGTTTCCTGCTGTTAACGGCCTTGTGATCGCCGATTCCCAGTTCTACCCTAAGACATTCGAAAAGTTCGGGTCTCTTTCTTACCGGCAGGCCTAAGCTGTTATCTTCACCAGTCGGTTCTCAGACTAATGGCTCGGGTTAGTTTTTGGGTAAAGTACTTGGATTATTTTATTATGATTTTCTGGCCCTACCACCAGTTTTAGCCACCTGAGTCTCCTTGTATACATGGCAACATTAAGTTTCCACCTAAAACTATAACATGGCCAGAAAATTCACGCGAAATATTCTCCAGGTTCCCCTCAAACTGTTCCGCCATTGTTGCTGCTGAGTCTATTGAAGCGTCCGATCACCATTTTTGATCCAGCTTTAACACTTCTCTTGATACAAATTATTTTACATTCGGGATCTCCGCTGATCTCTCGAATGTAATCCTACTTCTCACTGCTTTAAGCACCAGCGGTCAACCTCTCTTTACGACCTACGTTTCGACCGGAATGTAGAATCTCGTTGCTACTGACTTTGGGTTTCACTCAGCTTTCCGTCCCTACTGCTGTGTGACCACTGTTACCGCTTATAAGCGAGATTAGTTCTCAGAACTTTCCGTAGACGCTCCTGCAGTTAACTAATACCATGTTGAGACAGTGAGAACAATTGAAGGCCAAGTTCTCCAGATTATGGCGTGCTGCATGCGTGACGGCGCTGGATCCGTTGTAATAAACACGTCACGAGTTGAGTGGATTCTGGGAGCGATGGCCGCCCAACGTCGGTCTGTCGCCAAAGGACGAAAAACCAGACAGATTTCTAAACAGACGAGTAGTCCAAAGATATTTCTCGCACCGTCCCTGAGGACTAACCTGGCACGGCCTTTTACTTACCGAATATTCTAGAGTCCTCCGTTCCGAATCATTGATACGTGGGAAGCATGTCAGTACAAACGGCACGATTTCAGCTCCGTTCTCGATTGCTTCCTGAGTTACAGTAAGCCTAGCGTGAGAATGAACCTTGTCCACTACAGTTGTGAAGGAGCTTTTAGGAAAAGGAGGACAATGCAATTTCATAATCTCAATACAGTTCAACAGAACTGTATAAAAATTAAATTTTGAACGGAAGTACGTGAAGGATGCGCTCGGTACTTCTGCTAATCGTAAGTAGAACTGATACTTTGAGCTAAAACTTATGAAAGCTGTTTACTCTTGTGGACGTGAAGTTTTTCAGTCGATTTCAAACTTTTTGATGAGAGTACAACACATTCGCGACTGCAACAGGAAAAGGCTGAAACACCTGTGGTACTCAGAGTATCCTCCGTCACACACCAGAATGCATCTGTGAAGATATCACACCATTTGAGACGTTTCAGATCGGTAAATTGTTTCAGAAAGGTGTTATTTGTCAATTTTTAAGCAGTTTGACACAAACTCAGATGCGTTATAAATACAAAAGCAGTTCTGGTTCAAATGGCTCTGAGCACTATGGGACTCAACTGCTGAGGTCATTAGTCCCCTCGCACTTAGAACTAGTTAAACCTAACTAACCTAAGGACATCACAAACATCCATGCCCGAGGCAGGATTCGAAACTGCGACCGTAGCGGTCTTGCGGTTCCAGACTGCAGCGCCGTTAACCGCACGGTCACTTCGGCCGGCAGCAGTTCTGGTGCAGTCATTGTTTCCATGTCTAAAGATAAGGATTAACAGTATCCACGGCCAACATTTTAATCTAAGTCATTAGTTTTGTAGACAAGTTGCGTATATCAATTAACATTCAAAACGGCCAGCTCTCTCGCAGGCAAATTCTTTGATGAACTGGCTACAGGGGATTTCGCATCGTGTAGCGTGTCCTTCACATACATTTTTATACAGTTCTGCTGCACTGTATTGAGATTTACGCATTTCGGTATCAAATTTCAACAATTTCTCAGATACCAGACAGACACTTTCAACGACCAGTTTAAATAAATACGAACTCGTTTCAAAAGATATGACGTTACTTTCGTCACCAGATGTATGCGGTGAATGCCGTTGTGTTTGGTGATGCGATGAACGCAGACGGAGTTCTGGGCTGTTTCCCCTCTGCTGAAGCGTGCCGTACCGTTGCAGTGCTCCGTAATACCGGAGAACAACAGACGAAGGCCGTTAAAGGAGCGTTCCGAATTTTCGGCACTTGCCGTTCTTCAGCGCGCTCTAGCGCCGTCACCGCTCGCTGTCAGAAAATCAGACCTGATTGGTGCGTTTTGTAGAAGAGTTTGGCTACTCTAATTTTGTGCTGGGTTTTCAACTCCGAGAAACGCATAGTCTTCGTGAAACGAACGAAAATCTGAGAAAAGAGTGAAAATTTTGAGGCTTTCTGGATCTCTCGTTGTGAAGCCAGTCTGCTACAAGGCAGCAACCACGAAATTATTATTTAGTAGGCCAAAACACGTCATTAAAAGATCTTCCGCAGTTTCGTTATGGGACAACCTCCAGTTGACTGGGCTACATTCAGTTGCAGAGGTGAAAACAGACATACATACAACGTTGTATTTTAAGAATCTGCCAAAGGAAAGAGGTCTAAAACTAAACTTTGGAATATTTGCAGTGATTTAGCTCCATTACTTTGTAGATTTTTCCATTTTCTTCGATGGCGGTGCGATCAACACCGATTATGTTTATTTTTCCACTTCAGCTCTAAGACATTTTTTGCACAATTAGATATCCGTTGCGTCATTTGAATTACATTTTCGAAATTACGGTTGAACCTTTCTTCGCCTGATTGTTCTCTAGTCTCCTAGAGACTGTCGCAACCTGTAAGAACTGTTCTATAACTGGAGATGCGAGAAGAACAAAGTATTTTTCCTAATATCAGCCTTTACTGTGCAGCTGTCAATAAACATATACAGGGCTGATAATATTTCGTAATGATTTTCTCATGTAGGGTGTGGGTCGTGCAGCACTGCATTCAGACTCAGTTCTGGAGACATATTGTGCTGGAACAGCTGGAGGCTGTCAGCCACAGACATATCAGTAAAAATGCAAAAGGTAGAAATTACCCCGAAACTAATAACATAACACAAAATATTTCAAATATGAAACGATGTAACAATCATGGTGGCAAGGTGGACAATGTGTTTTGCATTACAGCACAGCGCCGTAGCCATCAACGGAGCGCGCGAAGTCACAATCAATTCTCCAGTTCCTGCGTGGTGAGTCGTTTCAAGTATTTTACTCGTAGTGTGTAGGCGCGTCGCACCAGGGAGTGTGCTGACATGTGTGGTTGAGTAATTCATGAAAGGGTGTGTTGCTGTTGTGGCTTAGTGGAGCACAGTTATACTTGGAACCCTTGTCTCATTTGTCAGTCGTTAACTTCAGTTCCTCTTTTTTGGTTTTTGGCAGTTCTGTCATTATACTAATACTAAATAGGTTGCAGAAGAAACGAAGCTTCCGTTCTCAGAGGTAGGCCAACATATTTAATTACCATTGCCCACTGTCAGATAGTGTTTTTGTCGCGATATATCTGTGAAAGTACATCATTTCAGAGGTTTCAAATCGGTAGATGATCTGAGACAGGTGCTACCTTGTGAGATTTGGAACAGTTTTAACACAAAGTTGGATGCGTAAAATTTTGTGTTCATTTGCTCTGTAATTACCGTGAAACTGCTGGTACAGTGATTCTTTGCTAGGCTGAAGATAAACATTAACAACATTCAGGGCCAACATTTTAACCTGAGTCATTTGTTTGCAATCAAATAGCACTTGTAAGTTTCATCGAAAACGCCAATCTCTCTCGCAGGCGAATTGTTTGGCGTGGTGGCTAGACTCGATGTCGCATCGTGTGGCGTGTGCTTCACATACTTACGATCAAAATTTAATTTTAAAATAGTTTTGCTGCCCTGCTATGAGATTAACCTATTTACATATCAACATAAATTTTACCAGTTTCTCAGATACGAACCAGACATTTACATACACGAGTTTAAACAGGAACACGTTTCAGACTATTTGGCGTCCGGTTATTGAGCGATATGAGCAGTGAATTCCAGCGTGTTTGACGATGCGGGGAAAGGGGATGGAGGTCTGGGCTGTTTCCCCTCTGCTGTAGCGTGCTGTGCCGTTCCAGTGAGCCGCAGCAGCAGGCAGCACCAGCTGGAGGGCGTCAGGCGCGTCCAGAACTTTCGGCGAGATGCATAACTTGGCTCTCTGTTACCTCCACTAAGAGCGTTTAATATTACGGCGGAGGCGTGTAAGATTGTGTCTGATATGGAAGTCGTAGTTGCACACAGAGGAACGAAACGTGAGCTTACATGTGTCACATGTGGGGAAGACGCGGCAAAAAGAAGCACTCGAGTTAACTGCGATACTTCCCCATGACGTTTCTCCTCTGTCTCCAGTACAACTGCTGTTTCTAAGAAACTCATTTAAAATGAGAGTGGCAGCTACGGACAGTTTTAAAAGAAAATATCGGCAACGAGAGGGTCTGTGTGGGTAGGTGCCATGCGTCCATTTGCCGAGAATTGGCCAGGATTACAATGGGCGGTTGAACTTGCTAATAACCTGGACTGCGGGAGCAACACATTGAACTAAGGAGCATTCAGAAGTATTTGAAATTATTACCTGCAATAAACATACGTAAAGTTGTACTTCAAACCGGAGAAACATATGTTTCAAGTAGTATTAATAAGAGTCACGCTGAAGAATTAAATCAGCTGAGAAATGTTGGGATACTATTTACGCAGGAAGTTGCCGAGTAGCAGAAAATATTGGAATATCACCTGAACTGAATGTAATGATTGATGACGGAGAGAAACGGCAAGGCAGAAGAAAACGCTTTGTTGATGAAGCATCAGGGGACGATTTAAACCAAAGCTCGAAGAACAGTTTTCAGCTAAATGTTTGCCACGTTATTACACAGCTGTAGGGAACTTGACTGTACCGTGTGCAGCCACACGCAACACGGACACATTCCGTTTCCCGTGGAACTACGTAAGTGAACACGATTCTCCGGTCCAAGAGCTTGTGGGAAACGACGAATCTTGCTACAGTGTAGACGTTAACAACGAGGGTCTCTGAGAAGAAATTTTACTGTTGAAAAGATTCGTGAAGGCAATGTTGTGTCTGCGCCTTGTCAGTACTCTTTGTGAGTGAAGTGTGAGTGACGGCCTCACGGACTGTTCTGCCGTTTGGCTGCTGGCGCCTCACAAGCAGAGAGGCCGCTGACAGTTGTGGCAGGAGTCACGGAGTGGCGGGGAGCGGCGAGCTGCGGCCGCAGGGAGTGAAGTGAGGTGAAAGCAGCTGAGTTGACAGGCGTACACTCTCCACTACACTTATTTACTCGATGTACGAGTCAAAGTAAGTGTAATTTTATTACCTGTAGCTCCACGACTTGCGTCACCGTCTCAGCTGTGCCGTTGTGACCGATGAGTGTGGAGACTCGTGTGCGTCGTCGCGAAATTGCTTTCGTGTGCTGAAACTCTGGCCTCGGTGTTCTGTCTCCAATACAACTAGGATTGCTTTGCTCGTTGCAATCTTTTACGTCAAGTAGAGACAACAGTACCACATAGAGAGGATTTCCTTCACATTTTGTATGCGTGTCATGTTGTGGTCTGATTGTGTTTAGTTCAATGTAGACTGACTGTATGGTTCCAGATGATGGTCGCATAATGTGGTGTGAATACTGCTACTAATATCTCATTGTTATTAAACACAACAGGTACGGTAGAGTAGAATGTTTGCTGAATATGGAGAAGTAAATTGAGTCTGGTATCAGGAGCGAGAATTCTGGTGATAGAACTGATATAGCATTAATCTGGGTATGTTGCAAATTAGAATAGTCTGATGTAGCACCTTGCTGACTGGTATGAAATACTTTTCAGCGATCAGATATTATAGAGCAGTTGTGATTGTTCACAATGAACTGTGGACTTTTGCCAAGTTTAGTCTGGAAGTTTTACTCGGGACGTTTTTCTTGAGAGAAGGATTGTCCGTTGTTACCTGAATTATTTTGCTGTTATCTGGCGTTGTCTCAGTTTTGCTACAGCATTGCTTAGAGTATTTGTGTGCTGTATGTTACTTGATGAGGGCTGAAATTAGTGAGTCACAATAGGATTGAGTTTTTTGGATCTTTATTTAAAAAATTATGAATATTGCTCTCGTACAAACTCTTTCAGTTCCTGTTTTTTTTGCACAGAGTTCGCTGGACTGCCTGCCTCATGACAGCATCTCCACCAGCCGCCTGTGCTTGTTCTGCCTGGCGAGGTCCAGCGCTGTCCGCCCACGACGAGTTGTGGCCCCCCTGTCGGCCCCCGCGACGAGCAGCGCAGCCGCCACTTCTGCGCGGCCATGGGCTGCCGCAACATGCAGCGGCGTCCACCCACCCTCACTCCTGGCGTCCACCGCCGCACCCGCCCCCACCAGCAGCCTCGCCGCCTCGACGTCTCCCCTCCGCGCTGCCCAGTGCAGGGCGGTCCACCTCCACCTGCCCCTCGCCCCCACGTCGGCCCCTGCGGCGATCAGCGCCCTCAGCTCCCCCACTGCCCCATCCTCAGCCGCCTGGACCAGCCTCCTGCCCCTCTCCTTAGCAGAGAGGCTCCTGCACAAAACACACAAACTGCCACTCTCTGCTACAAACACACAACACACAGAACGAGGAAAACAGCCACACGAGGAAACAACTGCTGCGAATACAAATCTGTCCTGAAACAAACCTACCGTATTCCCCCTCCCACAGTACAAAACAGTGCGCAATTGTGTGTATGTATTAAATTACAGCAAATCTGTTCTATCCCCCTCATAAGAAAATCTTCATTCATCGTCCGTTGCAAATAGCATTATACAACCTCTGAAAGAATTTCATTACCACATTTTGTCACACTCATTCCTGCAAGTTGAAAGGTGGCTACACTGAGCCACAGCGCCAGAGATTGCACCAAAGAGTTTTATTCCGCCGCCTCCACTGGCAGTTCTTGTCGAGATCTGGCAGTAGTCAGTGCTTGCTGAGATGTCGTAGTAAAGAGTTCTTGTCGAGAGGTCGTGCTGGAGTGTGCTTGTTGAGATGTGGTAGTAGCGAGTCGGTGTTGAGATGTTTTAGTAGGGAGTGCTTGTTCCATGTTTTATGCAGTTGTTTGATGGGCTAGACAGCAGATGTTGTTCTAATGGAGATATTGTAATGATTAGAGTGCTTTTCATCAATATATATGAAGGTAACAAAACTCGCTTTTTTTTCTCATTATTTCAATGTCTTGAATAATGCGTCATTACAGATTCAGTCAACAAAGCATCTGGCTTGTCTTCTTGTATTAGAGTGTAATTCTGGTTTTCTTGCGTAATTATAGTATTTCTATTTTCTTTAATTACTTCAGTATAAATGACATTTAAAATTTGTTGTCTTGTTGAAGAAGAACTGTGCCAGATGTGTACGTTGAATCACACTTCCACACACAGAACAGCTACACTTGTGCTTTGTTGGCTTCGTAAGTTTTATAGTTGCTGGGGACTTCATTAATTAATTGTGTTAACGGAAATTTTCTTTCATTCTTTGTTGTTGTTGTTCTATGCAGTCTTTGCCTCTACAAAATGTTCACTACATGAGCCCACAAGAGAAAACTGCTCTCTGTGATTATCGGTTTACATGCAAACTGACACTTCGATAATGCAAATACCAGAAAACGTGTTATTGTACAATACACAGCCATTACGCTTGCATATTCAAATTTATTGTAATAAATGAAACCTCAGAAAGCAGCATCCTCCTTTAAATGACACGACAAAAGTTTTCTCACTTCGCTACTATCTGGGAATGCAATCCAGCAAGTAAAGACGAAATATCTCAAGTATGGTTTCAGTCACAAGTAACAAAGAGTGTCCAAGTTGAAACTTGAAATGATCTGCCATAAAGTTTTGTTTCCCGGAGATTCGAACGCAGCACTTAATCGGATGGTTAACTAAGCAGAATGAAACGCCAGAAACCGTCATTTTTAACCAGCAATGAGATGACAAACTGAAACCAGGAGACGAAAGTGTTTTGTGTTATGGGCATTCGAAACCAACACCTATCGACACGGACCTCTAGTCACGTGTAGACGTTATATAATGACTTACTTCATTAGCAGCGAAATGTGCGCATTTCTGTATTGTAAATAAAATTATGAAAATTTTCTGCTGACTAGCAATCGAACCCTGGACACACAGTTGTTGACTACATACAAAGATACCTCGACTGTGCTATTCTCTTTCACCAGTAGCTAGGAGTGGCATGTTTGAAAGTGACACGAAAGGGACGAAAAGCTGCCCGTCTGACTTGGGACTCGAAACAAGTACCACCATTATTGTTAACAAAGCCCAGAGAATCGGTAAAATCAGAATAATTTCTCACATGTATTTTGCTGAGCTCATGTTGCAACTTAAAGTGACATGCCAGGATTCGAACCCAGGGATGTGTCTCTTGTGAACGTCTTTATGACTTTGCAGACAAGTGGAGACAATGAAGCAGTGGAAATGCATCATCTGAAAGTGATCAAACGTGACGAAAAGGGAGATCCGAGTTCGAATTCCAGTCCATCGTCAATATTTTCCACGTCTCAGGCTCGAATACAGTAAGAGTCAAGTGCGCTGCGGACTTGTACAGCAATTGGCTCATTGATTTTAAAAAAATATCGCTTAAGAAAGGTGACTGGCGACAGAGTTTCGACCCGGCGTGACTTCCGCCTCTGTCAGGGCCCAACCTGTAGCGACTCTCCTCCAGGCTACCAGAGGTGGGAGAGATGCTGCTTATGCTTGTTAAAAATTATTGCCGGATGTGAGAAACGAACCCAGACCTTCAGCATATGTAGCAAGAATCATTTCAACTTTTTCCTAACTAGCAACTACTACCTCGAATTAAAATTCATGCGAGTTGCGGTATTCGAATCCAGTACACGCAGACTAGAAACTCGCGCCCTTAACCCCTTTATTTCATTTAATTTTTTAACCATTCCGAGGTCTGGCCACGACGCCTCCCCCATACCTGTCACCGAGTCGCTGCGCTATTTTCGCGCATAATTTTTTTATTTTTTTATTTCTAATTTTTTTTATTTTTAGCACTTCATCTGAAAGACCGTGTTTGCACACAAACTAACTCAGCTGAGAGCGACGCCTTCCAAGCTGTGTTCACGATGGTTTGCTTTCCGATTTATTTCTCAACATCTTGTAACTCGGCCAATGCCTCAGTTCCCGAGGCTCGTTTGGCAAGTTTGTCTTCTGCCACCCCTGAGTACTGCACGCGCTGGAAGCTCCGTGCTGAGATTCCTGATACAGCGGGTGACGATGAGTGTAACGCAGAACAGCAGAAATCAGCGCAGTCGCTTCTGGACAAAAGGAGTTTCGACATACGGAACGAAGTGAAATAAAGTGTACTAAAAAGTACGACGTGTTCTGTCGTGAGGACCAGCTTTTCCTCCGAGATTCCTTCAACACAAAATAGAGTGCTTCTGAGCTATGTATTTCAAATTAGATTTCTGTTTCCTTAAAAATAAATAAGGCAGTAAAAAACACCGTTTAACACAAAAGAGCTTAAGGACGATTCATTATGATGTTCTTGCGTTCACGCCTTTTTCTATTCAGTTTGCACACTGCTGCACGTAACTGTATGTACTGAAACATGTTGCGAAGTTCCTCTCGCAGTTTCCCGCCTCAGCGACGCACGCGCCGCCCCGTGGCCCGCTTGTGCCCGGCGTGCGTGCGGCGACCCACCCAGCGCCCGCCCGTCTCGTTTCCCTCTGCTGGCAGGTGGTGCGTTGTCTGTCCTCTTAGCCAGTTTACAGCATTCCTTTATTCACGCGGCACGTCGCTACGATTCAAGAAAATTGTAAGGCAAGGTATTGGGAGTAGAGTTCGTGTTATTGTGGCTAAGAATTCTCTGATAACTCACCAGATGTCGTTCACTTGAGCGCGTACGAACCTCGCCTGCTGTCAGGTCGTAATTCCGTCACGTGCTGCCGACCACCCAGGTGGACTGCCTCAAGTTTCGCTTTGGTTGCTACTTTCCTGTTTACTGCCCTCTACCGAGTAGTTTTCACACTCGTTGGTAGGTGAGGGGTGCCGATGTTTGTCCAGATGGCCGCCCAGCCGTAGTGCGGCTACTTTTGTACAGTCACGTTTCCGCTTTTGCTTCTCATTAATTCCACGTACATGTTCCTGACTTTTACCATATTCGACAGCCAACTCTGGTTTGAGTATAACTGAGTTGGAATCAAAATTGTTCAAAACGATAAAAGCCATTGGCGACGTGCCGTACATCTGTGGGTGGATTCCAGACAGTGGCAGTAATTTCGTCTGGTAAGTGCGGCGTGAGGGCCGTGTGTGTGTCTTCTTCCGCATCTAGTGTGTCGAACACACGAATATAGTTTCTCACTTTCTCCCAAAGTCGGCGATATTTAATCTCCCCCTCCCCCCTCCCCGTTGCCGCCTGAGATGGTCAACGTGTCAAACTTTATCTTAAAAATATTACCACGAGTTACAAAATGGCGCAAAGCTGACAGAAATCTTGCTGCTGTTTCACCTGTTATGGGTAAAACTTGTGCCACACAGTTGACTTAGAGACCATCTACATATGTGCAAAGTGTGCCCTTTTGATGTCGTCAAGCCTTCTCTATGTTCTTTGACTCCAACTGGCACGCTGGCAAGCACTTTCTTAAGAGTTTGCAGCTGCAGTACGATTTATATTAGACCTGTAGTCCAGAGCCAGAACTTGAACTGAGGTCTCGCGTGTTTTGGGGTTGTGTGATTTTATGTTGCTTAGCTTCGCACCTGATGCAAGTTGGTATTTGCTGGTGCCCTGCAACGCCTTCTGCGACTCGCTCTCGCCGGAGATCACCACATCCATGTCACCTGTGTACGCCCTACACACGATATTCTGGCGACATGTGTGTGTGTGTCTGCGCATGCGTGCAGCCCTCGCAGCTGTTTCTGCAGAGCGGCTAGCAGGGCCTCAGCGGCAGTGGCGAACGAGGCCCTCCACACAGGACCACCTCGGCGCACACAACTCTTGAGTGCGAGCTGCCTGGTTAGCCGACCACTGATCATGATTTACAAAGTGCAGTTCTTCGAAACTCTACCAGTGATGTCGGCGATGGATTGTTTTCAGAAGGCACTGGTGGCTCACCCTGTCGAAAGCCTTCTCGAAATCGAGCTGCATTACAGCCAGCTGAAGCCTGGGAACACGTGCCGTGCATATTCACAAACAGTGTGTGGTATAAGGAGGAAAACATAATTTCTAAAAGGGTACACATTAACAGTTTCTTGAATCATTGACCTTTGGATCAACTGGGTAGTAAACTGAAATTGTGATGAGGCTTAAGGTGGCGGCGGTACGAATTGCTCGATGGTTTTCGATCTGGAAGCCTGTAACTCTGTAAGAGCAGGCGTAGGCAGCAGACAGAATGGCTACTTGGCTGGTCGCGCGACCAGCACCTGCGGCTGGCGCAGCGTTCCCCAGTCAAAGGAGCCGGGTCTCCATTCAGCTGGCGCTACTACTGCGCTCCCACTGCGGTACACTTCGCCAATAGAGAGACTCAGTAGCGTTAAAATATGAGATTACTTACATGTTCTGCGCGGAATGGTCTTTCTGGAATCAAGGAACAAATTTGACACCTCTGTGTTCAACCTGAAGTGAGAATCTGTCATGTTATTTATCGGAAGTGACAACAAAATATCAACTGAATTGACCAAATCAATGATCACGTGGTTGCCAAATGAATTCTGTGACGTTCCCAATTCTGCGTTAGATTAGCGAGACGGTGAATACGCTGGCTCAGCTGATGCTATGATCACTGGCGATTTTGCCTCGTGAAGACGCGAAGACACTCCAGAATGAGATTTTCACTCTGCAGCGAAGACACTGTCTGCTGCAGTACTGACCAGGGGCCACAATACGCGAAGCATTTCCCAGAGTTTCGTTTGCATTTCTCTAACTTATATTCTGATCCAAAGCACTGTTACGAATAATATCCAGACTCACCGACGGCAAATGTAACGTCTTACATAGAGAGCAGAGGTGATTATTCGGATAGTCGCACTCTTCAGTAGCTATTGTATCTATTTCTGTTTTTTGTGCCTTACATGTGCTGTAGAGATGCAGCTCATTCACCATGAGTGATTCGCTTTTTTAGCACCACCTGACACTATTTACATTATGACTCAATAACTTTATTTTTAATATTATTCACTTAAAGCGGTTTTCCTTGCAGATACGTACATTGGCATCACCAAAAGACAGTGTAACACCGATTACAAAAGATTTTTCATAAGGTTCGAATAACACACTGTTTCCAATCAGAAAAGCAAACAAGACAAGAAAATCTTATCAATGACCAAAGAGAAAGCATTCAAAACGCTGTTAAGGAAAATGAAACAATCGAATGAATACAGTACAAGTTCGATAACGGTAGATAATGTGGGAGACGACATTCCTGATGATAACGCATTTCTTATATTTAGCTAGCGTGTTCAATAAACCAACAAAACAACCAATGAGGTATACGCTGTACGAACACAAAGGAATTGCAACTTACTAAGCTAACCTTACAAGAAAAATATACTACAATAAAACAATGTTCCCATAGCACAAACGCCCATAAATAGTCATGAGTTGGCGAGATATTGTGCCTTCCTGTGCAAAAACAGGCTGTGACCAAGTGCAGCCCACAGTCATAATGAAGTTCCGTTGCAGAACTGCCACGGAAGTATGTGTGGAAAAGTAGCAGTGTGTGCAGGCATATAACGAAATCAAGTTAACAGGTTATTCAGTGCCCCAACTAAATCTCTACACTTTTTTCTGCATAAAAATTATCTCTGTACAAGACGAAACAGCAGCAACTACGTTTTCAAATCGTCAAGTTTTCACTACAGTACACTGAATCAAGACAGGAAAAAAAAGTTTTCTAAGGACTTTTTAACTGCTTGTGGATCTACCTGAGGGTAACTCTTCCACACAAGAAATAAAAAAAATCTTTCCAGCGAGACTTCAGCCTACATCTACCACAGTCACCCTTTTGGTGGGTTAACGCTTCACCCCTGAGCTATCGCATCAACCATCTCATGTAGCTCTCTCCTTGACCCCGTCGGTGTAAAAGGTTAAAGTGGTTTTAGTTTGAGGTTGAAACGAGCTTTCTGGACTCGGAAACATAAATCTTCTAATCTATACCATCGATGACAACGACAGGAAAATATCAGGTGGATGTGTCAGGACGATTCTCTGCCACTCCAGGAACCAAGTCGGAGTTCACAGTGCTGAAATGAAATCAGTCGGAAATTTGAGGGAAGGAAAAATAGGATGACTGCAGGAACAATTAGAAAAAATCGAAAAGAAAAGGAACATAAGAAGGATGCATTCAGCACATGGAAAAGGCCGCAACAACCTTCAGTGAAATTAAATGCAAAGATGACTACACAAAGAGTTCGAAAGGAATCCCAGTGTTAAACGGGCAGGAGAGGGCAGATGCCAGAAGACAGTGCGTTAAAGACCTCTGTGAGTGGGAGGAACTAACAGATAACGTGACAGAAGAAGAGATGGAAGCCGAATTGGAAAACGTGTGGGACTGGCCATTACACTCATAATTTCACAAAGCTCTGGAAAACTTGGACACAAACAAGGTGGAACGGTTAGTTAACATTCCCTCGGAACTTACATGATCATTTGGGAAGGTGAAAATCAAATGACAATTCAAGTTTGTCTGTAGGATCCATGAGACAGGAGTCATAACAACAGACTGCCAGAAACACACCATCCAAACACTACAGAGGCGAGCAAGGGTCGATATTGCGACAGCTTTCACCCAGTGAGCTAAACATGAATCCAAATTACTAACAAGAATAATTATAACACGCAGAAGAATCGAAGATAAAACTGAGGGTCTGTTCGAGCACACTAAATTTGGAGTAAAGGATCGAGAGAGGCCTATCAGACCTTCGACCTGATTGTGGAAGGAATGTGTAAGAAAAATGCAGATCTTTATTGGATTTGTAGATCTTTAAATGACGTTTGACAATGTGAAATAGTGAAAGTGTACGAAACTTTAAAAAAAATAGGTATAAGACATAGGGAACAGCAGATAACACAGAATATGTACAATAATAAGGAAGGATTGGTGCTTTGATTAAAAAACGTGAAAGATAGCGATGATGATAGTCTCCGCAAATATTCAGTCTGAACACTAAAGAATCGTTGGTGGAACTGAAGAAGCTTCCAGGAATTTAATTAAAACTGAGGGTAAAAAGCATTTCATTGATAAAATTTCCTGGCGATATTTCTTTCACTGAAAGTGAGAAAGAATCACTGGAGTTGGTGAATGTAATAAATAGTCGAATGATCACTGAATTAGGATTAATGAACAGAAGAGAGAGGAAAATATTGGGGAGTGGCGGAAATAACATTGATGGCAAAGTTTACATCAGAATTAAGGACCACGAAGCTTACAAATTGCAGGGATTCTGCTATGTGCGAAGCGTATTTACACTTAGGGACAAGGCGAGGTTGTTATAAAAAGTCATCTAGCACACGAAAACAGGACATTCCTCGCAAAACAAGGCTACTGGTACAAAAGATAGTCCTTAACTGGGGAAGAAACCTCTGAATGTATGTTTGTAACAAAGTACTGTATGAAAATGAATCGTGGATTACGGGAAAAAACGAGAAAGAAATCGAAGCATCCTAAATGCGGTGCTATTGGAGGATGTTGAAATTAGGTGAACTCATACCAGAGGAACACTGAAACGTCCCTCCAGAATAGGTGAGGATAACAATATGTGGAAAACCGTGACATGCACAAGGGTCAGCGTAATAGGTTACATGTGAAGTCATCAGAGGTCAACTGCCATGGTGCTAGAGGTAGCTGTAGAGGGTAAAACCTGTAGGGCAGGACAGAGATAGGAGCGCACAGCACAAGTAAGTGTGGGCTCTGGGTGCTCACAGCACTTTAAACTCGTTGGTCACACAGACAGAAACATGGTCAACAGCAGGCAGAGTTTCTGCTTCGCATGTGTGTTGTTACTGGGACTGGCTGTTACTCCATACTGCGGCGGGTCGACCAAAGTCGTCCACACCCTGACGAGCTGACGCTCTGCCAACATTTGCTTCTCTTTGCTGCTTGACGAGCATATTTGTTGTTATTAGCGGAAATTTTATGGCAAATAATTGTTTTTCTTTTTGTCCTGTCTCAGTGCTGCCAACCACCCCAAATGGTCTCACAAACATGTGTTTATCTGACCCCTACTAGACCACTCCAATATGCCAAGAGTGCTGGACGTTTATCTCTTTTGACATAGAGAGTCACACATTCAGTGCAATCACAGTGGCTCCCTGCCAACAGATTTTCTGTGTACGACGTCGGCGTATGTGCGTGAATTATCGCTGACATTCGCTGCATGAGAATAAATCACTGAACTGTTGACAATAACTCACTATTTTCCCTACCAACCTATTCTTAATGACTCTCTCTCTCTCACGATACAACCTCCTATATGTCGATACAGCTCCATTATTCATCTGACTGTATTGTTCTGATTTTAGTGCCAGTTCGCTTTGCTGACCGTCATTAACTCTAGACTCTGCATTTACACTTTGCTTTTCGGTATTTAAATCTTATCTACCACAGAATGGTCGTGTGTGTGTGTGTGTGTGTGTGTGTGTGTGTGTGTGTGTGTATGGTGAGAACTCACCGCAAGTGAGAGACAGTGGCGTCATCAGGTGCAGGAGTCGTGGGCGGTGCAGCAGCAGCAGCAGCAGCAGCAGCAGCAGGAGTCTGGCGGGTTGTGCCGGCAGTGGCGGCGGTGGCGGCGGCGGTGGCGGTGGCGGTGGTGGTGGAGGTGGTGGTGGGCCTCAGCTGTGCAGCGGCTGGTGGGCTGCACACACAGAGAGAGAGAGAGGCACAGTGTGAGCAGGCCTAATTCTTATCACACAGAGCTTCCCATGAAACCCACATCCGCCCCCTTTACGTAGTGTATGTGATGTTCTTAAGATATTGTCATCCCCTTCGCTTATGGTGTGGGAGGAAGACTGAGTGTGAGTGTTTGTAGCTGCATGCTCGGTGGTAGCAGAGAAGTTGTGTCTGCTAGAGAACAGAAGTACCAACGGGTGAGTAGGTAGATACGATTCCTAACACAAAGAGGTTTTTCTCCTTGGTGTGGCTCTGTCCATCCCCTGCCATGCTGGTTAAGGAGGGCAGCCCTCTGGTCACTTCCTGCTGCATCTGTCTGACACCCTAGCACGGCGCCCACGCTGGTCAGTCTGCGTGCAGTTTCTCATGTGAGAACGTCTTCGGGTAAGCGCGTGTTTAGTGAGTCTGAAGCAGAACAGGATTCTTAAGTTTTGAGCCTAACTGACGTATTAATTACATTTCTTACAGATTTATATTGAAAATGTTTTTTATATTGTTTTAAACCGCGATGCAGTGCGATTTCAGTGTTGGTTTCCGACTTTATTCCGGTAGTTGCTTTGTTTCCACTCCAATAAAGGAAAGTGAATGTGTGTACAAGTGTGTTTTCATGAGGGTGTAAGGTTTTCTTTCTTTGAAATTTCTTCAAATTAATAGAGCCATCAGGTCAATACCATGGCGTTATTAACGCAGTTCGGAAGTTTTCTCTAAGTAATGTGTTTGGACTTGATTTCATCATTACAATTGCTGTGCAATTACATATTTCCTATAAATGTACTTGTGCACGTGCAACATGGGCTGTACTAACAAAAGTAGCCCTCAGCTGCTTTTTTGGATAATATGTCGCCTATTAAACTTAATTATTCGCTACCGTGGGCAGTTTTCCTATTTCACAATTTCTAGAAAGATTCTTATAGAGCATTTTGGTAAGATTGGGATTATATCGAACGATGTGGTCTTTGTTTTAACTTGCAATACCAATCTGTGGTTATCCATTGGGAACACGACTATGCGAGGAGCGCAATTTCCTTACATAAATATAATGGATTGGTTATGGGTGAGTTCCTTTTTTGTGTACCCTTGAACTATCTTTGTGTGCTCGTTTCAATGCGATATCCCATCCTGTTTCCCATTCTTTCTGTTTACTATTCTATAGAAATTACTTTTCTGCTAATTCAAGCCTCTCTGAGTAACACTTTTCTCAATTAATTTACGACAGTTAATAAGCCACCAGCTTTGAGACAGACTTAACATGTGTTATCCGTTTTATTGAACGTTGATGAATTTTAAAATAAGTATAGAAGTTTAATCTTACTTTCCTTTCGTTTAACCTAATTTTTCCCATCATCTGTTTACTTAAATAATAATAAGAAAAACGAGCTGATAGTGTGGGTGACTGTTGCGCAGACTGAAAAATTTATATCAGTAATAAAAATTTGTATATCAGTCACAGAAGCATACTTTGGTGTTTTAAAGAAAACTCGGCTCATTGTAGTTATTATGAAGGTGGTTCGAAGAGCCATCCGCCACGCACTTTAGTGTGATTCGTAGAGCATCCACGTGGATGTAGACGTAGGGACGCCTCGGCTCAGCCACACGCACAAGAGAACTGACCGGATGTCGGGCTTGCCGCGAGCACGAGCGCCGTAGCTGTGGCTCGCCACCTGTGCCTGCCTTCACACCTCACTCCAGCTTTCGCTGTGGCTGATGTTTCCACCAGCCGCAACTTGTAAACAGAACCACCATGGGTTTTCACATACTTGCTTTGTATTAAGATTTTCAGTGGTCGCTAGTAGGGAAGTGTGCAAGAAAGCTATTTAAAGGAAATTGAAAGTGTCTAAACACGCGCACAAAACAAGCCGTAACCACACGCCTGGGGTTGACATCCCGTTTTTGAGCCTCATACTTGTAATTCTGCTTGTCCTTCCTTCAACATTTCTTTTTTCTGATACCGTCCATACAGCTGTGTACGCAATGATTCATTCATATAGCCTCCAGGTCTTGTTGAATGGGAAAGCACTGGAACCCTGCTTCCACACCCATTTTGTTCAGGGGTAATTTGTAACATGTACGAACACAATCGAACGCGGCAACTACATTAAACACACCAACAAACAAGGAAATAATTTTTTCAGAAACGTAAAGTCAGTGTCATAAAAAAAAAATTTTTTTTAAATTGTTTTGTTTGCTTTTTTTTTTTTTTTTCTTGTATAACATTTGGTCGACACGCCAATGAAGCGGCAGTATGAGTGAAGAACTTGTCAACGTGGAATGGCGCAACTCACCGCAGGCGAGAGGAGGCTGCGTCGCCTGGGGGGGGGGGGGGGGGGAGTGAGGGGGGGGGCGTGCGGGGGCAGCCGCGGGCGGCGCAGCTGTGGGGGCAGTCCGGCCGCGCCGGGGGTTGGCGGGTGTGGGCCCGCCCCCTGTGGTGGCCGGCGGGCTGCAAACAGGAGCACTGCGTGGGCGGGCGCGTCCACACGGGGGGGGGGGGGGGCTGCTGACTGCCTGCTGCTCTCTGCAGTGACAGCACGACACACACTGCCCGGGACACTACTGGGTTAGCTAAGGTAGTTGACTCGCTGGCGAGACAGTCTGTTTACCTACTACTTGTCCTGTGTTGCCCGCAAGTACACCTTAGCATACCCAACAACAGGTTGTTCAAAACGAAACACGGATGAAAAGTCATGGTGCAGCGATACGACAACTACCGGCCGACACAGTTTGAATACATTATAACAACAGTCTCACAGAAATTACAATAGCAGTAACTTATATTCGTTCTTGATATCACACTGTGATCATCCAGTGCTGTTCAAGGAGCTGGCAGCTGATTTGTCAGGACTTGGGCTGCAGGAGGCAGAAGCTAAACATGGGTACAGCAGGTTTTGAACCAAGCACGAAACGAAATTCAGACAAACGGCACAGAAAGGTGACGATGTTTTTTCAGCTTGTTAGAAATGGACCAGTAACTACAATAGACTGCATGGGGAAGGTCACAGGACGTGTCGTAACAGAAGGAAACAGCGCAGCATACGCTGGACAGACTCCAGTAACGCCACAGACAACTACAAGCAAGGTGGGTGGGGCACAAGTTTGTCCACTGCTACTGCAGGAAGCTAGTATAGCGTTTTGACTAACTAAACCCGTTCTCTGTGTGGCACAGAACGGATTGTATCGAACTACACCATAACTGACCAGGAAGGGGAAGAAAACCTGGGGCAAAGGTACAGGCTGTTGCGGAAGTGCCTGTAAGAGTTGCGAGTACTGGTCCTGCCGGGTGGCCACAGGTTGTGTGAGGAGCGACCAGCTGGATCAACCTGCACGTCTGCTCCAGCCACATCGTCCACTGGATGTGCCCTGAACGATAACTACATTCTGCATCCAGCAACCTGGTATACTTCTTAGATGTTTTCAGTAATTCCCCTGGTACTGCTTGGGAAGAATAAACCGAGTCTGGCACCGACTTTGCATCGGTATTCCACATACATACTAAAAAAAGTGAAAGAGAAATCTTGAACACACATAGTTCTACTACCGAAGTCGGAATAACGTTTTCTGTGAACGTCGGCTGTGCTGCTACTTGGGTTTCCGGTGGCCGATAGTGATGTGGCATTGCAGCACCAGAAATGCAAAGCTATAAAAAAAAGTTGCTGCTGTCCTCGAACTGCAGTATTCCTCGCGCTGGCAATGGCTGGCACTCTTCCTCCTCCGCTTTAACTTCTATTTATGCATCATCACAGAAACTGAGGCGTCAAACAACTTGAAATTCTAATTCTCGTATACAAATCAAACAACGGAAAATCCAGGATGAAATTTAACAATGTGGTTTGAGTTGCCTGAGACTGCAGTCGTGCGCGTGAGTTGCACTTCCGTGTGTGTGTGTGTGTGTGTGTGTGTGTGTGTGTGTGTGTGACTATTGTTGACGAAGGCCCATGACCGAAAGGTTTAACTATGAGAGTATTTTTGTTGTGCCTGTGTGTGACTCAGGATCTCCGCTATGTGGTGAGTGTCAGGTTTTGTATACAGGATTGCAGCTGACAACACAGAGTCCGTAATGGGGAGCGAGCACTCGGCAGTCCTCGATGCAGCCTAACACGTCACTCCGTCTCATTCTGCATCGAGCAGCATACCATTGTGCCAGCACCAGAGATGGCTCATCCTTTCTGTACAGTTAATCAGCCCTTCGCAGAGACACTTGATTGCAAAACCTACATAACAATTGGTATTACATCCATTTTAACAGAACTTATCAATGCAAATAAGGACGCATTGCTTAGATGACACAACAGATTATGTAGATGCAAAAAGATGTCACCTCTGTGATTTTCCTTGTCAATTTAGCTGCTTATCTATGTGGTTTGATAAAGAGCTCTGATGAACCTGTTTCGAGAAGGTGAAGAAACAGCACACGGGTTCCATAGCTGTCAATAAAGGACACTATTCAGGAAAGGATGTCGCAATATAGTAATCGATGTAGGGTTATAGTAAGATATATAGACAGATTTGGGAGAACAGGTCAACACCTCGCTCGTGCTCACCTGTTTTCTGCTGGTGAGTCCATAATCAGCGCCACTAAGTCGACCAGGTGGTGTGGGTACCTGGCCTTTGTATCTTTCCAGCTCTGCGACATCATCACCTTCCGGGGGTTGTCCTTAATTAGTGCAACTGCAGCCTGCAGGAGGGCGGGGCAGGAGTGCCTCAGTGCGAGCACCCCCAGAGCCGCCGCGTTCTCCAGCGCCAGCTCCGCGACCGCTCGCCGCTCGCACGCATCCTTCAGATCTGACAACTGGTAGGTGTCGGCGGCCGCCAGCAGCTGGCGGGCCATGCTGCACAGCTGCTGCGGGACCCGGAGGGTGTACGCGTAGGAGAGCAGCTGCCGCAGCACTGCGCCCTCCACGTTCTCCACGTTGACCTCTGCGTCGTTGCTGCCGAGCATTGACCTGAACACCGGGCTCCTGTTCTCGAGGACCGCCCTGTGGGCAGCCAGCCGCGTCTCCCCCGCCACCAGGGTGACCACGGCGCCGTCACCCGCGTCCAGCAGGTCGCCCAGGTCCACCTCCTCCCTGGCTGCCATCGCTGCTGATTCTGCAACACAGTGCGCTCGTCAGCCTACTGTCCTCATACAGAGCCCTCAGGACTTCTACGACGTACAGGCGGACATCTGTCAAGCGACAGTCGGTCACCGTTGATCGTCGCAAGCGAATTCCAACTGCCTCAGACTGCTCCCACCGGTACACAGCTCTAAATGTTGAACAATAATCTTCTAACAACTTCCTATTTGTTTTGGCACAAATACTTCGCATGTCAAGTCTCACAGAGAATAGAGACCTCGTTTAGTTTTACTTTTATTTATTTCTACAGTGATGTATTATCTGACATGGAGTTATGGGAAAATACAAACAAAGCCAGAAAGAGCTATGGTACTACTTTATTCAAAGAGTTACCATTCTCATTTCTCCACTCGTTTAGGTAACCAACGCTACTTTAGGACTTGTGTTACTCTGCTCTTAACTAGTATAGCAGACTTTGTGCACACACCCGACCGATCTCCTGTTACTAAGGACTGAGCTGCCTTGCCGCAAAATACACTACTGGCCATTAAAACTGCTACACCAAGAAGAAATGCAGATGATAAATGGGTATTCGTTGGACAAATATATTATACTAGAACTGACATGTGATTACATTTTCACGCAATTTGGGTGCATAGATCCTGACAAACCAGTACCCAGAACAACCACCTCTGGCCGTAATAACGGCCTCGATACGCCTGGGCATTGAGTCAAACAGAGCTCAGATGGCGTGTACTGGTACAGCTGCCTATGCAGCAACACGATACCACAATTCATCAAGAGTAGTGACTGGCGTAGTGTGACGAGCCAGTTGCTCGGTCGCCATTGACCAGACGTTTTCAGTTGGTGACATCTGGAGAATGTGCTGGCCAGGGCAGCAGCCGAACGTTTTCCGTATCCACAAAGGCCCGTACAGGACCTGCAACATGCGGTCGTGCATTATCCTGCTGAAATGTAGGGTTTCGCAGGGATCGAATGAAGGGTAGAGCCACGGGTCGCAACGCATCTGAAAATAACGTCCACTGTTCAAAGTGCTGTCAATGCGAACAAGAGGTGACCGAAACGTGTAACCAATGGCACCCCATACCATCACGCGCGTCATATGCCAGTATGGCGATGACGAATACATGCTTCCAATGTGCGTTCACTTCGATGTCGCCAAACACCAATGCGACCATCACGATGCTGTACACAAAACCTGGATTCATCCGAAAAAATGACGTTTGGCATTCGTGAACCCAGGTTCGTCGTTGAGTACACCATCGCAGGCACTCCTGTCTGTGATGCAGCGCCACGGGTAACCGCAGCCATGGTCTCCAAGCTGACAGTCCATGCTGCTGCAAAAGTCGTCGAACTGTTCGTGAAGATGCTTGTTGTCTTGCAAACGTCCCCACCTGCTGACTCAGGGATCGAGACGTGGTTGCACGATCCGTTACAGCCATTCGGGTAAGATGCCTGTCATCTCGACTGATATGAGGCCGTTGGGATCCAGCACGGCGTTCCGTATTACCCTCCTGAATCCACCGATTCCATATTCTGCTAACAGTCATTGCATCTCGACCAACACGAGCAGCAATGTCGCGATACGATAAACCACAATCGCGATAGGCTACAACCGGACCTTTATCAAAGTCGTAAACGTGATGGTACGCATTTCTCCTCCTTACACGAGGCATCACAACAACGTTTCACCAGGCAACGCCGGTCAACTGCTGTTTGTGTATGAGAAATCTGTTGGAAACTTTCCTCATGTCAGCACGTTGTAGGTGTCGCCAACCTTGTGTGAATTCTCTGAAAAGCTAATCATTTGCGTATCATAGCATCTTCTTCCTGTCAGTTAAATTTCGAGTCTGTAGCACCTCATCTTCGTGGTGTAGCAATTTGAATGGCCAGTAGTGTACTTCCTCTGGGTAGGACGTGCAGTTGGTCTGCAGCTTCTCCTCAACCCTTCTGACACATTGCAACATGACAACAGCTACCTATGCATAGAGTGATTTTTCAGAGCGAGCCATAGAGAATACGCCTTCCTTTCAACTACCACATGCGCTGTCGCTTTGTAACTGATGTCACATTGCCACAGTGTAAGACAGGACACCGACAGCGGAAAGGAGTGTGGCAAGCGTGGATATAAAATGGCAGTATTTACGACAGTCAGTGGGCAACTGGCGATAGGTGTAGTATAGCATGGCAAATATGCTGAGAATAGAGATATTTTACGTGAAAGTGAGCAAGATAGCATTTCATGTTAAGTACAGTGGATAAATAAACGGGAAAGGTAAGGTGTATGATATCAAAATATATCATTGTAAATGAAAGTTAACTTTTTGTGACAAAGGAGGAGAAACAAATATTTAGTTACATGTATGCGACAGGCTACTGCTACGAGTTTACTCACTTACTTTTGCCGGCCGAAGTGGCCGTGCGGTTAAAGGCGCTGCAGTCTGGAACCGCAAGACCGCTACGGTCGCAGGTTCGAATCCTGCCTCGGGCATGGATGTTTGTGACGTCCTTAGGTTAGTTAGGTTTAACTAGTTCTAAGTTCTAGGGGACTAATGACCTCAGCAGTTGAGTCCCATAGTGCTCAGAGCCATTTGAACCATTTTGAACTCACTTACTTTTGAAGTAACGTGACTACACTTGTAAGAACCAAAGAAGAAATGGGAAGCACAAAGTCCCGAGACGAAGGTAATTGCTATAGAGAAAACATGTTAGTCTCTAAAGGTTACTGCCCACAGATCAGAAGAAGGCTTCTGACAGCATGGTTACGTAGTGTGGTATTATGTGGGTGCGAGACATGGAGTCGATGGGCTGGGGGAAGCACAAGACTGAATTAGTGAGAGGTGCCGTAGCACAGGTTCATCCTGAAAATCAAACACATGACTGAGTAGCAAATGATGACAGCCTCAAAGATTGTGAGAGGAGATACTATTTTAAGGAACACTACTGTAGAAATAAAAGTCCAATTGTTAATTACCTACTGAGAAATTAGGGGATCCTAACAATTATGTGTCATGGAAGGGAAATCCGAGAAAGGCCACAACTGAAGTACATGGATCAAGTTATAAAAGATACAGACGGTGAGGACAGACTTCAGGACTGAAGAATTACTGCTCGCAGTGAGGAGGAAAGAAGAAAGAGAAGAAGAAGAAGAACAGCAAGAAGAAGAAGACAAGAGAGTCATTGCCCACAGTCCGGAATGGGGAACTATCAGCTCTCATTACTAATTTTGTGTATCATATATTGTCATTTCAACGTTTCTCATGTATCACATCAGCATTCATGATATGTGTGTTCCTGTCACCTGTTGTGTGGGGCGTGCTGCCTTTCGGCTTAATCTTCACCTTCTTACTGGCCTTGTTAGTATTACCAACTACTACGACTTTTCGACATGCATGGTTTCAATCTTCCACAGCCAATACTACTTTTTAAGAGGACTATCCTACCCACGTATTGTAAAATGCATTAGACAGAGAAATGAGAAAGCACAATTAATTTACACTGCTGTAACACAGTGTCGTTACTGCAATAAATCTCAAAATCTCAGTCAAACAAATAAAGTCACCAATCCGAAAAATTCGTATTGACGACTACGGCGTAGATACTTCAAGATGCCTGTTTAAAACAACATCGTCCGAGCCACTTGAGCATTATGCTGATGTGTATTAAAAATGTCAACAGAAATACGTATACCTCTTTATTTGTGCTAAATAAACATTGCTTTCTCCCTTTTAAGTTTTTGTCACTCAGTTCCCTGATGGTTAAATGTAAAAAGGATACGGCAATAATCTTCTGCCTATGTTGGTGCCACATCATTGGTGCTGAAAGGCTAACTAGTGGTTCGTTTACCTGTCGAGAGCTTTCCCGTTCGTCATCTCAAACACACGGCCGACTGCAGTGTTATGCCTCATTGCGAGACAAATTCCGGCAATGCAGGAAAGACTTGTTTGTTCTGATGTCTCAGCGAGTGGACAACTGTACAGGAGTAGCAGCACCTCTACGTTAGCGTGGGACCTTCATCTGTAACGCAGTGCTGCACACAGATTTACGGAGGGTTCCACGTGAACTGCAGACTTCTGATCCGTGAACAGCATCTCGTAAGTCGATTTACAGCTTTGAAGCGAACGAAATACTGTTCTGTTAATGGGGCTGAAGTCACTGTGTCGACGTGTTTTAAGACGTGCCTATTGATTGTCCATGCATCTACGAGCTATGTTTCCATATAGAATTATAATACGAGATGCTGGCTCTATGTCTGCAACTCTGTCAAGTTTGTTTGTACATACAGTGACATATTGAGTCCTGTCATCAACTGGCAGTTTTTTTTTCCAGCCATGTAGCAGTGAGTAGCGCTGAAATCCAGTCCACTTGCAATATGTGTGTAAGTGGCAGGACTCAAAACAGCAGCTAGTCGTTCGTCTGTATGTAAGTGAGACATGAGGTTCTTGACTTTTTTGTCCGTGCTTACATTCGCAGACTACAATAGTGCGATCTGATCTACTGTAATTTACTACCTTTTATTTTCTCGAGTCCTTATTCAAGTCAAAACATATACTCTTCAGTTTTGGAAGCATAAGCAAGTGGTGATAAACGAAACAGCTGAAATACTGTGGACGCTAGCTAAGAAAGTATAAGGCTGCTGCAAAACTTGGACACTGTGACTACGAACCTCTCGCAGGCAGCAGCCTGATGGAAACTACGGTCTGTGTTGCTGCATTTCAAGGCTGCCCCATACCGACCAGGTCGAATCTGATGGAGAGAGAGGAATTACCGACTGGCAGACCGGGGCAGCCCCGCTACGTGAGCAAACTGTGGGGGAGAGCCTCCACTCACCTCAGAGTCGGAGAGAAGTGACGTCACGAAGTGAGCTCTGGACACGAAGCGCCCCGTCAGCTGCTGGAGCCTGGAGTGTGGGCCCGCGCCTCCTGGACCGCCGCTTTTATGCCGGACGGCGGCGGCGGGGGCTGCGGCCTCGTGACGTCGCCGCGACCAGCACCTGCCCCACGTGTCGCTGTATCGTTCGTCTAGAGTGTTCACCGTCAGATATGAGAGGCTCCAATCACGAGTGCGCCGCTCGAGTAGGGTTACGTAAACGATTTACGTAAACACGTCTCGTATTCAGAAACGCAAAACGTCGGAATTTATTCTGTATCAAACTGAAACTAGGCACCGAGTGACTGAAGATTTTGTCCTGATCTGGATTTTAACAGGATCGGTAGAGAAATTGCCTCTGACTTCTGCCTCAGGTTCAACGGACGTTTGTTTGCAATCACAAGTGGCTGTCATTGTAAAAGCATCACCCTCGAGTCCTCCACCGGCGATGGAGGGTTGCAACGTACGGGGGGTTTATTATAAAATTATCGATATATTGAAAAATATCTACTGGTAGTCTTAGTCGACCTTGAGTTGGCTCTGTTTAAACGCGCGGTTATGCCGCCGGTATCATTTTGCATTAAAAAAAATGGGTCTGAGCACTATGGGACTTAACTGCTGTGGTCATCAGCCCCTAGAACTTAGAACTAGTTAAGCCTAACTAACCTAAGGACATCACACATATCCATGCCCGAGGCAGGATTCGAACCTGCGACCGTAGCGGTCTCGCGGTTCCAGATTGCAGCGCCTAGAACCGCACGGCCACTTCGGCCGGCGCACGAGTCAATACTCGAGTTACTTGCACATATGCCAAGAGTATTTGGTCGACTCAAGTGCACGGCAGCAAAGGTACACTTCAGATTGCATATGAACACCACAAGTTAGTAGAAATCTGTTTCTCTCCTCAGAGGAACAGATAAAGCTACGTGTGTGGAGTCGTATGCTCTACACTATTCAGACTTGGAGAGTAACCACTGGACTCAATCGCGGTAACTTCTCCAAGCTACTCCTCTCCACGCTCTCCAAGCAGGGCAGCCAGACACCGCGACTGCTCTCCTCCACAGCCGACCCCAGAGTCCTGCTCCAGAGTTTTTGCAAACCTGGCCGTTCTTCGCCGCACGGATCCGTGCGCGTTGCTAGCTAATAACGACACAGACTTCCATGTATCCGTGTGCGTTTTTACCCAACCACGGCACAAAATTCTCCCGCGGTTACTGTTGCCGCCAAACACTGCGCCAATCCCGCCACAGTCTTCCGCAAATTTTCCACTGTGGCGCGAATTCGTCTTTCTCTCTTTCGCATATAGCTCCTTTTCGCTTCTTGTTGTAATGGCCCAGCCTCTCCCAACGTCTTTGGTGGTCTGAAGTGCCAGCCGACAAAGGGATCCGGCATCGGCCGTTAGTTTGACATGACACAAACACCTTCCTTAAGGGTTCCGGCCGTGTTCCAGCCTCTGAGCCCATCTCGTTAGTCTGACATGACACACACAACTTCCTTTCTGTGTCCATTCTCTCCTACCGGTGGGCCATTATCAATTACTATTCGGTGTATTAGTAGTGATTTGACATCATGTAAAGTCCAAATCTGCTACCTTACAGGGTGAAACTCGAGCAACCGAAACGTCAGAAAAATCGTCTGACAAAGAACCTGAGGCAGAAGCCGCAAGCCAATATGACAAGAAGTGGCCACGAAAACCTTAACAAATTTGTATCGAGCAGTCTGTTTCATCATTTTCTGTGGAATGGATATATTTGTATTTCTGCCGTTTTTCGATCAGTAATGTTTGACTTCAGTGAATAATCTGGTTTGAAATCGACAGAGTAGGACATCTTCTTCTTTGGTCGTGCTGCAGCCCTCGGTGAATCTGGGCTTCTTAAACAATTTCTCCCACTCCCGGACTTGCTCACTGGTGAGATCCACAATTACGTCGTCAGTCCATCTTCTTCTAGGTCTCCCTTTTCGCCTAGCTGAATGGATCACACCTTTCATCATTTTCTTTGGAATTCTATCTTCTTGCCATTTTCTCCACGTGTCCTAGTCATCGTATTCGCTGCGGTTTCACAAATTTTACCATGTACCTATCTTCTACTAACACTTTTAATTCGGCATTGTAGCGTACGCTCCAGCCTTCTTCCTCCCCTATTGGACCATGCATTTTGCGTAGTATTTTCCGCTCAAAAGTTCTTAGTTCATTTTTCTCATGTTCTACCAACGTCCACACCTCTGACCCGTATGTGATAACTGGACGGACTAGGGAGTTATATATTAGCAGTTTTGCTTTTCGTGTAAGAAGGCTATTTCTGAGAAGTAGCATATTTGGAAATTAAGCTTTGTTTCCTGCTTGTATTCTTTCCCTTATACCGTTTCCAATGCTATTATCATTTGTTGTTAGGGCTCCCAAGTAGTTAAAAGAGGACACACATTTGAAGCATTTCCCATTGATGTTTAGGTCTTTAGCGGTTCTTCTGGCCTCACTTTGTGACATTATCATACACTTTATTTAGTTTACATTTACCATGAGGCCAATTTTTAAGGCTTTTGTTCCCATTTCCCGGTATATTTCTTCGAGTGTATTGATACCTCTTCGTACTACAGCAATGTCGTCAGCATATGCACGTATCTGGCTAGTTCTCGTGTTTATTGTGCCTGTTTTGTTGATTTTATTTACTACACTACGCTGGGCGATATTGATAGGACAGTGGAAAGACTATCAGCTTGCTTAAACACTTTATTGAAGTGAAAGCTTTTACTGTTCTGCTAAGGACCCTTACTTTCGCTCTGTAGGCGCGCGGTCGTTTTCCCCTTGCCACGGTTCCCACGGCTCCTCCCTCGGGCATGGGTCTGTGTGAGTGTGTGTGTTGTCCTTAGCGTAGGGCAGTTCAAGTTAGGTGAGGTAGTGCGCAAGCTTAGTGACCGATGACTGCAGCAGTTTGCTCCCATAAGATCTCGCCACAAATTTCCAAATTTTTTTGCTCTTGTCACTGTCATTGTCATTCTGATTACTCTTGTTGGTTTAGCACGTATACCAAATTCTTCCAGTGCTCTGTATAGTTCTTGCCAGTTTATGCTGTCAAAGGCTTGTTTGATGTGGATGAATAGGTAATGTAGATGGACAGGGTGGTGCATTGATCGTGACTGGGCCGAATATCTCACGAAAAAAGCGTCAAACGAAAAACAACTACAAAGAACGAAACTCGTGTAGCTTGAAGGGGGAAACCAGATGGCGCTATGGTTGGCCCGCTAGATGGCGCTCCCATAGGTCTTACAGATATCGACTGCGTTTTTTTAAAATAGGAACCCACATTTTTTATTACATAGTCGTGTAGTACGTAAAGAAATATGACTCTTTTAGTTGGACCACTTTTTTCACTTTGTCATAGATGGCGCTCTAATAGTCACAAACGTATAAGTACGTGGTATCACGTAACATTCTGCCAGTGTGGACGGTATTTACTTCGTGACACATTACCCGTGTTAAAATGGACCGTTTACCAATTGCGGAAAAGGTCGATATCGTGTTGATGTATGGCTATTGTGATCAAAATGCCCAACGGGCGTGTGCTATGTATGCTGCTCGGTGTCCTGGACGACATCATCCAAGTGTCCGGACCTTTCGCCGGATAGTTACGTTATTTAAGGAAACAGGAAGTGCTCAGCCACATGTGAAACGTCGACCACGAGCTGCAACAAATGATGATGCCTAAGTATGTGTTTTAGCTGCTGTCGCGGCTAATCCGCAAATCAGTAGCAGACAAATTGTGCAAGAATCGGGAATCTCAAAAACGTCGGTGTTGAGAATGCTACATCAACATCGATTGCACCCGTACCATATTTCTATGCACCAGGAATTGCACGACGACGACTTTGAACGTCGTGTACAGTTCTGCCACTGGGCACAAGAGATATTGTGCTGTGTTCATCAAGTCGAAAATTCTCTGAGTTAGGCCCACGCCTTAGGAGAAGATTCACCGTATTACTTTCTGATAATAAACAACCTACAATGAGCTAGCCTAGCTAATACATTTCTGTAGTGTAAGAAGGTGTACACGTTGACCTGCGTGTGTTATTAGCCACCTGTCGTGTGTGATAGAAGGTGACGATGTCTCACGTGTTACTCTGTTAACGTTTGCCATGTCTCAGAGAGGAATTTAATTCCGTCGGAGGGTCTCCACGTCAGACTGCAGACCCCCCTGCAAAGCCTCCCCCCCCCCCCCGCCCCCAGTCCCTCTCCCCCCGTATCCCACCCCCTCCCGCTCCCCAAAGCCAGGCTGCTCCACACGCAGCCCTCCTGCTCACACACACCCCTCAGCTGCTCCGTCTCCCAAACCGCCCGATATGGAGCCGTTTCTCTCCAGTTGGGCCCTCACTATTTCCGAACGGCGCAGAATCGCAAATTACCGACCCCATTGCGCAAGTGTCGACACCCGATAACGGCGACTCGCTTATCAGCTTATCACAGGTCTGGAGTGTTGACTGCCAGGTGCGCACTCACGTTTCCAGATATGTGCCAGCCGCTCAGCTTGAGATCAAGGTCTCTGCGACCTGCAAAGAATGCGCCTCTCTTTATGTATAAACAACGTAGAACGTTTTCACACTAAATGCGACATCTTAAGTATTTACCAATTTATTGTCGCATGTCATCCCACCCACGTATCGCAGCCCTAGAGCACCTCTCGTTTCTAGGAATGCGAAATGTCGGAAGGCTTCCACTGGTCGTTCCCACGTTGGAGGTGCGAGACTGAACACGTGCCGGCCGGACTGGCCGAGCGGTTCTAGGCGCTACGATCTGGGACCGCGAGGCCGCTACGGTCGCAGGTTCGAATCCTGCCTCCGGCATAGACGTGTGTGATGTCCTTAGGTTAGTTAGGTTTAAGTAGTTCTAAGTTATAGGGGACTGATGACCTCAGAAGTTAAGTCCCATGGTGCTCACAGCCATTTGAACCATTTTCTCTAATAACTTTAAATTCGCCCCTCGAAGTGATCGAGAGGCAAAATTCGGAATGAAAAGTGCTTGAAAGTGCTATTGTTTCCCGTGTCTATCCGCTATGTAGCTCACAGCATACACCTACATCTACACAGATACTCCGCAAGCCAACATACGGTGCGTGGCGGAGGGTACTATGTACCACTACTTGTCGTTTCCTTTCCAGTTCCACTCGCACAGAGAGCGAGGGAAACACGACTGCCTGTATGCCTCCGTGTGAGCACTGACTTCTCGTAATTTATCTTTGTGGTCCTTACGTACAGTGTGTACTGGTGGCTCTAGAATCGATAGGCAGTCAGCTTCAAATAGCGGTTCTCCAAATACTATTTCTCGAAAATAACGTCGCTTGCCCTCCTGGGATTCCCATTTGTGTCCACGGAGCATCGCCGTAACACGTGTAGTTCGAACCTAGCGGTAACAAACCTAGCAGCCCGCCTCTGAATTGCTTCCATGTCTTCTTTCAGTCCGACCTGGTAGGGATCCCAAAGCCTCCAGCAGTATACAAGTGTAGGTCGCACCAGTGTCCTATTTGCGACGTTGACTGTGGGTACTCAGGTCTTCACGTCTCAAAATCCAGTCGCGAAAACCCAGACAGAGGGTTTTTGTCTTCCTTGCTGACGTCTTCACAGTAACTACACAGGCCGCGAGTCTGGGTCTCGATGCTTTCGACACGGCACGCAGAATGAAACAGCCGTGCGAGGCAGGACACATTTGTATATATCATGCAAGAACTGTCAAATATAAACGTACCTCAGCGGGCCGTACATTTATTACAAATTAGAGCATTTCGAGAAATTAAGCGTTAGTATAGAGGGTGGTCCAATGATAGTGACCGAGCCAAATATCTCACGAAATACGCATCAAACGAAAAAACTACAAAGAAGGAAACTTCTCTAGCTTGAAGGCCGAAACCAGTTGGTGCTATGGTTGGACCGCTAGATGGCGTTGCCATAGGTCAAACGGATATCAACTGCGTTTTTTAAAATAGGAACCCCCTTTTCTATTACATCTTCGTGTAGTACGTAAATAAATATGAATGTTTTGGTTGGACCACTTTTTTCGCTCTGTGATAGGTGGCGCTCTAATAGTCACAAACGTATAAGTACGTGGTATCACGTAACATTCCGCCAGTGCGGACGGTATTTGGTTCGTCATACATTACACTTGTTAAAATTGACCGTTTACCAATTGCGGAAAAGGGTAATACGGTGTTGATGTATGGCTATTGTGAGCAAAATGCCCAACAGGCGTGTGCTATGTATGCTGCTCGGTATCCTGGACGACATCATCCAAGCGTCCGGACCATTTCACCGGATAGTTACGTTATTTAAGGAAACAGGAAGTATTCAGCCACGTGTGAAACGTCAACCATCACTTGGAACAAATTATGATGCCCAAGTAGGTGTTTTAGCTGCTGTCGCGGCTAATCCGCACATCAGTTGCAGACAAATTGCGCGAGAATCTGGAATCTCAAAAACGTCGGCGTTAGAGTGCTACATCAACATCGATTGCACCCGTATCATATTTCTATGCACCAGGAATGGCATGTCGACGACTTTGAACGTCGTGTGCAGTTCTGCCACTGGGCACAAGAGATATTACGGGACGATGACAGATTTTTTGCACGCGTTCTGTTTAGCGACGAAGCGTCGTTCACCAACAGCGGTAACGTAGACCGGCGTAATATGCACTACTGGGCAACGGAAAATCCACGATGGCTGCGACAAGTGGAACATCAGTGACCTTGGCGGGTTAATGTATGGTGCGGCATTATGGGAGGAAGGATAATCGGCCCCCTTTTTATCGATGGCAATCTAAATGGTGCATGGTATGCTGATTTCCTATGTAATGTTCTGCCGATGTTACTACAAGATGTTTCACTGTGTGACAGAATGGCGATGTACTGCCAACTTGATGTATGTCCGGCACATAGCTCGCGTGCGGTTGAAACGTTACTGAATAGCATATTTCATGACAGGTGGATTGATCGTCGAAGCACCATACCATGGCCCGCACGTTCACCGGATCTGACGTCCCCGGAGTTCTTTCTGTGGGGAAGTTGAAGGATATTTGCTATCGTGATCCACCGAAAACGTCTGACAACATGTGTCAGGGCATTGTCAATGCATGTGCGAACATTACGGAAGGCGAGCTACTCGCTGTTGAAGGAATGTCGTTACACATATTGAGGTTGACGGACATCATTTTGAGAATCTATTGCATTAATGTGGTATTTAAAAGTAATCAAGCTGTAACATCATGCGTTCTCAGAAATGATCACAAAGGTACATGTATCACATTGGAACAACCGAAATAAAATGTTCAAACGTACCTACGTTCGGTATTTTAATTTAAAAAGCCTACCTGTTACCAACTGTTCGTCTAAAATTGCGAGCCATATGTTTGTGACTATTACAGCGCCACCTATCACAAACCGAAGAAAGTGGTCCAACTAAAACATTCATATTTGTTTACGTACTACACGAATATGTAATAAAAATGGGGGTTCCCATACGCAGTTGATATCCGTTTCACCTATGCCAGCGCCATCTAGCGAGCCAACGATAGCGCTATCTGGTTTCCCCCTTCAAGGTAGACGAGTTTTTAGGGTGTTACAAAAAGGCACGGCCAAACATTCAGGAAACATTCCTCACACACAAATAAAGAAAAGATGTTATGTGGACATGTGTCCGGAAAGGCTTAATTTCCATGTTAGAGCTCATTTTAGTTTCGTCAGTATGTACCGTACTTCTTCGAGTCACTGCCAGTTGGCCCAATTGAAGGAAGGTAATGTTGACTTCGGTGCTTGTGTTGACATGCGACTCATTGCTCTACAGTACTAGCATCGAGCACATCAGTACGTAGCATCCGCAAGTTAGTGTTCATCACGAACCTGGTTTTGCAGTCAGTGCAATGTTTACAAATGCGGAGTTGGCAGATGCCCATTTGATGTACGGATTAGCACGGGGCAATCGCCGTGGCGCGGTACGTTTGTATCGAGACAGATTTCCAGAACGAAGGTGTCCCGACAGGAAGACGTTCGAAGCAATTGATCGGCGTCTTAGGGAGCACGGAACATTCCAGCCTATGACTCGCGACTGGGGAAGACCTAGAACGACGAGGACACCTGCAACGGACGAGGCAATTCTTCGTGCAGTTGACGATAACCCTAATGTCAGCGTCAGAGAAGTTGCTGCTGTACAAGGTAACGTTGACCACGTCACTGTATGGAGAGTGCTACGGGAGAACCAGTTGTTTCCGTGCCGTGTACAGCGTGTGCAGGCACTATCAGCAGCTGATTGGCCTCCACGGGTACAATTCTGCGAATGGTTCATCCAACAATGTGTCAATCCTCATTTCAGTGCAAATGTTCTCTTTACGGATGGGGCATCATTCAGACGTAATCAAATTGTGAAAATTTAAAATCAACATGTGTGGGCTGACGAGAATCCGCACGAAATTGTGCAATCAAGTCATCAACACAGATTTTCTGTGAACGTTTGGGCAGGCATTGTTGGTGATGTCTCGATTGGGCCCCATGTTCTTTCACCTGCGCTCAATGGAGCACGTTATCACGATTTCATACGAGATACGGGATATTTTTTGTAATGAATTCCCTAAAATATTCCTTGACTGGCTGCCACCCTGTACATTCGTCCTTTCAGCAAATGACTAGTCATCGACCGAATTTAAAATTCTGTTACCATCTGCTCATTAAGAGGTATAATCTTACATTAAGACGAGTATTACAGTCAGAAATTGCGCATACAGGGTGTTACAAAAAGGTACGACCAAACTTTCAGGAAACATTCCTCACACACAAACAAAGGGGTTATGTGGACATGTGTCCGGAAACGCTTACTTTCCATGTTTATAGAGCTCATTTTAGTTTCTTCCACCTACGCTGAATGGAGCACGTTATCATGATTTTATACGGGATACTCTACCTGTGCTGCTAGAACATGTGCCTTTACAAGTACGACACAACATGTGGTTCATGCACGATGGAGCTCCTACACATTTCAGTCGGAATGTTCGTACGCTTCTCAACAAGAGATTCGGTGACCGATGGATTGGTAGAGGCGGACCAATTCCGTGGCCTCCACGCTCTCCTGACCTCAACCCTCTTGACTTTCATTTATGGGGGCATTTGAAAGCTCTCGTCTACGCAAGCCCCGTACCAAATGTAGAGACCCTTCGTGCTCGTATTGTGGACGGCTGTGATACAATACGCCATTCTCCAGGGCTGCATCAGCGCATCAGGGACTCCATGCGATGGAGGATGGATGCATGTATCCTCGCTAACGGAGGACATTTTGAACATTTGCTGTAACAAAGTGTTTGATGTCACGCTGGTACGTTTTTTTGCTGTGTGTTTCCATTCCACGATTAATGTAATTGTGAAGAGAGGTAATAAAATGAGCTCTAACATGGAAAGTAAGCGTTTCCGGACACATGTCCACATAACATATTTTCTTTCTTTGTGTGTGAGGAATGTTTCCTGAAAGTTTGGCCGTAGCTTTTCGTAACACCCTGTATATATATATATATATATATATATATATATATATATATATATATATATATATATATATATATATATATAGCAGTCCCAGTGTGCGTGTACCGCGTGCAACGGAGAAGAGCGTTCGGCGAGTGGGAAGTGTGAGCGGCCCAGCTGAGAGCTGGCGGGTGGCGGCCGTGGGCCAGGAGAGTCCCCCCGTGGGGCGCGCAGGGGGCAGCCTCCCCCTCCCCCACCCCATCCACCCTGTCGCTCAGCTGCACCCTGTATGCCACCAGGCTGTCTGCGGCTCGGCAGCCGCTGCCCAGGCTGCAAAGTAAGCGCAGCGACCAACTTCACGGCGAGTGCCATTTGGAAACACTCGAGTGAAGGTCACAGCAATACTGAAAAAGGGTAAAATTCTCCAAAACATCTATCCAGCTACAGGAAGTACAGCTACCACTTTGACACGCCACGTAAAATCTGTAGACACTGCTGGATATAGAGAACCAGACAGCTCAAACACGAAGTCACGCTTCCCCGTCCTCCAACTAAGCTACGCTACGTGAAACGAAAGAACTGGTAATTTGATTACATTTTTCGGTAAGAAACGAACAGCAATATACGATGAACGTAAATGAAAAGATATTGACTACCTTATTGCTTAACTGACTGCCATTAATTTTGCGAAAGATGTCGGTTTGTAACGCTTAATAAATTAATGACGCCGTGCTATCACTTTGCAGTATGTCATTCGTTTTTGTTTTGCATTACACCTTACAGTCGTCAGTTACATAAATAGCTTAGAATAAAACCAAATTTTTATTTAAATAAATAACCAGAGTATTTCATATGCTGGGCTTCGTTAATCATAGGTGATAATTACGTAAATTTCTTTCCATCAGAACTATTAAGCAACCTCCGACCCCAACTTTGGTTCCGATAAAACCACCTGCGCCATTTATCGGCCAGCAGTGAGCTGCCGGCTGCTGGTCACAGAAGCGGCAAACTGCCAGTGGCTGTGAGGTGCGGTCGCTTCTCAGGGAGCGATCCCCGGTTTGAATCCCACTGTGGCCACTTGTTACCTCGTTATTCTTTTTCCCGTTTCTTCGAGTTACACGTAGGAGGCATATTAACTTCAAAGAGCTAGCTAGTACTGATACTTCAACGACTTAATTCACGACTTTAAAAATTTTAGTTTTTCGTTTGATTTTGATTTGTTTAAAATCGCGCCTCATACTCATTCAACGTCATTTGCTACACAAAAAAAATTTACAATCAAACACGCTTACACAGCTAAAGAGTTTACAGCGCACAGAAGCTTCGGCAAACTTTTCCACGTACTGCTGTCCTTGTGGCGCGAGCAAAGGTCCCGTAAGATAAAATTCCACCTTCCTGGTGCTCGACATACTTGATCGATGGCCCGATAAAGTTAGCGAGCACTTGCTCTGGTTGCCACAGAGAGCTGACACAAGTCACGTACAAACACTCCAGAGATGTGACGTGTACTAGGTGAATGCGTGGCAAGTCCTGCGAAGAGCGTCGTATTGTTTGTACTTTAAACGAGCCGAGTGTTGAACACAGGCAACAACGCAACACTTGGTCGAGATACGCGCCACTCACGACACTGGAATAGAAATATTTCGAGCTTGTATGAGTTACACGATTTCTTCTGTTTATTGTGACCTGCACCAGAGTTGATGAAAAGGAAACGAGAAGTGGCAGAAAATGTTTTGGCGAACTCGCAGCAGTTCGATTTGTTGTCGAGCAATTTGTGAATAACTGCAAAGAATCGTATCGTCCAAGTGAAGTTCAGAGAAAACTGTGGGTTCATTCAGTACCGGCCGAACTCGCCTGCCAAGTGTGCCCTGAAGGTGTTTGCTTTCCGTGACGCAAAATCCTTTTACACAGGTAACGTGCGAAGTTATTGCGTATGCAGTCAGGACAGTACATTAAGCCAGGCACACCCCCATAAAGTGTACATGCATAGTTGGAAAATGTAATACGAAAAACAGATATTTCGCTTGTGAAAACTTTTACTCTAGTGCTGATTGTTTGCTGAAGCAGAAACTGACATTCAAAGGATCTGTGAATAAGAACAAGCAAAGGTGTCCCGTTCTCTGCTTTTGGATTTCGAAATGTTATTGTTGTTGCATCCTATTTACCAAAGAATGGGAAGTGGGATTTGCTGCTATCAACAATGTAGAGTGATGTATTTTGGATCGAGAAACACGCAGACGTCAGACTTAATAAACTTTTTTAATACCGCCAAAGGTGCCGTGGACACAGTTGTCCAGTAAGCCAGTAATTATTCCATTTCCAGAAGAACCAGAAGATGGCCCTCATTTTTTTCCAGATATTGAACACAGCAGGAATCAGTGGTCAGGTCACATACAGTTTTCCACGTCCAGGTGTCACTGAGAATTCTGAAAACGTCTGAGTTTGGGATTACTGGATCTCCGTCTACTCTCAAGAGTCAAAATCATATGCCTACCTAGGATTGTAAAGGAATCCTTAAGGTTTTTCAGATACAAAAGCAATGTTATGTCCGTTGAAGAAACACCACGAAAAGTCAAGGTCCGGTGCTACCTTTGTGGAAGGATGAAGATTAGGGTAACGACCGTTGCAGGTATTGAATGCTGGCGCAAATAAGAAGCACATGCGTTTGAAAGATTCACTTGCTGCTGAGAAGCTGGTAGCCAGTTCGTATATGGGTAGAAGTTGTTGAAGGTTTTATTCGTACGTGTGATTACTATGTAAAATTTTACTAAAATCAATCCTATGGATTATTTCTCCGTAGATGGGGGTGACGCTTGATATCATGGTGTGTTGTGGAAATGTGCATTCAATTTCACTGAATCGATGAAGGAGTACGAATTGTGGACTACTTCAAAAGACTACTTCAATCTGAGACGCGAAAGTAGTCTAGTCTATTTATTATGTCTTTAAGTCGTAAATATGTTGTTCGAAGCCGGCCGAAGTGGCCGCGCGGTTCTGGCGCTGCAGTCTGGAACCGCGAGACCGCTACGGTCGCAGGTTCGAATCCTGCCTCGGGCATGGATGTGTGTGATGTCCTTAGGTTGGTTAGGTTTAACTAGTTCTAAGTTCTAGGGGACTAATGACCTCAGCAGTTGAGTCCCATAGTGCTCAGACCCTTTTTTTTTTGTTGTTGTTGTTCGACGTAGTTTTAAGATATTGCTCTGACATATTTGTGCACGTTTAGTTTAGGATGCCAAATAAGCACCGCATATACTGACTCTGCCAACGCACAGAATGTTACACTTTTATCTCTGTTATGTTTTGGTGGTTCTATGTGGCTATATTCGTTAAGCTGTTTTAATTCGCGTTGCTGCTTCGATTACCTCGTTCTCTTCCTGAAACACAAGTTTCGACACGGCAGTGCTGTTGAGACGTGTGACGCGACGTTCCTTCGGAGATGCGCGCCACTCCAGACGAACGGCCACAGCGGAGGCGCAATGGAATACACGGAGTGTACTCGCAGCTGCCGGTACGGAACACTCGTCAGCTGTGTAATAAGACTGACGACAGTGAGGATATCTGCCGCGCCGGGACTCGAACCCGGGTCCCCAGCTTTACACCAGCGCCGCCACTTTGGCCGCCCGTGCGCTGCCCACGGCCACACCCGAACTTCCGTATCATACGTCGTCGTTCCTGCGCCACAACCTGTGCTGGTAGACACGTTACATAAGTTTCCCATACAGCAGGGGAGAGGGACGTTTTAATCGAAAGTCGCTGCCTGGTGTTCGCGTGTGAACGCGATCCTGCAGCGGCTGTGTTTCCGAGGAGAACGGTGCAACGTTCTTTTGGACGTACGTGCATCTCCGAAGGAACATTCGGTCTTCTTAACTGCACATGCGGTGCAGTATTGCATATATCTGCAATCGTTGTAGTATTTACCAGCACAAAAACGATGAAAATGACGTAATCAGAATTGCAGTGTTATTTAAGTATCAAAAAGCGTAAGTTAGGCTGGCGAGACTGCGAAATTCGTTACGTGATGTACAAGTTGAACTTTTCACTGAGGAACCAAGGGGGACTATAAAAGGGCGGCAGCCGTCCTGCTGAAGGGCAGTGTTAGACTGTGCAGGGCAGCGCTGATCAGAAACAGTTTCAGCCTCGAGAAGTAATTATTTCAGCAGCAGTTATTTCGTAGGATGTAATTATCGCCCACTTGACCAGGAATATCTCTGGTTAAAGGACGTACACTGTTTAAAAGAAACTTCGTTGTATTTTTAATACTTTATTTACCCAGCACAAATAAATAAAACTTTAACTGCAGTTTCAGTGAAAACGGCAGAAATCAAATCAGTAAACGTAAATTAGCAACAAAAGCAGCAACCAGCAAGCGAGCAACAAAAGAGATCTAACAATGTCGTGTAGTAGACTACACAGACCAAAACAATCTACAGCACAACATTCTTTTATTCCTTTACTTGCTACTCTTAGAGATCATTTTGTGTTTAAATAATATTGAACCTAAATGTTTATTTCAATTACTAAAAAAACAATAAAGGCAGATTAAAAAATGTCACCTGCAACTGACGGAAATTGAGAGGAGCTACACGTTTTGCAGATTTCGAGCCGGGTGTGCATTCGAAATGATCACTGGCCGTTTTCGCCTTAACTGCGTACATGTGGTGTCTACTCTTATGGACGATATGTCCTGGCAAGCAGGAGACTTGGGTTCGAATCTCGGTCAGGCACAAATTTACAATATTGCACGTTGATGTTCATCAATGCCCACTCGCAGACAATATCTGCAATTTCTTTGTGACTTTCTAAATGTAGTCGTCGTGTTATTGAACTAAGATCCAGTGGCAAAAGGCCACATATTGGACGCAGTTATTGAAAGTTAAAAAAAAAAAAGGTCAGCAAAAGGTAAGGGTAGAGATAGTCTTATTACCTTTTGGTCAAAACTCATTATAAATAAATTAATAAATATATATCCACTTCAAGTTAAAGAAGAGATCGTGAAGGAAATCCAGACAGCGAAATCTTTCAGCTTCAATGCGGGCTCTTGCCAAGACGTTGGCGTTGTTGATCAGTCTGTAACCTGCGTGTGCTGTGTTGATAATTCAGTCGCGCAAGAACGGCCGATCAGTGTGGTTCCTGTTCGGAAATCGATAGCAGAAGCTTACCGACTTCTTGTAACTTACGAATCAGCCCAGTTAGGCTTACATTTGCCAGATCTAATTAGCGTATCTTTTGATGGCGCTGGAAACATGGCGGCAAGTATGCTGGTCTCCAGCGGCACTGATGGAAGAAGTATCAGAATTAATTTTCGCGCCTTGTTACGCGCATGTTTTAAATTTAGTGCTGGGAGGCGTGACTCCAAGCCGCGCTGAAGCAAAGAGTTTGTTTGGGTCCCTGGAGTCTACCAGTGTATTTATGCACGAATTATTTGAGCGCACATCTGTATGGGTGGACAAAATTTTGGAATTAGCAACTGGTCAAGACAAACTGAGACGATTACAGAACATCGGAAAACGGGACTGTCGGCTCAATACAGAGCCTTGGCCACTATTAAGGAGAAAACTCGACACGTCGCGTTGGTAAAAAAAACTTTTAAGTGTCATATCTTCGAGAATGGAGTTCGAGTTAAAGACGTCGTTGCAAGCGTAGGCACTGATGGATTCATTTTTGAAATCGGAAGCCATCCTGACAACCTTTACATTCAACAAAATTTTTCACATACGAACCCCGGTAAGTCAGTATCCTCAAACCGCAACAGTAGACTATCGTAAAGCTTGGGGTCTTATCAAATGTTTGGAGATAAGTTTAAAGAAGCCAATCAGGTAATTTTGGCGACGTTTCCAGAACTGCAACTGTCTTTAGATCCCAAGTTCAAGGATTAATGCAAGCCAAAAATATTGATATCGACAAACGGCGCACGCTGCCATTACGAAGAATATCTTAAAAAATCAAAAACCACGGTGAGTTATGCCAGGACGAAGTGGCATTACTGTCTGCGGACCCAAAGAGATTCTATTCCGTCTGCGTCTACAGAGTCATCATTAACGCAGATTTAGTTAAATCAGATGCAAAGTTCAGTTGCAACTAACATTTAATGAAGACGCTCGCATTTTTGTACCCGAAAAACTTCGATGAAATTAACAAAAATGGGTTTCCTAATGCCGCATTAAAGTCTCTCGCATCAGCTGCAAATGCCGATCGAAAATTTCTGTGAAAAGAATTACAATATTTCGCCAAAAGTTTCAATGAACCGTCTGAAACTCTTTGGGATCAACGCGTTCCACCTAGGAAACAAGACGTGAATGGTTCATATTCTCAGAGGAACAAGACGCCGATCGGAAACGGCTTGGACCAAACTGCAAAGGACGTCATTTGTTTTTCCCGAAGCGGTTCTGACGCCTGGCGAAGTTGCGTACGACGTGCATGTAAACTTTTGCCACAGTATGACACAGCACAGCGGTACGTTCTCCGACCTGTACGTTGCTTTACTGTGTAATACTGACAATTTCGTTGACGCAAGTGACTTCTGAAAGTCGATTTTCAGTGCACCGAAGCGCTTTAAGACAAGATTTAGGTCTTTACTGGGGCAAGAAGTGTTGGATTCGTTGATTATTTGAAACACAGAATTAGATCTGATCAAGGATAATGGGAATCGAATCTTTCAGGATGGAGTTGTTGACAGCTTAGCTGAAACTTCTGCTCTTTTAAAAACAATTTTTTTGATTAGGTAGCTTTTCAGTTGTTAGAAGTAATTGGAAGTATATTTACGTAATAATACATATAAATCACTGAAAGTTAATATTTAGCACATGTTGTTATTATCCGATAGTATCGCACCTACCCTTATCGCAGGCTTGCGGGGAATCACCCGGGTCCTTCCAGCCCAGGATGTGATGACCAACAAGGCAAAAAGAAAGATCTAAATGTGGTCTGTAGGTCATTATCCAGCAATACAGAGCTAATATTGTGGTAACTGCAGTGCGCCATGCAGTAAACAAGACTACATTACCGTATAACCGTCTGTGCACCACTTAGTGAGGTTGCATTGCGATGATTGTGTGGCAATAACAGTACGGTATTTCTTGACCTCAAGTTAGCGACGTACAAGTTTTACTTTCCGACCCTGAGAAGGTTTTATAACAGTGGATGCTATGAAATAATACTCATGAATATAACTGAAGCCCTACCGTGGGACGTAATATTTGCTTCACACAGAAAGGAATGAAATTGCAAAAGTAAAGTTTCTCAAACTTGAAAATAAATCGATGCGTGAAACCAACAAATTTGCCGAGGTGCAAGAGGTGGTTATAAATTTTAATGAATTGCTTTTAATAGCTGATTTCACGTTTAAATGAGGGGATTGTTTATGTGGTCCAATATATTGAGGGTTATACAGATCTGAGTTAATGTGATGGACGAAAGTTATTTGCACTTAGATTCAGCCTAATGAATAAATTTAATTATGTGGACAAAAATACGTTGTTATTACATGCGGCCGATGACAACATAATGTCGTTAAGTAATGCGGCGCGTCGCACTGGAGAGAGAATTTCCAGTTCAGGACGAGATTAGTGATGTCGCTGTGTGGCTGGTCCCGGCGGAGGTTCGACTCCTCCCCCGGGCATGGGTGTGTGTGTTTGTCCTTAGGATCATTTAGGTTAAGTAGTGTGTAAGCTTAGGGACTGATGACCTTAGCAGTTAAGTCCCATAAGATTTCACACACATTTGAACATAAAAGCAGGATCTGTGAGCATCACTCTCTCTCTCTCTCTCTCTCTCTCTCTCTCTCTCTCTCTCTCTCTCTCTCGTTTGTTTTCGACGGCTGTTTCGAAAATGTAAGTGTCGCTCTGTAGCGTTTGGCAAATAATTACGCTAATTTAATTTCCAAAGCCGTGTTTTAATTAAGACTGTACTTTCCTTTATCATTAATTCCACTTGTCAAATTATTATGCCACATTTTAGAAATTTGTGTTCAGTCGGCTACTACTTTAGAAAATTTTTATTTCAGCGTCCCTGAGATCTCTTTTACCGGTCTTTCCCGTAAGTATCCGAGCAGTGTAATTACGCAAACTGCGTAATTTTTAGATCGATCACTGGCCCCTAAGCAATACCGTCGGTCAACGTTCTCGTCGGTCTGATGCTGGTTGGCGGAATGTATAATTTCGTTATTCACAAGTAAAAATTTTCTATGCATCATTTTATCATTTTAGAAGCTTTCCACCAGTAAAAGCAATAAATTTAATATTGCATTCTTTTTTAAATGTCAGTAATATTAAAATTCGATGCTGAGTACGTTCCAGAGCCTGGGAGAACCTTTTAAAACATGCACGACAAGCTTCAAGGAGCTCTCTAACTGTGACAAGTCATACGTCGCTAAACACGCGTACAAAATAGGTCATCCTCTCCGAGGAACCGAAAAAAACTTTGACAGATTCAAGGGAGCAGATGTAGGAGGAATTAAAGATTGCGAACCAGAGCAGGCGGTTTGACCACGTGCTGAATGGACAAACGGAGGACTGCGGCGACAGACTGCGGCGACAGCTGTGCTGGTGTACCACGGGTACTCTGAAGTCTGGTGGCAGGTGGCTGACGTCTGCTGAGAGGGAGTTCGAGACTGGACAGTAGGGCTGGCCAAACACGACACTCGCGTTTTGTCGATAGTCTGCAGAGAATGGTGCGACATGGAGAGCCACTCAGTGGCCACGTGACATCTGACCGGTACCGTACGAGTGTAAGCATTAGGAGAGAAACTACGAACTGTGTCAGCTGTACGGCCACAACGACAAACTGACGCTCCGCTAGAAGATTTGACAGTTGCATTGTGGCCGAGCGGTTCCAGGCGCTTCAGTCTGGAACCGCGTGACCGCTACGGTCGCAGGTTCGAATCCTGCCTCGGGCACGGATGTGTGTGATGTCCTTAGGTTAGTTAGGTTTAAGTAGTTCTAAGTTCTAGGGGACTGATGACCTCAAATGTCAAGTCCCATAGTGCTGAGAGCCATTTTAACCATTTTTAACAGTTGCATGAAAGACAGCAGGAAACAGTACCAAATGCTCCCGCCACAGAAACTGCTATTTTCTATGAACAAATCCGCAGTAAAAATAGTCGTAGGATATGTCTGGAAATATAAGCATTTATGTAAACTTGAGACGAAAGCATCGCCATCTTTTTAATAGGAGATTTCATTAGCCCAAAGAATAACTTGTGTTTCTGACGTTTATTTCTAAGACTGTTTATGTCCATCAAATAATTTTAGCCGCGAAACTTATGACATTTGAAGGTGGCTTAGCAAATGATAACGCTATTCGGCGTCAAATAAAGTTGTTTCGGAGAGCGCGGCCTACACAGCAATGAGGAGTGTCACCTTACTGGTTTGACGGGAATCATTCTGGTCGACATGTCGCCAGCTTCATGAAGTGACCTAAACCGCTTCCAGAAGTTCGCTGTCGAGAGCGTGACATCCACGAAGAACGTGAAGGCCACTCATGACGTCAGACTGCCACCCCGTGACGTGAATGTACTGTCTTCTGTATGACAAGGCCTTCACATTTAGTGCCAACGCCATCCTCTGAGAGCTGCAGAAACCAAACTACTGTGTCCAGGGGCTTACTGATCTTACCGTGCCATTGGCCTGAGTATTTTGCATGTTTTCCAGCATTTACATGATTTTCACTATTTTTTTGTGCTTTAAATGGTATCCCATGTCAACACCCACTTCTAAAGTAAGATGAAAACAATTATTCGGTCATGTTTTGGAGTTTGTGGAGTGATGCTGGTTGCAGAATTTTAATGATGAACGTTATCGGAGAAAACTGGATGGAACGCCTTTATTTGGAGCTGAAGACAGTGTACGTGGTTCAGTGCCAGGTGGTTCTCCCTGTTCGCACACTACGTGTCCACCTAGGCTGCGGCCCTCTGCCCCTGTGGCTGTGTCCAGACAAGCATCCAGCACGTCGCGGTGAATAAGACTCTCTGCCGCTCTGGTGTCGAGGGAATTTTTACACGAAATGAGAATAAATGAATCGACGCTGTTATTGTAACGTGGCTGCGTCAACAGCACCCTCCCTACTGCACCGCTCCGCCGTAAGGTATGACACGCCTAACTGATTAGCCAACTGTGTTTCAGTTTAATCTTGTATCTCGAGTACTAAACGATAACATGTCAGGCCCGAGATCAAAGTGTTAATCGCTATGGATCTTCATACTGATGGATTTTATCTCTTGTTTACTTGTTCACGTACAGCAGAAATATGGCAGATATCTTAACACAAAACACACTGCAGGACGATGACGTGAACTCAGGGTGTGGCCACTTCCGAAGCGATCTTGCGGAGGTAGTCTTCTGGAACACGAAGATGCTGCGTACAAAACACCACCCAACACCCCTCTTGCGAGAGGCACTAGAACAGTAGAGGTGGTCCAGTGGTGTGCAAGAAAATAGTGAGAGCCTTTAAACAGCAAATGTCGCACCGCTTACCGCTTTTAATGTCAGCAGAGATGAGTAAGACACTGGCGCCCTCCGAACAAGGAAAGAATAATTGAAAAAGCGTCATGCCGAAATCTGTTTCGACATATAGTTCCACATTAGTTCTGCATTTGGATCTCTGAGAGGGGCTGCCAAGGGTGTGCTAACAATGAAAAACAGAGTGTACGGTTCCCCACGACGTGATGTCCTAAGTCGGCAGTTTATGCCGCTGAAGTGCTTCTGGGTTTCTGCATCTGTGGGACACAGTAATGAATTAAGGTGCATTGCCGTGCTGGAAGAACAGAAGAACATGCCCCATTGAACTTCTGAGAAGTGCTGCAGAAACAGCAGGATTAATTTTCCACGGTTCACCGTTGCCTCATCAAACACCAGATGTTTCCACAGCTTACGCTTCGCCGAAACATGATACCCAACTGGTGATGCTTGTCGCTGCACAGGAGAACTGGGGCGTGCGTAAGAGTGTGGCGCTGTGTAACCCGGCCAGAGACTGAGTGGGCGTTGTCCACCTGGGAGAACACGCCGAGTTCATGAAGTGCTGGCGGCCTCAGGACAAGTGGGTGTGTTCTACTCACTGTACAGTTCTCCGAGGGCAGTAACATTTAGGTTAAGACTGTACGTGGGTGCTGTCACTGCCCTGCAAGCTGAGCAACGCCTGGCCACTTCATGATGTTTAACGAGGAAAGTGAATAAAGGAGCAGTGTTCTGCTGGAAAACACGTACCCGACTCAGAGGACTATAGTTGGTAGTGACTTCAATTTACCATAGATATGTTGACGAAAGTACATGTTTAAATCCGGAGGTAAACACAGAGCATCACCCGATATTGTGCTAAACGCATTCTCTTAGAATTAATTCGAACAATTAGTTCATACGCCCACTCTAATGGTAAACAGTTGTGCAAACACACTTGGCCTCTTAGCAACAAATAATCCGGAGATATTAATGAGCATCAAAACCGACACAGGGATTAGGTAACAGAAGGTTGTCATAGCAACACTGAATATCGTAGCTCCGAAATCCCCCAAAATAAACGGAAAACATATCTATTCTGCTTGACGCCTTTCTCAGAGACAATCTCCATTGTTCCAAATTAATATTGCAAGTGTAGATCAGATGTGGCTTGAATTCATAGAAATAGTGTAGCCAGAAATTGAGAGATTTGTACGAAATAAATTAACAAAAGGCGGAACTGGGATCGCCAAAGGTACGCAAAACAGTTCGAAAAACTGTCGCAGAAACAACGAAAACAGCAGGCCATATTTAAAGGAACGCAAAATTGCCAAGATTGGCGATATTTTGCAGAAGCTCGAAATTTAGCACGATCTTCAGTCTAAGATGTGAAGCCCGTAAATTCAACTAAATACGTAGGACTTACAGTTACGAACAACTTAAATTGGAAAGAACACACAAAAAACGTTGTGAGGAAGGCACACCAAATAGTGTGTTTTATTGGCAGAATACTTGGAAGATGCAACAGATCTACTAAAGAGATTGCCCACACTACGCTTGTGCGTCCTCTTTTGGAGTAGTGCTTCTCAATGTGGGACCGTTAGCAGGTAGGATTAACGGAGGACGTAGAGGAAGTTCAGAGGACAGCAGTACGTTTTGTACTGCCGAGAGAAAGGGCAAAGAGTGTGGTGCAAGTGACACAGGATTTTGAGTGGACGTCATTAAAACAAAGGGCGTTTCTCGTTGCTGCGAGACCTTCTCACGAAATTTCATTCACCAACTTTGTACGCCGAATAGGAAAATATTATGTTGACGCCGACCTACTTACGAAGAAACGATCATCATAATAAAATAAGGGAAATCAGAGATCGCACGGAGAGATATAAGTGATAGTTTTTTCGGCATTCTGTTCGAGATTGGAGTAATAGAGGATTAGTGTGAATGTGGTTCAATGAACCCTCTGCCAGGCACTTTCCAGCTGAATTATCTACAAAGTTCTATTGCTCCATTTCGAAACAGGTGGGGGTGTCTTGGGCTGCAGTTTGACACAACGTGACATAGCAGTGTGCCCCTGTGTGTCACGGCCAGGTGAGGTGAGGTGAGGTACTTAGCGGTAGTGGGGCTGTATGAGGCAGTGTGCGTGATTACAGAGTTGCAGAGGCAATAGAAGACTGGGTTGGGTACATCCTCCACATTTCAGTTTATCCTAAACATGAACGACAAAATGGGTAACGTACAGTATGCTGCTGATAACGAAGCCGGGTTCCTCATCGAGGGATGGCGCTGTGTAACACTCGTGGTGAGTAACGACACTCTGCCTCCACTCTGAGGTCCAACACCTGTCGTGCTGTACACGAGGTGGCAGACCGTGTTGGACGACCCCTGGACACTGCTGTGGCAGCTCAGCACGGTTACCCTGTCCGGCAGACGCAAAGTTTCTGCGCGAGCGCCACAGGAAGCAGTGCTGTAGTGACGAGTGAGGCGATGTACGTTTCAAAGAAATCCCGCCCTTACGACGGGTCGGCTGCAGAGCGGGGAACGCGTTCCCTGCAGCCACGAGACTGCCATAACCACCCACTCGGCACACACTGTTTATTTTACAACTCAGTTCCCCACCATACCATAACTGAAGCTGTTCCAGTCCGCCACTGTAAAAGGAGAGGAGGAGAGGAGCTTAATGGCGCAGTAACAGAGCGTTGTCCTACTGGAAGATATGTGCTGATAATGTCGTCAGAACAATACCGAAATGGCTTGAGTGTATCATGCATGCTCTCACATTCACCATAACATGGTAAAGACATATCTTAGTATTGTACATCAGAACCTGAAACACCTATGTATTCAGTAGCAGCGATGGCGAGGCATGACAGAATCTCTGACCAGACAGTTATTTATCGTTGCGAGACAGTTGTTGTACGTAGCGAGTCGCGAGAGTATGTAGTTCGTCAGTGCTAGTAGCGCGCGCGAGACAGTCGCTTTTGTGTGTGAGGAGCCGGCGGGCGTCGACATGGCGCTCTGGTCAAGATTCAGGACGAGGTATATTTTTAAATAAGGTAATGAAGCAGCATTGCGCACATCTGATAATGTAATGTATCTTAACTGTAATTAATTTGTTCAAGAATTGCCCCCAATAATAATTTTGTTTTCAAACCAAGCATTTTAACAAAACAAACATTTTATTGAAAGAAAATTTCCCATGCATTTCCTTAAAGAAAAAATTTACTCAAGTTCAAAGAATTTTTGCGATGCATTTCCTCCAAGCTATGGCGAAAAATAAGAGCAGATGCAATTTTACTGAGGTAAGAACAGGGTCTAAGATCGACATTTCGGTCTATTTGCGTTTTCATTGTCACTGAGATTTCATTTTTATTGAATTGACTTTCATTTTTGTGGGGAGCTTACACATGGCTCAGATTCCTATTTTTCATTCATTGTCATTGTGATTATATTCCATTGCTGGGAGGTTACACTTGGCTCTATGTCCATTAGCATTTGAATAAGAATACTTATGTACAATTTTGTGGGGAGGTTACAAACCATAAAAGCTGAGGAACATCTTGGACAGTGGTAAGAAACTGAGAAGCATATCACAAAGATGTACGAACGACACGAAACTGAATAGCACGTATGCAGTAATTCAGTGCTACTTCAAAATAAAGATGAAGTTAATTCAGTACGGATGGAGAAGGGAGCTAGACAGGATAGAGTCTGTGTGGCCATTCTTTGGGGGCCTTTCAATTATAAGGTCCTAAAAGAAAGTTTATTTCTTGTTCAGAACAGGAATGGGCTCACCCAGGTAACATTCTGGACTCTTTGGCCAGTCTCGTTAATTTCGGTGTTGGGGCAAAATGCGGGAGGAAGGCATCAGGATGGGGGTCGGTCCAGGGGCGGCGCCCCACACGCCCCCCACACCCTCCGCGCCCCCCACGGCCCCCCACACCCCTCACAGCCCCCACGCCCCCCACGCCCCCATGCCCCCCACGACCCCCACGCCCCACATCCCCCTGACGCCCCCCGCGTCCTCACGCCCCCCACACCCCTCACAGCCCCCATGCCCCCCACGCCCCCATGCCCCCCACGCCCCCCACACCCCCCACACCCCTCATGCCCCCCACGCCCTGTCAAGGTGACATAACAAATCAGTAATCCAAGGTTTTCGATACTAACTTGAACCAAAAACAAATACTATCTGCAAATAAAGCAAATAGTAGGACCACGCTAGTAAATACAACACTAAACTGTTACTTGATATATGGGTGGTGTCTCTGGAGACTTTCTGTGCCTAAAGTAAAGGCGACAGACGTAATCATGGCTCTTTATGTATAAAGGCATGAAATACAAGAATTATTTCTAATGAGCGACGAAATAAGAAACTACAAAACTGTTCAGGAAAGGACAGGAATACAGCAATAGAAGTCGTTTTGGAATGCAGTACATAGGAGGCGCAAAGAGACCAAGACTAAATGACTATGAAAATGTGCAAAGAAATCGGAAACAATACAATTGTCGGAATGACTGGTTTAGCAGTCAGGAAAGTCAAAACAACCAGTTCTCGAGTGCAATGGCGTTGATCATTTGGATTAATGCGTTTAAACTATTTTCATCAAACCCCGAAGATCTTCCTGGATATGGAGTGTCACTAATGTCGAAACGATCCTCCTTGGAGCGAGACAACCATTTTATTGCCGTGCTCTGTCCGGTATGGCCATACGCAGACACGGCGCAAATGTTTCTGGCCGCCTCCCCTGCCCTCACCCTTCTGTTGGACTCAAACAGAAGAATATGTTGGATATGTTCCGATTTCTCCACTCGACTTTATATTCCGTAGCGCCCACAGCTCCAGTCACTACCTCCAAATTACAAAAAATGACAGTATGTAAATTCGAATACCAAAAGTGAACTACAAATAAAAGCTGCAAATCGTGAAATGAGCCCATAGCAACTGGAATACAAACATCCAAAACAAAAACACTACGAACCGACGCACCAACATAATAACTTCTGGGGTTGTTGGGAGAACGTTGAAAACTGCAGCGTGGAGAATGGTCCATTGAGATTCCATTCCTACAATATTATCGAGACGTGATCTTCCAGCCGGATTTTACCTAAAGCGTTTTGTAAGTTTATTCACCTCAACCGTTGCCTGCCCAAATAGCTGTGACCGCTTCCAGGATGGAGTGTGCATTGGCCCCAGTTCGAATCAGCCTGGAGGATTAACGAAGGGGGTCGGCTTTCTGGCCAGCCTGGATATAGTTTTTAGGCGGTTTTCCACATCCGACTGGGTGAATGCCAGGACGGTACCCAAGTTAACGCTATGTAAGGAACATTCGTTTACTTTCTAACGTGGGTAACACCTCGTGCAGGCAGCTGGGTACGCAGATGCTCTTTTGTGGGGAGAACGAGGTGGCGACAGCAAAGGCATCCGGCCAGCAGTCAGATCAACAAGGCCGCTTCCCAAGAATAACCGCGCCGACCCCGCGTAGATACCGGACAATGGCAACACAAAGAGTCGAGAAAAATTGATTGAGCTCACTCATTCCGCATCCCCTTCAGCTTATCATCTGCTTATCTGCAGTAAAACGGAAGGTCACTTTCTGGGATCATGTTGTAAGTAAAGTGGCCAAGAATGATCTGGATGTGTTGAGAGAATATTGATGTGGACAGCATGAGTGATGTCGCTCCTACGACATCAGTGGGAATCGGTTTTCCAGCTGCAGAACACATTCTTCCTCTCCTACTACGTTACCCACCTGATCATTTCCCTGTGTTCTTCAGTTCTCTAGGGGTGACATACTGGATCTCCTTTCTGAATCATGTTGTAAGTAATGGTAGTGTAAAATGTTTACTTGGATATTGCGAGGTAACATTGAAGTGAGCAGCCTGAATACCGCTTATTCAGATCCCGTTCCTACACGTTATCAGACGCAGTATAAGAGGTAGACAAAATCACTTCCCTAACTTACGGACACATTTAGCAGGGCCATTCCTTAGCTTTCAGAGGCTACGTAGAGCCACATAGAAGGTGGCCCTGTGGTATTATTTTGAGAGGGAAGTGCTCTAAAATAACATACGGGATTTTTAAGGGAACATTAATGTGTGTAGCACGATGAAGTCTTGTTTGTGTTTCGTTCACACAGTACACAACATTTTTAGGTCATAATCTTGTAGCTGGACAGGGACCCGTTCCTTAAGCAGTTATTCAGTTCAGCCATTCCTTATCTTTCGCAGGTCCCCTGTAGTGAGATGCGAGGCCACCTTCTGGTATCACGTTGCACGCGACATGGCCTAAGATGACCTCTGGGCGTGTTGTGGGAGTACTGAAGTGGGTAGCTCGAGTAATTCCCTTTCAGACTCCGTTCCCAAAACATCAGTGTGAACTGGTCTGCCAGCTGTCTTTAGACGTCCAGATCTGAGGAGTAGTGCTCTACAATAATATTTGGCCTTCTTGATGAAATATTAAAGTGAGCAGGATGGATGAGGCTTCCCACTCCGTTGACAGAAAATCACTAGGTCATTATCTTCCAACTGGGCAAATCCCCGAGCCTCACTCATGTTATTATCCAGCTGGGCCACTTCTTGTCTGTCTCAGCTTCCCTCCAGCTTGACCCGTGACCGCCCTCTGACACTGTGTTGTGAGGAGTGTCGCCCAAGAAGAGCTCTGCTTGCGCTGAGGAGAAACTGAAGTGGACTGCACAAATAACGCCGATTCAGGTTGTGCTACCAGAACGTTGACGGGAACTGGCCTTCGAGCTGGCCGGTTCCCCTTAGTTCCGGGCATGATGCGAAAATTTTGAAGTGGGTGCGCGAATAATGCCCATTCAGATTGTGTTCCCGCATCCTCACCGAGGTACGACGCTCCAGTGGGACAACCTTACGCTACTTGCTGGCGCCCAAACCAGTCACACCCTCCCCCTTTCACCTGAATTTTCTTCTCAACGCCGTACAAACACAAATGAACGGAATTGACAACTGGCACAAAGGACATGAATTGCGAGTGGGGAATAAATAACAAAATCGTACACACAATTTATTTGAAACTGTCGCACAGCTATTAAGTGAACTGGCCAGAGCAGTCAGTCTCACGCGGCTGTGAGCGAGGCGTGCCGGCGGCAGAGGCGACGTGTTGCCCCGCCGGCGGTAACGACACTGACGCAGACGGCGCCCCTCGCGCTCACCGACTGACCGCTGTCCAGCACGCTGTCCCAAGTCTTATCTGTAGCCTGGAGTCGCCGTCCGGATAAATCTCAGGTGGAATGACGACATAAAAGAGTCTGCGGCGAAAACAGTTACCAGGCTGAGTGGGATAAAAATAAGGAGACAAGATAATTCACCCACGAGAAAGGTGGCTTACAAAACACTCGCTCAGCAGAAAAATTTCCGTGAGCTGTTTTCAGTCTATAAGCAGTATGTAACAACGAAAAACACCGTATAAACTACTACACTTTATATTCGTCAGCAGCGAATGACGGCCACAATAAAGAAATCGGCTGCAGTGGTTTTGCCAGGGTGTGCGCGGGACGCACAATGGGGTCACTTTGCGAGGTGGAACGCAGCCGCCAATCAGCTGCCACAGGAAATGGATTTCATAAGTCCCGCTAAAGGGACGCTCGCATTGTATTTTAATAGCACAAAGCGAACGCCATTAATATAAGGTTGCATATGTAAATCACGGAATAGGGAACAACAGTCTCGTGCAAAACCATGTCTATATCCAACTATCGGCAGAGCTAATGAAAGATAATTCACATACTTCGATGTCTTGTAAGCAACGAAAACGGTACAGGAAGAAAAAGTGTCTTTTGTTTCATTTCAGAGAGACGAGAACGATTTTATTTTTTCTACATCGATGTTCACCATTGTAGTTAATCACAACCAACAACCTTTCAAAATCTTTTCATATTCCCGCACTATATATGATCGATATACACTATGTCAACAAAAGTATCTGCACATCCCCAAGAACATACGGTTTTTCATATTAGGTCCATTGTGCTGCCACCTACTGCCAGGTACTCCATGTCGGCGACCTCAGTAGTCATTGGACATCGTGAGAGAGCAGAATGGGGCGCTCCGCGGAACTAACGGACTTCGAACGTGGTCAGGTGATTCGGTGTCACCTGTGTAATAAGTCGGTACGCGAGATTTTCACACTCATAAACGTCCCTAGGTCCGTTGTTTCCGATGTGACAGTGAAGCGGAAAAGTGAACGGACACGTACAGCACAAAAGCGTACAGGCCGACCTCGTTTGTTGACTGACAGACACCGCCAACTGAGAGCGTCGTAATCTGTAATAGGCAGACATGAATCCAGGCCATCTCACAGCGATTCCAAACTCTGCAAGTACTATGACAGTTAGGCGGGAGGTGAGAAAACTTGGATTTCATGGTCGACCAGCTGCTCCTGAGCCACACATCACCCTGTTAAATGCCAAACGACGCTTCGCTCAGTGTAAGGAGCGTAGACGTTGGACGACTGAACGGTGGAGAAACGTTGTGTGGAGTGACGAATCACGGTACACAATGTGGCGATCCGGTGGCTGGGTGTAGGTATGGCGAATGCCCGGAGGACGTCATCTGAGAGCGTCTGTAGTGGCAACAGTAAAATTCGGAGGCGGTGGTGTTGCGGTGTGGTCGTGTTTTTCATGGAGGGGACTTGCAACCCTTGTTTTTCGGGGCATTATCACAAGCCTACATTGATGTTTTAAGCACCTTCTTGCCTCCCACTGTTGAAGAGCAATTTGGGGATGGCGACTGCATCTTTCAACACGATCGACCACCTTTTCATAATGCACGGCCTGTGGCGGAGTGGGTACACGACCATAACATCCCTGTAATGGACTGGCCTGCACCAACAGCAACTTTGGGATGTTTTGAAACGCCGACTTCGTGCCAGGCCTCACCGACTGACATCGACACCTCCCTTCAGTGGAGCACTACGTGAAGAATTGGGTACCATTCGCCAAAAAACGTTCCAGCACCTAACTGAAAGTATGCCTGCGAGAGTGGTAGCTGTCATCAAGGCTAAGGGTGGGCCAACACCGTACTGAATGCCAGCATTACCAATGGAGGGCGCCACGAACTTACAAGTCACTTTCAGCCAGGTGTCCGGTTAATTGCGATGACATAGTGTAATAATCCCTCAAGTTCCAGCACCTCTTCGTTGTACTGGAGAACTTGAGAAATGGTTTTGTTTGTAGCTACATTTCGAATAACTGAAATCTTGGTGCACTTCTATGGGACACTCATGCATAGCCGAAGGCAACGAGGGGCAGAAGCAATGTGCGTATGTTCATAATCAGGGTCGGACTGGCCATGTAGTGGGGGTGGCGTTTGGCAGCCGGGTCCCAGCCTGCGCGGCCCCCATACTATGCCTGCCCCCTGGCTTACGACCCACTTGGTAACGACGGTGCTATCTTGGAAATATTTTTCTCTGGTCGTATTTAGACATTGACAAGATACACAATCTGCCCCAGAGCAATACAGTTCCTTATTATATATTTTTTAAATAGCTTTTAATACGCACTGCGTGGGATACGTAAATAATGCACTGTTTATTCACACGCTATGTAACGGACTACATCGATTATTTAAGACGACCTGTGTTAAGGTACAGTTAAATAATTTTGTTATGTTAACTTTCTAATCTTTCCTAACATGTAGGGGCCAAAAATGTGATTTAACTAATTACAAGAAAAAGTTCCGGCTAGACCGGAGATTTTATTCTCTGCGTCCTATTGAAGTTTAAAGATAACATACGACTGACACTGTTAATATCTTTGTGGTTCGTAGCAAACTGTTCACTCTAAAAATTTCTGATTAAAATCACTTTTAAAAATCTCGCAGCCTGTTTAGTAAAAAGTCACTTCTTAATGAATTCTCATTTAAGGAACAGTTAATATTTCTCTCCCTCTATCCAAGTTTCAGAATTAAGAAATAATTATTTCGTAGGATGTAATCAGCACCGACTTGCCGCAGGGCTATCTCTGGTTATAGGACTTACACTGTTTAAAATAAAGTTTGTTGTATTTTTAATACTTCTTTTACACAGCACAAATTAATAAAAATTTTACTGCAGTCTCAATAAAAACGGCAGAAATCAAATCAGTAACCGTAAATGGCAACAAAAGCAACAAGGAGCAAGCGAGAAACAGAAGAGAGCTAACAATGTCGTACAGCAGCTTGTGTAGACCGAAACAATCTACAAAACAACATTCTTTTTTTTTCCCTTTACTTGCTACTCTTAGAGATCACTTTGTATTTAAATAGTAATGAAACTAAATGTTTCTTTTAATTGCTAAGAAAATAATAAAGTCAGATTAAAATATGTCACCTACAACCGGCGAAAATGCGAGAGGGGCTACACATCTTGCAGACTCCCGTATGAGTTCGAGGCTGGTGTGCATTCGAACTGAAGAGATCCCTGGCCGTTTTCGCCTTAACTGCGAACACGGGATGTCTGTCCTTACGGACGATACGTCCCGGCAGGCAGCAGACTTGGGTTCGAATCTCCGTCCGGCACAAATTTCCAACATTCCACATTGATTTAAATCATTGCACACTCGCAGACAGTACCTAAAATTCCTTTGTGGGTTTCTAAATGTAGTTGAAGTAAGATCCACTTCCCAAAATCCACATGTTCGAGGCAGTTATTGAAAGCAAAAAGAAAAGAAAAAAGTAAGGAAAACGTAAGGGTAGAGATAGTCATATTACCTTTAGGTGAAAACTCATTATAAATAAATTAATAAATATATGTGTACTTCAAGTTAAAGAAGAGATCGCCAAACAAATCCAGACAGCGAAATCTTTCAGTTTCAATGCAGATTATTGCCAAGATGTTGGCGTTGTTGACCACGCTGTAAATTGCGTGCGCTATGTTAGCAATGGAATCCCACAAGAACGAGCGATCATTTGCCAAAATCTTGATTCGCTACCCGGAACGATTTATGAGATATTTGGGATTTTTGACTTTCTTTCTGGCTTTTTCGCTGGCGCGTGCTTTCATGACGGAGTGGTTTAGGTACTTTCCATTTTCTCGAGACTGCAGATGCAGACGGATCCCCTCCAGTTTAAAGAATAACTCAGTATGTCTTCTACGTTTCGTACGAAGCAACCATATGAAGTTACATGCACGCAAGGCAAATTCGTAGCGGCTCTTACTTTCCACTGCAAACTTGAAGAGTTTCTTGCAGTAGTTTATTAATTTCGATGTATCGCAATAACTGGGAGCATTAACGAAATGCTACGCAGTTCATCAAGGAGGCGGCGAGCCAGCCGGTGAGGTGTGTGAGGGTGGCGTGCTGTGAGCCGGCGGTCTGAGCAGTGCCGCAGGCCGGCCAGCCCAGCACGCGCTGGCCACTGCGCTCAGCTGACAACAGCCGCCGCTGATTTCGAACGCACCGTAAGGCATCAACAGTTGCCACACCCGCCTTACTCGCTTGATATGGCTCCGTCAGACTTCCGTCTCTTCCCAGAACTGAAAATTTTTCTTGGTACGCGAAGATTCACTTCAAACGAAGACTTGATGGCGAGAGTTGACAACTGTTTCGCAGGCCTGGAGGAAACTCATTTTCGAGGTGGGATCAAGCCACTGGAACATCGTCGGACCAAGTACATTAATCTACAAGGAGACTACACTGAAAAATAAAAAAAGTTTCAGTGATGTAATTACTTTTTTTTCTATTCAATTCCGAGAACTTTTCAAAGCATCCTCGTACTATCGCGAAATAGGAGAGAGAGTGTCACAGACATGATATTGGATTTGGGATAGACATCATTAAAACAAAGCCGTTTTCTGTTTGGGCGAGATTTTCTCGCCAAATTTCAATCACCAACTTCCTCCTCCGAAACCGAATTTTTTTTTTGGTGACGCCGATCTACAGAGGTAGTAAAGATGATCGTAATAAAATAAGGGAAGGGAAACCAGAGGTCGCACAGAAAGATACAGGTGTTGTATTTTCCGCGCGTTGTTCGAGAGTGGAATAATGGAGAATTGTTGTGAATGCGGTGCGATGAACCCTCTGCCAGGCACTTACGTGAAATTGGCAGAGCAGCCATGCAGACGTAGGTGCAGGTGCCGCGTCAGCACGGGCATGGCGCTAGCGGACGAAGCTCAGGCAAACCCGCGGCCCCGCGAGCTGTCAGCCAATCACCGGCCTGCGCGCCAGTCGGGGCAAAACGGCGCCTCGCTCAGGGCTGCCACGGTACTCGAGAAACGGAGAGCTGCAGACACGTCGTACTGGGTTTCAGCACGTGTCGTACAGTGTTGGGACAGTATGCCGTTTCCAGGGAATGGTGATCTGAATATCTGGCGGAAACACATCATACTTGATAATATTCTGTTATAATTAAATGTGAGTTAATTACACATCGATAGTGAAAGTCTTCAGTATATCTTAAGATGAATGACACTGTTGTTGCAAGTTCTGTGTCTTCGCTGTGGGGTAGCGGTTACGGACGTAAGTTATGCTGTCTGAAGGAGTACATTCGCATTTCCAACACCATGTGCAACTTTCCTATTCGTGTGACTGAAGTATGTTTGCAGTATTCGCTGTTGCTTACACGTAAGACATTTCTCTCTCTGGAATGAGTTCTTCTTTTATATTTTGTGACTAGTATGATTAAAAAAACGAAAGATTAAATCGGTGGGAGTGAAACTAGCAGCAACAGCAACTACATTCTTACTTGTGACAAACATTTGCCTGTTTCTGAATTTATCGTGACTTCCAAGGATGTGATTTACAGTGACAAGCGTAACCATTGCGACCACTGCACAGCGGGGAAATCCGTTGAGATAAGCGACTCGGACAAAGGGCACATTAATATTACGCAGAGCCCGTGAACGAGTGAAGCTGATCGAATGTTTACCTGCTACTGTCCTGAGCATCTACTGGAAAGACGTATGAGGATGGTGAAACTAGCACTAGGTGCTAAATGGTTGGACGTCCTCGACACTTCACAGAACGTAAACTTCGGAGGCTGGTCTGCTCTGTAAAGTAGGGTAGATGGTGATCTGTAGCATCTCCGACAAAAGAGCGCAATCTTCGCGCACGCACAAGTGTTTCGGAGCACACAGTCCACCGTACATTGTCGAACATGGAGGTCCGCAGCAGACAACCTCTACGTGTTCGCATGTTGACCCGACGACATCGTCAATATGACTGCAGTGGGCACGGGACAGTCGCGATTCGGTCGTCGATCAACGGAAACCCGTTAGCTCTTTGGGTGGATCACACTTTTGCTACACTAGGCCGCTGGTCATCTCCACAAACGTCGTCATCGAGGTGGACGGCGCGGCGGCTCGGAACGTGCAGCGCGCCGCTGGTGTGGGCAGTATTATGCTACGGGAGGCATTCTCTCCTGCGCTTGCACGGGACCTGTGATAGTGATCGAAGACACGCTAACAGCTGCACTCCACCTGCAACCCATCGTGCTTGAAGTGTTGCCCTGTGGCGTTATCATCTTTCAGCAGTGTAGCTGTCCGTATCTCGGAGCCAGAACCGTGCTACGGTGGTTTCTGGAGCTTTGTAGTGAACTGGGGCTGATTTCTTGGAGACCAAATTCGCCTGATGTAAATCCATCAGGGTCGCTGTCGATGTCCCTCACCGCGTTCACACATCAGCGGCCCGTTATTTACCCGAATCACAGGACCTGTGTCAAGTCATCTAATATCACATACCCTCACAAACCTACGAACAAACTGTTGGCTCTCTGATATGCGGAATCACTGACGAATTTCGTTCCAAAGACGGACAAACAAGCAATTAAGCAGATTGTCATGAGGAGTTTTCGCACATCAGTGCATATTCTTCCTTGCCACAAATATCTGGCTGCTTGTTTTCCAATATATTGCTATTTCGAAGAGCCCAGAGCTTTCTGGGCCAGCTGGTACAGAGTTTTGTGGTCGCAGCGAGTGACTCGTTCCTTGGACGTCACTTGTGTCAAAGCTGGAGATGGAACCAACTCCTCCCCTCCCAGCCCATGCACGGTCCTGCCAGCTGCGCGTCTCACCTCTGTCAGCACTGTGGCCACCACGTGTGTGGTGGGTCGGAGGGGAGTGTGGGGGGGAGGAGAGGGGAGGGGGCCCAATGGACTTACGTTCACGAGGATGGCAGTTGAGATCCCCATCTGGCCATCCAGACATACGCTGTTCGTGGTTTTCTTAAATCACTTGAACGCTGGGATGCTTCCTTTGAAAAGGAGACAGCAGATCTCCATTCAAAGTGTTGTGGACTGGCAAGACAGCCAATCCACAGTGACGGGTAACCGAAAGGCACGCGCTTAAACTCACGCAGGCTGGCGTGAGGTCTGAAACAGGATACGTAATGAATGCTATAAAGAAAAGTACGTACCTGCTGGAATACTTAACTTTAATCCACAATTGGTGAACATTGGTCTTGTTACTGTACATGCTTCATTAGATACATAGCAAAGGATAAATGGCGCCTTGCTAGGTCGTAGCAATTGACTTAGCTGAAGCCTATGCTAACTATCGTCTCGGCAATTGAGAGCGTATTTGTCAGTGTGGCGTCGCTAGCTATGTCGGCTGTACAACTGGGGCGAGTGCCAGGACGTCTCTCTAGACCTGCTGTGTGGCGGCGCTCGGTCTGCTATCACTGACAGTGGCGACACGCGGATTCGACGTATACTAACGGACCGCGGCCGATTTAAAGGCTACCACCTAGCAAGTGTGGTGTCTGGCGGTGACACCGCACAAAGCTTATCAAATCCGAGGCCCTCCTGCACCTCTAGCGGCCCTGCAGTCTACGCCACGCTGCTCTGCCTCCCCCTCTCCCTCCCTCCCTCCCTTCACTGCAGGACTGTGTGGCAGCCAGACGAGGCTAGGCGAGGTGCAGGCTGCGCTCTTCTTGCCTACCGGTCGTCCCTCAGGTGAACAATGTAAACAGAGGACTCGCTAATCTCGGCTTCCTCCGTTCGTCCACGAGATCCAGAGGACCGTGCCCAGGTCGATGACCTGTTCGCTGACACACAGACCTGTCAGGCTGTATGCGGCTCTTCACCGAGTGCACAGGAATATTCTCATCGGGTCGGTCGGGGCATTCGGTTCTGCTCCTACAGATGGGTTCACGGTTATAGTAGCCGTAACAGACAATTGTATGGAGAGGGAAACCATAGGTCAGAGACGCAGTATACATACTGCTAGCCTCCACAGGTTGCTCACACCCCACAGGATTTTCAGTTTTACTTACATTGCTTTTTATACAGCTGGTGTCTACGAAACCATGTAATATAATCTACGAGACACTATCTGGCCTGGCTCATTCAACAGTTATTCTTTGTACATTCTGAGAACGATGTTTTGAGGTGCGCCAAATTTTATTACGACAATGCACAGTGTCGTTTGACTCGTAACGTGGGTAACTCCCTGAATGCTGGAACTCCGTTACTGTCGATGTAAATTATGAAAATATAACTATTTAAACCTGAATATGCGTCTATACTGACATGAAACCGGTAGTTGCGAATAAAGCACCTTCATGCAGCTACTTGCCTTTTGGAAGCACGTCATCACTCTCGACTTTTTAAATTGTTATTATTTTAATGATAATTTGAATGGTTTTTTAGTGTTGTTGTTGTGGTCTTCAGTCCAGAGACTGGTTTGATGCAGCTGTCCATGCTACTCTATCCTCTGCAAGCTTCTTCATCTCCCAGTACCTAATGCAACCTAGATCCTTCTGAATCTACTCAGTGTATTCATGTCTCGGCCTCCCTCTACGATTTTTACCCTCCACACTGCCCTCCAATACCAAATGGTGATCCGTTGATGCCTCAGAACATGTCCTATCAACTGATCCCTTTTTCTACTCAAGTTGTGCCACAAATCTCTCTTTTCCCCTATTCTATTCAGTACCTCCTCATTAGTTATGTGATCTACCCACCAAATTTTCAGCATTCTTCTGTAGCACCACATTTCGAAAGCTTCTATTCTCTTCTTGCCTAACCCATTTATCGTTCATGTTTCACTTCCATACGTGGCTACACTCCATACAAATACTTTCAGAAACGACTTCCTGACACTTAAATCTTTACTCGATGTTAACAAATTTCTCTTCTTCCGAAACGCTTTCCTTGCCATTGCCATTCTACATTTTATATCCTCTCTACATCGACCATAATCAGTTATTTTGCTCCTCAAATAGCAAAACTCATTTACTGCTTTAAGTGTCTCATTTCCTAATCTACTTACCTCAGCATCACCCGATTTAATTCGACTATTCCATTATCCTCGTTTTGTTTTTGTTGATGTTCATCTTATATCCTCGTTTCAAGTCGTCCTAAATGAAAAACAATTCATCCAAAATATCTCAAGCTCACTAAAAATGAAAATAAGTACCGAATGAATTGGAACGAACAAATAATTTAATACAAGCGACAAAAATCATACAGTGCCTACCCCTGTCTTTTAAAAACACATTCAGTTCCTTCAATGTAGGATGATGACGGTATGCCACGGAAGATAACCGATTTATTATCTACAGCTCGAAAGTACATTAATATGTGAATTAATTGTGAGGTCATTGGTCAAAGCCGACAGGTTGCATCCCATCCTTCAGTTGACCCTATTTCCACCTCTTTAAGACATTTAGTAACTCCACCATGCGAGATAACTACAGCTATCGATGGGTAACTTGCTCTGCAGCCGAGCGCGTGAAATTAGCAGGAAAAGCGCAAGGCACATCAACTCACGTACCCAATACTTTACCGTAGCTACGCCTAATCTCACTTATGGTAAGTATCGATGTAATAAAATCCCTTATCACTTAAATACCAACTCGTCTCTTTTTACGGGAATTCCGATCGTAGCAATCAAAGTTATAATTTTACTATAAACCATCGATATAGCGATAGGTACCTCTGCGATAATATTAACTTCAATGATCTCTGATCTCACTTTCTTCTTACGCTTTTATTATGTTTATCTTTTTAAAACTTTAAAATAATCTTTTAATTATGAACGTTATTATTCCTTTTTGTATATGTCAAATGAAATTCTGATTAAAACTTTTTCTAATATTTTCTGAACTTCAATCGTAATTCAGTTATAGTTGTTTGTTGTTTGGTTTGTCTCCCTGTGTAGTATCGTCACAGTCACAAGCTGGTGTTTTGTTTGTATACAGTCGGTATAAATGCTCTGAAAATGCCCCATGGTTAAGCCTTATTCTATTTACTGTGGAAGTGGCTTAGTGGGGTCCACAAACGTATTCAAACCAAGGTGGTTTCGGAATTCGTGGTTGTATTTGCACATAGTCGCCTCCTTTGTATCGCGAACTCTGCGTCCATTCTTCCTGCCAAGACTGGATTGCCCTGCTCCGAATAAGTTGTCCACAGTCGTTACAGGGAAGCTTGATGTTTCGTGCTGTTCAGTTTCTCGTAGCCTGCTTTTCTAACTCATTTGCTTTGCTAACTCACCTGTTTTTTCATTGCCTGGAATTCCACAATGGGCTTACACCCACATAAAGGCAACTTGTTTCCACTTTCTCAGCCATTCATAATACCAATAGCGAGCTTGGTGTAGGTACTCAATGGTGGTTTTTGAGATTTTTATATTTGATATTGCTTGAAGTACACTTTTCGAGTCTGATAATATTCCATAGGATGCGTATTTCTCATTTATCACCACTGTATAGCCTTTAACAGTGCGATTGTTTCAGCCATATGGGTAGAAGTTGTTGCTGGTAATTTATATTTTTGGAACATCTGCAGTTGTGAATTAAATATAGCACATCCTGTGTTGTCCTCTACCACTGTCTTTGACCCACCTGGATGTGTGTGGATTACCCATTGCCTTCTGTCCTCTATTTGTCTTTGCAGTGCCGTAATTGTCTGCAAGAAGTCAGACTTTCCCTCTATCATATGGAATGGGATGTGATTCCTGATTATGAAATAGTGATACTGGTAAACAGGCCTCCATGCACTTGTGGAAATAGCTTTGCAGTCATCTGCCAAATAATTATAAGCCGGAATGAAATCAATAGGTTTTCTACCCCAATTTCCTGGAGAAGGACGGTACAGTCGTAAAATCTTACCGATTGCATGCTGTGAGCGTTATAATTTCTCTACGACATAACGTTCCACGAAGGTCTTCCTCCTTGTATGGAGGGGCATCTCCTGCGCTTCCACCAGGAGTGCATTTGTTGGTGTGTATTTCACTACTCCTAAGCAGGTGCGTACACTCTGGCACTGCAATCTGCCCAGTTTCTCTAACATTCTGCATGTCGTGTACTTGTAGTATATACATCCGTAATCCAATCTGGGTTTAAGTCCAAATTGGTGGGAGCTGTAGTAAGTGATCGAATAATATTAAGCATTTGCTCACTGATTTCAATTAAGATTTTAATATGTGTCATCCAAGTAAGCTTGCTGCCCAATGCCATTCCGAAGATCCGAACAAGTGCTTCAACTTGTACTATTTTATCATCTGCATGTATTAAACAGTTTCTTGGTATATAACCATTCCTGGTGAACGTGACTACTGAAGATTTCCCAGGTGTCATCATCGGGCCATTTTCACAAAACCATCCATTCGGGTTCTGTATCGATGATGTAAGATTGTTCATCACCTCCTGTAATACAACATGGGAAGTAAATACACAATTGTCGCCTCGAAACTGAATAATTCGAACTTGTTGAGCTATTGGCGCTACCGTTTCATAGGTATATATGCACGCAGTAGTGGGCTGAGTACCAGTCGTTGTGGTAAGCCGTGGTCCATCAAGTGTGGGACCTTGAGTCCAGTACCCTTTCTAACGTAATTAATGACGACATACCTTCTACAAACTGAGGTGGAGCTTCTAAAAGTAGTAACGTACCTAATAGTATACTTGTCTGAGTATTATCATATGCTTTCGCAATATCCGCTGTATGTTTGCTCTCACCAGGACCAGCCGATACGGAGGAGACAAATTTTGACATGTATTCCATGTGACTTCTTCCTTCACGGAGCCCAACCAGCGACCCAGCTAGTAAGGACGAAGGTTCTACCCATGATTCGAATTGCCTCTTTGTTAGTTTCTACTATATTTTAGCAACACATGAAAGACAATGCAATTCGTCTGTAGGAAGTGGCTAGTAATGCATCTTTTCGTTTTTCATATATAGGGACTATGATCTGTGTCTTCCATTCTGGGACCAATTCCTGATGCATCTAGATTCCATTATAGATTCGAAGAAGTACAGTAATTCTACGACATTGTCAAACAGTGTTTTGTGTTATGGAACATGTGGTCTGATTCATTCCTCAGGCAGTGTTAGGGCTCTCTTTGATTGCTGACGTAAACTCGGCAATACTGAACTGTGTAGATAGTACATGTTGAGTTGCAAGAGTTTCCACTTGTTTCCTGATAAGCTCATTGCGAACACTTGGTGGGGCAATGAGGTCACAGAATTCTTCTATCCTCTCATATGATTATATATTATTAACTGCAGGGGCGATATTCCTAAATCTGTCGACCTTCTGCCATATCTCTGATGATTTAGTATTCTTCGTGAAACTGCTACAATATTTTATCCAGCTACTCTTCTTAATGGATTTCAGTATTTTTTTTTTTTGTTCTCCCTGCTGTTGCTTTATAGAACAAAAATCTGTTCACATGAGGCTGTTTAACATATCCACATAACTCTACTCTTCTGTCTTGTACTTTTTTATTGCAGTCTTCATTCTACCATGGATTACCCAGTCACCTTGCTTTTGTTGATAAATGTCGTTTTGGGATGGATTTATTTGCTGCGTGATATATGCTGTTCTATAGCTGCGTATAGGCTCTGTGTGAAGATTGTTTTTTTTCATATTGATTTTACTTGTAATTGAAGAATTTGGTGATATTTATACCAATCCGCATTGTTCATGTTCCAGGTCAATTTGTTGGCAACATATGCTCACTTGCTCTTCTTGCACTTTATATTCATAGTTATAGGGAAATGATCTGATACCATGACATCCTGCAGAACAAACCACGCTGTGATTTGGTTCATACTAGGAAAAGCTAATGTTATATACACTGCCATTGTTCTCATCCATGGGCCTTGGTTTAATGTTACAGGTCCATCATTGTATATGATCATGCTGTAATCATAAATGCTAGATATTATGTATTCCCTTGCCTTATCATTCCTATGACACCCCCATACTGTGTGGTGGGCATTGAAGTCCCCAAGTATTACGAAGGGTTGTGGCATATATTGGAACACTGTGTGCACGTGTTGTTCAAAATTCATACATGTTGGGGGACGATATACAGATGCAATAGATATTGGCATTTGTTAGTACTTACTTCTACTGCTGTTGCTTGAAAGTCAAGGATAGGTGGTGGTATGGTAATTGGTTTATAGTTGACTTTTCTACTAATCAATATGGCTACTCTACCTTTTCCATCCTATTTCATTTGATATCCTCGTCATGTAATAGATATACTTAGTTTAATCCAGGTTTCACTTACAACAGCGTGAGAGTAGTCATTGATATAAAGTTCATGTATTAACTTTAAAATCCGCTGTTCTGTTCATATGAGTAGACCGTGAGTATATCCTATTTCCATCGTGAACAATTTTCATTTTTTGATACCATCGAAACAACCATACCGTGTATATTAGCTTGATCCAGACTATGTATGTTCAATGATGGAACTGTGCTATCAGGTTCGTTATTCCAGCCACCAACTGTTCGATTATCGGATATAAGTGCCTGTTGTGGTAGGAGAGTGTATGGTCGTGGTGTATATGAATTCTCTTTAATAAGAGATATTGGTAAATTTATATTTGCAAAAAGAGGACTTGAAGTTGGCGTAGTCTTTATTTGTTTCAGCCTACTGTGATGAACAGTTGTCGTGAATCTGTGGTGAATCCTTTTTATGGGGGGGGGGGGGGGGGGAGGGGGGGGACTCTTTCTCAAAATCGAATTTACTTCTGCCAGCGTTCCCTGGCACAGCAACATAAGGTCTTTGATTTACATAATCTTCAGCTTCCTTGAAGTATATATATTGTGCCTAGCTGATACTTTCTTTTCCGTTGTTTTTTGAGGAATACTGGGCAAGACTTAATCTCTCGGTGTTTGGTTCCCTTTACAGTGGACGCAACACGTTATTTCACGTATGCACTGAGCTGTCTCATGGTTCCCTCCACATTGATTGCATCGAGTCTGTCACTGACATTGATTACTAAGGTGGCCATACCGAAGGCGTTTAAAACATTGCCTGAATACGGGTATGTATGGTCCAACATTACTCTTCACGCCATATATCGTCACATATTCTGGTAAGAACTGCGATGCAAATGCGACCACATACATTTTCTGGGGTATTTAGTTCGTTGCTTCTAAATTTCTTATCCTCTTGATCATTCTGAACACGTGGGTGACTTTAATCGTAGACTGAAAAGCGTCTTTCAACTCTAACTCTCTTAAATCGGGATCTGCATTTCTAATAACTCCTTGCTGATGTGTTCTGGGGTTTGATATGTATGCTACCATCTTTTTTTGGTGGAACGGGTTCTCTTCTACAAACTTGTACGTATCCTCTCTTGTTGATGAATCAGTCCGAATTTTGTTTTTCCCCACAACCTTGAGATCAGAATCTGAGGTAAATAGTATCTTTCCAAAGGCCGTAGGCTGGTATTTACCTACATTACTATTAAATCCCTGAAACAAATACATAAAATGGACCTTGTGCATCACTGAAATATCTGTTACCTTTGTTTCGATCACACATTGGCTGTTTGTTTGCGAAAGATTTTTCCTTGGTTTATTACTCTGTTCTTGTGTAAGTTGAGTGCTGAATGTGTTACCACCCAGTGCAGTCCTCTAAGTCCCGGTGCAGGGAAGGGAACTTGAAACTTCATTTAAATTAAAACTGTCAGACATATGTATGTGGAGTGCCATCGGATTCTTCACCTCCTTCGTTATTCGTTGCTGGTGCTGTTGAACGGTGACTGCTCGTCTCTTCGGTCGTATGACTCCACTTCGGGCGGGAGACCTCCTCCCCCGCCGTATGGGCCACAGTCCATATTTATTGTTTTGATCTCGCTGTATTTATTTATTTAACACACTCGACGTGCATGTGTCCTAATAATATTTTTCTGCTTTTTTCGCAAAAATTTGGGAGATTAACTATTGCAATCCTATTTATCCGGTTGCTAACCAAAGATCCTGATTGACTTATAAGAAGGACAAACTGCTTTCTTTGTTTCTTTATCTTTGATACTGTTAAAACTGACTAATCTTTCCGACAGTCACTTTTGAATGCTCTGAAACTCGAAATAATATCTTGTCACTGTTTACGCTACTGGTGTAAATATACTTCTGTCCTTTCCATTAAACTGAAACAGGTACCACAAATTTAAGAATTAAGTGTGACACTTCCTTTATTTAGTTCAATTAATTATTTTCAACATCACTTTCATATTTCAGTGTAAATGAGTGGCACAAAAGCTAAACACCAAACAAATACGAAATGGCAAAAGAAATGAAAACATAAACCCTACGTGTCTCCACCACTCTGGTACTAAATTTAAAATTATAATCAAGTCTCATCCTCTTCAGCTATTGGCTTTCGTGTTGCCACTAACAGTCCTTAAATTAATAGTCACTCATCGACCCAGGAGGCAATTGAATATTGTCGTTTTACGTGCGTTCGTTCCACTAGGATACAAACTTACCCCCGCTGTTTAAAGTCACTCATTTGTGGGGAACAGTGGCTGTGCTCTCTCAGTGTAAACCGAGCAGGTTCTGGTTCCTGGCTTTCATTAAACACCGATTGAGACTTTAACTCGACGGTACATAAATCACATACGATACACCACTGCCGGCCGCGGTGGCCGAGCGGTTCTAGGCGCTTCAGTCCGGAACCGCGCGACTGCTACGGTCGCAGGTTCGAATCCTGCCTCGGGCACGGATGTGTGTGATGTCCTTAGGTTAGTTAGGTTTAAGTAGTTCTAAGTTCTAGGGGAACTGATGACCTCAGATGTTAAGTCCCATAGTGCTCAGAGCCATTTGAACCATTTGATACACCACTATCGCAGTAGAGCGTACTAAAACTTCAGCAAACTGTTCAACAATCAATTACCTTACAGTGTGCGTCGTATACCATCCACAAAATTATCGCAAACGCTCAATTACTTTAGAATTCGCGTTCCTCGAAACACCACAGAATGCAATCACGACGACTTTCGAAGCCTTGCGCTCGCCAGGAAAACCACTAATCGCCCTAACAGACGAGTTCCGCGACTGACTGTCACTCTAATGAGGACAAATACGGAACACAGCTGCTTCCTCAAATCAAGCGAAACGTTTCCTCAGCACGGTAGCCTGTCACCTTACAACCTCCCTGACTACCGATAAACTATAACTACGCCCTCCCACCGACAAGTAACACATTCACCAAGTGCGATGTCGAAGCTAAACCTTTGCTGGGCTTACAACTAGAACAATTGCAAATTAATTGACCTCAGCGTACCCTAAACATCTCCTATGTAACAGCATAAAGTCAAAGCAGACACACTGCGTAACCGGTCTGCAAAAACCGGCCACGCTAGCTTAGTGACCCAAAATTCGATCAAACTCTAGATCAATATCTTCGCTCAAACCGATCGACGATATTTGCGATCCCGACTAGATCAACCATCAATTGTCTTTCCCTCGGTGACTGTTGTACGCTATGCCTAAGTAGAACTTTCAAAGAGCAACTCTCGCCTAGGGCTCTCGTGTAGCACGGAACTTCTGACACCCGGTAGCCATACGGAAACCAATATTTCACGATACCATTGCAGTTACCAATTACCCATTTACTGTCCTGCGGCCCTCGCTGCGTCGAACAGTGGCCAGCTGGGTGGGGCGGTACCACCCTTGCTGCCGGCGCGTGGACACTCCTTGCCGCATCTTGCTCCAAAGCGTCAAGCGCGCACGTTTGCTCCCTTTTCTACAACAATGTCGCAGACGAAGACACTAGCTACAGAACACTGTTACATTTACAACCATTCTTCACGTATAAGCAACTTTCCAACCTCTACATTAATGCGTTGAAGCTACTAAAATCTCGTGACGTCACTCGAAAAAAACCCATAGCAAATTGAATGCGAGTGCGTGAAATAAAAATTTATCGCTATGAAGAATCAGTGTTTCTGTAACGATTGAAAATTGGACACATGTTATATGAAATTGTTTTATTCGAATTAGTTTATACAACAACGACGTAAACTTTTCACCATTTCCCATGAGACGCCCTGTGCAGTTGTATACTGGAAGATAGCGAACAGCGTTCTATCGAGAACATTTAGAAGTAGCGGTATTACTGGCCTGCCAACGGTTTTGCCGTAGTGGTGGCGTCGGTTCCCGTCAGGTCGCCGAGGGTAGGCACTGTCGGCCTCGGCTGGCAACCCGGCTGCCTGGACACGCGGGTCTGCCGGCTGCTGTCGGCCAGCGGGGAGCCTCCAGCGGCTGTGAGGCAGAGCTGACGAGCCACTCGCCTGAGCAGCGGCGGCTCCGGCCTCGCAAACTGACGGCGGCCTGGAGAGCGACGCGCCGCTCCTTAACTGCGTGCTGTGGCGCCTGTGCGCCGAGGATGACACGGCGGTCGGTCGGTGCTGTTAAACCTTCAATGCCTGTTCCACCGACGTTCAGTTTAGTTTAGGTATTACACACTTGCAGAGCGCATTCACCAATTTCATGAAGAGCTAAGACGGACAATAAACAGGTAAAGTTACATTAAAAAAATTTTTGTGCTGAATGAAAGTTTACTAACAGACCTACGCATAGAGGCGAGCTTATAAAAGCGTCGAGGTAAATGGGTGCCACGTGGAAAAAAGGAGTTCTCAACACTACATACACATTATATTTCACTGAATCTGCTTTATTCTGCTAATCACTTAACAAGACTGCAAAATCATAGGCAATATACTGTGTTTGTATTGTGTCACACCAGGAAAACTATTGTGGCCTACATTCTGGAGGAAGGTATTTTTCCAGGCGTGGTCTTAACGAAAGTAGCATCACGTTCTGTGGCTACCTCACTGCATGCTGGAAGTCCTCTGGACTCCAGCTGTGACAGCGCGTGCCCACAGTGAACGGTATGTCCCGAACCTCTGAGTGTCATCCGTCTTACCGCATGTAGAGGTTGCTCACACATCTGTGTACACTTCATGTAAAGCACGCAACCACAAAAGTCTGTCCTTGGACGTGAGCAACGCCGTACTGTATATTTCTGCAAAATTACAAAAACGGGCAATTATGTTTGGTTCGGAAAAACAAGAAGAAAGCAATTGCCTAGCTATCTGGTTATAATTTTTGTACATACTCTTTCTATAGTGTGGCGGAAATGGAGCTAATATCGGGTTCTAAGGGTAATTTTGCTGCGAGTTATACTTATTTCGGTGGAATATCGTCGAATAGCTTTAGATATACTGCGGTTTTCCATGCTACGGATTTCTTTAATGAACACGTAGCGTCCCTTGCCTATACGTTCTCCATTACATCTTCGTTGCGCAAACTGGAGTACCAGCAACGCATTATTAACCGTAAGGAAACTCTATATTGCACTGTCAGCATAATGTTAAGCAGATACTAAGGTCGCAGACACGACCTGGCAAACTGAAATTGAAAAAATACATAATGCAATTTTGTCATATGATGACATGATGGAGACCGTGGCTGTTGTTTGAAGACAAATGTTGATGGTGTTAGGACAGCAACCAGCCACAAATTTATTTTCAGTTCCTTTATTCAAAGGGTAATGTTACCGGTTTAGAATATAGTTTTGATTCATCCTCAGACGGTTTACACGCTTTCTTTATGACCTGTGGTGTGTTTTTTACAGTTTAATTGTCCTAAAATATAAATAATATATAATTACAAACACACCACACACAGATGGTTTCGTTACAGATTTTCGTTGCATATGATTTACGTGAAACGACGGTTTGGAGTCTTTGTTTCCATAACATTTTTCCAACAGATGAAAATGCGTTCCCACTGCATTCTTATTGTTGCACACGTAAATTGTTCTCATTAAACACTTTGGATTTGTCACAGAAGATTTCTACAACGCACCACATGTTTTGATACATACAAAGAGATTACAATCATATGAGTATCACAGATGCTATGATATATCGTAACATTTGATGGTGATGTCCTATGTTTGGAAAGGATCATATATTCATTTACGCAACTGTAACGCCTTTTACACTAGTACAGAGACATTGAATTTTTGAGTTGATATTGTTAAATTAATTAAAAAGTTTATATATATGTATATAGAACTATATAGGTAAAATAGTATATTATTTAATTACATTTAGCATCATGATAAATATAGTAACATATAAATTTGCTACTTGTCTGCTGATAGGTGTTCTAATATTATTTGCTTTGGAGGCTGGAAAGTAAGTTTTGGAAATTTTTCAGGAAAGGCGTGTTAGCTAAGTCTGTTTGTTCGTTAAGGATATAGTCTGTGGTGCTGTTTTTGTGTGTGTATTTCTAATTCTTGTAATGTATTCATAGTGGCTCTTTTTTCTGCTAGATGCAAAATCTTTAAGTTGTCCTCAATGTTTCGCACTGAATGGTTTTCTTCAGCAATATGGGCTGCAAATGCTGATTTGTTCAAGTTACCAAGTCTTAGAGCGTCAATATGTTCTTTGTATCTAATTTCAAAACTTCTGCCTGTCTGTCCGATGTAGAATTTTGGGCACGTGTCACATTTGAGTTTGTATATTCCTGATTTACGGTAGGGACTCTTGGAGGTATTTTCATCATGGATTACTTTTTGTTGTAATTTATTATTTGTGGAAAAGCTGATTGTGATATTTTTCTTCTTTTTAAATAAGTTTGCCATTTGGTATCAAAGTGGGGCTATGTATGGCAGAGTAGCAAGTTTAGGTTTGGCTTCAGTGGCACACTGATTTGGCTTGAAGTGACTGCTGTGAAGTGGATCTGTGGTTTTCGTCTACATTTTGCTGTGGAGTTTTTCTGTTATTGTGGGTTTATATCCATTACTATAAGCAACTGTTTTAATTATATTGATTTCATTTTGTTGGTCTGTGTCACTCATTGGTACTTTCTTAATTCGGTGTACCATCGTTCTGAAATATGCTATTTTTTGTTGGTGGGAGTGGGAAGATGAGTTGCCAATACTGACATCTGTGGTGGTAGGTTTTCTGGAACTACTAAATTGATGTTTATTGTTACTATTGCAAATTTTGAGGTCAAGAAAGTTTATGCTTTTATTAGTTTCATGTTCAACTGTGAATTTAATACTTTTGTGCATTTTGCTTAGATCTGCTCCTAACGTATCTATTTCATTGCTTGTACGACCAAAAATTGTATCATCAACATATCTTCTGTACTATATTATTTTGTTTGAGATGTGCTGGTTGGCAGAAAAGAATTTTTGTTCTATATGGTTGATGTAAATGTCAGCCAATATCCCAGCTAAGCTACTTCCCATTGCCAAACTATTATGTTGTTGGTACAGTTTGTCGTTGAAGCTAAAGTAATTATGCTCTAGAATAAGTGAAAGTATTTCTATGAGTTCACAGGTCCCTACAACACTAATTTTCTTACATGGAAGCAGATTGTTTCTTATAATGTTAATAGTCTCTCTGACAGGGATGTTTGTGCACAGGTGGACTATGTCTAGTGATGCTAATGTTTCTGTTGGTGGGATGTGGATGTCTTTAATTAAGCTTATGAGTTCATGTGTGTTATGTATGGTGTAGTTATTTTCAAATGTATAGTATTTGGTAATGAGGTCTTTTAATTTACGGCTTATGAAGTAAGCAGGGCTGTTTCTTGAGTTAACATACGTGCGAATGGGACTTTCTTTTATGAACCTTTGGCTGTGCACACAGTTTTGGTGCTGAGGGATTCATTGCTATGCAGTTACGTATTTCATATTTGTTCAGTAAAACATATCACAATCAGTTTTCCACAAATAATAAATTACAAAAAAACGTAATCCATGATGTAAATACCTCCAAGGGTCCCTTACGTGTGCAACAATAAGAATGCAGTGGGAATGCATTTACATCTGTTGGAAGAATGTTATGGAAACAAACACTCCAAACCGACGTTTCACGTAAGTCATATGCAACGAAAATCTGTAACGCAACCATCTGTGTGTGGCGTGTTTATAATTATGTATTATTTATATTTTAAAACAATTAATCTGTAAAAAACACACCACATGTCATAAAGATAGCGTGTAAACCGTCTGAGGATGAATCACAACGATTCGAAACCGGTAACAGTACCCTCTGAATAAAGGAACTGAAAGTAAATTTGTGGCTGGTTGCTGTCCTAACACTATCAACATTTCTCTTCAAAAATACATAATTGTTTAGTTTTGATTTGGTTCAGTTTCATGCAGGTTGAAGTGCTCTCATATTTTTGAGCAGTTCTCAATCGTAAGACATTCGCTGCATTGTCGCCAGTTTTGTTACCGAAATGTATCGCAGCTACATTCTATTTAGTAGCTTACATGTCTGTTTGCCGGGAGAGCGTGTATCCTTGACACGCCACATGGTATCAGTCTTTCTTACAACGAAAAAAAAATGGTTCAAATGGCTCTGAGCACTATGGGACTTAACATCTATGGTCATCAGTCCCCTAGAACTTAGAACTACTTAAACCTAACTAACCTAAGGACATCACACAACACCCAGCCATCACGAGGCAGAGAAAATCCCTGACCCCGCCGGGAATCGAACCCGGGAACCCGGGCGTGGGAAGCGAGAACGCTACCGCACGACCACGAGATGCGGGCTCTTATAACGAAATTTGCTCAGACAGAGAGCAGCTCGTAGACTTTTGTTGCTGATTTCCACTATTTACGCTTTTGTGTAGGTTGATGTTAATTTTCCTCCATCGTAAGTTGTTTGCTCAGGTCTGCTGTGAGCGATGTTTTTGGTACACGGCGTCTGATCGCTCGCAGCGCAGCCACAGGACGGGTGCCACGTCAACTGTCACCACTGTTACGGCGCGTCGCAACGTCCCACATCCGAGTCACGTGAACATCCAGTAGGTACAATCAATTGTGTACCGTAAAACAGCTGATTATTGGACCTCCATACATAATGTTGGAATTTAAAGCCGCGCTCCCTAGAACAACACCGTGTTGAACCAGAAGACATGGTGTGTGGTCAGGTTCGAGCAGAGGTAGAACAAGTGGACAGAGGCAGTAGCTCAGTAGTAAGTTTGAAAAACAAAATGCAAGCAGAACAACAAATGTTGTAGAAATTTGGAACACGTATTATGTTCGAGTGTAATGACTTTTCTGGAGACTAGAAATCTACTCTGTAGAAATCAGCATGGGTTTCGAAAAAGACGATCGTGTGAAACACAGCTCGCACTATTCGTTCGCGAGACTCAGAGGGCCATAGACACGGGTTCCTAGGTAGATGCCGTGTTTCTTGACTTCCGCAAGATACAGTTCGCCACAGCTGTTTAATGAACAAAGTAAGAGCATATGGACTATAAGACCAATTGTGTGATTGGATTGAAGAGTTCCTAGATAACAGACCGCAGCATGTCATTCTCAATGGAGAGAAGTTTTCCGAAGTAAGAGTGATTTCAGGTGTGCCGTAGGAGAGTGTCGTAGGACCTTTGCTATTCACAATATATATAAATCATCTTGCGCATAACATGAGGCTTTTTGCGGATGACGCTGTAGTATATCAAGAGGTTGCAACAATGGAAAATTGTACTGAAATGCAGGAGGAACTGCAACGAGTTGACGCATTGTGTACGGAATGGCCACTGAATCTCAATGTAGACAAGTGTAATGTACTGCGAATAGATAGAAAGAAGGTTTCTTTATCATTAAAGTACAATATAGCAGGTCAGCAACTGGAAGCAGTTAATTCCATAAACTATCTGGGAGTACGCATTAGGAACGATTTAAAATGCAATGACCAGATGCCAGATGCCAGACTGAGATTCATTGAAAAAATCCTAAGGAAATGCAGTCCGAAAACAAAGGAAGTAGGTTACAGTACACTTGTTCGCCCACTGCTTTAATACTGCTCACCGGTGTGGGACCCGTTCCAGATAGGGTTGATAGAAGAGATAGAGAAGATCCAACGGAGAGCAGCGCGCTTCGTTACAGAAGCGTTTAGTAACAGCGAAAGCGTTACAGAGGTGACAGATAACGTCCAGTGGAAGACTCTGCAAGAGAGACGCTCAGTGGCTTGGTGCAGGCTTTTGTTGAAGTTTCGAGAACATACGTTCACCTAGGAGTCATGTAGTATATTGCTCCCCTCTACGTATATCTCGCGAAGAGACCATGAGGATAAAATCAGAGAAACTAGAGCCCACACAGAGGCATAGCGACAGTCTTTCTTTCCACGAACAATGGAATAGAAGGCAGAACCGATAGAGGTACTCAAGGTACCCTCCACCACACACCGTCAGGTGGCTTGCGGAGTATGGATGTGGATGTAGATGTAGAAATGGAATAGGATCATAAATGCAGTGAATGGAAAGAAAACTTAATTGCGACAGCACCCTAAAGCTTTTAAGTATTTTCTAATATGGGTTGCAACAGCACGGAAACTGAAAAATTAAAAAAAGGCGTAAATCAGTTTCATTTCGCAAACATTACATTGGGGATACAGTCCACGTTTGCCCGTGGAAATGTAGCAGCCGTCTCAAGCCTAGCGCCTACTCAACCGGCAACCGGCAGCACAGTTGTGTCGTGCGGGCGCGCGTCTCGCAGGGGACAGCTCGGCTCCGCAGACAGCAGGCGAGCGGCGGCCGGGCTGCAGCCGGCCAGTGCTCGCCGGCCCCGCACGCCTTCTCTGCGGCCGAAAGCAGCGCCTGCAGCGTCCTGGTGCCTGACCAGTGTTCAGCTCAGTGCCCAGGCTGGGGCACTCTGAGTTAGTTTCCTGGGCCAGACGCCGGCAGCGAACGCGTTCCCGCAGTCGGGATCTCACTCTGTAGCCACTGCTTCGACGCCCACGTCGCCTTCGCCTCCAGGAGCTGCCAGCTACGGAGCTGCACCATCGAGGCTTCCGTACCGAAGAGACATGTTGGCAGTATTGGTGTTTGTTTTCCGCTGGCAACTCACCTACATCTGCAGCTACATGGATACTCTGCAGGCGGCCGCGGCCGGGATGGCCGAGCGGTTCTACAGTCTGGAACCGCGCGACCGCTACGGTCATCGAACCACCTTCGCAATTCTCTATTATTCCAATCTCGTATAGCGTGCGCAAAGAATAAACACCTATATCTTTCCGTACAAGCTCTGATTTCCGTTATTTCATCTTGGTCATCGTTCCACCCTATGTAGGTCGGTGTCAACAAAATATTTTCGCATCCGGAGGAGAAAATTGGTGATAGGAATTTGGTGAGAAGATTCCGTCGCAACGAAAAACGCCTTTCTTTTAATGATTTCCATCCCGAATTCTGTATCATTTCTGTGACTCTCTCTCTCATATTTTGCAATAACACAAAACGTGCTGCCTTCCTTTGAACTTTTTCGATGTACTCCGTCAGTCCTACCTGGTAAGGATCCCACATCGTGCAGCAGTATTCTAAAACAGGACGGACAAGCGTAGTGTAGGCTGTCTCCTTAGTAGGTCTGTTACATTTTCTAAGTGTCCTGCCAATAAAACGCAGCCTTTGGTTAGCCTTCCCCACAGCATTTTCTATGTGTTCTTTCAAATTCAAGTTGTTCATAGTTGTAATACTGCATGGGGTCTTAATTAAAAATATTAATGTATAAATGCAATAATTTTAGTAGCTGTGTGACCGGTTACGAAGTCTCGTAACTGGTTGGCCCTGACTAGTATTAGCACGCAATCTGACTGCATAAAATAAAAATAAAGAATGAATGAATGTCATTTTCACGACACAGGCTGTATGGAAGACGAAACGAGTTGTCTGTCGACTTTCGCGATCACTCGGTCACAACACGCGAGGCGAACGTGACGTTCACAACAACAACCGTAATCTCCAGTGGAGGCTGACTGGAAGTTACGGTGTTTCTTGATTGCAGGGTTCGTCAACCTAAAGTTACATCCTTCAGAAATGTGTCAAGTTCTGCACTGATGTGGACGCGGCTGTCGATAAAGGAGAGATTAAAATGTTGGCAAGAATTAGCTCCGAACCATACTGAGAAAATTGTGCCAACTGTTTTTGCTAAAACGGCTTCATCAACAGCGAAAGTGAGAAGACTTATAGATTTAAAAAAAAAAGAAGGGTGCAGCCAACCAGCAATGAATCCAATAACGTGTGTACTCGACTGTGTCCATTACAGTGTCTCAACAAGATAAACTTGTTTATAGAAACTCTAAGAACTAGTGTCAGGAGTTTGTCTGCAGTCAGGAAGGGCGGGCAGCCAGTCCAACAGGCGAGGTAAGGCAGCAGCTCACTGACCTGATGCCCCACGAGCAAATGCTGTTTCAAAACACCAACACAATCAAGATCTCTAGAAAACGAGTCGCTATTAGTAAAAATTTGTTGTAATAAAATGATGAAAAACTTAATATTCGTGGTTAAAAATGCACTTTAATTGGAGACGTTTGTTTGTGGAAGAAGCTGCCTAGAAGAACTAGCTCGTAAATTGTCATTTATACACTTTATATGTAGTTGCATTTCATATATTACAGATTACGTTATCTTTTAATTGTGTTGCAAATTAGTGAGTTGGTTCTATAATTTATATTTTCAATAATGATTTGGTTTGCGAGATGATCAATGTGTGTGTGAATGTACATTTGCATTTGCAAGTTTCACGTTTAATTTGTAAATTACTGACAATGACAACTCACAGCTGAGAGAGAGAGAGAGAGAGAGAGAGAGACAGAGAGAGAGAGAGAGAGCTGCTATATGTACACAACATCAAATATTACAGAACATGCTTCTATTAGCTTAACAGAGAAGTCCCAGGAACTTTTGACAAACGTGAAGGCGAGAAGAACGATTTTTGGATGTGGCAGGACGCGACTCATCCCCATAGTTAGCCTGTGCTCAGTACCTCAGCGCTCATAACCGCTGCCTGACAATGAACTGCTGGAACAATAGAAAGAAAACAGCCCTCGGTCACTATTTTTAACGAATAAACCGGGTTTCAACATTGCTAGGAGCGTCTTCCTCAGAATTTAAATCAAAGAATGGTCTATAAGATGGTCACAGAATTATGACTAAACACGATGGTACAGAATATAAGTACGGAATCATTGTGAAAGACTGGCGGTACTTATATGTCATTTATAAAATAATAAACATGCCAAAAGGGCTTTAGTCGCAAAGAAATTTAAGGTAAAGACAACTGTGATGGCGAGCCACTAAGGGCTGCTCGTTACTAGCGTGGTGCAGGTTGCAAAACGGACTGAGGTTAAAAATAGTGAGCGAGGGCTGTTTTCTTTCTATTGTAACTATTCACGGTCTCTGAAAGTGCTGCTGCAAGTTCAGTCTTCTTAGCAAAACTTTAATGAAGGCTTTAACAGCCGGTACGTCCTTATATGACGTTCAATTATAACAAATCTGAAAGAAAGTGACGTGTTTTTACGAGTACAAATCTTCAGTGTACCGTTACCTTGAAACCGTACACTTTTATAGTACGCAATTTGGGATGCGAAGTCCACTACGGTATCTACTGTAGTAGCAGCCCCCACCAGACGCTGACAAGTCTAATAGCAGCTCCTGCGGTCTTCGATAGCTGCCTGTGACGTCAAAACCACGTCACGTCTGCACGGTGACGTGTAGACTGTATAGGTTATCCCTGTCTTAACTGGACAGGGGAGTCAATTAACGCCCTACTCCCACCCGCTGAGACAGTCTGCCGCTCAGTGCTGGCTGCTCACGTGCACGCGGCGACCGGACAGCAGGGGGGCGTTTACGGACGTGTCGCCATGTTTTAAGGCCGAGGGGGCTGCGGGAGGGCGACGTGGCTCGCCACACCACGAACTGCTCTTAATGGGAGTACATTCGAACAACAATACACACAATTCGTAATGTCAAACTATCCCCAAAAGGTAAGGCACTATTTGTCAAAGAATAAGAAAACATTACTCTATCTGACGAGTTTGTTTAGAGTACACCCTTGTTTTTTATGCCGCAATATTTTTCTTGTACTTGTGAAACATTACTCTCAAACGATACGAAACATATGAAATCCACTGTTATGGGTATACTTTCATATTCTGACACACAAAATCGTAATTCCATTGGATTAATGGAGGTTTCGCTGATCATGTACCGTGTGTACAAGTAAAACATAAAAATCAATAGCTGTGCTGGAGCGCGTCGCTAAAATGAAAACACCAACTGCCGGCCACTCTATGGCAAGGGTGAATTTTGCTAGTTTCTGCCCCTATGCAGAGAATAATACTTTCACCCTTCATTTCGACATAAATTCACCACCTGGTAACGTAGATCTGTATGTGACTTAATGCTATGACTGCTGCTGCCGCTAGCAATAATAACAATATAATAAATACGTACTTCCTGAACTCTTCACATTCAAGTCAGGCAAAGTTGTTTATTTTTCCCTTGTTTATAGCAAATTGGCCGATCACGTCTTCACATTCTGGTTGCTGTGTTACGCTGGGGTTCACCCAGAGGATGGCAACACTGTTGACTCGACCCTGCGACGTGGACGACCGCAAGTAACTGCCGAGTCTTTCGAGCAGTGAGAAAGAGTGCTCCGGGTGTTCTCGCAACACTCTGTAGAGAGGACTCGGGGAGCAGGTTTTAATTTCGTTGCTCTTCACGTTCCCTTTAAAATGAATAACCTCATCACTCAATTCTACAAATTGGCCTTTGCAATGCATACGCAGTTTGGTACCACATTTCTATTGTTCATTGTTGTCTCGTCCAGAAAAATTACTTAGGAACTCAAAATTGCTCACCACATCTATTTTTGCAAACTTTTGCACACTCTCCTCTTTCTTTGTTGCCTTGTCTTTCAACAGTTTCAGGTGCCTATAACCAGTTACTCTTCCCCGATTACCAATTTATTAATGAAACTGGTACACCTGCCGAATGTCTTGTAGGCCCCCCCGCGAGCACGCAGAAGTGTCGCAGCACGACGTGGCGTGGACTCCACTACTGCCTGAAGTAGTGCTGGAGGGGACTGCCAGTGCTGCAGGGAACTGAATGGCTCTCCGTAAGTCCCTAAGAGTATAAACGGGTGGAGACCTCAATAGTGCGTTGCAAAGCATTCCAGGTATGCTTAACAATTTTTCATATCTGTAGAGTTTGGTGGCCAGCTGAAGTGTTTAAACTCAGAGCGGTGTTCCTGGAGCCACTCTGTAGCTATTCTGGAGGTGTGGGGTGTCGCATTGTCCTGCTGGAATTGCCCAAGTCCGTCGGAATGCACAATCGACATAAACGGATGCAGGTGATAAGACAGGATGCTTATCAACGTCTCGTGAGGGTACATAGGTGTACCCTTACATAGTATCGATCATACGCTCTGTGCAGCGATCATAAACTGAAGCAAAGACTGCAGTGCAGTCAACAGTGTGCGAGTGGGTGAGCGGCAGTGGAGTGTCAGAGTCCGTGAGTTGAAGTCGGGTCTGCGAGCGGCTAGAGACGGTTGCTCGGTAGCGAGGCCGGAGTATAGGCGTAATGGCATACAGTATTTGATTTCTGTTGAGTCTTTATAATTTTGGTTTACAAATCGGTGTTTTAATTAATAAAAACTCACGAACGTGATCATAATTTTGTATGTAAGAATGACGTGTCAGTGTTAAAATAAATTTATATTTTTACGTAGTAAATAGCAGACGATGAGTGCAACAAGAAGCAAGCTTTCTGGGATTAAAACAGAAAAAGGATAAAATGGAAGAAATAAATAAATCGGCTTCTAAGATGAGAAGAAGCACACGTATCATTAAGCTCTAGTGATACTTTTGTTATTATGATTTCAGATACTTCGAACAATTCTTGTAATTTGGACAGCAAGATAATTCGACTGAGCAGTCGAAGTTTAGTGTCTCAGATGATAGTAAACAGACTTCATCGTCGGTACTATCTCAGGAGCAACATGCCGCTGAGCTAGCATTTGTTGACTTATTGCAGATAGGTAGCAAGGACAAAATTATAGATCTAATGGACCCAGGCACATGGCCAGACCACGAACAAATTGCAGATCAAGAGAGGTCATTCTTCAGCAAACGAGCTGTATTACTAAATGATAAAGAACCAGAAAACAAAGGTTAGCTCCACAGAAAGCAACGGTAGCCACTTGACGTATCACATGTTGTTCGGAACAATGGCAAATCAGGAAAATATTGAAAGATCCTGGCTTGTTTGTTCGAAAGCAGAAAATGCAGAGCTTACTGTACTGATCGCAAGCCGTACGGCAGCTCTTCTACATCAGCCCAGTGTAGGGAGGGTCTCGTGAATTGGAAAAAAGCTTCAGAGAGATTGTCTGAGCACGAAGCATCACAAACGCATTTTATAAAATGGAAGACCCGTTTGCAGTAAATGAAATCGTGTCGGGGCATCGACCGCGAGATCGCGAAAATAATTCACTCTGGGAAAGGAAAACGGAGACATATTCTGCGCGTAATAACGAACGCTGTCATATATCTTGCCACAAACTGTCTTGCCTTTAGAGGTTCTGAAGAAACACGCAGTCATCTCGCTGAAAATTTTCCTCAAACAAGTCAAGCAACTTTTCTTAATATTATAATCCTGTTCGGCAAATTCAATCCTACACTCAAGTATCAGTTAGATCACGTAAAAAGGCAACAGGTATTCTATTTGTCGAAGTCAATGCAAAATGAAATCATCCATATAATGACAAACAAAGTTCGAAATGCCATTATCAATGAGATCAAGGAGACCAACTATTTCACCACCATATTTGACTCCACTCCAAATGTATCTCACGCACAACAAATGAGTAAAGTGAAACGTTATATGAAAATAACAGAAGCTGGATATGAAATAAAGGAAGGCTCGATTCCCGGCCGCGTTGGGGATCTTCTCTGCCCGAGGATTGGGTGTTTGTGCTCTCCTCATCATTTCATCATCATCATCATCATCATCATTCGTGCAAGTAGCTGAATTGGACTGTGTAAAGTTTGGGACTTTGTACGGGCGTTGATGAACACGCAGTTGAGAGCTTGACAAACCCAACATCATCATTATAATCATATTTTGGGTTGTACAGAAGCTTGATTGCTTTTTTGATGGATCCAACATGCGGTGGAAATTAATGCAAAAGTGTACAAAAACCAACTTAAAAGGAAGCAGTCAGACAAGATGGTCGGCTGACGCCTAGCTGTTACAGCTCTAATAATTAATTCACGTGGCGTCAAAGATCTGGAAGAAACTGAAGAATCTTCTCTTGCCGCAGAATTAAAGTATGAAGCTGGTCATCTACTACATGGATTTTTTATTTATCCTCAACTTCACAATTTGGGCTGGTATTCTTCCAGAGATAAGGGAAATCAGAGCTCGCACAGAAAGATATGGGTGTTCGTTTTTCTCCGTGCTCTGTTTGATACTGGAATAATAGAGAATTACTGTGAAGGTGGTTCGATGAACCCTCTGCCAGGCACCTAGCTGTGATCTGCAGATTATCCATGAATACACAGATGCAGAAAGCAGACGAGCTTCGAGAAAGGGGAGGCAACATGACGAAAGCTGCGAGTACGAATCATGAACACTAGACCCAACTAACCCGTTTCTCAGAGATATCAAAGTAATATTTGACAAATTTTGAACGTAAACTGAAACAAAGGTAGTCAGCGCAAAGGGCCTACAGCAAAATTTGCCCTTCCTCATTGGACACGCAGTGGCAGATTGAGGGTCTGCAAAAAAGTGAGTCGATCCAATACGAAAATATTCGAAAGACTTGATTGCAGCTGATGTTTGGCAGGAACCCACCCTACTCAAGAAGTTAGTGACTAAAATTAATGAAAAATCAATTGCGTTCGCCTGTTACAACATCTGTGCAAGCATGACTTGCGAGAAATTTTTCCTGGAAGTAGTTTTTTCCTTACATCTGTTCAGCTTTAAGCATGCACTGCACTGCACGTCACTGCTGACATCAGTAAGCTGTGAACGAAGCTGCAGCGAACTGAAAACAATTAAAAGCTGTCTGCGTTCAGCAGTGAGTGAGGAACGTCTGTCTGGCCTCCCAGTCCTAGCCACCGACAGTAAAATTGCCTATGAGGCGGACTTTGATGAGGTAATAGGTTCTTTTGCATTAAGGAAAGCACAGAAGAAAAAAAATGAAGGAACCCAATGATTGAAGTACTATGTACTGTATTGCTTGTCTCTAGTATTTACTGGTTTTGTGTTACCTGTATTTAGTTTTGTACCACACAAGAGGGAAATTTATTAGCTAACAGGCAATGAAGAGTGCAAATTTTCTGAAGAGTTCTTATTCTTCCCGTCACAGATAATCCTTCCCAGTATTAATTGTGATTGTTTATTTGAAGGGGCCTGGATGTCAAAGAGGCCAACTGGGAGCAGGAAAGGCACCACAGGACATTTTAAAAAATGGTTCAAATGGCTCTGAGCACTATGGGACTTAACATCTATGGTCATCAGTCCCCTATAACTTAGAACTCCTTAAACCTAACTAACCTAAAGACATCACACAACACCCAGCTATCACGAGGCAGAGAAAATCTCTGACCCCGCCGGGAATCGAACCCAGGAACCCGGGCGCGGGAAGCGAGAACGCTACCGCACGACCACGAGCTGCGGACAGGACATTTTAATTTCCACTGACCTGAATACACACACATCAAAAAAAGTTTTGTACCACCTCGGTTCCGAGAGATCCGGAACCTGTACAGAAAAATTGGAATAGAGATCAACATAAACATCATTTACATCCTTTTTACTGGTCATGAAAACAACACATATCGTGTTGTACCGCCATGCAGTGAGACCTTCAGAGATGTTGGTCCAGATTGCTGTACACACCGGTACCTCTAATACCCAGCAGCACGTCCTCTTGCAATGATGCATGCCTGTATTCCTCGTGGTATACTATCCACAAGTTCATCAAGGCACTGTTGGTCCAGATTATTCCACTCCCAGGCATGTTCGATAGGGTTCACGTGTGTAGAACATGCTGGCCACTAGTCGAGCGATGTCGTTATCCTGAAGAATTCGCAAGATGTGCCCGATGGGGACGCCAGTTGTCGGCCATGAAGACGAACGCCTCGCCAATACGCTGCCAATATCGCTGCACTATCGGTCGGAGGATGGCATTCACGTCATCGTATAGCCGTTACGGCGCCTTTCATGACCACCAGCGTCGTACGTCGACCCGACAAATGCCGTCTCAAAACAGTAGGGAATCTTCCTCCACCTTGCTACACTCGCTGGAAAGCGCGTCTAAGGCGCTCGGTCTGACCGCATTGCCTCCAAACACGTCTCCCACGATTGTCTGGTTGAAGGCATATGCGACACATCGGTGAAGAGCTGTCCACTCGGCATGTCGTTGGGCACATCTGTACCGCACTGCACGGTGTCGTTGTTGCAAAGATGGACCTCACCGTAGACGTCGCGAGTGAAGTTGCGCATCGTGCAGCCCACTGCGCACGGTTTGAGTCGTAACACGACGTCCTGTGGCTGCACGAAAAACATCATTCAACACGGTGGCGTTGCTGTCAGGGTTCCTCCGAGCCATAATCCGTAGGTAGCGGACATCCTTGGGCAGTCTGAGCGAGGCATGTAATCGACAGTTGCTGTCTCTCTGTATCTCCTCCATGTCCGAACAACATCGCTTTGGTTCACTCCGAGACGCCTGGACACTTCCTTTGTTGACAGCCCTTCCTGGCACAAAGTAACAATGCGGACGCGATCGAACAGCGGTATTGACCGTCTAAGGCATGCTTGAACTGTAGACAAAACGAGCCATGGTTGTTTCACATCTTTGGGCGCGTTTAGTGACATCTCTGAACCGTCAAAGGGACTGTGTCTGTGATACAATATCTACAGTCAACGTCTATCTCCAGGAGTTCTGGGAACTGGGGTGATGAAAAACTTTTTTTGATGTGTCTAGGTTTGATAGCTTCCACTACAAAATATACACGTGTAAATTCCACTGAGCGAAATACAGCGACGTGCGATAGAAAAATGTTGTGGGGAGAAACGTGGCACTGCAGTTTGGCACACTGAGGACCAAATAACATGTCTTATATTTCCTCGAACATACATGTTTTATATATCAAACTCTACAAAAAAAGACGGGGATGGAGGGGGGGGGCGGGGCGCCACCATCAAATTTTTGCCCCGGTTCGGAAATATCGCTGGTGCTGGATTCATCATAAACACTGAGCTGCGTGTAAATCAAAATGCAGGATTAAATTCGCTAGAGATTCAGACGAAATGCGTGTACCAATACGTGCGAAATATGTGTGAAATATATTCGACACGCGCACATGTGGGCAAGCCACAGGTAAATATTCATCCCAAACCCCTGGACCGATTTCAACCAAATGTGGTACAAACAGTTACAATCTGGAAAGAAATGCTGTGGGGTTCACTGGCGTGCGCGTGATGACGTGGAGGGAGAAGGGGAGCGTGAGATGTACAGAGAAAGAGTGGGAAGCAAGAGATGGGCAGAGAGAGAGGACAGACAGAGGACAGGAGGAAATGCACAGTCAGAGCGCAGGGGGGGGGGGGGGGACTAACAGAAGACTGGAATAAATACACACGCGGACAACACTGCGTATTCAGGTGGTTATAAAATTCGAGAACGCTTAAGCGTGAAGAGCAAAAAACACTAACAAAGAAGCTCAGAAGAAACTCTGCCGACAACTTAGCAGTGGGAACACACAAACCCACTCCCAGGCTGAATGAGCGAGGCGGCAGGTGAAGGAGTGTTCTGCGATCACAGCCTTTCGCACATTTAGCTCCGTCAACAGCTTCGTGGCAATGACTTTCAGAATCGGTTACACTTCCAATGCTGTATAGGAGTGGTGCGAGGTTTTTATGCAAGATTTTGCTTGAGGGTGAAACATCGTTTGCAGACCGTAGGGTAATTACTCTTCGCAATATACATAACTCGTCAGACGAAAACCCTCGCAGAAACAAAAGTCGGTAGACGACAGCTTTCAAGTGCCAACCCGCTGTGCAGACTCTACAAAAACCGCATCACTGGTACGTGTTTCACTGATGGGACTCTACACAGGCAGGCGTATCTACAGATTCATGCCCAGAAGCAGTTTCGGACCACGTACCCATCTTCAGTTACACAAGCAATAAGAGCAGAATATATGTAGTTACAAGTGTCATTGTCTTGTACAATATCTTGGTAGGAAATAGTTACTTGGTTTGGAGTCGCCTGTTTACACACTCAGTAACTACTGCATCTTTTCTTTTGTTAGCCAGTCTCTCGGCTAATACGACACACATACAGGGTGCAAAGGACAGCCGTTCGCAACGCACCACAGTGTTGCAGGGAAATCCGGGACGGACAGCCTGATAGGGGCACCTGCGGTCTGCGAAGCCGGCAAACAGCCTCAGATTAGCACGCAAGAGCCGCCCGAGCTACAGCGCACGCGCACTGCGCTGCATTTTCACAGCCCTGTCGCTCTCTTACGCCACCGGCTTAGTCGGCTGATTCGTTAAGATTGTCAGTCTAAACTTTGTAGTGGGAGGAATGTAAATGAAAGAATACTTTTGTGAATGCTATGCAAAACAAATTACATGTACAACTCGAAGTCAACCCTTACAAAGACAGTAGTTGCTTAGTTAAAACAGGCCGGACAAAGAAAACTCTGTAATTGCTCAATTTATGATGTTACAACTCAGTAATCTTTTTCAGGTAAAAATTTAACCAAGGTCAGTTTTATATTTTGTGAGTGCAAGATCAAGGGGGTTTTAATATTCGTGCACTACTTTAACCAAAATTTCGCGTGTCGCGCATGCACCGCGAAGGTACCTCGAGCGACGTCTCCGGAAGATGTCTCAGGCGTACCTCGCAGAGTAATCAGACGGGGCACTTCAGACTGGCGCCGCGTCCGACCGTGACACGTGACACGCCAGTCTCCAGCAACGTATGCGCCGGTGTTTATCTCGGCTCGCGCATGCGCACCACGCTGCACCCCCACAAAGCACGTGCTCCGTGGATGAAGAGCTCTGCTACTGCGTGCTTCACTGTGCAACGTGTCTCCATTAATTGATCAAGAGCTAAAGTATCCAGTGCTCTGCGACTACGCAAAGCTGGAATACAGAGATGGAAATGGAAGTGAGCGTTTGGCGTCGTTGGCCGGGAGGCCCCTTGCGGAGCAGGTCCGGCCGCCTTCGTGTAGGTCTTATCACATTCGACGCCACGTTGGGCGACCTGTGGGCCAGATGGTGGTGAAATTATCACGAAGACAACACAACAGCCAGTCCCTGAGCGGAGAAAATACCCGACCCAGCTGGGAATCGAACCCGGGCCCGTAGGGCGGCAATCCGTCACACTGATCACTCAGCTATAGGGGCGGACAATACAGAGATGCTTACTTGCGCGACTTAGCTTCGGAGGAAGTTTCAAAAAATTTGGGAAGCCAAGTGAATATAAAAATTTCTTATCATCGAGTAATTTTGCTGGAGCTAAGACCGCAGTCTGTGGCCGCGCTGGCTTAGCCGAGCGGTCTGAAGTGCTGCAGTCACGGACTGTGCGGCTGGTTCCGGCGGAGGTTCGAGTCCTCCCTCGGGCATGGCTGTGTGTGTTTGTCTTTAGGATAATTTCGGTTAAGTTAAGCTTAGAGAGTGATGAGCTTAGCAGTTAAGTCCCATAAGATTTAACACACACTTAGTCTGTATTAACGGCTGTGCAAGTATCTTGCCCTTGCTGTGAAACATTATTTTGTGTTTTCGTATTCTCCTGAATTTCAGTGACTAAAAATGCTATTCTCCAAATAATCAGACAGACCTGGATAATATGACCGCTACATGTTCTCCTCTACGAAAATAAATGTCTAGATATGGATATACTTCCTAATATATATATATATATATATATATATATATATATATATATATATATATATATATATATCCATTTAATTTTACGAAAACAATATTGCTGTAACTGAATTTGAAACTAACTAAAACTGTATATCAATGCCTAATTCAGAAAGTTGAAGGAAGCGTAATAGTAAATGCTACTCCACTCTCCTGGCTAAACAAGAAAGTCAAATTCCGAATACAGTTCAGTCAATATCGTTTTGTTTTTTTCACCTAAGCACGTGCAAACACGTTTTTTGCTAAATTACTGGGTGTATGGAAGCTGGCTTTGAAATTAGAAGGTGACCGGCGTTTGTTACTGTTTTTTCTGTTAGATGCTAATGGATAGTGATATAAAATAAAGCTATTTCGTCTATGATGGAATTCTGTGGTTAAGTTCCTAAGGGACCAGACTGCTGAGATCACCGGTCCCTAGACTTACGCACTATTTAATATAACTTAAACCAACTTACGCTAAGGACAACACACACAGCCATGCCCGAGAGAGGACTCGTACCTCCGACGGGGGGGAGCCGCGCGAACCGTGGCTAGGCGCCCTGGACCGCCCGGCTGCACCGCGCGGCTTCGTCTACGATGGACATGATCAGGAGTCAGCGACCGTTTTTGATGATAAAGACTAATTGAAATAGACTTTTCTGTGTCAGTCACATTTCATTTTATTCCCGCACGCATTCCGAGGGTTTTCACCCTCACCTTAAGTATGCCGAAACAGTTTAACAACAACACTTTTGCACCGACTCACTCTGTACTTGCAAAGTGTCTTCTGGTCGCTAAGATTTCTGCGTGGCTGGGGACGAGGCAGGTGCCGCTGCAGGGGGACACGTTCGTCTCCCACGACGACGTAGGGGACAGGGGCTCCTGCTGGTACTGCCGTCTCGTCTTTGGGCACTGCGAGGCATTCTTTCCCCAAGTGTGCTCTTTGAAAGTACGATGGAGTCGCACTCCGTTCCGTACGATCCCACGTCTACGGCTATAAACTTACAGTCAGCATCTACCAAACCCATCATTGTAGAGTAATATTTTTTTAAAAATCGTAGTAAGACGACCCAGACGATGGTGGTGCCTCAATTCCGATGTGTTTTCCATCAATTGCTGCGATGCAGTCAAGGAAGTTCCCCCTGCCGTGAAATCCAGCAGCAACGGTCGAGAAAAATCTTCAGTTGTTGTTGTCAAGTACAGCGGTTCCATTGCACGCCACGAAGCGCCACACACTTTATTTACAGTCGACGATACAGTATTGATGCCGACCGTATAGCGGAAGCTTATAGTAGCGTGCGAGTCTCCAGTAGGGAGATACCTGTTACAAAAAACAGAATGGAAGAAACTGCGAGATGCCCATAGGAAAGAGAGAGACAAACAATGATCAAACTCCAACAAATTAAAAACCTGGGAACGAGAGAAAGAAATGGAGTTTTTACTGTTCGCATTGCCAGCTCACAACTCGTATTAACATCATGGAACAAAGATATTTTTGAACAGAATATCGCGCCAGCGTATGGTAGTCTTACATTGAAGTACAGTGTAGCACAATTACTGCCTTGGTGGGACCTTTAGAAGTAAATAACGGAGGCGATGTCACCAGGCGAAAGTGATTATTTATTTGATTGTTAACATTATTTCTTTCCAGACATGACAGCAATATTCCTGACGTCATGGGTGACTCACAACTTGCTGAGAAGCAAACGATGACGATACTGTTAATGCTAAAGCTTCCGCTGCTCCGGAAGACGAATTTCTCATCTCTGACCACGATGTCAACACTGTCCGGGACAAACCCAAAAGAGTCGCCAAAGTTCTGAAATTTTCGAAAAATAAACAGGAAAATAAAGCTGTTCGTTCTGCCCCTGAGGAAATACATTTGTTTTTTGTCAGCACGTCAATTTCGGTGGGAAATATTGTCTCTAAGGTTACAAAACGGAGTAAAGAAAGATGTTTTAGAAGCAGTAAAGCGAGCTGAAGACGAAACTGACTCATTCGTGACTTTAATAACGCCGGTGGTGGGTCAGACTCGCTCTCCCTTGTTGCCTCCAAGTACCTCCTCTGGCATCTCATCACGGTCACGTAATAACTATTTCAAAGATCCTTCGCCGTGAAAGTGATAAGACACAGATGTTGATTTGTTAGTGCAAAACTATTCAGAAGAACAGAAAAACTTTAAATACCCTATATACAAAATTCGAACTTTAAACTCAAACTGAAAATATCTATTTTTGTGGTTGCAGCTTGTTAATATACTACATAATTTTTTATATTTTGTCTTATCTCAGTAGGGGACAAATACACTCGTGTAACTCAATTGTAGTTAACATACACTTTTACTCCATTTCCTACAACATTATTCACAAAAAGGCTATATTTCAATTTTGACATTACGGACAAGGAATTCTTAGCTAGCGGTTCTCCAGGAGGTAGTGATTTTCTGTAATGTGTGTCCTGCTCTTTAATACCACTGCCTGTGAGTGATAAAACTCCACTGAACTGTTTTCCATTAATCATGAGCGAATACGGAGACAGGACAGAAAACGTAGATCACAATAGGTGGCTTTCGGTTTTAAGGGTGCGCGCATCTCGAATCAGGGTACGTGCCACGTACGGCGAGCGTAGGCGTAGCTCGAGATACGCTACGCAGGTGTGACACGACCTTAACTTAGGTCGCTTTTTTAGGTCAACCTGACGCTGTTTCCCGGCTCGATAGACCACAAAGATCGGACGGTAATCTTCAGCTACAGCCCTGTGGTGCGTTGTGAGTAGTTTCCCTTCACGCTGCGTATACAGGAAGGATAAAGGGGTGCAGTTCAACAGGAAGGCAACGTGCAGCACAAACGAGATGAACCAGACGGTGCACAACACGGCCACCTGTTCAGCGTCTCGTGTCTGTGATTATGTACGGAGCAGTGTCTCAATATTTTCGCATGACAATGAGCACAGCGGTTGAATGATGCAACTAGAACTTGCCCATAGCGAGGAGAATGAGTAATGCGCACACCAAAGAGACAGTAGTTGCGTGAGATTAACATAAGGGACGCACAAAAGAGACGAACATTCGTAACAGTCGGAAATGGTTCGCGAGGCCTGCCACTGTGTACGCTTGGCGCGAACGCACCGTGCATTTACGGGACGTGAATAAGCCGTACGCACAGAAGCTTTGTGTGTCGTGACTGCGTCTAATGTTCCTTTCCTTCAGGTACCGTGTACTGACTGCTGCGTCGCCATTTCACTGCTTCCTCTCTTACGGTGCACTGTTATTTGCGCAGTAGTGTTTCATGTGCTACGTGAGCTGTAGAGAGTCAACACTTCCGTGCACGCCCTTTATAACAGAGGCATCTGCCTGGTTTTAACTGTTCACTGGTATCCGCCATCTGTGCGTGGTATAACAGATGTTCCATTACAAAGTGTACAGTGTGCGCTTGGCTGCTCCGAAGTTCATAACACGCACTGTGCAGGGCGTACGCGTCACTGAAACTCTGCGGTGTTTATTTCTAACACTGCGCTGATACACTGAGATATCGTCTTTATTTGTCACACCAAGGAACTGCGAGGTTGGTGATACAAATACTGCAAGTAACGACGCAGCGCCTCAAACCTAAGCCAGCTGTGCAAAATAGAAACGAACTGTTCCAAATCTTACTTCTATTCTGTGTTCACTAGTGTATGGTGTAGCAAGCCATTTCGAATGCTTATTACATAAAGTCTGAAGAACTCTGTGCAACTTCAGTTATCTTCGTACATACAAAAAAAAGAAACAATCTGTCTTCAGGCCACGAGTGGCCCATCGGGACCATCCGACCGCCGTGTCATCCTCAGATGCAGATAAGAGGCGCGTGTGGTCAGCACACCGCTCTCCCGGTCGTTAAGATGGTATTTTTGACCGAAGCCGCTACTAATCGGTCGAGTAGCTCCTCAGTCGGCACCACGAGACTGAGTGCACCCCGAAAAACGGCAACAGTGCATGGCGGCCTTGATGGTCACCCCTCCAAGTGCCGGCCAAGCCCGACAGCGCTTAACTTCGGCGATCTCACGGGAACCGGTGTATCCACTGCGGCAAGGCCGTTGCCGGCTAAGAGCACAGTCTTGCATAATTGTCTGGAACCTCCATGTTAATTTCTAGTATTAGGTTTTTTTTTTAATTCCTCCTCCAGCCTCATCAATAAGGAATCGCAGTCCCTTTCTCCGTCGGCCACGGCCGAACTCAGCACCTTCTATTTTTGTCGCGTCTTTGTTCCGATTTTTTTCTTTATGGTGAAAGCCGCAGCTACGGTAATAAGAGCCAGGACGATATTTTGTCCCAGCCTTCTGAGCCTTGTGTTCTGAAAGTATTTAAACGGATTTTGTAACTAGGGCTTTTACACATTTGAGTATCTCGTAATTTCATATAAACTACGTCGAAAACAAATGCAACGTCATTGTCACCGTCCAGAGTACTAATAAATGTAGTGCCTTTAGAAAGAGGCGTGTGCGTGTGTTGTCTTTAGTCCACAGAATGGTTTGATGCAGCTCTCCAAGCTACTCTATCCTGTGCAAGCTTCTTCATCTTTAAGGAACTGCTGCAACCTACATCCTTCTGAATCTGCTTACTGTATTCATCTCTTGCTCTCACTCTAAGATTTTTACTCTCCACACTCCCCTTCAATACTGAATTGGTAATGCCTTTATGCCTCAGAAAATGTCCTACCAACCGATCCCTTCTTCTAATCACGTTATGCCACAAACTCCTCTTCACCCCAATTCTACTCAGTACTTCCTCATTAGTTACGTGATCTCCCCAACCAATCTTCAGTATTCTTCTGTAGCACCATATTTCTAAAGCTTCTGTTCTCTCTCTCGTCTAAACTATTTATCGTCTATGTTTCGCTTCCATACATGGCTACACTACATACAAATCGTAATCCATACGTGCATTCCCTTCACGTGTTTAGGCCAAGTATCATGCACATTTATGCGATCGGCAATGCTCAGTAGCAGTAGGCATCTGACAATTATGTGTCAGCAAGGGGCATTAATGATAATATCACAGGGGGTAATGTTGTGCAACCTTAGTAGGGACAAGATACGATTGTTCGGGAGTAGCGTCTTACAATCTGTGACAGTGTTCCTAGACAAACTTCCGTCACAATGTCCGCAAAAGCCGGCCGATGTGGCCGAGCGGTTCTAGGCGCTTCAGTCTGGAGCCGAGCGACCGCCACGGTCGCAGGTTCGAATCCTGCCTCGGGCGTGGATGTGTGTGATGTCCTTAGGTTAGTTAGGTTTAAGTAGTTCTAAGTTCTAGGGGACTGATGACCTGAGACGTCAAGTCCCATAATGCTCAGAGCCATTTGTCCGCAAAAGTGACGTCAGATCCGTCTGGCAACAGCACTCTGAACACCCATTGGCTGAAAGTTTGGATATATATATATATATATATATATATATATATAATGCACGGTCGAGTAACCGGGGCAGCCCTGAAAGAACGGTCGCGAGTAAATATTCCAACTGTTAATCAAGATATAAAGTGAAGGTTAGTTATCAGTAAACGACACGTGTCGTGGTCAATGTATATGACGAGTATGGAAAGTGAGAAACGTGTCAAAGTGTTGTAAAGGGTTGAATATAACAGCGTAGCCCAGAGCCACCATATAGCAAATACTGTGACGTGTGTGTGTCAAAGTATTTTATTTATTAAAAGGAATATGGTACAAAACGTTGTTGGCATTTAACAACTGCCATCCTGAAACACTGCACTGGAGCAGGATCACAACCTACTATGAACCTGGCGCCTGAGGTCTATTACTGTGCGACGAGGGACTACCGGAGCAGCAAGACAACAGGTTGGTGATACAGAAACCAGAGAAGTAATGCAGAGTCGCTTCCTTCTCGCTACAATGCTACAGAGGGCATTGTAAAACACTTTCAGAAAATGCTACCTGACACTTAAATCTCCCCCGATGTTAGCAAATTTCTCTTCTTCATAAACACTTTCCTTGCCACTGCCAGTCTACATTTTATATCCTCTGTACTTCGACCATCATCAGTTATTTTGCTCCCCAAATACCAGAACTCATCTACTACTGTATGTGTCTCATTTCCTAATCTAATTACCCCAGCGTCACCTGATTTAGTGCGACTGCATTCCATTATCCTCGTTTTGCTTTTGTTGATGTACATGTTATATTCTCCTTTCAAGACATTGTCCATTCCATTCAACTGTGCTTCCAGGTCCTTTGCTGTCATCAGCAAACCCCAAGGTTTTTATTTCTTTCCCATGGATTTTAATTCTTACTCCAAATGTTTCTTTTGTTTCCTTTACTGCTTGTTCAGTATATAGATTGAACAACATTGGGGACAGGCTGCAACCCTGCCTCACTCTCTTCCCAATCACTGCTTCCCTTTCATGCCCCTCGACTCTTGTAACCGCCATCTGGTTTCTGTACAAACTGTAAATAGCCTTTCGCTGCATGTATGGGACCCCTGCCATCTTCAGAATTTGAAAGAGAGTATTCCAGTCAACATTGTCAAAAGCTTTCTCTAAGTCTACAAACGCTTAGAGAATGGATATGTATGGAGGGGGGTGAATGGGAGGGACTTGTTCTGGGTGAAATCCTGACGCTAAGGGCTCGTGGCTGAGGGTAAGTCTTCGGGTCAGTATTGCTTCATGTGTTCCTACATTTCTATGGAATCCAAAATGACCTTCCCCGAGGTCGGCTCTTAGCAGTTTTTCCATTGGTCTGTATGGAATTCGTGTTCTGTGACATAAGTGCGAAACTACTGGGAGAGCGGAGGAAAATATCTTTGTGATATTGTAACATTACTGGCAGCTTGACGCTGGTTTCTGCTATTATGGCTGAATTTTAAATTGTTGAGTACAACTGGGGCTCGAATCGCTAAACAGCATTACGAATTTAGCATAGGAAGTGGTAATCCTGATTTGGTTTCGGTCTCTGTGTCGTGTGGTCGGTCTCTCCTGTGTTCCGCCGCCGCGCTCGGACCGCCACTCTGCCGCCGCCGGTGGCTCTGGGCGCAGCGCCCCTACGGCCTGTTCCCACCCTGCCCGCTGCTTCTGCGCACGCGCGTCCCTCAGCCAGGAGCCCTTAGCGTCAGGATTTCACCCAGAACAAGTCCCTCCCATTCACCCCCCTCCATACATATCCATTGTCTAAGCTCCGCCCCCGACCTGCCACTATTTCCGCCCACTGCAAGTTAAATCAAATAGCGTTACAAATATGTCAGTCGAAGACAATTCCTCCAAGGACTGTTGCGGTATTCAGAAGTAAGTAAGAAATTTAAGTCTGTTAATACAATATGAGTGCATATTGCAGTAAATGAAAATATATATAGTGAACTCAAAACATTACCACCAACACGAAACAAAAAATCAATGTCATGTTAGTTAATGTCAATAAGGACAAATTTTCATTTAGTTGGTTTAATATGTTCCTTTAGGGAAACAGCAGAGGCAACATACACCCAGTTTACATGGGGCACGGAAAACAAGATTTCATAAAGACGTTTCCCAGCATTGCTTTGTGGGTAATGTAAACACTTCAAAATCGATTCCCGTTTCTTTTTGCCGGTTTTCCGATTCCGGAAACGACTCGATCCTATGTAAACGCCGATTTTGAAACGTACTAAGGCTGTTGGGTTTTGTCCTGTTTTTAAAAATTTTCAGCTAATATGTTCGGAGTGGCATTTCGTACAGTGAACGATAACGAGAATTGAAGAGAAACAGCGATTGTGCTGACTAAATCAGAAACTGTAACAGCTGTTTTCCAGGTGTTACTTTTAACTGATGTAGCAAATCCGCCTCACATCTTAACATGTACACATGACAGCAAAGAAAGGTTTGCGAAATTCAGTTTTCGTTTTTCGGAAAATGTATCGCACATAAACGTAGTGATACAATGTTAAAAAAACGCTCTTGGGCCTGTTATGTTGGTAGTAAGCCAAGGATGCAGGCGGTTGATTCGGTTGTCTAAAATCAACATTATACACAGACAAGTCGTTTTGCTTATATATGTACAATTAGCTTATAAAAACTAAAGAATATAAGAATAACATAAAGTAGAAATGCCTAATGAAAGCAGTAAGATATTTCTGTATATGAGTGACTTCATTAATATTTGCTTGTCTAATGGGTGAATTTTAACTTGTAATTCTACCAGTGCCCTTCCTGTGCATTATAAGTGCGATTAATTTAGATACTATAAAGAATTGTGGCTGTTGCTATGCGACAATTTAGTCTCCTATGTGCTGTTGCAAATATCTCAGGAAAATAGCTTGTTGCTAAAATTTGTAGTGCCTACTGTCAACCAAGAGATTTATGCAATTTTGTATCATTAAAACCAGTTCTTTTTTCCCTTGTTCTTTGGTAATGGTGATGTGTAGCCGCAGTGTGGGCTTTCAGGAAATATATGCTACAGTGTTTCATGGATGTAATGTATGTTCTTCAATCAATGCTATTTCTTTTTCCAACCTTGAAACATTTCAGCAGTGCTGCTCGGTGAATAATACAATGAAAGCAGCTTGTATCAATCCAGCAAGAACAAAGTAATTTGGCTGCCTTTTGGAATTACAGTCAAAATTGGTGTTTGTTTCACACATACCGTCTGAATTCTGAACATAAGTTTCAACTATGCTCTCGTTCCACTTTCTCTAAGTTCAAATTGTTCTTTGAGAGAACGTTTTTTGGTTTTAGCTTTGGGTGACTTTTCTCACAGTGGAGTCTGTTTCTTCATAGGATATTCCCCCAAATACTGAGTACAGAATTCAGTGCTAAGCTGTCTTCACCTGCCTTTGCTGTGGAAGAAACTGGCACAGCTGAGGCCAGTGCAGCACTGGTTTAGCAATGTGTTTCGTAGTTTTGTAGCAAAATTTACCAGCTAGCAAGTTACTAATTTAACATTCACTCAAAAAAGTATTAAAATTCTGTACACTTGCATCACTTCTAAATGTATTGTAATTTCACAACTGTGACCTGAAATCAGTTTTTTACTAACTGAAAAGTACTACTGCACTGTATATGGTTACTTCACTGCAGTGTAACTAATTTATTTTAGGGTCAACTGGAAACATGCGATCAAGAGCAAAGACTCTATGGGAAGATCCCAAATATTATGCACAGTTGCTGCAGAGGGGGTGAAAGGGCGGCGCTTGTTCCAGTACGTGTTCCTCACTGTTGAGGGGGCTGAATGGGCGGGATCTACTCCTGGCGAAATCCTGGCGCCAACGACTCCTCCCTCAGCCGGATTCGCCGTCCACATCCGGCGTCGCGCCCCTCCGGCGAGTTTCCCCTCGGCGACTGCACTGGCCGTCTGCGCGTGCAGTCCGACGACAGGAAATGTGAAGCACGAATGACGCCCCCTGTTGCTATATCTATGTCAATAAAAAAGGTCTACAATTTTTGCCTAAAACAGAGGACCGAATGTTTGCACAGGCGTCCATTACGTAGGCAGTTACGCAACACGTTAAGATATGTTGCTCTCCACGGAAAGAACTCCATGTGGAAGCTATTAACCAGTAAAAATTGTATAATATCTACTAGTGAGTCGAAAACAGATCTTATGACAATTCATAAATCTCTCAGGCATCGCTATCAGCTGTCAGTGCCTCTGTATAGGTCAACCTTGGGTCCTTTTCTTAGGATGTTCCACAAAACACTAAATCGTATTTCAATAGAAACAACAAAAGTATCCTAACAGAATATACTCAAGATGTGGGCATCTTTCTAAAGGACGATTGTGACCTTAATCTAGTACGGCGTTTATTGTCTCTCTCTGAACAGGTAACACTGCAACATGAGACAGGGACAAAACGTTTGGGCCAAGTACTGATGAGGTCCAGCATTCCTTAACTTCGGTGGTCGGAAGTGAGCCAGGGCATGGTCTCTGGCACCAGAATACACAAATCGCACACCACCAGCAGCCTTCGGCATATCTCCAGACACATTCGGTCGCTATTTTTGGCCCAGATCGGGACATATTTGATGCAACAGTGGTCGTCCTCCATGGTGGACAATTAAACCTTTCATTTAATTCTGAACACAAGGACTTTAGAGGAGTGATATTATCAGTCACAGCTTGAATCCACTGTGGATTTTTTCCATCAATAAGAACAAATGGCTGCCTTAAGTTTTCCTGAATTTGCAACAGTTTCTGTAAATGTTTAGAATCAGAGAAAAGTGTTATTTTCTATTGTTTGGGATTGCTACATTTTGGTGATTTGTAACTGTCAAACAGGATATCATACATTTCAAGAAAATAAGCTGTAACAGCAGCTGAGGGTGGCAAACAACCAAATATCATACGTATCTGAATACTGCAAGCAAGAGAGTGACTTCGGGTTCTCACTGCTAAACACACCCTCACTGGTGTGAATACAGGGAGTGTGATGCATAGTTTTGTGAGCTTCAGAGCAAGTCTAGGTACAACTACTGAGTCTTTCTTATAAAATTCTTCACTGTGAGTCCAACTACAGACTTTTGCTTTCCACTGAAAGTCATGTTTCTTGAGATTATTCCTCAGTGACTTGAATAAGTGAGTAGCATCATAGAAAAAAAATACTTTTTCTACATTCACTTCAATAAATGGATTTTCTGAGTTACTCCCTAACAGTTTTCTCATCTTTACATTATTTGTACCTTGTTCACCAACTACAGTCTTAGGTTAGAGAACACTATCCTCAATTTGAACCAAAATGTTAATCAACATATGTAACAATGACTTTGTTACATAACTGGCACTCATTTAACTTCGAATCGCTATAACTTTCTAAACCGGTATCGTCAAAACCTTCAAATAAGTCATTTTGTGCACTGTAGGTCAACAGTGACTTAAGTGACATTTCATCAATTTTTTTCTTCTGGTTACATTTTTTTCAGCTTTTAGTTGTAACAAATCAAACACTAAGCTATTCATACCTGGCGTAACCTCTGAATTTTTCAACAAGCTCCTCAGTGTCCTTGGAGTAGGTAAACAAAAATATTTCGTCTAAAACCTGTACGATTTTGGTGAACAGAAATGAAGAGCCAAAGCAGGGCTCCTGTCTTGTTCTGTATACCTTCTTCCCTTATGTTTCTCGTTTTTCATAATTTCCTTTAGGTTGATAAACTTGCCTGCCACATCATGAGAAACATTGCTTTTAGCAGTGCTGCACTTCATTATTTTGCGTTTTAAAATACGCACCTCGAATCACAAAGCACGAATCACTCCTTTCTCTCTCGATACTCTTTTATGCTACATTCTCACTTTAAAAGTAATGGGAAATATTTTGCACACTTTTTGCACTTTGGAGATGACATTACCATCCACTTCAGCCTGAACGTCAGCGACTGATTCTCGTTCCTCCACTTCCTTTTCTCTCCTTCTCCTCTTTGGGCTTGGTCTGAAAATACTTTCCTTTCTATCGGGAAAAACTGAAGAAACAGAGCCAGGTCTACTCCTGGCGAAATAAATACTAGTTTCCACAGTAGAATGAAAGGAGAATATCGGAAAGTGGTTAATTTGTAATTACATGTGACGAAGAAGTAGCTTTTGCGTGGGTTTGTGTAATCGGTTTTTCTTTTCGGTTTGCATTTGCGTCTTTGAGTGCGTTTTTGCCTGGGACAGTAAGGTCGTATCGAGCTGAAATTGATATCACGTACTGAGGTCGGTGGTCGCTTGGCGGTGTCAGAGTTTTAAAATTGTAAGTGAAGGCATCGAGGAGTTACGGACGTTTATGCAGCATGTTTTGAAAAACACGAAGAGCAGAGACGCGCCGCGCCGCCTGGCCCAGTGAGCGTAGTTTGCTTTGATATCGGACCGTGTGGCGACGTAAAAAAATGCTAGTTTCCACAGTGGAATGAAAGGAGAGTAACGGAAAGTGTTTAATTTGTAACTACATAAGACGAAAACGTAGCTTTTGCGCGAGTTTGTGTGATCCGTTTTTCGGTTTGTATTTGCGTCTTTGAGTGCGTTTTTGCCTGGGACAGTAAGGTCGTATCTAGTTGAAATTGATATCACGTACTGAGGTCGGTGGTCGCTTGGCGGTGTCAGAGTTTTAAAATTGTAAGTGAAGGCATCGAGGAGTTACGGACGTTTATGCAGCATGTTTTGAAAAACACGAAGAGCAGAGACGCGCCGCGCCGCCTGGCCCAGTGAGCGTAGTTTGCTTTGATATCGGACCGTGTGGCGAGGTAAAAAAATACTAGTTTCCACAGTGGAATGAAAGGAGAGTAACGGAAAGTGTTTAATTTGTAACTACATAAGACGAAAACGTAGCTTTTGCGCGAGTTTGTGTGATCCGTTTTTCGGTTTGTATTTGCGTCTTTGAGTGCGTTTTTGCCTTGGACAGTAAGGTCGTATCTAGTTGAAATTGATATCACGAACTGAGGTCGGTGGTCGCTTGGCGGTGTCAGAGTTTTAAAATTGTAAGTGAAGGCATCGAGGAGTTACGGACGTTTATGCAGCATGTTTTGAAAAACACGAAGAGCAGAGACGCGCCGCGCCGCCTGGCCCAGTGAGCGTAGTTTGCTTTGATATCGGACCGTGTGGCGAGGTAAAAAAATGCTAGTTTCCACAGTGGAATGAAAGGAGAGTAACGGAAAGTGTTTAATTTGTAACTACATAAGACGAAAACGTAGCTTTTGCGCGAGTTTGTGTGATCCGTTTTTCGGTTTGTATTTGCGTCTTTGAGTGCGTTTTTGCCTGGGACAGTAAGGTCGTATCTAGTTGAAATTGATATCACGTACTGAGGTCGGTGGTCGCTTGGCGGTGTCAGAGTTTTAAAATTGTAAGTGAAGGCATCGAGGAGTTACGGACGTTTATGCAGCATGTTTTGAAAAACACGAAGAGCAGAGACGCGCCGCGCCGCCTGGCCCAGTGAGCGTAGTTTGCTTTGATATCGGACCGTGTGGCGAGGTAAAAAAATGCTAGTTTCCACAGTGGAATGAAAGGAGAGTAACGGAAAGTGTTTAATTTGTAACTACATAAGACGAAAACGTAGCTTTTGCGCGAGTTTGTGTGATCCGTTTTTCGGTTTGTATTTGCGTCTTTGAGTGCGTTTTTGCCTGGGACAGTAAGGTCGTATCTAGTTGAAATTGATATCACGTACTGAGGTCGGTGGTCGCTTGGCGGTGTCAGAGTTTTAAAATTGTAAGTGAAGGCATCGAGGAGTTACGGACGTTTATGCAGCATGTTTTGAAAAACACGAAGAGCAGAGACGCGCCGCGCCGCCTGGCCCAGTGAGCGTAGTTTGCTTTGATATAGGACCGTGTGGCGAGGTAAAAAAATGCTAGTTTCCACAGTGGAATGAAAGGAGAGTAACGGAAAGTGTTTAATTTGTAACTACATAAGACGAAAACGTAGCTTTTGCGCGAGTTTGTGTGATCCGTTTTTCGGTTTGTATTTGCGTCTTTGAGTGCGTTTTTGCCTGGGACAGTAAGGTCGTATCTAGTTGAAATTGATATCACGTACTGAGGTCGGTGGTCGCTTGGCGGTGTCAGAGTTTTAAAATTGTAAGTGAAGGCATCGAGGAGTTACGGACGTTTATGCAGCATGTTTTGAAAAACACGAAGATCAGAGACGCGCCGCGCCGCCTGGCCCAGTGAGCGTAGTTTGCTTTGATATCGGACCGTGTGGCGAGGTAAAAAAATGCTAGTTTCCACAGTGGAATGAAAGGAGAGTAACGGAAAGTGTTTAATTTGTAACTACATAAGACGAAAACGTAGCTTTTGCGCGAGTTTGTGTGATCCGTTTTTCGGTTTGTATTTGCGTCTTTGAGTGCGTTTTTGCCTGGGACAGTAAGGTCGTATCTAGTTGAAATTGATATCACGTACTGAGGTCGGTGGTCGCTTGGCGGTGTCAGAGTTTTAAAATTGTAAGTGAAGGCATCGAGGAGTTACGGACGTTTATGCAGCATGTTTTGAAAAACACGAAGAGCAGAGACGCGCCGCGCCGCCTGGCCCAGTGAGCGTAGTTTGCTTTGATATAGGACCGTGTGGCGACGTAAAAAAATACTAGTTTCCACAGTAGAATGAAAGGAGAGTATCGGAAAGTGGTTAATTTGTAATTACATGTGACGAAGAAGTAGCTTTTGCGTGGGTTTGTGTAATCGGTTTTTCTTTTCGGTTTGCATTTGCGTCTTTGAGTGCGTTTTTGCCTGGGACAGTAAGGTCGTATATAGTTGAAATTGATATCACGTACTGAGGTCGGTAGTCGCTTGGCGGTGTCAGAGTTTTAAAATTGTAAGTGAAGGCATCGAGGAGTTACGGACGTTTATGCAGCATGTTTTGAAAAACACGAAGAGCAGAGACGCGCCGCGCCGCCTGGCCCAGTGAGCGTAGTTTGCTTTGATATAGGACCGTGTGGCGACGTAAAAAAATACTAGTTTCCACAGTAGAATGAAAGGAGAGTATCGGAAAGTGGTTAATTTGTAATTACATGTGACGAAGAAGTAGCTTTTGCGTGGGTTTGTGTAATCGGTTTTTCTTTTCGGTTTGCATTTGCGTCTTTGAGTGCGTTTTTGCCTGGGACAGTAAGGTCGTATCTAGTTGAAATTGATATCACGTACTGAGGTCGGTAGTCGCTTGGCGGTGTCAGAGTTTTAAAATTGGATGTGAAGGCATCGAGGAGTTACGGACGTTTATGCAGCATGTTTTGAAAAACACGAAGAGCAGAGACGCGCCGCGCCGCCTGGCCCAGTGAGCGTAGTTTGCTTTGATATAGGACCGTGTGGCGACGTAAAAAAATACTAGTTTCCACAGTAGAATGAAAGGAGAGTATCGGAAAGTGGTTAATTTGTAATTACATGTGACGAAGAAGTAGCTTTTGCGTGGGTTTGTGTAATCGGTTTTTCTTTTCGGTTTGCATTTGCGTCTTTGAGTGCGTTTTTGCCTGGGACAGTAAGGTCGTATCTAGTTGAAATTGATATCACGTACTGAGGTCGGTAGTCGCTTGGCGGTGTCAGAGTTTTAAAATTGTAAGTGAAGGCATCGAGGAGTTACGGACGTTTATGCAGCATGTTTTGAAAAACACGAAGAGCAGAGACGCGCCGCGCCGCCTGGCCCAGTGAGCGTAGTTTGCTTTGATATAGGACCGTGTGGCGACGTAAAAAAATACTAGTTTCCACAGTAGAATGAAAGGAGAGTATCGGAAAGTGGTTAATTTGTAATTACATGTGACGAAGAAGTAGCTTTTGCGTGGGTTTGTGTAATCGGTTTTTCTTTTCGGTTTGCATTTGCGTCTTTGAGTGCGTTTTTGCCTGGGACAGTAAGGTCGTATCTAGTTGAAATTGATATCACGTACTGAGGTCGGTAGTCGCTTGGCGGTGTCAGAGTTTTAAAATTGTAAGTGAAGGCATCGAGGAGTTACGGACGTTTATGCAGCATGTTTTGAAAAACACGAAGAGCAGAGACGCGCCGCGCCGCCTGGCCCAGTGAGCGTAGTTTGCTTTGATATAGGACCGTGTGGCGACGTAAAAAAATACTAGTTTCCACAGTAGAATGAAAGGAGAGTATCGGAATGTGGTTAATTTGTAATTACATGTGACGAAGAAGTAGCTTTTGCGTGGGTTTGTGTAATCGGTTTTTCTTTTCGGTTTGCATTTGCGTCTTTGAGTGCGTTTTTGCCTGGGACAGTAAGGTCGTATATAGTTGAAATTGATATCACGTACTGAGGTCGGTAGTCGCTTGGCGGTGTCAGAGTTTTAAAATTGTATGTGAAGGCATCGAGGAGTTACGGACGTTTATGCAGCATGTTTTGAAAAACACGAAGAGCAGAGACGCGCCGCGCCGCCTGGCCCAGTGAGCGTAGTTTGCTTTGATATAGGACCGTGTGGCGACGTAAAAAAATACTAGTTTCCACAGTAGAATGAATGGAGAGTATCGGAAAGTGGTTAATTTGTAATTACATGTGACGAAGAAGTAGCTTTTGCGTGGGTTAGTGTAATCGGTTTTTCTTTTCGGTTTGCATTTGCGTTTTTGAGTGCGTTTTTGCCTGGGACAGTAAGGTCGTATCGAGTTGAAACTGATATCACGTACTGAGGTCGGTAGTCGCTTGGCGGTGTCAGAGTTTTAAAATTGTAAGTGAAGGCATCGAGGAGTTACGGACGTTTATGCAGCATGTTTTGAAAAACACGAAGAGCAGAGACGCGCCGCGCCGCCTGGCCCAGTGAGCGTAGTTTGCTTTGATATAGGACCGTGTGGCGACGTAAAAAAATACGAGTTTCCACAGTAGAATGAATGGAGAGTATCGGAAAGTGGTTAATTTGTAATTACATGTGACGAAGAAGTAGCTTTTGCGTGGGTTAGTGTAATCGGTTTTTCTTTTCGGTTTGCATTTGCGTTTTTGAGTGCGTTTTTGCCTGGGACAGTAAGGTCGTATCGAGTTGAAATTGATATCACGTACTGAGGTCGGTAGTCGCTTGGCGGTGTCAGAGTTTTAAAATTGTAAGTGAAGGCATCGAGGAGTTACGGACGTTTATGCAGCATGTTTTGAAAAACACGAAGAGCAGAGACGCGCCGCGCCGCCTGGCCCAGTGAGCGTAGTTTGCTTTGATATAGGACCGTGTGGCGACGTAAAAAAATACTAGTTTCCACAGTAGAATGAAAGGAGAGTATCGGAAAGTGGTTAATTTGTAATTACATGTGACGAAGAAGTAGCTTTTGCGTGGGTTTGTGTAATCGGTTTTTCTTTTCGGTTTGCATTTGCGTCTTTGAGTGTTTTTTTGCCTGGGACAGTAAGGTCGTATCTAGTTGAAATTGATATCACGTACTGAGGTCGGTAGTCGCTTGGCGGTATCAGAGTTTTAAAATTGTAAGTGAAGGCATCGAGGAGTTACGGACGTTTATGCAGCATGTTTTGAAAAACACGAAGAGCAGAGACGCGCCGCGCCGCCTGGCCCAGTGAGCGTAGTTTGCTTTGATATAGGACCGTGTGGCGACGTAAAAAAATACTAGTTTCCACAGTAGAATGAAAGGAGAGTATCGGAAAGTGGTTAATTTGTAATTACATGTGACTAAGAAGTAGCTTTTGCGTGGGTTTGTGTAATCGGTTTTTCTTTTCGGTTTGCATTTGCGTCTTTGAGTGCGTTTTTGCCTGGGACAGTAAGGTGGTATCGAGCTGAAATTGATATTACGTACTGAGGTCGGTAGTCGCTTGGCGGTGTCAGAGTTTTAAAATTGTAAGTGAAGGCATCGAGGAGTTACGGACGTTTATGCAGCATGTTTTGAAAAACACGAAGAGCAGAGACGCGCCGCGCCGCCTGGCCCAGTGAGCGTAGTTTGCTTTGATATAGGACCGTGTGGCGACGTAAAAAAATACTAGTTTCCACAGTAGAATGAAAGGAGAGTATCGGAAAGTGGTTAATTTGTAATTACATGTGACGAAGAAGTAGCTTTTGCGTGGGTTTGTGTAATCGGTTTTTCTTTTCGGTTTGCATTTGCGTCTTTGAGTGTTTTTTTGCCTGGGACAGTAAGGTCGTATCTAGTTGAAATTGATATCACGTACTGAGGTCGGTAGTCGCTTGGCGGTATCAGAGTTTTAAAATTGTAAGTGAAGGCATCGAGGAGTTACGGACGTTTATGCAGCATGTTTTGAAAAACACGAAGAGCAGAGACGCGCCGCGCCGCCTGGCCCAGTGAGCGTAGTTTGCTTTGATATAGGACCGTGTGGCGACGTAAAAAAATACTAGTTTCCACAGTAGAATGAAAGGAGAGTATCGGAAAGTGGTTAATTTGTAATTACATGTGACTAAGAAGTAGCTTTTGCGTGGGTTTGTGTAATCGGTTTTTCTTTTCGGTTTGCATTTGCGTCTTTGAGTGCGTTTTTGCCTGGGACAGTAAGGTCGTATCTAGTTGAAATTGATATCACGTACTGAGGTCGGTAGTCGCTTGGCGGTGTCAGAGTTTTAAAATTGTAAGTGAAGGCATCGAGGAGTTACGGACGTTTATGCAGCATGTTTTGAAAAACACGAAGAGCAGAGACGCGCCGCGCCGCCTGGCCCAGTGAGCGTAGTTTGCTTTGATATAGGACCGTGTGGCGACGTAAAAAAATACTAGTTTCCACAGTAGAATGAAAGGAGAGTATCGGAAAGTGGTTAATTTGTAATTACATGTGACGAAGAAGTAGCTTTTGCGTGGGTTTGTGTAATCGGTTTTTCTTTTCGGTTTGCATTTGCGTCTTTGAGTGCGTTTTTGCCTGGGACAGTAAGGTCGTATCTAGTTGAAATTGATATCACGTACTGAGGTCGGTAGTCGCTTGGCGGTGTCAGAGTTTTAAAATTGTAAGTGAAGGCATCGAGGAGTTACGGACGTTTATGCAGCATGTTTTGAAAAACACGAAGAGCAGAGACGCGCCGCGCCGCCTGGCCCAGTGAGCGTAGTTTGCTTTGATATAGGACCGTGTGGCGACGTAAAAAAATACTAGTTTCCACAGTAGAATGAAAGGAGAGTATCGGAATGTGGTTAATTTGTAATTACATGTGACGAAGAAGTAGCTTTTGCGTGGGTTTGTGTAATCGGTTTTTCTTTTCGGTTTGCATTTGCGTCTTTGAGTGCGTTTTTGCCTGGGACAGTAAGGTCGTATATAGTTGAAATTGATATCACGTACTGAGGTCGGTAGTCGCTTGGCGGTGTCAGAGTTTTAAAATTGTATGTGAAGGCATCGAGGAGTTACGGACGTTTATGCAGCATGTTTTGAAAAACACGAAGAGCAGAGACGCGCCGCGCCGCCTGGCCCAGTGAGCGTAGTTTGCTTTGATATAGGACCGTGTGGCGACGTAAAAAAATACTAGTTTCCACAGTAGAATGAATGGAGAGTATCGGAAAGTGGTTAATTTGTAATTACATGTGACGAAGAAGTAGCTTTTGCGTGGGTTAGTGTAATCGGTTTTTCTTTTCGGTTTGCATTTGCGTTTTTGAGTGCGTTTTTGCCTGGGACAGTAAGGTCGTATCGAGTTGAAATTGATATCACGTACTGAGGTCGGTAGTCGCTTGGCGGTGTCAGAGTTTTAAAATTGTAAGTGAAGGCATCGAGGAGTTACGGACGTTTATGCAGCATGTTTTGAAAAACACGAAGAGCAGAGACGCGCCGCGCCGCCTGGCCCAGTGAGCGTAGTTTGCTTTGATATAGGACCGTGTGGCGACGTAAAAAAATACGAGTTTCCACAGTAGAATGAATGGAGAGTATCGGAAAGTGGTTAATTTGTAATTACATGTGACGAAGAAGTAGCTTTTGCGTGGGTTAGTGTAATCGGTTTTTCTTTTCGGTTTGCATTTGCGTTTTTGAGTGCGTTTTTGCCTGGGACAGTAAGGTCGTATCGAGTTGAAATTGATATCACGTACTGAGGTCGGTAGTCGCTTGGCGGTGTCAGAGTTTTAAAATTGTAAGTGAAGGCATCGAGGAGTTACGGACGTTTATGCAGCATGTTTTGAAAAACACGAAGAGCAGAGACGCGCCGCGCCGCCTGGCCCAGTGAGCGTAGTTTGCTTTGATATAGGACCGTGTGGCGACGTAAAAAAATACTAGTTTCCACAGTAGAATGAAAGGAGAGTATCGGAAAGTGGTTAATTTGTAATTACATGTGACGAAGAAGTAGCTTTTGCGTGGGTTTGTGTAATCGGTTTTTCTTTTCGGTTTGCATTTGCGTCTTTGAGTGTTTTTTTGCCTGGGACAGTAAGGTCGTATCTAGTTGAAATTGATATCACGTACTGAGGTCGGTAGTCGCTTGGCGGTATCAGAGTTTTAAAATTGTAAGTGAAGGCATCGAGGAGTTACGGACGTTTATGCAGCATGTTTTGAAAAACACGAAGAGCAGAGACGCGCCGCGCCGCCTGGCCCAGTGAGCGTAGTTTGCTTTGATATAGGACCGTGTGGCGACGTAAAAAAATACTAGTTTCCACAGTAGAATGAAAGGAGAGTATCGGAAAGTGGTTAATTTGTAATTACATGTGACTAAGAAGTAGCTTTTGCGTGGGTTTGTGTAATCGGTTTTTCTTTTCGGTTTGCATTTGCGTCTTTGAGTGCGTTTTTGCCTGGGACAGTAAGGTGGTATCGAGCTGAAATTGATATTACGTACTGAGGTCGGTAGTCGCTTGGCGGTGTCAGAGTTTTAAAATTGTAAGTGAAGGCATCGAGGAGTTACGGACGTTTATGCAGCATGTTTTGAAAAACACGAAGAGCAGAGACGCGCCGCGCCGCCTGGCCCAGTGAGCGTAGTTTGCTTTGATATAGGACCGTGTGGCGACGTAAAAAAATACTAGTTTCCACAGTAGAATGAAAGGAGAGTATCGGAAAGTGGTTAATTTGTAATTACATGTGACGAAGAAGTAGCTTTTGCGTGGGTTTGTGTAATCGGTTTTTCTTTTCGGTTTGCATTTGCGTCTTTGAGTGTTTTTTTGCCTGGGACAGTAAGGTCGTATCTAGTTGAAATTGATATCACGTACTGAGGTCGGTAGTCGCTTGGCGGTATCAGAGTTTTAAAATTGTAAGTGAAGGCATCGAGGAGTTACGGACGTTTATGCAGCATGTTTTGAAAAACACGAAGAGCAGAGACGCGCCGCGCCGCCTGGCCCAGTGAGCGTAGTTTGCTTTGATATAGGACCGTGTGGCGACGTAAAAAAATACTAGTTTCCACAGTAGAATGAAAGGAGAGTATCGGAAAGTGGTTAATTTGTAATTACATGTGACTAAGAAGTAGCTTTTGCGTGGGTTTGTGTAATCGGTTTTTCTTTTCGGTTTGCATTTGCGTCTTTGAGTGCGTTTTTGCCTGGGACAGTAAGGTGGTATCTAGTTGAAATTGATATCACGAACTGAGGTCGGTGGTCGCTTGGCGGTGTCAGAGTTTTAAAATTGTAAGTGAAGGCATCGAGGAGTTACGGACGTTTATGCAGCATGTTTTGAAAAACACGAAGAGCAGAGACGCGCCGCGCCGCCTGGCCCAGTGAGCGTAGTTTGCTTTGATATAGGACCGTGTGGCGACGTAAAAAAATACTAGTTTCCACAGTAGAATGAAAGGAGAGTATCGGAAAGTGGTTAATTTGTAATTACATGTGACTAAGAAGTAGCTTTTGCGTGGGTTTGTGTAATCGGTTTTTCTTTTCGGTTTGCATTTGCGTCTTTGAGTGCGTTTTTGCCTGGGACAGTAAGGTCGTATCTAGTTGAAATTGATATCACGTACTGAGGTCGGTAGTCGCTTGGCGGTGTCAGAGTTTTAAAATTGTAAGTGAAGGCATCGAGGAGTTACGGACGTTTATGCAGCATGTTTTGAAAAACACGAAGAGCAGAGACGCGCCGCGCCGCCTGGCCCAGTGAGCGTAGTTTGCTTTGATATAGGACCGTGTGGCGACGTAAAAAAATACTAGTTTCCACAGTAGAATGAAAGGAGAGTATCGGAAAGTGGTTAATTTGTAATTACATGTGACGAAGAAGTAGCTTTTGCGTGGGTTTGTGTAATCGGTTTTTCTTTTCGGTTTGCATTTGCGTCTTTGAGTGCGTTTTTGCCTGGGACAGTAAGGTCGTATCTAGTTGAAATTGATATCACGTACTGAGGTCGGTAGTCGCTTGGCGGTGTCAGAGTTTTAAAATTGTAAGTGAAGGCATCGAGGAGTTACGGACGTTTATGCAGCATGTTTTGAAAAACACGAAGAGCAGAGACGCGCCGCGCCGCCTGGCCCAGTGAGCGTAGTTTGCTTTGATATAGGACCGTGTGGCGACGTAAAAAAATACTAGTTTCCACAGTAGAATGAAAGGAGAGTATCGGAATGTGGTTAATTTGTAATTACATGTGACGAAGAAGTAGCTTTTGCGTGGGTTTGTGTAATCGGTTTTTCTTTTCGGTTTGCATTTGCGTCTTTGAGTGCGTTTTTGCCTGGGACAGTAAGGTCGTATATAGTTGAAATTGATATCACGTACTGAGGTCGGTAGTCGCTTGGCGGTGTCAGAGTTTTAAAATTGTAAGTGAAGGCATCGAGGAGTTACGGACGTTTATGCAGCATGTTTTGAAAAACACGAAGAGCAGAGACGCGCCGCGCCGCCTGGCCCAGTGAGCGTAGTTTGCTTTGATATAGGACCGTGTGGCGACGTAAAAAAATACTAGTTTCCACAGTAGAATGAAAGGAGAGTATCGGAAAGTGGTTAATTTGTAATTACATGTGACGAAGAAGTAGCTTTTGCGTGGGTTTGTGTAATCGGTTTTTCTTTTCGGTTTGCATTTGCGTCTTTGAGTGCGTTTTTGCCTGGGACAGTAAGGTCGTATCTAGTTGAAATTGATATCACGTACTGAGGTCGGTAGTCGCTTGGCGGTGTCAGAGTTTTAAAATTGTAAGTGAAGGCATCGAGGAGTTACGGACGTTTATGCAGCATGTTTTGAAAAACACGAAGAGCAGAGACGCGCCGCGCCGCCTGGCCCAGTGAGCGTAGTTTGCTTTGATATAGGACCGTGTGGCGACGTAAAAAAATACTAGTTTCCACAGTAGAATGAAAGGAGAGTATCGGAATGTGGTTAATTTGTAATTACATGTGACGAAGAAGTAGCTTTTGCGTGGGTTTGTGTAATCGGTTTTTCTTTTCAGTTTGCATTTGCGTCTTTGAGTGCGTTTTTGCCTGGGACAGTAAGGTCGTATATAGTTGAAATTGATATCACGTACTGAGGTCGGTAGTCGCTTGGCGGTGTCAGAGTTTTAAAATTGTATGTGAAGGCATCGAGGAGTTACGGACGTTTATGCAGCATGTTTTGAAAAACACGAAGAGCAGAGACGCGCCGCGCCGCCTGGCCCAGTGAGCGTAGTTTGCTTTGATATAGGACCGTGTGGCGACGTAAAAAAATACTAGTTTCCACAGTAGAATGAATGGAGAGTATCGGAAAGTGGTTAATTTGTAATTACATGTGACGAAGAAGTAGCTTTTGCGTGGGTTAGTGTAATCGGTTTTTCTTTTCGGTTTGCATTTGCGTTTTTGAGTGCGTTTTTGCCTGGGACAGTAAGGTCGTATCGAGTTGAAATTGATATCACGTACTGAGGTCGGTAGTCGCTTGGCGGTGTCAGAGTTTTAAAATTGTAAGTGAAGGCATCGAGGAGTTACGGACGTTTATGCAGCATGTTTTGAAAAACACGAAGAGCAGAGACGCGCCGCGCCGCCTGGCCCAGTGAGCGTAGTTTGCTTTGATATAGGACCGTGTGGCGACGTAAAAAAATACGAGTTTCCACAGTAGAATGAATGGAGAGTATCGGAAAGTGGTTAATTTGTAATTACATGTGACGAAGAAGTAGCTTTTGCGTGGGTTAGTGTAATCGGTTTTTCTTTTCGGTTTGCATTTGCGTTTTTGAGTGCGTTTTTGCCTGGGACAGTAAGGTCGTATCGAGTTGAAATTGATATCACGTACTGAGGTCGGTAGTCGCTTGGCGGTGTCAGAGTTTTAAAATTGTAAGTGAAGGCATCGAGGAGTTACGGACGTTTATGCAGCATGTTTTGAAAAACACGAAGAGCAGAGACGCGCCGCGCCGCCTGGCCCAGTGAGCGTAGTTTGCTTTGATATAGGACCGTGTGGCGACGTAAAAAAATACTAGTTTCCACAGTAGAATGAAAGGAGAGTATCGGAAAGTGGTTAATTTGTAATTACATGTGACGAAGAAGTAGCTTTTGCGTGGGTTTGTGTAATCGGTTTTTCTTTTCGGTTTGCATTTGCGTCTTTGAGTGTTTTTTTGCCTGGGACAGTAAGGTCGTATCTAGTTGAAATTGATATCACGTACTGAGGTCGGTAGTCGCTTGGCGGTATCAGAGTTTTAAAATTGTAAGTGAAGGCATCGAGGAGTTACGGACGTTTATGCAGCATGTTTTGAAAAACACGAAGAGCAGAGACGCGCCGCGCCGCCTGGCCCAGTGAGCGTAGTTTGCTTTGATATAGGACCGTGTGGCGACGTAAAAAAATACTAGTTTCCACAGTAGAATGAAAGGAGAGTATCGGAAAGTGGTTAATTTGTAATTACATGTGACTAAGAAGTAGCTTTTGCGTGGGTTTGTGTAATCGGTTTTTCTTTTCGGTTTGCATTTGCGTCTTTGAGTGCGTTTTTGCCTGGGACAGTAAGGTGGTATCGAGCTGAAATTGATATTACGTACTGAGGTCGGTAGTCGCTTGGCGGTGTCAGAGTTTTAAAATTGTAAGTGAAGGCATCGAGGAGTTACGGACGTTTATGCAGCATGTTTTGAAAAACACGAAGAGCAGAGACGCGCCGCGCCGCCTGGCCCAGTGAGCGTAGTTTGCTTTGATATAGGACCGTGTGGCGACGTAAAAAAATACTAGTTTCCACAGTAGAATGAAAGGAGAGTATCGGAAAGTGGTTAATTTGTAATTACATGTGACGAAGAAGTAGCTTTTGCGTGGGTTTGTGTAATCGGTTTTTCTTTTCGGTTTGCATTTGCGTCTTTGAGTGTTTTTTTGCCTGGGACAGTAAGGTCGTATCTAGTTGAAATTGATATCACGTACTGAGGTCGGTAGTCGCTTGGCGGTATCAGAGTTTTAAAATTGTAAGTGAAGGCATCGAGGAGTTACGGACGTTTATGCAGCATGTTTTGAAAAACACGAAGAGCAGAGACGCGCCGCGCCGCCTGGCCCAGTGAGCGTAGTTTGCTTTGATATAGGACCGTGTGGCGACGTAAAAAAATACTAGTTTCCACAGTAGAATGAAAGGAGAGTATCGGAAAGTGGTTAATTTGTAATTACATGTGACTAAGAAGTAGCTTTTGCGTGGGTTTGTGTAATCGGTTTTTCTTTTCGGTTTGCATTTGCGTCTTTGAGTGCGTTTTTGCCTGGGACAGTAAGGTGGTATCGAGCTGAAATTGATATTACGTACTGAGGTCGGTAGTCGCTTGGCGGTGTCAGAGTTTTAAAATTGTAAGTGAAGGCATCGAGGAGTTACGGACGTTTATGCAGCATGTTTTGAAAAACACGAAGAGCAGAGACGCGCCGCGCCGCCTGGCCCAGTGAGCGTAGTTTGCTTTGATATAGGACCGTGTGGCGACGTAAAAAAATACTAGTTTCCACAGTAGAATGAAAGGAGAGTATCGGAAAGTGGTTAATTTGTAATTACATGTGACGAAGAAGTAGCTTTTGCGTGGGTTTGTGTAATCGGTTTTTCTTTTCGGTTTGCATTTGCGTCTTTGAGTGTTTTTTTGCCTGGGACAGTAAGGTCGTATCTAGTTGAAATTGATATCACGTACTGAGGTCGGTAGTCGCTTGGCGGTGTCAGAGTTTTAAAATTGTAAGTGAAGGCATCGAGGAGTTACGGACGTTTATGCAGCATGTTTTGAAAAACACGAAGAGCAGAGACGCGCCGCGCCGCCTGGCCCAGTGAGCGTAGTTTGCTTTGATATAGGACCGTGTGGCGACGTAAAAAAATACTAGTTTCCACAGTAGAATGAAAGGAGAGTATCGGAATGTGGTTAATTTGTAATTACATGTGACGAAGAAGTAGCTTTTGCGTGGGTTTGTGTAATCGGTTTTTCTTTTCGGTTTGCATTTGCGTCTTTGAGTGCGTTTTTGCCTGGGACAGTAAGGTCGTATATAGTTGAAATTGATATCACGTACTGAGGTCGGTAGTCGCTTGGCGGTGTCAGAGTTTTAAAATTGTATGTGAAGGCATCGAGGAGTTACGGACGTTTATGCAGCATGTTTTGAAAAACACGAAGAGCAGAGACGCGCCGCGCCGCCTGGCCCAGTGAGCGTAGTTTGCTTTGATATAGGACCGTGTGGCGACGTAAAAAAATACTAGTTTCCACAGTAGAATGAATGGAGAGTATCGGAAAGTGGTTAATTTGTAATTACATGTGACGAAGAAGTAGCTTTTGCGTGGGTTAGTGTAATCGGTTTTTCTTTTCGGTTTGCATTTGCGTTTTTGAGTGCGTTTTTGCCTGGGACAGTAAGGTCGTATCGAGTTGAAATTGATATCACGTACTGAGGTCGGTAGTCGCTTGGCGGTGTCAGAGTTTTAAAATTGTAAGTGAAGGCATCGAGGAGTTACGGACGTTTATGCAGCATGTTTTGAAAAACACGAAGAGCAGAGACGCGCCGCGCCGCCTGGCCCAGTGAGCGTAGTTTGCTTTGATATAGGACCGTGTGGCGACGTAAAAAAATACGAGTTTCCACAGTAGAATGAATGGAGAGTATCGGAAAGTGGTTAATTTGTAATTACATGTGACGAAGAAGTAGCTTTTGCGTGGGTTAGTGTAATCGGTTTTTCTTTTCGGTTTGCATTTGCGTTTTTGAGTGCGTTTTTGCCTGGGACAGTAAGGTCGTATCGAGTTGAAATTGATATCACGTACTGAGGTCGGTAGTCGCTTGGCGGTGTCAGAGTTTTAAAATTGTAAGTGAAGGCATCGAGGAGTTACGGACGTTTATGCAGCATGTTTTGAAAAACACGAAGAGCAGAGACGCGCCGCGCCGCCTGGCCCAGTGAGCGTAGTTTGCTTTGATATAGGACCGTGTGGCGACGTAAAAAAATACTAGTTTCCACAGTAGAATGAAAGGAGAGTATCGGAAAGTGGTTAATTTGTAATTACATGTGACTAAGAAGTAGCTTTTGCGTGGGTTTGTGTAATCGGTTTTTCTTTTCGGTTTGCATTTGCGTCTTTGAGTGCGTTTTTGCCTGGGACAGTAAGGTGGTATCGAGCTGAAATTGATATTACGTACTGAGGTCGGTAGTCGCTTGGCGGTGTCAGAGTTTTAAAATTGTAAGTGAAGGCATCGAGGAGTTACGGACGTTTATGCAGCATGTTTTGAAAAACACGAAGAGCAGAGACGCGCCGCGCCGCTTGGCCCAGTGAGCGTAGTTTGCTTTGATATAGGACCGTGTGGCGACGTAAAAAAATACTAGTTTCCACAGTAGAATGAAAGGAGAGTATCGGAAAGTGGTTAATTTGTAATTACATGTGACGAAGAAGTAGCTTTTGCGTGGGTTTGTGTAATCGGTTTTTCTTTTCGGTTTGCATTTGCGTCTTTGAGTGTTTTTTTGCCTGGGACAGTAAGGTCGTATCTAGTTGAAATTGATATCACGTACTGAGGTCGGTAGTCGCTTGGCGGTATCAGAGTTTTAAAATTGTAAGTGAAGGCATCGAGGAGTTACGGACGTTTATGCAGCATGTTTTGAAAAACACGAAGAGCAGAGACGCGCCGCGCCGCCTGGCCCAGTGAGCGTAGTTTGCTTTGATATAGGACCGTGTGGCGACGTAAAAAAATACTAGTTTCCACAGTAGAATGAAAGGAGAGTATCGGAAAGTGGTTAATTTGTAATTACATGTGACTAAGAAGTAGCTTTTGCGTGGGTTTGTGTAATCGGTTTTTCTTTTCGGTTTGCATTTGCGTCTTTGAGTGCGTTTTTGCCTGGGACAGTAAGGTGGTATCGAGCTGAAATTGATATTACGTACTGAGGTCGGTAGTCGCTTGGCGGTGTCAGAGTTTTAAAATTGTAAGTGAAGGCATCGAGGAGTTACGGACGTTTATGCAGCATGTTTTGAAAAACACGAAGAGCAGAGACGCGCCGCGCCGCCTGGCCCAGTGAGCGTAGTTTGCTTTGATATAGGACCGTGTGGCGACGTAAAAAAATACTAGTTTCCACAGTAGAATGAAAGGAGAGTATCGGAAAGTGGTTAATTTGTAATTACATGTGACGAAGAAGTAGCTTTTGCGTGGGTTTGTGTAATCGGTTTTTCTTTTCGGTTTGCATTTGCGTCTTTGAGTGTTTTTTTGCCTGGGACAGTAAGGTCGTATCTAGTTGAAATTGATATCACGTACTGAGGTCGGTAGTCGCTTGGCGGTATCAGAGTTTTAAAATTGTAAGTGAAGGCATCGAGGAGTTACGGACGTTTATGCAGCATGTTTTGAAAAACACGAAGAGCAGAGACGCGCCGCGCCGCCTGGCCCAGTGAGCGTAGTTTACTTTGATATAGGACCGTGTGGCGACGTAAAAAAATACTAGTTTCCACAGTAGAATGAAAGGAGAGTATCGGAAAGTGGTTAATTTGTAATTACATGTGACTAAGAAGTAGCTTTTGCGTGGGTTTGTGTAATCGGTTTTTCTTTTCGGTTTGCATTTGCGTCTTTGAGTGCGTTTTTGCCTGGGACAGTAAGGTGGTATCGAGCTGAAATTGATATTACGTACTGAGGTCGGTAGTCGCTTGGCGGTGTCAGAGTTTTAAAATTGTAAGTGAAGGCATCGAGGAGTTACGGACGTTTATGCAGCATGTTTTGAAAAACACGAAGAGCAGAGACGCGCCGCGCCGCCTGGCCCAGTGAGCGTAGTTTGCTTTGATATAGGACCGTGTGGCGACGTAAAAAAATACTAGTTTCCACAGTAGAATGAAAGGAGAGTATCGGAAAGTGGTTAATTTGTAATTACATGTGACGAAGAAGTAGCTTTTGCGTGGGTTTGTGTAATCGGTTTTTCTTTTCGGTTTGCATTTGCGTCTTTGAGTGCGTTTTTGCCTGGGACAGTAAGGTCGTATCTAGTTGAAATTGATATCACGTACTGAGGTCGGTAGTCGCTTGGCGGTGTCAGAGTTTTAAAATTGTAAGTGAAGGCATCGAGGAGTTACGGACGTTTATGCAGCATGTTTTGAAAAACACGAAGAGCAGAGACGCGCCGCGCCGCCTGGCCCAGTGAGCGTAGTTTGCTTTGATATAGGACCGTGTGGCGACGTAAAAAAATACTAGTTTCCACAGTAGAATGAAAGGAGAGTATCGGAATGTGGTTAATTTGTAATTACATGTGACGAAGAAGTAGCTTTTGCGTGGGTTTGTGTAATCGGTTTTTCTTTTCAGTTTGCATTTGCGTCTTTGAGTGCGTTTTTGCCTGGGACAGTAAGGTCGTATATAGTTGAAATTGATATCACGTACTGAGGTCGGTAGTCGCTTGGCGGTGTCAGAGTTTTAAAATTGTATGTGAAGGCATCGAGGAGTTACGGACGTTTATGCAGCATGTTTTGAAAAACACGAAGAGCAGAGACGCGCCGCGCCGCCTGGCCCAGTGAGCGTAGTTTGCTTTGATATAGGACCGTGTGGCGACGTAAAAAAATACTAGTTTCCACAGTAGAATGAATGGAGAGTATCGGAAAGTGGTTAATTTGTAATTACATGTGACGAAGAAGTAGCTTTTGCGTGGGTTAGTGTAATCGGTTTTTCTTTTCGGTTTGCATTTGCGTTTTTGAGTGCGTTTTTGCCTGGGACAGTAAGGTCGTATCGAGTTGAAATTGATATCACGTACTGAGGTCGGTAGTCGCTTGGCGGTGTCAGAGTTTTAAAATTGTAAGTGAAGGCATCGAGGAGTTACGGACGTTTATGCAGCATGTTTTGAAAAACACGAAGAGCAGAGACGCGCCGCGCCGCCTGGCCCAGTGAGCGTAGTTTGCTTTGATATAGGACCGTGTGGCGACGTAAAAAAATACGAGTTTCCACAGTAGAATGAATGGAGAGTATCGGAAAGTGGTTAATTTGTAATTACATGTGACGAAGAAGTAGCTTTTGCGTGGGTTAGTGTAATCGGTTTTTCTTTTCGGTTTGCATTTGCGTTTTTGAGTGCGTTTTTGCCTGGGACAGTAAGGTCGTATCGAGTTGAAATTGATATCACGTACTGAGGTCGGTAGTCGCTTGGCGGTGTCAGAGTTTTAAAATTGTAAGTGAAGGCATCGAGGAGTTACGGACGTTTATGCAGCATGTTTTGAAAAACACGAAGAGCAGAGACGCGCCGCGCCGCCTGGCCCAGTGAGCGTAGTTTGCTTTGATATAGGACCGTGTGGCGACGTAAAAAAATACTAGTTTCCACAGTAGAATGAAAGGAGAGTATCGGAAAGTGGTTAATTTGTAATTACATGTGACGAAGAAGTAGCTTTTGCGTGGGTTTGTGTAATCGGTTTTTCTTTTCGGTTTGCATTTGCGTCTTTGAGTGTTTTTTTGCCTGGGACAGTAAGGTCGTATCTAGTTGAAATTGATATCACGTACTGAGGTCGGTAGTCGCTTGGCGGTATCAGAGTTTTAAAATTGTAAGTGAAGGCATCGAGGAGTTACGGACGTTTATGCAGCATGTTTTGAAAAACACGAAGAGCAGAGACGCGCCGCGCCGCCTGGCCCAGTGAGCGTAGTTTGCTTTGATATAGGACCGTGTGGCGACGTAAAAAAATACTAGTTTCCACAGTAGAATGAAAGGAGAGTATCGGAAAGTGGTTAATTTGTAATTACATGTGACTAAGAAGTAGCTTTTGCGTGGGTTTGTGTAATCGGTTTTTCTTTTCGGTTTGCATTTGCGTCTTTGAGTGCGTTTTTGCCTGGGACAGTAAGGTGGTATCGAGCTGAAATTGATATTACGTACTGAGGTCGGTAGTCGCTTGGCGGTGTCAGAGTTTTAAAATTGTAAGTGAAGGCATCGAGGAGTTACGGACGTTTATGCAGCATGTTTTGAAAAACACGAAGAGCAGAGACGCGCCGCGCCGCCTGGCCCAGTGAGCGTAGTTTGCTTTGATATAGGACCGTGTGGCGACGTAAAAAAATACTAGTTTCCACAGTAGTATGAAAGGAGAGTATCGGAAAGTGGTTAATTTGTAATTACATGTGACGAAGAAGTAGCTTTTGCGTGGGTTTGTGTAATCGGTTTTTCTTTTCGGTTTGCATTTGCGTCTTTGAGTGTTTTTTTGCCTGGGACAGTAAGGTCGTATCTAGTTGAAATTGATATCACGTACTGAGGTCGGTAGTCGCTTGGCGGTATCAGAGTTTTAAAATTGTAAGTGAAGGCATCGAGGAGTTACGGACGTTTATGCAGCATGTTTTGAAAAACACGAAGAGCAGAGACGCGCCGCGCCGCCTGGCCCAGTGAGCGTAGTTTGCTTTGATATAGGACCGTGTGGCGACGTAAAAAAATACTAGTTTCCACAGTAGAATGAAAGGAGAGTATCGGAAAGTGGTTAATTTGTAATTACATGTGACTAAGAAGTAGCTTTTGCGTGGGTTTGTGTAATCGGTTTTTCTTTTCGGTTTGCATTTGCGTCTTTAAGTGCGTTTTTGCCTGGGACAGTAAGGTGGTATCGAGCTGAAATTGATATTACGTACTGAGGTCGGTAGTCGCTTGGCGGTGTCAGAGTTTTAAAATTGTAAGTGAAGGCATCGAGGAGTTACGGACGTTTATGCAGCATGTTTTGAAAAACACGAAGAGCAGAGACGCGCCGCGCCGCCTGGCCCAGTGAGCGTAGTTTGCTTTGATATAGGACCGTGTGGCGACGTAAAAAAATACTAGTTTCCACAGTAGAATGAAAGGAGAGTATCGGAAAGTGGTTAATTTGTAATTACATGTGACGAAGAAGTAGCTTTTGCGTGGGTTTGTGTAATCGGTTTTTCTTTTCGGTTTGCATTTGCGTCTTTGAGTGCGTTTTTGCCTGGGACAGTAAGGTCGTATCTAGTTGAAATTGATATCACGTACTGAGGTCGGTAGTCGCTTGGCGGTGTCAGAGTTTTAAAATTGTAAGTGAAGGCATCGAGGAGTTACGGACGTTTATGCAGCATGTTTTGAAAAACACGAAGAGCAGAGACGCGCCGCGCCGCCTGGCCCAGTGAGCGTAGTTTGCTTTGATATAGGACCGTGTGGCGACGTAAAAAAATACTAGTTTCCACAGTAGAATGAAAGGAGAGTATCGGAATGTGGTTAATTTGTAATTACATGTGACGAAGAAGTAGCTTTTGCGTGGGTTTGTGTAATCGGTTTTTCTTTTCGGTTTGCATTTGCGTCTTTGAGTGCGTTTTTGCCTGGGACAGTAAGGTCGTATATAGTTGAAATTGATATCACGTACTGAGGTCGGTAGTCGCTTGGCGGTGTCAGAGTTTTAAAATTGTATGTGAAGGCATCGAGGAGTTACGGACGTTTATGCAGCATGTTTTGAAAAACACGAAGAGCAGAGACGCGCCGCGCCGCCTGGCCCAGTGAGCGTAGTTTGCTTTGATATAGGACCGTGTGGCGACGTAAAAAAATACTAGTTTCCACAGTAGAATGAATGGAGAGTATCGGAAAGTGGTTAATTTGTAATTACATGTGACGAAGAAGTAGCTTTTGCGTGGGTTAGTGTAATCGGTTTTTCTTTTCGGTTTGCATTTGCGTTTTTGAGTGCGTTTTTGCCTGGGACAGTAAGGTCGTATCGAGTTGAAATTGATATCACGTACTGAGGTCGGTAGTCGCTTGGCGGTGTCAGAGTTTTAAAATTGTAAGTGAAGGCATCGAGGAGTTACGGACGTTTATGCAGCATGTTTTGAAAAACACGAAGAGCAGAGACGCGCCGCGCCGCCTGGCCCAGTGAGCGTAGTTTGCTTTGATATAGGACCGTGTGGCGACGTAAAAAAATACGAGTTTCCACAGTAGAATGAATGGAGAGTATCGGAAAGTGGTTAATTTGTAATTACATGTGACGAAGAAGTAGCTTTTGCGTGGGTTAGTGTAATCGGTTTTTCTTTTCGGTTTGCATTTGCGTTTTTGAGTGCGTTTTTGCCTGGGACAGTAAGGTCGTATCGAGTTGAAATTGATATCACGTACTGAGGTCGGTAGTCGCTTGGCGGTGTCAGAGTTTTAAAATTGTAAGTGAAGGCATCGAGGAGTTACGGACGTTTATGCAGCATGTTTTGAAAAACACGAAGAGCAGAGACGCGCCGCGCCGCCTGGCCCAGTGAGCGTAGTTTGCTTTGATATAGGACCGTGTGGCGACGTAAAAAAATACTAGTTTCCACAGTAGAATGAAAGGAGAGTATCGGAAAGTGGTTAATTTGTAATTACATGTGACGAAGAAGTAGCTTTTGCGTGGGTTTGTGTAATCGGTTTTTCTTTTCGGTTTGCATTTGCGTCTTTGAGTGTTTTTTTGCCTGGGACAGTAAGGTCGTATCTAGTTGAAATTGATATCACGTACTGAGGTCGGTAGTCGCTTGGCGGTATCAGAGTTTTAAAATTGTAAGTGAAGGCATCGAGGAGTTACGGACGTTTATGCAGCATGTTTTGAAAAACACGAAGAGCAGAGACGCGCCGCGCCGCCTGGCCCAGTGAGCGTAGTTTGCTTTGATATAGGACCGTGTGGCGACGTAAAAAAATACTAGTTTCCACAGTAGAATGAAAGGAGAGTATCGGAAAGTGGTTAATTTGTAATTACATGTGACTAAGAAGTAGCTTTTGCGTGGGTTTGTGTAATCGGTTTTTCTTTTCGGTTTGCATTTGCGTCTTTGAGTGCGTTTTTGCCTGGGACAGTAAGGTGGTATCGAGCTGAAATTGATATTACGTACTGAGGTCGGTAGTCGCTTGGCGGTGTCAGAGTTTTAAAATTGTAAGTGAAGGCATCGAGGAGTTACGGACGTTTATGCAGCATGTTTTGAAAAACACGAAGAGCAGAGACGCGCCGCGCCGCCTGGCCCAGTGAGCGTAGTTTGCTTTGATATAGGACCGTGTGGCGACGTAAAAAAATACTAGTTTCCACAGTAGAATGAAAGGAGAGTATCGGAAAGTGGTTAATTTGTAATTACATGTGACGAAGAAGTAGCTTTTGCGTGGGTTTGTGTAATCGGTTTTTCTTTTCGGTTTGCATTTGCGTCTTTGAGTGTTTTTTTGCCTGGGACAGTAAGGTCGTATCTAGTTGAAATTGATATCACGTACTGAGGTCGGTAGTCGCTTGGCGGTATCAGAGTTTTAAAATTGTAAGTGAAGGCATCGAGGAGTTACGGACGTTTATGCAGCATGTTTTGAAAAACACGAAGAGCAGAGACGCGCCGCGCCGCCTGGCCCAGTGAGCGTAGTTTGCTTTGATATAGGACCGTGTGGCGACGTAAAAAAATACTAGTTTCCACAGTAGAATGAAAGGAGAGTATCGGAAAGTGGTTAATTTGTAATTACATGTGACTAAGAAGTAGCTTTTGCGTGGGTTTGTGTAATCGGTTTTTCTTTTCGGTTTGCATTTGCGTCTTTGAGTGCGTTTTTGCCTGGGACAGTAAGGTGGTATCGAGCTGAAATTGATATTACGTACTGAGGTCGGTAGTCGCTTGGCGGTGTCAGAGTTTTAAAATTGTAAGTGAAGGCATCGAGGAGTTACGGACGTTTATGCAGCATGTTTTGAAAAACACGAAGAGCAGAGACGCGCCGCGCCGCCTGGCCCAGTGAGCGTAGTTTGCTTTGATATAGGACCGTGTGGCGACGTAAAAAAATACTAGTTTCCACAGTAGAATGAAAGGAGAGTATCGGAAAGTGGTTAATTTGTAATTACATGTGACGAAGAAGTAGCTTTTGCGTGGGTTTGTGTAATCGGTTTTTCTTTTCGGTTTGCATTTGCGTCTTTGAGTGTTTTTTTGCCTGGGACAGTAAGGTCGTATCTAGTTGAAATTGATATCACGTACTGAGGTCGGTAGTCGCTTGGCGGTATCAGAGTTTTAAAATTGTAAGTGAAGGCATCGAGGAGTTACGGACGTTTATGCAGCATGTTTTGAAAAACACGAAGAGCAGAGACGCGCCGCGCCGCCTGGCCCAGTGAGCGTAGTTTGCTTTGATATAGGACCGTGTGGCGACGTAAAAAAATACTAGTTTCCACAGTAGAATGAAAGGAGAGTATCGGAAAGTGGTTAATTTGTAATTACATGTGACTAAGAAGTAGCTTTTGCGTGGGTTTGTGTAATCGGTTTTTCTTTTCGGTTTGCATTTGCGTCTTTGAGTGCGTTTTTGCCTGGGACAGTAAGGTGGTATCGAGCTGAAATTGATATTACGTACTGAGGTCGGTAGTCGCTTGGCGGTGTCAGAGTTTTAAAATTGTAAGTGAAGGCATCGAGGAGTTACGGACGTTTATGCAGCATGTTTTGAAAAACACGAAGAGCAGAGACGCGCCGCGCCGCCTGGCCCAGTGAGCGTAGTTTGCTTTGATATAGGACCGTGTGGCGACGTAAAAAAATACTAGTTTCCACAGTAGAATGAAAGGAGAGTATCGGAAAGTGGTTAATTTGTAATTACATGTGACGAAGAAGTAGCTTTTGCGTGGGTTTGTGTAATCGGTTTTTCTTTTCGGTTTGCATTTGCGTCTTTGAGTGCGTTTTTGCCTGGGACAGTAAGGTCGTATCTAGTTGAAATTGATATCACGTACTGAGGTCGGTAGTCGCTTGGCGGTGTCAGAGTTTTAAAATTGTAAGTGAAGGCATCGAGGAGTTACGGACGTTTATGCAGCATGTTTTGAAAAACACGAAGAGCAGAGACGCGCCGCGCCGCCTGGCCCAGTGAGCGTAGTTTGCTTTGATATAGGACCGTGTGGCGACGTAAAAAAATACTAGTTTCCACAGTAGAATGAAAGGAGAGTATCGGAATGTGGTTAATTTGTAATTACATGTGACGAAGAAGTAGCTTTTGCGTGGGTTTGTGTAATCGGTTTTTCTTTTCGGTTTGCATTTGCGTCTTTGAGTGCGTTTTTGCCTGGGACAGTAAGGTCGTATATAGTTGAAATTGATATCACGTTCTGAGGTCGGTAGTCGCTTGGCGGTGTCAGAGTTTTAAAATTGTATGTGAAGGCATCGAGGAGTTACGGACGTTTATGCAGCATGTTTTGAAAAACACGAAGAGCAGAGACGCGCCGCGCCGCCTGGCCCAGTGAGCGTAGTTTGCTTTGATATAGGACCGTGTGGCGACGTAAAAAAATACTAGTTTCCACAGTAGAATGAATGGAGAGTATCGGAAAGTGGTTAATTTGTAATTACATGTGACGAAGAAGTAGCTTTTGCGTGGGTTAGTGTAATCGGTTTTTCTTTTCGGTTTGCATTTGCGTTTTTGAGTGCGTTTTTGCCTGGGACAGTAAGGTCGTATCGAGTTGAAATTGATATCACGTACTGAGGTCGGTAGTCGCTTGGCGGTGTCAGAGTTTTAAAATTGTAAGTGAAGGCATCGAGGAGTTACGGACGTTTATGCAGCATGTTTTGAAAAACACGAAGAGCAGAGACGCGCCGCGCCGCCTGGCCCAGTGAGCGTAGTTTGCTTTGATATAGGACCGTGTGGCGACGTAAAAAAATACTAGTTTCCACAGTAGAATGAAAGGAGAGTATCGGAAAGTGGTTAATTTGTAATTACATGTGACGAAGAAGTAGCTTTTGCGTGGGTTTGTGTAATCGGTTTTTCTTTTCGGTTTGCATTTGCGTCTTTGAGTGTTTTTTTGCCTGGGACAGTAAGGTCGTATCTAGTTGAAATTGATATCACGTACTGAGGTCGGTAGTCGCTTGGCGGTATCAGAGTTTTAAAATTGTAAGTGAAGGCATCGAGGAGTTACGGACGTTTATGCAGCATGTTTTGAAAAACACGAAGAGCAGAGACGCGCCGCGCCGCCTGGCCCAGTGAGCGTAGTTTGCTTTGATATAGGACCGTGTGGCGACGTAAAAAAATACTAGTTTCCACAGTAGAATGAAAGGAGAGTATCGGAAAGTGGTTAATTTGTAATTACATGTGACTAAGAAGTAGCTTTTGCGTGGGTTTGTGTAATCGGTTTTTCTTTTCGGTTTGCATTTGCGTCTTTGAGTGCGTTTTTGCCTGGGACAGTAAGGTGGTATCGAGCTGAAATTGATATTACGTACTGAGGTCGGTAGTCGCTTGGCGGTGTCAGAGTTTTAAAATTGTAAGTGAAGGCATCGAGGAGTTACGGACGTTTATGCAGCATGTTTTGAAAAACACGAAGAGCAGAGACGCGCCGCGCCGCCTGGCCCAGTGAGCGTAGTTTGCTTTGATATAGGACCGTGTGGCGACGTAAAAAAATACTAGTTTCCACAGTAGAATGAAAGGAGAGTATCGGAAAGTGGTTAATTTGTAATTACATGTGACGAAGAAGTAGCTTTTGCGTGGGTTTGTGTAATCGGTTTTTCTTTTCGGTTTGCATTTGCGCCTTTGAGTGTTTTTTTGCCTGGGACAGTAAGGTCGTATCTAGTTGAAATTGATATCACGTACTGAGGTCGGTAGTCGCTTGGCGGTATCAGAGTTTTAAAATTGTAAGTGAAGGCATCGAGGAGTTACGGACGTTTATGCAGCATGTTTTGAAAAACACGAAGAGCAGAGACGCGCCGCGCCGCCTGGCCCAGTGAGCGTAGTTTGCTTTGATATAGGACCGTGTGGCGACGTAAAAAAATACTAGTTTCCACAGTAGAATGAAAGGAGAGTATCGGAAAGTGGTTAATTTGTAATTACATGTGACTAAGAAGTAGCTTTTGCGTGGGTTTGTGTAATCGGTTTTTCTTTTCGGTTTGCATTTGCGTCTTTGAGTGCGTTTTTGCCTGGGACAGTAAGGTGGTATCGAGCTGAAATTGATATTACGTACTGAGGTCGGTAGTCGCTTGGCGGTGTCAGAGTTTTAAAATTGTAAGTGAAGGCATCGAGGAGTTACGGACGTTTATGCAGCATGTTTTGAAAAACACGAAGAGCAGAGACGCGCCGCGCCGCCTGGCCCAGTGAGCGTAGTTTGCTTTGATATAGGACCGTGTGGCGACGTAAAAAAATACTAGTTTCCACAGTAGAATGAAAGGAGAGTATCGGAAAGTGGTTAATTTGTAATTACATGTGACGAAGAAGTAGCTTTTGCGTGGGTTTGTGTAATCGGTTTTTCTTTTCGGTTTGCATTTGCGTCTTTGAGTGTTTTTTTGCCTGGGACAGTAAGGTCGTATCTAGTTGAAATTGATATCACGTACTGAGGTCGGTAGTCGCTTGGCGGTATCAGAGTTTTAAAATTGTAAGTGAAGGCATCGAGGAGTTACGGACGTTTATGCAGCATGTTTTGAAAAACACGAAGAGCAGAGACGCGCCGCGCCGCCTGGCCCAGTGAGCGTAGTTTGCTTTGATATAGGACCGTGTGGCGACGTAAAAAAATACTAGTTTCCACAGTAGAATGAAAGGAGAGTATCGGAAAGTGGTTAATTTGTAATTACATGTGACTAAGAAGTAGCTTTTGCGTGGGTTTGTGTAATCGGTTTTTCTTTTCGGTTTGCATTTGCGTCTTTGAGTGCGTTTTTGCCTGGGACAGTAAGGTCGTATCTAGTTGAAATTGATATCACGTACTGAGGTCGGTAGTCGCTTGGCGGTGTCAGAGTTTTAAAATTGTAAGTGAAGGCATCGAGGAGTTACGGACGTTTATGCAGCATGTTTTGAAAAACACGAAGAGCAGAGACGCGCCGCGCCGCCTGGCCCAGTGAGCGTAGTTTGCTTTGATATAGGACCGTGTGGCGACGTAAAAAAATACTAGTTTCCACAGTAGAATGAAAGGAGAGTATCGGAAAGTGGTTAATTTGTAATTACATGTGACGAAGAAGTAGCTTTTGCGTGGGTTTGTGTAATCGGTTTTTCTTTTCGGTTTGCATTTGCGTCTTTGAGTGCGTTTTTGCCTGGGACAGTAAGGTCGTATCTAGTTGAAATTGATATCACGTACTGAGGTCGGTAGTCGCTTGGCGGTGTCAGAGTTTTAAAATTGTAAGTGAAGGCATCGAGGAGTTACGGACGTTTATGCAGCATGTTTTGAAAAACACGAAGAGCAGAGACGCGCCGCGCCGCCTGGCCCAGTGAGCGTAGTTTGCTTTGATATAGGACCGTGTGGCGACGTAAAAAAATACTAGTTTCCACAGTAGAATGAAAGGAGAGTATCGGAATGTGGTTAATTTGTAATTACATGTGACGAAGAAGTAGCTTTTGCGTGGGTTTGTGTAATCGGTTTTTCTTTTCGGTTTGCATTTGCGTCATTGAGTGCGTTTTTGCCTGGGACAGTAAGGTCGTATATAGTTGAAATTGATATCACGTACTGAGGTCGGTAGTCGCTTGGCGGTGTCAGAGTTTTAAAATTGTATGTGAAGGCATCGAGGAGTTACGGACGTTTATGCAGCATGTTTTGAAAAACACGAAGAGCAGAGACGCGCCGCGCCGCCTGGCCCAGTGAGCGTAGTTTGCTTTGATATAGGACCGTGTGGCGACGTAAAAAAATACTAGTTTCCACAGTAGAATGAATGGAGAGTATCGGAATGTGGTTAATTTGTAATTACATGTGACGAAGAAGTAGCTTTTGCGTGGGTTTGTGTAATCGGTTTTTCTTTTCGGTTTGCATTTGCGTCTTTGAGTGCGTTTTTGCCTGGGACAGTAAGGTCGTATATAGTTGAAATTGATATCACGTACTGAGGTCGGTAGTCGCTTGGCGGTGTCAGAGTTTTAAAATTGTATGTGAAGGCATCGAGGAGTTACGGACGTTTATGCAGCATGTTTTGAAAAACACGAAGAGCAGAGACGCGCCGCGCCGCCTGGCCCAGTGAGCGTAGTTTGCTTTGATATAGGACCGTGTGGCGACGTAAAAAAATACTAGTTTCCACAGTAGAATGAATGGAGAGTATCGGAAAGTGGTTAATTTGTAATTACATGTGACGAAGAAGTAGCTTTTGCGTGGGTTAGTGTAATCGGTTTTTCTTTTCGGTTTGCATTTGCGTTTTTGAGTGCGTTTTTGCCTGGGACAGTAAGGTCGTATCGAGTTGAAATTGATATCACGTACTGAGGTCGGTAGTCGCTTGGCGGTGTCAGAGTTTTAAAATTGTAAGTGAAGGCATCGAGGAGTTACGGACGTTTATGCAGCATGTTTTGAAAAACACGAAGAGCAGAGACGCGCCGCGCCGCCTGGCCCAGTGAGCGTAGTTTGCTTTGATATAGGACCGTGTGGCGACGTAAAAAAATACGAGTTTCCACAGTAGAATGAATGGAGAGTATCGGAAAGTGGTTAATTTGTAATTACATGTGACGAAGAAGTAGCTTTTGCGTGGGTTAGTGTAATCGGTTTTTCTTTTCGGTTTGCATTTGCGTTTTTGAGTGCGTTTTTGCCTGGGACAGTAAGGTCGTATCGAGTTGAAATTGATATCACGTACTGAGGTCGGTAGTCGCTTGGCGGTGTCAGAGTTTTAAAATTGTAAGTGAAGGCATCGAGGAGTTACGGACGTTTATGCAGCATGTTTTGAAAAACACGAAGAGCAGAGACGCGCCGCGCCGCCTGGCCCAGTGAGCGTAGTTTGCTTTGATATAGGACCGTGTGGCGACGTAAAAAAATACTAGTTTCCACAGTAGAATGAAAGGAGAGTATCGGAAAGTGGTTAATTTGTAATTACATGTGACGAAGAAGTAGCTTTTGCGTGGGTTTGTGTAATCGGTTTTTCTTTTCGGTTTGCATTTGCGTCTTTGAGTGTTTTTTTGCCTGGGACAGTAAGGTCGTATCTAGTTGAAATTGATATCACGTACTGAGGTCGGTAGTCGCTTGGCGGTATCAGAGTTTTAAAATTGTAAGTGAAGGCATCGAGGAGTTACGGACGTTTATGCAGCATGTTTTGAAAAACACGAAGAGCAGAGACGCGCCGCGCCGCCTGGCCCAGTGAGCGTAGTTTGCTTTGATATAGGACCGTGTGGCGACGTAAAAAAATACTAGTTTCCACAGTAGAATGAAAGGAGAGTATCGGAAAGTGGTTAATTTGTAATTACATGTGACTAAGAAGTAGCTTTTGCGTGGGTTTGTGTAATCGGTTTTTCTTTTCGGTTTGCATTTGCGTCTTTGAGTGCGTTTTTGCCTGGGACAGTAAGGTGGTATCGAGCTGAAATTGATATTACGTACTGAGGTCGGTAGTCGCTTGGCGGTGTCAGAGTTTTAAAATTGTAAGTGAAGGCATCGAGGAGTTACGGACGTTTATGCAGCATGTTTTGAAAAACACGAAGAGCAGAGACGCGCCGCGCCGCCTGGCCCAGTGAGCGTAGTTTGCTTTGATATAGGACCGTGTGGCGACGTAAAAAAATACTAGTTTCCACAGTAGAATGAAAGGAGAGTATCGGAAAGTGGTTAATTTGTAATTACATGTGACGAAGAAGTAGCTTTTGCGTGGGTTTGTGTAATCGGTTTTTCTTTTCGGTTTGCATTTGCGTCTTTGAGTGTTTTTTTGCCTGGGACAGTAAGGTCGTATCTAGTTGAAATTGATATCACGTACTGAGGTCGGTAGTCGCTTGGCGGTATCAGAGTTTTAAAATTGTAAGTGAAGGCATCGAGGAGTTACGGACGTTTATGCAGCATGTTTTGAAAAACACGAAGAGCAGAGACGCGCCGCGCCGCCTGGCCCAGTGAGCGTAGTTTGCTTTGATATAGGACCGTGTGGCGACGTAAAAAAATACTAGTTTCCACAGTAGAATGAAAGGAGAGTATCGGAAAGTGGTTAATTTGTAATTACATGTGACTAAGAAGTAGCTTTTGCGTGGGTTTGTGTAATCGGTTTTTCTTTTCGGTTTGCATTTGCGTCTTTGAGTGCGTTTTTGCCTGGGACAGTAAGGTGGTATCGAGCTGAAATTGATATTACGTACTGAGGTCGGTAGTCGCTTGGCGGTGTCAGAGTTTTAAAATTGTAAGTGAAGGCATCGAGGAGTTACGGACGTTTATGCAGCATGTTTTGAAAAACACGAAGAGCAGAGACGCGCCGCGCCGCCTGGCCCAGTGAGCGTAGTTTGCTTTGATATAGGACCGTGTGGCGACGTAAAAAAATACTAGTTTCCACAGTAGAATGAAAGGAGAGTATCGGAAAGTGGTTAATTTGTAATTACATGTGACGAAGAAGTAGCTTTTGCGTGGGTTTGTGTAATCGGTTTTTCTTTTCGGTTTGCATTTGCGTCTTTGAGTGTTTTTTTGCCTGGGACAGTAAGGTCGTATCTAGTTGAAATTGATATCACGTACTGAGGTCGGTAGTCGCTTGGCGGTATCAGAGTTTTAAAATTGTAAGTGAAGGCATCGAGGAGTTACGGACGTTTATGCAGCATGTTTTGAAAAACACGAAGAGCAGAGACGCGCCGCGCCGCCTGGCCCAGTGAGCGTAGTTTGCTTTGATATAGGACCGTGTGGCGACGTAAAAAAATACTAGTTTCCACAGTAGAATGAAAGGAGAGTATCGGAAAGTGGTTAATTTGTAATTACATGTGACTAAGAAGTAGCTTTTGCGTGGGTTTGTGTAATCGGTTTTTCTTTTCGGTTTGCATTTGCGTCTTTGAGTGCGTTTTTGCCTGGGACAGTAAGGTGGTATCGAGCTGAAATTGATATTACGTACTGAGGTCGGTAGTCGCTTGGCGGTGTCAGAGTTTTAAAATTGTAAGTGAAGGCATCGAGGAGTTACGGACGTTTATGCAGCATGTTTTGAAAAACACGAAGAGCAGAGACGCGCCGCGCCGCCTGGCCCAGTGAGCGTAGTTTGCTTTGATATAGGACCGTGTGGCGACGTAAAAAAATACTAGTTTCCACAGTAGAATGAAAGGAGAGTATCGGAAAGTGGTTAATTTGTAATTACATGTGACGAAGAAGTAGCTTTTGCGTGGGTTTGTGTAATCGGTTTTTCTTTTCGGTTTGCATTTGCGTCTTTGAGTGCGTTTTTGCCTGGGACAGTAAGGTCGTATCTAGTTGAAATTGATATCACGTACTGAGGTCGGTAGTCGCTTGGCGGTGTCAGAGTTTTAAAATTGTAAGTGAAGGCATCGAGGAGTTACGGACGTTTATGCAGCATGTTTTGAAAAACACGAAGAGCAGAGACGCGCCGCGCCGCCTGGCCCAGTGAGCGTAGTTTGCTTTGATATAGGACCGTGTGGCGACGTAAAAAAATACTAGTTTCCACAGTAGAATGAAAGGAGAGTATCGGAATGTGGTTAATTTGTAATTACATGTGACGAAGAAGTAGCTTTTGCGTGGGTTTGTGTAATCGGTTTTTCTTTTCGGTTTGCATTTGCGTCTTTGAGTGCGTTTTTGCCTGGGACAGTAAGGTCGTATATAGTTGAAATTGATATCACGTACTGAGGTCGGTAGTCGCTTGGCGGTGTCAGAGTTTTAAAATTGTATGTGAAGGCATCGAGGAGTTACGGACGTTTATGCAGCATGTTTTGAAAAACACGAAGAGCAGAGACGCGCCGCGCCGCCTGGCCCAGTGAGCGTAGTTTGCTTTGATATAGGACCGTGTGGCGACGTAAAAAAATACTAGTTTCCACAGTAGAATGAATGGAGAGTATCGGAAAGTGGTTAATTTGTAATTACATGTGACGAAGAAGTAGCTTTTGCGTGGGTTAGTGTAATCGGTTTTTCTTTTCGGTTTGCATTTGCGTTTTTGAGTGCGTTTTTGCCTGGGACAGTAAGGTCGCATCGAGTTGAAATTGATATCACGTACTGAGGTCGGTAGTCGCTTGGCGGTGTCAGAGTTTTAAAATTGTAAGTGAAGGCATCGAGGAGTTACGGACGTTTATGCAGCATGTTTTGAAAAACACGAAGAGCAGAGACGCGCCGCGCCGCCTGGCCCAGTGAGCGTAGTTTGCTTTGATATAGGACCGTGTGGCGACGTAAAAAAATACGAGTTTCCACAGTAGAATGAATGGAGAGTATCGGAAAGTGGTTAATTTGTAATTACATGTGACGAAGAAGTAGCTTTTGCGTGGGTTAGTGTAATCGGTTTTTCTTTTCGGTTTGCATTTGCGTTTTTGAGTGCGTTTTTGCCTGGGACAGTAAGGTCGTATCGAGTTGAAATTGATATCACGTACTGAGGTCGGTAGTCGCTTGGCGGTGTCAGAGTTTTAAAATTGTAAGTGAAGGCATCGAGGAGTTACGGACGTTTATGCAGCATGTTTTGAAAAACACGAAGAGCAGAGACGCGCCGCGCCGCCTGGCCCAGTGAGCGTAGTTTGCTTTGATATAGGACCGTGTGGCGACGTAAAAAAATACTAGTTTCCACAGTAGAATGAAAGGAGAGTATCGGAAAGTGGTTAATTTGTAATTACATGTGACGAAGAAGTAGCTTTTGCGTGGGTTTGTGTAATCGGTTTTTCTTTTCGGTTTGCATTTGCGTCTTTGAGTGTTTTTTTGCCTGGGACAGTAAGGTCGTATCTAGTTGAAATTGATATCACGTACTGAGGTCGGTAGTCGCTTGGCGGTATCAGAGTTTTAAAATTGTAAGTGAAGGCATCGAGGAGTTACGGACGTTTATGCAGCATGTTTTGAAAAACACGAAGAGCAGAGACGCGCCGCGCCGCCTGGCCCAGTGAGCGTAGTTTGCTTTGATATAGGACCGTGTGGCGACGTAAAAAAATACTAGTTTCCACAGTAGAATGAATGGAGAGTATCGGAAAGTGGTTAATTTGTAATTACATGTGACGAAGAAGTAGCTTTTGCGTGGGTTAGTGTAATCGGTTTTTCTTTTCGGTTTGCATTTGTTTTTTTTTTAAAAAAAAAAAAAAAAAAAAAAAAACAAATGCAAACCGAAAAGAAAAACCGATTACACTAACCCACGCAAAAGCTACTTCTTCGTCACATGTAATTACAAATTAACCACTTTCCGATACTCTCCATTCATTCTACTGTGGAAACTAGTATTTTTTTACGTCGCCACACGGTCCTATATCAAAGCAAACTACGCTCACTGGGCCAGGCGGCGCGGCGCGTCTCTGCTCTTCGTGTTTTTCAAAACATGCTGCATAAACGTCCGTAACTCCTCGATGCCTTCACTTACAATTTTAAAACTCTGATACCGCCAAGCGACTACCGACCTCAGTACGTGATATCAATTTCAACTAGATACGACCTTACTGTCCCAGGCAAAAAAACACTCAAAGACGCAAATGCAAACCGAAAAGAAAAACCGATTACACAAACCCACGCAAAAGCTACTTCTTCGTCACATGTAATTACAAATTAACCACTTTCCGATACTCTCCTTTCATTCTACTGTGGAAACTAGTATTTTTTTACGTCGCCACACGGTCCTATATCAAAGCAAACTACGCTCACTGGGCCAGGCGGCGCGGCGCGTCTCTGCTCTTCGTGTTTTTCAAAACATGCTGCATAAACGTCCGTAACTCCTCGATGCCTTCACTTACAATTTTAAAACTCTGACACCGCCAAGCGACTACCGACCTCAGTACGTGATATCAATTTCAACTCGATACGACCTTACTGTCCCAGGCAAAAACGCACTCAAAAACGCAAATGCAAACCGAAAAGAAAAACCGATTACACAAACCCACGCAAAAGCTACTTCTTCGTCACATGTAATTACAAATTAACCACTTTCCGATACTCTCCTTTCATTCTACTGTGGAAACTAGTATTTTTTTACGTCGCCACACGGTCCTATATCAAAGCAAACTACGCTCACTGGGCCAGGCGGCGCGGCGCGTCTCTGCTCTTCGTGTTTTTCAAAACATGCTGCATAAACGTCCGTAACTCCTCGATGCCTTCACTTACAATTTTAAAACTCTGACACCGCCAAGCGACTACCGACCTCAGTACGTAATATCAATTTCAGCTCGATACCACCTTACTGTCCCAGGCAAAAACGCACTCAAAGACGCAAATGCAAACCGAAAAGAAAAACCGATTACACAAACCCACGCAAAAGCTACTTCTTAGTCACATGTAATTACAAATTAACCACTTTCCGATACTCTCCTTTCATTCTACTGTGGAAACTAGTATTTTTTTACGTCGCCACACGGTCCTATATCAAAGCAAACTACGCTCACTGGGCCAGGCGGCGCGGCGCGTCTCTGCTCTTCGTGTTTTTCAAAACATGCTGCATAAACGTCCGTAACTCCTCGATGCCTTCACTTACAATTTTAAAACTCTGATACCGCCAAGCGACTACCGACCTCAGTACGTGATATCAATTTCAACTAGATACGACCTTACTGTCCCAGGCAAAAAAACACTCAAAGACGCAAATGCAAACCGAAAAGAAAAACCGATTACACAAACCCACGCAAAAGCTACTTCTTCGTCACATGTAATTACAAATTAACCACTTTCCGATACTCTCCTTTCATTCTACTGTGGAAACTAGTATTTTTTTACGTCGCCACACGGTCCTATATCAAAGCAAACTACGCTCACTGGGCCAGGCGGCGCGGCGCGTCTCTGCTCTTCGTGTTTTTCAAAACATGCTGCATAAACGTCCGTAACTCCTCGATGCCTTCACTTACAATTTTAAAACTCTGACACCGCCAAGCGACTACCGACCTCAGTACGTAATATCAATTTCAGCTCGATACCACCTTACTGTCCCAGGCAAAAACGCACTCAAAGACGCAAATGCAAACCGAAAAGAAAAACCGATTACACAAACCCACGCAAAAGCTACTTCTTAGTCACATGTAATTACAAATTAACCACTTTCCGATACTCTCCTTTCATTCTACTGTGGAAACTAGTATTTTTTTACGTCGCCACACGGTCCTATATCAAAGCAAACTACGCTCACTGGGCCAGGCGGCGCGGCGCGTCTCTGCTCTTCGTGTTTTTCAAAACATGCTGCATAAACGTCCGTAACTCCTCGATGCCTTCACTTACAATTTTAAAACTCTGATACCGCCAAGCGACTACCGACCTCAGTACGTGATATCAATTTCAACTAGATACGACCTTACTGTCCCAGGCAAAAAAACACTCAAAGACGCAAATGCAAACCGAAAAGAAAAACCGATTACACAAACCCACGCAAAAGCTACTTCTTCGTCACATGTAATTACAAATTAACCACTTTCCGATACTCTCCTTTCATTCTACTGTGGAAACTAGTATTTTTTTACGTCGCCACACGGTCCTATATCAAAGCAAACTACGCTCACTGGGCCAGGCGGCGCGGCGCGTCTCTGCTCTTCGTGTTTTTCAAAACATGCTGCATAAACGTCCGTAACTCCTCGATGCCTTCACTTACAATTTTAAAACTCTGACACCGCCAAGCGACTACCGACCTCAGTACGTAATATCAATTTCAGCTCGATACCACCTTACTGTCCCAGGCAAAAACGCACTCAAAGACGCAAATGCAAACCGAAAAGAAAAACCGATTACACAAACCCACGCAAAAGCTACTTCTTAGTCACATGTAATTACAAATTAACCACTTTCCGATACTCTCCTTTCATTCTACTGTGGAAACTAGTATTTTTTTACGTCGCCACACGGTCCTATATCAAAGCAAACTACGCTCACTGGGCCAGGCGGCGCGGCGCGTCTCTGCTCTTCGTGTTTTTCAAAACATGCTGCATAAACGTCCGTAACTCCTCGATGCCTTCACTTACAATTTTAAAACTCTGATACCGCCAAGCGACTACCGACCTCAGTACGTGATATCAATTTCAACTAGATACGACCTTACTGTCCCAGGCAAAAAAACACTCAAAGACGCAAATGCAAACCGAAAAGAAAAACCGATTACACAAACCCACGCAAAAGCTACTTCTTCGTCACATGTAATTACAAATTAACCACTTTCCGATACTCTCCTTTCATTCTACTGTGGAAACTAGTATTTTTTTACGTCGCCACACGGTCCTATATCAAAGCAAACTACGCTCACTGGGCCAGGCGGCGCGGCGCGTCTCTGCTCTTCGTGTTTTTCAAAACATGCTGCATAAACGTCCGTAACTCCTCGATGCCTTCACTTACAATTTTAAAACTCTGACACCGCCAAGCGACTACCGACCTCAGTACGTGATATCAATTTCAACTCGATACGACCTTACTGTCCCAGGCAAAAACGCACTCAAAAACGCAAATGCAAACCGAAAAGAAAAACCGATTACACTAACCCACGCAAAAGCTACTTCTTCGTCACATGTAATTACAAATTAACCACTTTCCGATACTCTCCATTCATTCTACTGTGGAAACTCGTATTTTTTTACGTCGCCACACGGTCCTATATCAAAGCAAACTACGCTCACTGGGCCAGGCGGCGCGGCGCGTCTCTGCTCTTCGTGTTTTTCAAAACATGCTGCATAAACGTCCGTAACTCCTCGATGCCTTCACTTACAATTTTAAAACTCTGACACCGCCAAGCGACTACCGACCTCAGTACGTGATATCAATTTCAACTCGATACGACCTTACTGTCCCAGGCAAAAACGCACTCAAAAACGCAAATGCAAACCGAAAAGAAAAACCGATTACACTAACCCACGCAAAAGCTACTTCTTCGTCACATGTAATTACAAATTAACCACTTTCCGATACTCTCCATTCATTCTACTGTGGAAACTAGTATTTTTTTACGTCGCCACACGGTCCTATATCAAAGCAAACTACGCTCACTGGGCCAGGCGGCGCGGCGCGTCTCTGCTCTTCGTGTTTTTCAAAACATGCTGCATAAACGTCCGTAACTCCTCGATGCCTTCACATACAATTTTAAAACTCTGACACCGCCAAGCGACTACCGACCTCAGTACGTGATATCAATTTCAACTATATACGACCTTACTGTCCCAGGCAAAAACGCACTCAAAGACGCAAATGCAAACCGAAAAGAAAAACCGATTACACAAACCCACGCAAAAGCTACTTCTTCGTCACATGTAATTACAAATTAACCACATTCCGATACTCTCCATTCATTCTACTGTGGAAACTAGTATTTTTTTACGTCGCCACACGGTCCTATATCAAAGCAAACTACGCTCACTGGGCCAGGCGGCGCGGCGCGTCTCTGCTCTTCGTGTTTTTCAAAACATGCTGCATAAACGTCCGTAACTCCTCGATGCCTTCACATACAATTTTAAAACTCTGACACCGCCAAGCGACTACCGACCTCAGTACGTGATATCAATTTCAACTATATACGACCTTACTGTCCCAGGCAAAAACGCACTCAATGACGCAAATGCAAACCGAAAAGAAAAACCGATTACACAAACCCACGCAAAAGCTACTTCTTCGTCACATGTAATTACAAATTAACCACATTCCGATACTCTCCTTTCATTCTACTGTGGAAACTAGTATTTTTTTACGTCGCCACACGGTCCTATATCAAAGCAAACTACGCTCACTGGGCCAGGCGGCGCGGCGCGTCTCTGCTCTTCGTGTTTTTCAAAACATGCTGCATAAACGTCCGTAACTCCTCGATGCCTTCACTTACAATTTTAAAACTCTGACACCGCCAAGCGACTACCGACCTCAGTACGTGATATCAATTTCAACTAGATACGACCTTACTGTCCCAGGCAAAAACGCACTCAAAGACGCAAATGCAAACCGAAAAGAAAAACCGATTACACAAACCCACGCAAAAGCTACTTCTTCGTCACATGTAATTACAAATTAACCACTTTCCGATACTCTCCTTTCATTCTACTGTGGAAACTAGTATTTTTTTACGTCGCCACACGGTCCTATATCAAAGCAAACTACGCTCACTGGGCCAGGCGGCGCGGCGCGTCTCTGCTCTTCGTGTTTTTCAAAACATGCTGCATAAACGTCCGTAACTCCTCGATGCCTTCACTTACAATTTTAAAACTCTGACACCGCCAAGCGACTACCGACCTCAGTACGTGATATCAATTTCAACTAGATACGACCTTACTGTCCCAGGCAAAAACGCACTCAAAGACGCAAATGCAAACCGAAAAGAAAAACCGATTACACAAACCCACGCAAAAGCTACTTCTTAGTCACATGTAATTACAAATTAACCACTTTCCGATACTCTCCTTTCATTCTACTGTGGAAACTAGTATTTTTTTACGTCGCCACACGGTCCTATATCAAAGCAAACTACGCTCACTGGGCCAGGCGGCGCGGCGCGTCTCTGCTCTTCGTGTTTTTCAAAACATGCTGCATAAACGTCCGTAACTCCTCGATGCCTTCACTTACAATTTTAAAACTCTGATACCGCCAAGCGACTACCGACCTCAGTACGTGATATCAATTTCAACTAGATACGACCTTACTGTCCCAGGCAAAAAAACACTCAAAGACGCAAATGCAAACCGAAAAGAAAAACCGATTACACAAACCCACGCAAAAGCTACTTCTTCGTCACATGTAATTACAAATTAACCACTTTCCGATACTCTCCTTTCATTCTACTGTGGAAACTAGTATTTTTTTACGTCGCCACACGGTCCTATATCAAAGCAAACTACGCTCACTGGGCCAGGCGGCGCGGCGCGTCTCTGCTCTTCGTGTTTTTCAAAACATGCTGCATAAACGTCCGTAACTCCTCGATGCCTTCACTTACAATTTTAAAACTCTGACACCGCCAAGCGACTACCGACCTCAGTACGTAATATCAATTTCAGCTCGATACCACCTTACTGTCCCAGGCAAAAACGCACTCAAAGACGCAAATGCAAACCGAAAAGAAAAACCGATTACACAAACCCACGCAAAAGCTACTTCTTAGTCACATGTAATTACAAATTAACCACTTTCCGATACTCTCCTTTCATTCTACTGTGGAAACTAGTATTTTTTTACGTCGCCACACGGTCCTATATCAAAGCAAACTACGCTCACTGGGCCAGGCGGCGCGGCGCGTCTCTGCTCTTCGTGTTTTTCAAAACATGCTGCATAAACGTCCGTAACTCCTCGATGCCTTCACTTACAATTTTAAAACTCTGATACCGCCAAGCGACTACCGACCTCAGTACGTGATATCAATTTCAACTAGATACGACCTTACTGTCCCAGGCAAAAAAACACTCAAAGGCGCAAATGCAAACCGAAAAGAAAAACCGATTACACAAACCCACGCAAAAGCTACTTCTTCGTCACATGTAATTACAAATTAACCACTTTCCGATACTCTCCTTTCATTCTACTGTGGAAACTAGTATTTTTTTACGTCGCCACACGGTCCTATATCAAAGCAAACTACGCTCACTGGGCCAGGCGGCGCGGCGCGTCTCTGCTCTTCGTGTTTTTCAAAACATGCTGCATAAACGTCCGTAACTCCTCGATGCCTTCACTTACAATTTTAAAACTCTGACACCGCCAAGCGACTACCGACCTCAGTACGTAATATCAATTTCAGCTCGATACCACCTTACTGTCCCAGGCAAAAACGCACTCAAAGACGCAAATGCAAACCGAAAAGAAAAACCGATTACACAAACCCACGCAAAAGCTACTTCTTAGTCACATGTAATTACAAATTAACCACTTTCCGATACTCTCCTTTCATTCTACTGTGGAAACTAGTATTTTTTTACGTCGCCACACGGTCCTATATCAAAGCAAACTACGCTCACTGGGCCAGGCGGCGCGGCGCGTCTCTGCTCTTCGTGTTTTTCAAAACATGCTGCATAAACGTCCGTAACTCCTCGATGCCTTCACTTACAATTTTAAAACTCTGATACCGCCAAGCGACTACCGACCTCAGTACGTGATATCAATTTCAACTAGATACGACCTTACTGTCCCAGGCAAAAAAACACTCAAAGACGCAAATGCAAACCGAAAAGAAAAACCGATTACACAAACCCACGCAAAAGCTACTTCTTCGTCACATGTAATTACAAATTAACCACTTTCCGATACTCTCCTTTCATTCTACTGTGGAAACTAGTATTTTTTTACGTCGCCACACGGTCCTATATCAAAGCAAACTACGCTCACTGGGCCAGGCGGCGCGGCGCGTCTCTGCTCTTCGTGTTTTTCAAAACATGCTGCATAAACGTCCGTAACTCCTCGATGCCTTCACTTACAATTTTAAAACTCTGACACCGCCAAGCGACTACCGACCTCAGTACGTGATATCAATTTCAACTCGATACGACCTTACTGTCCCAGGCAAAAACGCACTCAAAAACGCAAATGCAAACCGAAAAGAAAAACCGATTACACTAACCCACGCAAAAGCTACTTCTTCGTCACATGTAATTACAAATTAACCACTTTCCGATACTCTCCATTCATTCTACTGTGGAAACTAGTATTTTTTTACGTCGCCACACGGTCCTATATCAAAGCAAACTACGCTCACTGGGCCAGGCGGCGCGGCGCGTCTCTGCTCTTCGTGTTTTTCAAAACATGCTGCATAAACGTCCGTAACTCCTCGATGCCTTCACATACAATTTTAAAACTCTGACACCGCCAAGCGACTACCGACCTCAGAACGTGATATCAATTTCAACTATATACGACCTTACTGTCCCAGGCAAAAACGCACTCAAAGACGCAAATGCAAACCGAAAAGAAAAACCGATTACACAAACCCACGCAAAAGCTACTTCTTCGTCACATGTAATTACAAATTAACCACATTCCGATACTCTCCTTTCATTCTACTGTGGAAACTAGTATTTTTTTACGTCGCCACACGGTCCTATATCAAAGCAAACTACGCTCACTGGGCCAGGCGGCGCGGCGCGTCTCTGCTCTTCGTGTTTTTCAAAACATGCTGCATAAACGTCCGTAACTCCTCGATGCCTTCACTTACAATTTTAAAACTCTGACACCGCCAAGCGACTACCGACCTCAGTACGTGATATCAATTTCAACTAGATACGACCTTACTGTCCCAGGCAAAAACGCACTCAAAGACGCAAATGCAAACCGAAAAGAAAAACCGATTACACAAACCCACGCAAAAGCTACTTCTTCGTCACATGTAATTACAAATTAACCACTTTCCGATACTCTCCTTTCATTCTACTGTGGAAACTAGTATTTTTTTACGTCGCCACACGGTCCTATATCAAAGCAAACTACGCTCACTGGGCCAGGCGGCGCGGCGCGTCTCTGCTCTTCGTGTTTTTCAAAACATGCTGCATAAACGTCCGTAACTCCTCGATGCCTTCACTTACAATTTTAAAACTCTGACACCGCCAAGCGACTACCGACCTCAGTACGTAATATCAATTTCAGCTCGATACCACCTTACTGTCCCAGGCAAAAACGCACTCAAAGACGCAAATGCAAACCGAAAAGAAAAACCGATTACACAAACCCACGCAAAAGCTACTTCTTAGTCACATGTAATTACAAATTAACCACTTTCCGATACTCTCCTTTCATTCTACTGTGGAAACTAGTATTTTTTTACGTCGCCACACGGTCCTATATCAAAGCAAACTACGCTCACTGGGCCAGGCGGCGCGGCGCGTCTCTGCTCTTCGTGTTTTTCAAAACATGCTGCATAAACGTCCGTAACTCCTCGATGCCTTCACTTACAATTTTAAAACTCTGATACCGCCAAGCGACTACCGACCTCAGTACGTGATATCAATTTCAACTAGATACGACCTTACTGTCCCAGGCAAAAAAACACTCAAAGACGCAAATGCAAACCGAAAAGAAAAACCGATTACACAAACCCACGCAAAAGCTACTTCTTCGTCACATGTAATTACAAATTAACCACTTTCCGATACTCTCCTTTCATTCTACTGTGGAAACTAGTATTTTTTTACGTCGCCACACGGTCCTATATCAAAGCAAACTACGCTCACTGGGCCAGGCGGCGCGGCGCGTCTCTGCTCTTCGTGTTTTTCAAAACATGCTGCATAAACGTCCGTAACTCCTCGATGCCTTCACTTACAATTTTAAAACTCTGACACCGCCAAGCGACTACCGACCTCAGTACGTAATATCAATTTCAGCTCGATACCACCTTACTGTCCCAGGCAAAAACGCACTCAAAGACGCAAATGCAAACCGAAAAGAAAAACCGATTACACAAACCCACGCAAAAGCTACTTCTTAGTCACATGTAATTACAAATTAACCACTTTCCGATACTCTCCTTTCATTCTACTGTGGAAACTAGTATTTTTTTACGTCGCCACACGGTCCTATATCAAAGCAAACTACGCTCACTGGGCCAGGCGGCGCGGCGCGTCTCTGCTCTTCGTGTTTTTCAAAACATGCTGCATAAACGTCCGTAACTCCTCGATGCCTTCACTTACAATTTTAAAACTCTGATACCGCCAAGCGACTACCGACCTCAGTACGTGATATCAATTTCAACTAGATACGACCTTACTGTCCCAGGCAAAAAAACACTCAAAGACGCAAATGCAAACCGAAAAGAAAAACCGATTACACAAACCCACGCAAAAGCTACTTCTTCGTCACATGTAATTACAAATTAACCACTTTCCGATACTCTCCTTTCATTCTACTGTGGAAACTAGTATTTTTTTACGTCGCCACACGGTCCTATATCAAAGCAAACTACGCTCACTGGGCCAGGCGGCGCGGCGCGTCTCTGCTCTTCGTGTTTTTCAAAACATGCTGCATAAACGTCCGTAACTCCTCGATGCCTTCACTTACAATTTTAAAACTCTGACACCGCCAAGCGACTACCGACCTCAGTACGTAATATCAATTTCAGCTCGATACCACCTTACTGTCCCAGGCAAAAACGCACTCAAAGACGCAAATGCAAACCGAAAAGAAAAACCGATTACACAAACCCACGCAAAAGCTACTTCTTAGTCACATGTAATTACAAATTAACCACTTTCCGATACTCTCCTTTCATTCTACTGTGGAAACTAGTATTTTTTTACGTCGCCACACGGTCCTATATCAAAGCAAACTACGCTCACTGGGCCAGGCGGCGCGGCGCGTCTCTGCTCTTCGTGTTTTTCAAAACATGCTGCATAAACGTCCGTAACTCCTCGATGCCTTCACTTACAATTTTAAAACTCTGATACCGCCAAGCGACTACCGACCTCAGTACGTGATATCAATTTCAACTAGATACGACCTTACTGTCCCAGGCAAAAAAACACTCAAAGACGCAAATGCAAACCGAAAAGAAAAACCGATTACACAAACCCACGCAAAAGCTACTTCTTCGTCACATGTAATTACAAATTAACCACTTTCCGATACTCTCCTTTCATTCTACTGTGGAAACTAGTATTTTTTTACGTCGCCACACGGTCCTATATCAAAGCAAACTACGCTCACTGGGCCAGGCGGCGCGGCGCGTCTCTGCTCTTCGTGTTTTTCAAAACATGCTGCATAAACGTCCGTAACTCCTCGATGCCTTCACTTACAATTTTAAAACTCTGACACCGCCAAGCGACTACCGACCTCAGTACGTGATATCAATTTCAACTCGATACGACCTTACTGTCCCAGGCAAAAACGCACTCAAAAACGCAAATGCAAACCGAAAAGAAAAACCGATTACACTAACCCACGCAAAAGCTACTTCTTCGTCACATGTAATTACAAATTAACCACTTTCCGATACTCTCCATTCATTCTACTGTGGAAACTCGTATTTTTTTACGTCGCCACACGGTCCTATATCAAAGCAAACTACGCTCACTGGGCCAGGCGGCGCGGCGCGTCTCTGCTCTTCGTGTTTTTCAAAACATGCTGCATAAACGTCCGTAACTCCTCGATGCCTTCACTTACAATTTTAAAACTCTGACACCGCCAAGCGACTACCGACCTCAGTACGTGATATCAATTTCAACTCGATACGACCTTACTGTCCCAGGCAAAAACGCACTCAAAAACGCAAATGCAAACCGAAAAGAAAAACCGATTACACTAACCCACGCAAAAGCTACTTCTTCGTCACATGTAATTACAAATTAACCACTTTCCGATACTCTCCATTCATTCTACTGTGGAAACTAGTATTTTTTTACGTCGCCACACGGTCCTATATCAAAGCAAACTACGCTCACTGGGCCAGGCGGCGCGGCGCGTCTCTGCTCTTCGTGTTTTTCAAAACATGCTGCATAAACGTCCGTAACTCCTCGATGCCTTCACATACAATTTTAAAACTCTGACACCGCCAAGCGACTACCGACCTCAGTACGTGATATCAATTTCAACTATATACGACCTTACTGTCCCAGGCAAAAACGCACTCAAAGACGCAAATGCAAACCGAAAAGAAAAACCGATTACACAAACCCACGCAAAAGCTACTTCTTCGTCACATGTAATTACAAATTAACCACATTCCGATACTCTCCTTTCATTCTACTGTGGAAACTAGTATTTTTTTACGTCGCCACACGGTCCTATATCAAAGCAAACTACGCTCACTGGGCCAGGCGGCGCGGCGCGTCTCTGCTCTTCGTGTTTTTCAAAACATGCTGCATAAACGTCCGTAACTCCTCGATGCCTTCACTTACAATTTTAAAACTCTGACACCGCCAAGCGACTACCGACCTCAGTACGTGATATCAATTTCAACTAGATACGACCTTACTGTCCCAGGCAAAAACGCACTCAAAGACGCAAATGCAAACCGAAAAGAAAAACCGATTACACAAACCCACGCAAAAGCTACTTCTTCGTCACATGTAATTACAAATTAACCACTTTCCGATACTCTCCTTTCATTCTACTGTGGAAACTAGTATTTTTTTACGTCGCCACACGGTCCTATATCAAAGCAAACTACGCTCACTGGGCCAGGCGGCGCGGCGCGTCTCTGCTCTTCGTGTTTTTCAAAACATGCTGCATAAACGTCCGTAACTCCTCGATGCCTTCACTTACAATTTTAAAACTCTGACACCGCCAAGCGACTACCGACCTCAGTACGTAATATCAATTTCAGCTCGATACCACCTTACTGTCCCAGGCAAAAACGCACTCAAAGACGCAAATGCAAACCGAAAAGAAAAACCGATTACACAAACCCACGCAAAAGCTACTTCTTAGTCACATGTAATTACAAATTAACCACTTTCCGATACTCTCCTTTCATTCTACTGTGGAAACTAGTATTTTTTTACGTCGCCACACGGTCCTATATCAAAGCAAACTACGCTCACTGGGCCAGGCGGCGCGGCGCGTCTCTGCTCTTCGTGTTTTTCAAAACATGCTGCATAAACGTCCGTAACTCCTCGATGCCTTCACTTACAATTTTAAAACTCTGATACCGCCAAGCGACTACCGACCTCAGTACGTGATATCAATTTCAACTAGATACGACCTTACTGTCCCAGGCAAAAAAACACTCAAAGACGCAAAAGCAAACCGAAAAGAAAAACCGATTACACAAACCCACGCAAAAGCTACTTCTTCGTCACATGTAATTACAAATTAACCACTTTCCGATACTCTCCTTTCATTCTACTGTGGAAACTAGTATTTTTTTACGTCGCCACACGGTCCTATATCAAAGCAAACTACGCTCACTGGGCCAGGCGGCGCGGCGCGTCTCTGCTCTTCGTGTTTTTCAAAACATGCTGCATAAACGTCCGTAACTCCTCGATGCCTTCACTTACAATTTTAAAACTCTGACACCGCCAAGCGACTACCGACCTCAGTACGTAATATCAATTTCAGCTCGATACCACCTTACTGTCCCAGGCAAAAACGCACTCAAAGACGCAAATGCAAACCGAAAAGAAAAACCGATTACACAAACCCACGCAAAAGCTACTTCTTAGTCACATGTAATTACAAATTAACCACTTTCCGATACTCTCCTTTCATTCTACTGTGGAAACTAGTATTTTTTTACGTCGCCACACGGTCCTATATCAAAGCAAACTACGCTCACTGGGCCAGGCGGCGCGGCGCGTCTCTGCTCTTCGTGTTTTTCAAAACATGCTGCATAAACGTCCGTAACTCCTCGATGCCTTCACTTACAATTTTAAAACTCTGATACCGCCAAGCGACTACCGACCTCAGTACGTGATATCAATTTCAACTAGATACGACCTTACTGTCCCAGGCAAAAAAACACTCAAAGACGCAAATGCAAACCGAAAAGAAAAACCGATTACACAAACCCACGCAAAAGCTACTTCTTCGTCACATGTAATTACAAATTAACCACTTTCCGATACTCTCCTTTCATTCTACTGTGGAAACTAGTATTTTTTTACGTCGCCACACGGTCCTATATCAAAGCAAACTACGCTCACTGGGCCAGGCGGCGCGGCGCGTCTCTGCTCTTCGTGTTTTTCAAAACATGCTGCATAAACGTCCGTAACTCCTCGATGCCTTCACTTACAATTTTAAAACTCTGACACCGCCAAGCGACTACCGACCTCAGTACGTGATATCAATTTCAACTCGATACGACCTTACTGTCCCAGGCAAAAACGCACTCAAAAACGCAAATGCAAACCGAAAAGAAAAACCGATTACACTAACCCACGCAAAAGCTACTTCTTCGTCACATGTAATTACAAATTAACCACTTTCCGATACTCTCCATTCATTCTACTGTGGAAACTCGTATTTTTTTACGTCGCCACACGGTCCTATATCAAAGCAAACTACGCTCACTGGGCCAGGCGGCGCGGCGCGTCTCTGCTCTTCGTGTTTTTCAAAACATGCTGCATAAACGTCCGTAACTCCTCGATGCCTTCACTTACAATTTTAAAACTCTGACACCGCCAAGCGACTACCGACCTCAGTACGTGATATCAATTTCAACTCGATACGACCTTACTGTCCCAGGCAAAAACGCACTCAAAAACGCAAATGCAAACCGAAAAGAAAAACCGATTACACTAACCCACGCAAAAGCTACTTCTTCGTCACATGTAATTACAAATTAACCACTTTCCGATACTCTCCATTCATTCTACTGTGGAAACTAGTATTTTTTTACGTCGCCACACGGTCCTATATCAAAGCAAACTACGCTCACTGGGCCAGGCGGCGCGGCGCGTCTCTGCTCTTCGTGTTTTTCAAAACATGCTGCATAAACGTCCGTAACTCCTCGATGCCTTCACATACAATTTTAAAACTCTGACACCGCCAAGCGACTACCGACCTCAGTACGTGATATCAATTTCAACTATATACGACCTTACTGTCCCAGGCAAAAACGCACTCAAAGACGCAAATGCAAACTGAAAAGAAAAACCGATTACACAAACCCACGCAAAAGCTACTTCTTCGTCACATGTAATTACAAATTAACCACATTCCGATACTCTCCTTTCATTCTACTGTGGAAACTAGTATTTTTTTACGTCGCCACACGGTCCTATATCAAAGCAAACTACGCTCACTGGGCCAGGCGGCGCGGCGCGTCTCTGCTCTTCGTGTTTTTCAAAACATGCTGCATAAACGTCCGTAACTCCTCGATGCCTTCACTTACAATTTTAAAACTCTGACACCGCCAAGCGACTACCGACCTCAGTACGTGATATCAATTTCAACTAGATACGACCTTACTGTCCCAGGCAAAAACGCACTCAAAGACGCAAATGCAAACCGAAAAGAAAAACCGATTACACAAACCCACGCAAAAGCTACTTCTTCGTCACATGTAATTACAAATTAACCACTTTCCGATACTCTCCTTTCATTCTACTGTGGAAACTAGTATTTTTTTACGTCGCCACACGGTCCTATATCAAAGCAAACTACGCTCACTGGGCCAGGCGGCGCGGCGCGTCTCTGCTCTTCGTGTTTTTCAAAACATGCTGCATAAACGTCCGTAACTCCTCGATGCCTTCACTTACAATTTTAAAACTCTGACACCGCCAAGCGACTACCGACCTCAGTACGTAATATCAATTTCAGCTCGATACCACCTTACTGTCCCAGGCAAAAACGCACTCAAAGACGCAAATGCAAACCGAAAAGAAAAACCGATTACACAAACCCACGCAAAAGCTACTTCTTAGTCACATGTAATTACAAATTAACCACTTTCCGATACTCTCCTTTCATTCTACTGTGGAAACTAGTATTTTTTTACGTCGCCACACGGTCCTATATCAAAGTAAACTACGCTCACTGGGCCAGGCGGCGCGGCGCGTCTCTGCTCTTCGTGTTTTTCAAAACATGCTGCATAAACGTCCGTAACTCCTCGATGCCTTCACTTACAATTTTAAAACTCTGATACCGCCAAGCGACTACCGACCTCAGTACGTGATATCAATTTCAACTAGATACGACCTTACTGTCCCAGGCAAAAAAACACTCAAAGACGCAAATGCAAACCGAAAAGAAAAACCGATTACACAAACCCACGCAAAAGCTACTTCTTCGTCACATGTAATTACAAATTAACCACTTTCCGATACTCTCCTTTCATTCTACTGTGGAAACTAGTATTTTTTTACGTCGCCACACGGTCCTATATCAAAGCAAACTACGCTCACTGGGCCAGGCGGCGCGGCGCGTCTCTGCTCTTCGTGTTTTTCAAAACATGCTGCATAAACGTCCGTAACTCCTCGATGCCTTCACTTACAATTTTAAAACTCTGACACCGCCAAGCGACTACCGACCTCAGTACGTAATATCAATTTCAGCTCGATACCACCTTACTGTCCCAGGCAAAAACGCACTCAAAGACGCAAATGCAAACCGAAAAGAAAAACCGATTACACAAACCCACGCAAAAGCTACTTCTTAGTCACATGTAATTACAAATTAACCACTTTCCGATACTCTCCTTTCATTCTACTGTGGAAACTAGTATTTTTTTACGTCGCCACACGGTCCTATATCAAAGCAAACTACGCTCACTGGGCCAGGCGGCGCGGCGCGTCTCTGCTCTTCGTGTTTTTCAAAACATGCTGCATAAACGTCCGTAACTCCTCGATGCCTTCACTTACAATTTTAAAACTCTGATACCGCCAAGCGACTACCGACCTCAGTACGTGATATCAATTTCAACTAGATACGACCTTACTGTCCCAGGCAAAAAAACACTCAAAGACGCAAATGCAAACCGAAAAGAAAAACCGATTACACAAACCCACGCAAAAGCTACTTCTTCGTCACATGTAATTACAAATTAACCACTTTCCGATACTCTCCTTTCATTCTACTGTGGAAACTAGTATTTTTTTACGTCGCCACACGGTCCTATATCAAAGCAAACTACGCTCACTGGGCCAGGCGGCGCGGCGCGTCTCTGCTCTTCGTGTTTTTCAAAACATGCTGCATAAACGTCCGTAACTCCTCGATGCCTTCACTTACAATTTTAAAACTCTGACACCGCCAAGCGACTACCGACCTCAGTACGTAATATCAATTTCAGCTCGATACCACCTTACTGTCCCAGGCAAAAACGCACTCAAAGACGCAAATGCAAACCGAAAAGAAAAACCGATTACACAAACCCACGCAAAAGCTACTTCTTAGTCACATGTAATTACAAATTAACCACTTTCCGATACTCTCCTTTCATTCTACTGTGGAAACTAGTATTTTTTTACGTCGCCACACGGTCCTATATCAAAGCAAACTACGCTCACTGGGCCAGGCGGCGCGGCGCGTCTCTGCTCTTCGTGTTTTTCAAAACATGCTGCATAAACGTCCGTAACTCCTCGATGCCTTCACTTACAATTTTAAAACTCTGACACCGCCAAGCGACTACCGACCTCAGTACGTGATATCAATTTCAACTCGATACGACCTTACTGTCCCAGGCAAAAACGCACTCAAAAACGCAAATGCAAACCGAAAAGAAAAACCGATTACACTAACCCACGCAAAAGCTACTTCTTCGTCACATGTAATTACAAATTAACCACTTTCCGATACTCTCCATTCATTCTACTGTGGAAACTCGTATTTTTTTACGTCGCCACACGGTCCTATATCAAAGCAAACTACGCTCACTGGGCCAGGCGGCGCGGCGCGTCTCTGCTCTTCGTGTTTTTCAAAACATGCTGCATAAACGTCCGTAACTCCTCGATGCCTTCACTTACAATTTTAAAACTCTGACACCGCCAAGCGACTACCGACCTCAGTACGTGATATCAATTTCAACTCGATACGACCTTACTGTCCCAGGCAAAAACGCACTCAAAAACGCAAATGCAAACCGAAAAGAAAAACCGATTACACTAACCCACGCAAAAGCTACTTCTTCGTCACATGTAATTACAAATTAACCACTTTCCGATACTCTCCATTCATTCTACTGTGGAAACTAGTATTTTTTTACGTCGCCACACGGTCCTATATCAAAGCAAACTACGCTCACTGGGCCAGGCGGCGCGGCGCGTCTCTGCTCTTCGTGTTTTTCAAAACATGCTGCATAAACGTCCGTAACTCCTCGATGCCTTCACATACAATTTTAAAACTCTGACACCGCCAAGCGACTACCGACCTCAGTACGTGATATCAATTTCAACTATATACGACCTTACTGTCCCAGGCAAAAACGCACTCAAAGACGCAAATGCAAACCGAAAAGAAAAACCGATTACACAAACCCACGCAAAAGCTACTTCTTCGTCACATGTAATTACAAATTAACCACATTCCGATACTCTCCTTTCATTCTACTGTGGAAACTAGTATTTTTTTACGTCGCCACACGGTCCTATATCAAAGCAAACTACGCTCACTGGGCCAGGCGGCGCGGCGCGTCTCTGCTCTTCGTGTTTTTCAAAACATGCTGCATAAACGTCCGTAACTCCTCGATGCCTTCACTTACAATTTTAAAACTCTGACACCGCCAAGCGACTACCGACCTCAGTACGTGATATCAATTTCAACTAGATACGACCTTACTGTCCCAGGCAAAAACGCACTCAAAGACGCAAATGCAAACCGAAAAGAAAAACCGATTACACAAACCCACGCAAAAGCTACTTCTTCGTCACATGTAATTACAAATTAACCACTTTCCGATACTCTCCTTTCATTCTACTGTGGAAACTAGTATTTTTTTACGTCGCCACACGGTCCTATATCAAAGCAAACTACGCTCACTGGGCCAGGCGGCGCGGCGCGTCTCTGCTCTTCGTGTTTTTCAAAACATGCTGCATAAACGTCCGTAACTCCTCGATGCCTTCACTTACAATTTTAAAACTCTGACACCGCCAAGCGACTACCGACCTCAGTACGTAATATCAATTTCAGCTCGATACCACCTTACTGTCCCAGGCAAAAACGCACTCAAAGACGCAAATGCAAACCGAAAAGAAAAACCGATTACACAAACCCACGCAAAAGCTACTTCTTAGTCACATGTAATTACAAATTAACCACTTTCCGATACTCTCCTTTCATTCTACTGTGGAAACTAGTATTTTTTTACGTCGCCACACGGTCCTATATCAAAGCAAACTACGCTCACTGGGCCAGGCGGCGCGGCGCGTCTCTGCTCTTCGTGTTTTTCAAAACATGCTGCATAAACGTCCGTAACTCCTCGATGCCTTCACTTACAATTTTAAAACTCTGATACCGCCAAGCGACTACCGACCTCAGTACGTGATATCAATTTCAACTAGATACGACCTTACTGTCCCAGGCAAAAAAACACTCAAAGACGCAAATGCAAACCGAAAAGAAAAACCGATTACACAAACCCACGCAAAAGCTACTTCTTCGTCACATGTAATTACAAATTAACCACTTTCCGATACTCTCCTTTCATTCTACTGTGGAAACTAGTATTTTTTTACGTCGCCACACGGTCCTATATCAAAGCAAACTACGCTCACTGGGCCAGGCGGCGCGGCGCGTCTCTGCTCTTCGTGTTTTTCAAAACATGCTGCATAAACGTCCGTAACTCCTCGATGCCTTCACTTACAATTTTAAAACTCTGACACCGCCAAGCGACTACCGACCTCAGTACGTAATATCAATTTCAGCTCGATACCACCTTACTGTCCCAGGCAAAAACGCACTCAAAGACGCAAATGCAAACCGAAAAGAAAAACCGATTACACAAACCCACGCAAAAGCTACTTCTTAGTCACATGTAATTACAAATTAACCACTTTCCGATACTCTCCTTTCATTCTACTGTGGAAACTAGTATTTTTTTACGTCGCCACACGGTCCTATATCAAAGCAAACTACGCTCACTGGGCCAGGCGGCGCGGCGCGTCTCTGCTCTTCGTGTTTTTCAAAACATGCTGCATAAACGTCCGTAACTCCTCGATGCCTTCACTTACAATTTTAAAACTCTGATACCGCCAAGCGACTACCGACCTCAGTACGTGATATCAATTTCAACTAGATACGACCTTACTGTCCCAGGCAAAAAAACACTCAAAGACGCAAATGCAAACCGAAAAGAAAAACCGATTACACAAACCCACGCAAAAGCTACTTCTTCGTCACATGTAATTACAAATTAACCACTTTCCGATACTCTCCTTTCATTCTACTGTGGAAACTAGTATTTTTTTACGTCGCCACACGGTCCTATATCAAAGCAAACTACGCTCACTGGGCCAGGCGGCGCGGCGCGTCTCTGCTCTTCGTGTTTTTCAAAACATGCTGCATAAACGTCCGTAACTCCTCGATGCCTTCACTTACAATTTTAAAACTCTGACACCGCCAAGCGACTACCGACCTCAGTACGTGATATCAATTTCAACTCGATACGACCTTACTGTCCCAGGCAAAAACGCACTCAAAAACGCAAATGCAAACCGAAAAGAAAAACCGATTACACTAACCCACGCAAAAGCTACTTCTTCGTCACATGTAATTACAAATTAACCACTTTCCGATACTCTCCATTCATTCTACTGTGGAAACTCGTATTTTTTTACGTCGCCACACGGTCCTATATCAAAGCAAACTACGCTCACTGGGCCAGGCGGCGCGGCGCGTCTCTGCTCTTCGTGTTTTTCAAAACATGCTGCATAAACGTCCGTAACTCCTCGATGCCTTCACTTACAATTTTAAAACTCTGACACCGCCAAGCGACTACCGACCTCAGTACGTGATATCAATTTCAACTCGATACGACCTTACTGTCCCAGGCAAAAACGCACTCAAAAACGCAAATGCAAACCGAAAAGAAAAACCGATTACACTAACCCACGCAAAAGCTACTTCTTCGTCACATGTAATTACAAATTAACCACTTTCCGATACTCTCCATTCATTCTACTGTGGAAACTAGTATTTTTTTACGTCGCCACACGGTCCTATATCAAAGCAAACTACGCTCACTGGGCCAGGCGGCGCGGCGCGTCTCTGCTCTTCGTGTTTTTCAAAACATGCTGCATAAACGTCCGTAACTCCTCGATGCCTTCACATACAATTTTAAAACTCTGACACCGCCAAGCGACTACCGACCTCAGTACGTGATATCAATTTCAACTATATACGACCTTACTGTCCCAGGCAAAAACGCACTCAAAGACGCAAATGCAAACTGAAAAGAAAAACCGATTACACAAACCCACGCAAAAGCTACTTCTTCGTCACATGTAATTACAAATTAACCACATTCCGATACTCTCCTTTCATTCTACTGTGGAAACTAGTATTTTTTTACGTCGCCACACGGTCCTATATCAAAGCAAACTACGCTCACTGGGCCAGGCGGCGCGGCGCGTCTCTGCTCTTCGTGTTTTTCAAAACATGCTGCATAAACGTCCGTAACTCCTCGATGCCTTCACTTACAATTTTAAAACTCTGACACCGCCAAGCGACTACCGACCTCAGTACGTGATATCAATTTCAACTAGATACGACCTTACTGTCCCAGGCAAAAACGCACTCAAAGACGCAAATGCAAACCGAAAAGAAAAACCGATTACACAAACCCACGCAAAAGCTACTTCTTCGTCACATGTAATTACAAATTAACCACTTTCCGATACTCTCCTTTCATTCTACTGTGGAAACTAGTATTTTTTTACGTCGCCACACGGTCCTATATCAAAGCAAACTACGCTCACTGGGCCAGGCGGCGCGGCGCGTCTCTGCTCTTCGTGTTTTTCAAAACATGCTGCATAAACGTCCGTAACTCCTCGATGCCTTCACTTACAATTTTAAAACTCTGACACCGCCAAGCGACTACCGACCTCAGTACGTGATATCAATTTCAACTATATACGACCTTACTGTCCCAGGCAAAAACGCACTCAAAGACGCAAATGCAAACCGAAAAGAAAAACCGATTACACAAACCCACGCAAAAGCTACTTCTTCGTCACATGTAATTACAAATTAACCACATTCCGATACTCTCCTTTCATTCTACTGTGGAAACTAGTATTTTTTTACGTCGCCACACGGTCCTATATCAAAGCAAACTACGCTCACTGGGCCAGGCGGCGCGGCGCGTCTCTGCTCTTCGTGTTTTTCAAAACATGCTGCATAAACGTCCGTAACTCCTCGATGCCTTCACTTACAATTTTAAAACTCTGACACCGCCAAGCGACTACCGACCTCAGTACGTGATATCAATTTCAACTAGATACGACCTTACTGTCCCAGGCAAAAACGCACTCAAAGACGCAAATGCAAACCGAAAAGAAAAACCGATTACACAAACCCACGCAAAAGCTACTTCTTCGTCACATGTAATTACAAATTAACCACTTTCCGATACTCTCCTTTCATTCTACTGTGGAAACTAGTATTTTTTTACGTCGCCACACGGTCCTATATCAAAGCAAACTACGCTCACTGGGCCAGGCGGCGCGGCGCGTCTCTGCTCTTCGTGTTTTTCAAAACATGCTGCATAAACGTCCGTAACTCCTCGATGCCTTCACTTACAATTTTAAAACTCTGACACCGCCAAGCGACTACCGACCTCAGTACGTGATATCAATTTCAACTAGATACGACCTTACTGTCCCAGGCAAAAACGCACTCAAAGACGCAAATGCAAACCGAAAAGAAAAACCGATTACACAAACCCACGCAAAAGCTACTTCTTAGTCACATGTAATTACAAATTAACCACTTTCCGATACTCTCCTTTCATTCTACTGTGGAAACTAGTATTTTTTTACGTCGCCACACGGTCCTATATCAAAGCAAACTACGCTCACTGGGCCAGGCGGCGCGGCGCGTCTCTGCTCTTCGTGTTTTTCAAAACATGCTGCATAAACGTCCGTAACTCCTCGATGCCTTCACTTACAATTTTAAAACTCTGACACCGCCAAGCGACCACCGACCTCAGTTCGTGATATCAATTTCAACTAGATACCACCTTACTGTCCCAGGCAAAAACGCACTCAAAGACGCAAATGCAAACCGAAAAGAAAAACCGATTACACAAACCCACGCAAAAGCTACTTCTTAGTCACATGTAATTACAAATTAACCACTTTCCGATACTCTCCTTTCATTCTACTGTGGAAACTAGTATTTTTTTACGTCGCCACACGGTCCTATATCAAAGCAAACTACGCTCACTGGGCCAGGCGGCGCGGCGCGTCTCTGCTCTTCGTGTTTTTCAAAACATGCTGCATAAACGTCCGTAACTCCTCGATGCCTTCACTTACAATTTTAAAACTCTGATACCGCCAAGCGACTACCGACCTCAGTACGTGATATCAATTTCAACTAGATACGACCTTACTGTCCCAGGCAAAAAAACACTCAAAGACGCAAATGCAAACCGAAAAGAAAAACCGATTACACAAACCCACGCAAAAGCTACTTCTTCGTCACATGTAATTACAAATTAACCACTTTCCGATACTCTCCTTTCATTCTACTGTGGAAACTAGTATTTTTTTACGTCGCCACACGGTCCTATATCAAAGCAAACTACGCTCACTGGGCCAGGCGGCGCGGCGCGTCTCTGCTCTTCGTGTTTTTCAAAACATGCTGCATAAACGTCCGTAACTCCTCGATGCCTTCACTTACAATTTTAAAACTCTGACACCGCCAAGCGACTACCGACCTCAGTACGTAATATCAATTTCAGCTCGATACCACCTTACTGTCCCAGGCAAAAACGCACTCAAAGACGCAAATGCAAACCGAAAAGAAAAACCGATTACACAAACCCACGCAAAAGCTACTTCTTAGTCACATGTAATTACAAATTAACCACTTTCCGATACTCTCCTTTCATTCTACTGTGGAAACTAGTATTTTTTTACGTCGCCACACGGTCCTATATCAAAGCAAACTACGCTCACTGGGCCAGGCGGCGCGGCGCGTCTCTGCTCTTCGTGTTTTTCAAAACATGCTGCATAAACGTCCGTAACTCCTCGATGCCTTCACTTACAATTTTAAAACTCTGATACCGCCAAGCGACTACCGACCTCAGTACGTGATATCAATTTCAACTAGATACGACCTTACTGTCCCAGGCAAAAAAACACTCAAAGACGCAAATGCAAACCGAAAAGAAAAACCGATTACACAAACCCACGCAAAAGCTACTTCTTCGTCACATGTAATTACAAATTAACCACTTTCCGATACTCTCCTTTCATTCTACTGTGGAAACTAGTATTTTTTTACGTCGCCACACGGTCCTATATCAAAGCAAACTACGCTCACTGGGCCAGGCGGCGCGGCGCGTCTCTGCTCTTCGTGTTTTTCAAAACATGCTGCATAAACGTCCGTAACTCCTCGATGCCTTCACTTACAATTTTAAAACTCTGACACCGCCAAGCGACTACCGACCTCAGTACGTGATATCAATTTCAACTCGATACGACCTTACTGTCCCAGGCAAAAACGCACTCAAAAACGCAAATGCAAACCGAAAAGAAAAACCGATTACACTAACCCACGCAAAAGCTACTTCTTCGTCACATGTAATTACAAATTAACCACTTTCCGATACTCTCCATTCATTCTACTGTGGAAACTCGTATTTTTTTACGTCGCCACACGGTCCTATATCAAAGCAAACTACGCTCACTGGGCCAGGCGGCGCGGCGCGTCTCTGCTCTTCGTGTTTTTCAAAACATGCTGCATAAACGTCCGTAACTCCTCGATGCCTTCACTTACAATTTTAAAACTCTGACACCGCCAAGCGACTACCGACCTCAGTACGTGATATCAATTTCAACTCGATACGACCTTACTGTCCCAGGCAAAAACGCACTCAAAAACGCAAATGCAAACCGAAAAGAAAAACCGATTACACTAACCCACGCAAAAGCTACTTCTTCGTCACATGTAATTACAAATTAACCACTTTCCGATACTCTCCATTCATTCTACTGTGGAAACTAGTATTTTTTTACGTCGCCACACGGTCCTATATCAAAGCAAACTACGCTCACTGGGCCAGGCGGCGCGGCGCGTCTCTGCTCTTCGTGTTTTTCAAAACATGCTGCATAAACGTCCGTAACTCCTCGATGCCTTCACATACAATTTTAAAACTCTGACACCGCCAAGCGACTACCGACCTCAGTACGTGATATCAATTTCAACTATATACGACCTTACTGTCCCAGGCAAAAACGCACTCAAAGACGCAAATGCAAACCGAAAAGAAAAACCGATTACACAAACCCACGCAAAAGCTACTTCTTCGTCACATGTAATTACAAATTAACCACATTCCGATACTCTCCTTTCATTCTACTGTGGAAACTAGTATTTTTTTACGTCGCCACACGGTCCTATATCAAAGCAAACTACGCTCACTGGGCCAGGCGGCGCGGCGCGTCTCTGCTCTTCGTGTTTTTCAAAACATGCTGCATAAACGTCCGTAACTCCTCGATGCCTTCACTTACAATTTTAAAACTCTGACACCGCCAAGCGACTACCGACCTCAGTACGTGATATCAATTTCAACTAGATACGACCTTACTGTCCCAGGCAAAAACGCACTCAAAGACGCAAATGCAAACCGAAAAGAAAAACCGATTACACAAACCCACGCAAAAGCTACTTCTTCGTCACATGTAATTACAAATTAACCACTTTCCGATACTCTCCTTTCATTCTACTGTGGAAACTAGTATTTTTTTACGTCGCCACACGGTCCTATATCAAAGCAAACTACGCTCACTGGGCCAGGCGGCGCGGCGCGTCTCTGCTCTTCGTGTTTTTCAAAACATGCTGCATAAACGTCCGTAACTCCTCGATGCCTTCACTTACAATTTTAAAACTCTGACACCGCCAAGCGACTACCGACCTCAGTACGTGATATCAATTTCAACTAGATACGACCTTACTGTCCCAGGCAAAAACGCACTCAAAGACGCAAATGCAAACCGAAAAGAAAAACCGATTACACAAACCCACGCAAAAGCTACTTCTTAGTCACATGTAATTACAAATTAACCACTTTCCGATACTCTCCTTTCATTCTACTGTGGAAACTAGTATTTTTTTACGTCGCCACACGGTCCTATATCAAAGCAAACTACGCTCACTGGGCCAGGCGGCGCGGCGCGTCTCTGCTCTTCGTGTTTTTCAAAACATGCTGCATAAACGTCCGTAACTCCTCGATGCCTTCACTTACAATTTTAAAACTCTGATACCGCCAAGCGACTACCGACCTCAGTACGTGATATCAATTTCAACTAGATACGACCTTACTGTCCCAGGCAAAAAAACACTCAAAGACGCAAATGCAAACCGAAAAGAAAAACCGATTACACAAACCCACGCAAAAGCTACTTCTTCGTCACATGTAATTACAAATTAACCACTTTCCGATACTCTCCTTTCATTCTACTGTGGAAACTAGTATTTTTTTACGTCGCCACACGGTCCTATATCAAAGCAAACTACGCTCACTGGGCCAGGCGGCGCGGCGCGTCTCTGCTCTTCGTGTTTTTCAAAACATGCTGCATAAACGTCCGTAACTCCTCGATGCCTTCACTTACAATTTTAAAACTCTGACACCGCCAAGCGACTACCGACCTCAGTACGTAATATCAATTTCAGCTCGATACCACCTTACTGTCCCAGGCAAAAACGCACTCAAAGACGCAAATGCAAACCGAAAAGAAAAACCGATTACACAAACCCACGCAAAAGCTACTTCTTAGTCACATGTAATTACAAATTAACCACTTTCCGATACTCTCCTTTCATTCTACTGTGGAAACTAGTATTTTTTTACGTCGCCACACGGTCCTATATCAAAGCAAACTACGCTCACTGGGCCAGGCGGCGCGGCGCGTCTCTGCTCTTCGTGTTTTTCAAAACATGCTGCATAAACGTCCGTAACTCCTCGATGCCTTCACTTACAATTTTAAAACTCTGATACCGCCAAGCGACTACCGACCTCAGTACGTGATATCAATTTCAACTAGATACGACCTTACTGTCCCAGGCAAAAAAACACTCAAAGACGCAAATGCAAACCGAAAAGAAAAACCGATTACACAAACCCACGCAAAAGCTACTTCTTCGTCACATGTAATTACAAATTAACCACTTTCCGATACTCTCCTTTCATTCTACTGTGGAAACTAGTATTTTTTTACGTCGCCACACGGTCCTATATCAAAGCAAACTACGCTCACTGGGCCAGGCGGCGCGGCGCGTCTCTGCTCTTCGTGTTTTTCAAAACATGCTGCATAAACGTCCGTAACTCCTCGATGCCTTCACTTACAATTTTAAAACTCTGACACCGCCAAGCGACTACCGACCTCAGTACGTGATATCAATTTCAACTCGATACGACCTTACTGTCCCAGGCAAAAACGCACTCAAAAACGCAAATGCAAACCGAAAAGAAAAACCGATTACACTAACCCACGCAAAAGCTACTTCTTCGTCACATGTAATTACAAATTAACCACTTTCCGATACTCTCCATTCATTCTACTGTGGAAACTCGTATTTTTTTACGTCGCCACACGGTCCTATATCAAAGCAAACTACGCTCACTGGGCCAGGCGGCGCGGCGCGTCTCTGCTCTTCGTGTTTTTCAAAACATGCTGCATAAACGTCCGTAACTCCTCGATGCCTTCACTTACAATTTTAAAACTCTGACACCGCCAAGCGACTACCGACCTCAGTACGTGATATCAGTTTCAACTCGATACGACCTTACTGTCCCAGGCAAAAACGCACTCAAAAACGCAAATGCAAACCGAAAAGAAAAACCGATTACACTAACCCACGCAAAAGCTACTTCTTCGTCACATGTAATTACAAATTAACCACTTTCCGATACTCTCCATTCATTCTACTGTGGAAACTAGTATTTTTTTACGTCGCCACACGGTCCTATATCAAAGCAAACTACGCTCACTGGGCCAGGCGGCGCGGCGCGTCTCTGCTCTTCGTGTTTTTCAAAACATGCTGCATAAACGTCCGTAACTCCTCGATGCCTTCACATACAATTTTAAAACTCTGACACCGCCAAGCGACTACCGACCTCAGTACGTGATATCAATTTCAACTATATACGACCTTACTGTCCCAGGCAAAAACGCACTCAAAGACGCAAATGCAAACCGAAAAGAAAAACCGATTACACAAACCCACGCAAAAGCTACTTCTTCGTCACATGTAATTACAAATTAACCACATTCCGATACTCTCCTTTCATTCTACTGTGGAAACTAGTATTTTTTTACGTCGCCACACGGTCCTATATCAAAGCAAACTACGCTCACTGGGCCAGGCGGCGCGGCGCGTCTCTGCTCTTCGTGTTTTTCAAAACATGCTGCATAAACGTCCGTAACTCCTCGATGCCTTCACTTACAATTTTAAAACTCTGACACCGCCAAGCGACTACCGACCTCAGTACGTGATATCAATTTCAACTAGATACGACCTTACTGTCCCAGGCAAAAACGCACTCAAAGACGCAAATGCAAACCGAAAAGAAAAACCGATTACACAAACCCACGCAAAAGCTACTTCTTCGTCACATGTAATTACAAATTAACCACTTTCCGATACTCTCCTTTCATTCTACTGTGGAAACTAGTATTTTTTTACGTCGCCACACGGTCCTATATCAAAGCAAACTACGCTCACTGGGCCAGGCGGCGCGGCGCGTCTCTGCTCTTCGTGTTTTTCAAAACATGCTGCATAAACGTCCGTAACTCCTCGATGCCTTCACTTACAATTTTAAAACTCTGACACCGCCAAGCGACTACCGACCTCAGTACGTGATATCAATTTCAACTAGATACGACCTTACTGTCCCAGGCAAAAACGCACTCAAAGACGCAAATGCAAACCGAAAAGAAAAACCGATTACACAAACCCACGCAAAAGCTACTTCTTCGTCACATGTAATTACAAATTAACCACTTTCCGATACTCTCCTTTCATTCTACTGTGGAAACTAGTATTTTTTTACGTCGCCACACGGTCCTATATCAAAGCAAACTACGCTCACTGGGCCAGGCGGCGCGGCGCGTCTCTGCTCTTCGTGTTTTTCAAAACATGCTGCATAAACGTCCGTAACTCCTCGATGCCTTCACATCCAATTTTAAAACTCTGACACCGCCAAGCGACTACCGACCTCAGTACGTGATATCAATTTCAACTAGATACGACCTTACTGTCCCAGGCAAAAACGCACTCAAAGACGCAAATGCAAACCGAAAAGAAAAACCGATTACACAAACCCACGCAAAAGCTACTTCTTCGTCACATGTAATTACAAATTAACCACTTTCCGATACTCTCCTTTCATTCTACTGTGGAAACTAGTATTTTTTTACGTCGCCACACGGTCCTATATCAAAGCAAACTACGCTCACTGGGCCAGGCGGCGCGGCGCGTCTCTGCTCTTCGTGTTTTTCAAAACATGCTGCATAAACGTCCGTAACTCCTCGATGCCTTCACTTACAATTTTAAAACTCTGACACCGCCAAGCGACTACCGACCTCAGTACGTGATATCAATTTCAACTATATACGACCTTACTGTCCCAGGCAAAAACGCACTCAAAGACGCAAATGCAAACCGAAAAGAAAAACCGATTACACAAACCCACGCAAAAGCTACTTCTTCGTCACATGTAATTACAAATTAACCACTTTCCGATACTCTCCTTTCATTCTACTGTGGAAACTAGTATTTTTTTACGTCGCCACACGGTCCTATATCAAAGCAAACTACGCTCACTGGGCCAGGCGGCGCGGCGCGTCTCTGCTCTTCGTGTTTTTCAAAACATGCTGCATAAACGTCCGTAACTCCTCGATGCCTTCACTTACAATTTTAAAACTCTGACACCGCCAAGCGACCACCGACCTCAGTACGTGATATCAATTTCAACTAGATACGACCTTACTGTCCCAGGCAAAAACGCACTCAAAGACGCAAATACAAACCGAAAAACGGATCACACAAACTCGCGCAAAAGCTACGTTTTCGTCTTATGTAGTTACAAATTAAACACTTTCCGTTACTCTCCTTTCATTCCACTGTGGAAACTAGCATTTTTTTACCTCGCCACACGGTCCGATATCAAAGCAAACTACGCTCACTGGGCCAGGCGGCGCGGCGCGTCTCTGCTCTTCGTGTTTTTCAAAACATGCTGCATAAACGTCCGTAACTCCTCGATGCCTTCACTTACAATTTTAAAACTCTGACACCGCCAAGCGACCACCGACCTCAGTACGTGATATCAATTTCAACTAGATACGACCTTACTGTCCCAGGCAAAAACGCACTCAAAGACGCAAATACAAACCGAAAAACGGATCACACAAACTCGCGCAAAAGCTACGTTTTCGTCTTATGTAGTTACAAATTAAACACTTTCCGTTACTCTCCTTTCATTCCACTGTGGAAACTAGTATTTTTTTACCTCGCCACACGCTCCAATATCAAAGCAAACTACGCTCACTGGGCCAGGCGGCGCGGCGCGGCGCGGCGCGGCGCGTCTCTGCTCTTCGTGTTTTTCAAAACATGCTGCATAAACGTCCGTAACTCCTCGATGCCTTCACTTACAATTTTAAAACTCTGACACCGCCAAGCGACCACCGACCTCAGTTCGTGATATCAATTTCAACTAGATACCACCTTACTGTCCCAGGCAAAAACGCACTCAAAGACGCAAATACAAACCGAAAAACGGATCACACAAACTCGCGCAAAAGCTACGTTTTCGTCTTATGTAGTTACAAATTAAACACTTTCCGTTACTCTCCTTTCATTCCACTGTGGAAACTAGCATTTTTTTACCTCGCCACACGGTCCGATATCAAAGCAAACTACGCTCACTGGGCCAGGCGGCGCGGCGCGTCTCTGCTCTTCGTGTTTTTCAAAACATGCTGCATAAACGTCCGTAACTCCTCGATGCCTTCACTTACAATTTTAAAACTCTGACACCGCCAAGCGACCACCGACCTCAGTTCGTGATATCAATTTCAACTAGATACGACCTTACTGTCCAAGGCAAAAACGCACTCAAAGACGCAAATACAAACCGAAAAACGGATCACACAAACTCGCGCAAAAGCTACGTTTTCGTCTTATGTAGTTACAAATTAAACACTTTCCGTTACTCTCCTTTCATTCCACTGTGGAAACTAGTATTTTTTTACCTCGCCACACGGTCCGATATCAAAGCAAACTACGCTCACTGGGCCAGGCGGCGCGGCGCGTCTCTGCTCTTCGTGTTTTTCAAAACATGCTGCATAAACGTCCGTAACTCCTCGATGCCTTCACTTACAATTTTAAAACTCTGACACCGCCAAGCGACCACCGACCTCAGTACGTGATATCAATTTCAACTAGATACGACCTTACTGTCCCAGGCAAAAACGCACTCAAAGACGCAAATACAAACCGAAAAACGGATCACACAAACTCGCGCAAAAGCTACGTTTTCGTCTTATGTAGTTACAAATTAAACACTTTCCGTTACTCTCCTTTCATTCCACTGTGGAAACTAGCATTTTTTTACCTCGCCACACGGTCCGATATCAAAGCAAACTACGCTCACTGGGCCAGGCGGCGCGGCGCGTCTCTGCTCTTCGTGTTTTTCAAAACATGCTGCATAAACGTCCGTAACTCCTCGATGCCTTCACTTACAATTTTAAAACTCTGACACCGCCAAGCGACCACCGACCTCAGTACGTGATATCAATTTCAGCTCGATACGACCTTACTGTCCCAGGCAAAAACGCACTCAAAGACGCAAATGCAAACCGAAAAGAAAAACCGATTACACAAACCCACGCAAAAGCTACTTCTTCGTCACATGTAATTACAAATTAACCACTTTCCGATATTCTCCTTTCATTCTACTGTGGAAACTAGTATTTATTTCGCCAGGAGTAGACCTGGCTCTGTTTCTTCAGTTTTTCCCGATAGAAAGGAAAGTATTTTCAGACCAAGCCCAAAGAGGAGAAGGAGAGAAAAGGAAGTGGAGGAACGAGAATCAGTCGCTGACGTTCAGGCTGAAGTGGATGGTAATGTCATCTCCAAAGTGCAAAAAGTGTGCAAAATATTTCCCATTACTTTTAAAGTGAGAATGTAGCATAAAAGAGTATCGAGAGAGAAAGGAGTGATTCGTGCTTTGTGATTCGAGGTGCGTATTTTAAAACGCAAAATAATGAAGTGCAGCACTGCTAAAAGCAATGTTTCTCATGATGTGGCAGGCAAGTTTATCAACCTAAAGGAAATTATGAAAAACGAGAAACATAAGGGAAGAAGGTATACAGAACAAGACAGGAGCCCTGCTTTGGCTCTTCATTTCTGTTCACCAAAATCGTACAGGTTTTAGACGAAATATTTTTGTTTACCTACTCCAAGGACACTGAGGAGCTTGTTGAAAAATTCAGAGGTTACGCCAGGTATGAATAGCTTAGTGTTTGATTTGTTACAACTAAAAGCTGAAAAAAATGTAACCAGAAGAAAAAAATTGATGAAATGTCACTTAAGTCACTGTTGACCTACAGTGCACAAAATGACTTATTTGAAGGTTTTGACGATACCGGTTTAGAAAGTTATAGCGATTCGAAGTTAAATGAGTGCCAGTTATGTAACAAAGTCATTGTTACATATGTTGATTAACATTTTGGTTCAAATTGAGGATAGTGTTCTCTAACCTAAGACTGTAGTTGGTGAACAAGGTACAAATAATGTAAAGATGAGAAAACTGTTAGGGAGTAACTCAGAAAATCCATTTATTGAAGTGAATGTAGAAAAAGTATTTTTTTTCTATGATGCTACTCACTTATTCAAGTCACTGAGGAATAATCTCAAGAAACATGACTTTCAGTGGAAAGCAAAAGTCTGTAGTTGGACTCACAGTGAAGAATTTTATAAGAAAGACTCAGTAGTTGTACCTAGACTTGCTCTGAAGCTCACAAAACTATGCATCACACTCCCTGTATTCACACCAGTGAGGGTGTGTTTAGCAGTGAGAACCCGAAGTCACTCTCTTGCTTGCAGTATTCAGATACGTATGATATTTGGTTGTTTGCCACCCTCAGCTGCTGTTACAGCTTATTTTCTTGAAATGTATGATATCCTGTTTGACAGTTACAAATCACCAAAATGTAGCAATCCCAAACAATAGAAAATAACACTTTTCTCTGATTCTAAACATTTACAGAAACTGTTGCAAATTCAGGAAAACTTAAGGCAGCCATTTGTTCTTATTGATGGAAAAAATCCACAGTGGATTCAAGCTGTGACTGATAATATCACTCCTCTAAAGTCCTTGTGTTCAGAATTAAATGAAAGGTTTAATTGTCCACCATGGAGGACGACCACTGTTGCATCAAATATGTCCCGATCTGGGCCAAAAATAGCGACCGAATGTGTCTGGAGATATGCCGAAGGCTGCTGGTGGTGTGCGATTTGTGTATTCTGGTGCCAGAGACCATGCCCTGGCTCACTTCCGACCACCGAAGTTAAGGAATGCTGGACCTCATCAGTACTTGGCCCAAACGTTTTGTCCCTGTCTCATGTTGCAGTGTTACCTGTTCAGAGAGAGACAATAAACGCCGTACTAGATTAAGGTCACAATCGTCCTTTAGAAAGATGCCCACATCTTGAGTATATTCTGTTAGGATACTTTTGTTGTTTCTATTGAAATACGATTTAGTGTTTTGTGGAACATCCTAAGAAAAGGACCCAAGGTTGACCTATACAGAGGCACTGACAGCTGATAGCGATGCCTGAGAGATTTATGAATTGTCATAAGATCTGTTTTCGACTCACTAGTAGATATTATACAATTTTTACTGGTTAATAGCTTCCACATGGAGTTCTTTCCGTGGAGAGCAACATATCTTAACGTGTTGCGTAACTGCCTACGTAATGGACGCCTGTGCAAACATTCGGTCCTCTGTTTTAGGCAAAAATTGTAGACCTTTTTTATTGACATAGATATAGCAACAGGGGGCGTCATTCGTGCTTCACATTTCCTGTCGTCGGACTGCACGCGCAGACGGCCAGTGCAGTCGCCGAGGGGAAACTCGCCGGAGGGGCGCGACGCCGGATGTGGACGGCGAATCCGGCTGAGGGAGGAGTCGTTGGCGCCAGGATTTCGCCAGGAGTAGATCCCGCCCATTCAGCCCCCTCAACAGTGAGGAACACGTACTGGAACAAGCGCCGCCCTTTCACCCCCTCTGCAGCAACTGTGCATAATATTTGGGATCTTCCCATAGAGTCTTTGCTCTTGATCGCATGTTTCCAGTTGACCCTAAAATAAATTAGTTACACTGCAGTGAAGTAACCATATACAGTGCAGTAGTACTTTTCAGTTAGTAAAAAACTGATTTCAGGTCACAGTTGTGAAATTACAATACATTTAGAAGTGATGCAAGTGTACAGAATTTTAATACTTTTTTGAGTGAATGTTAAATTAGTAACTTGCTAGCTGGTAAATTTTGCTACAAAACTACGAAACACATTGCTAAACCAGTGCTGCACTGGCCTCAGCTGTGCCAGTTTCTTCCACAGCAAAGGCAGGTGAAGACAGCTTAGCACTGAATTCTGTACTCAGTATTTGGGGGAATATCCTATGAAGAAACAGACTCCACTGTGAGAAAAGTCACCCAAAGCTAAAACCAAAAAACGTTCTCTCAAAGAACAATTTGAACTTAGAGAAAGTGGAACGAGAGCATAGTTGAAACTTATGTTCAGAATTCAGACGGTATGTGTGAAACAAACACCAATTTTGACTGTAATTCCAAAAGGCAGCCAAATTACTTTGTTCTTGCTGGATTGATACAAGCTGCTTTCATTGTATTATTCACCGAGCAGCACTGCTGAAATGTTTCAAGGTTGGAAAAAGAAATAGCATTGATTGAAGAACATACATTACATCCATGAAACACTGTAGCATATATTTCCTGAAAGCCCACACTGCGGCTACACATCACCATTACCAAAGAACAAGGGAAAAAAGAACTGGTTTTAATGATACAAAATTGCATAAATCTCTTGGTTGACAGTAGGCACTACAAATTTTAGCAACAAGCTATTTTCCTGAGATATTTGCAACAGCACATAGGAGACTAAATTGTCGCATAGCAACAGCCACAATTCTTTATAGTATCTAAATTAATCGCACTTATAATGCACAGGAAGGGCACTGGTAGAATTACAAGTTAAAATTCACCCATTAGACAAGCAAATATTAATGAAGTCACTCATATACAGAAATATCTTACTGCTTTCATTAGGCATTTCTACTTTATGTTATTCTTATATTCTTTAGTTTTTATAAGCTAATTGTACATATATAAGCAAAACGACTTGTCTGTGTATAATGTTGATTTTAGACAACCGAATCAACCGCCTGCATCCTTGGCTTACTACCAACATAACAGGCCCAAGAGCGTTTTTTTAACATTGTATCACTACGTTTATGTGCGATACATTTTCCGAAAAACGAAAACTGAATTTCGCAAACCTTTCTTTGCTGTCATGTGTACATGTTAAGATGTGAGGCGGATTTGCTACATCAGTTAAAAGTAACACCTGGAAAACAGCTGTTACAGTTTCTGATTTAGTCAGCACAATCGCTGTTTCTCTTCAATTCTCGTTATCGTTCACTGTACGAAATGCCACTCCGAACATATTAGCTGAAAATTTTTAAAAACAGGACAAAACCCAACAGCCTTAGTACGTTTCAAAATCGGCGTTTACATAGGATCGAGTCGTTTCCGGAATCGGAAAACCGGCAAAAAGAAACGGGAATCGATTTTGAAGTGTTTACATTACCCACAAAGCAATGCTGGGAAACGTCTTTATGAAATCTTGTTTTCCGTGCCCCATGTAAACTGGGTGTATGTTGCCTCTGCTGTTTCCCTAAAGGAACATATTAAACCAACTAAATGAAAATTTGTCCTTATTGACATTAACTAACATGACATTGATTTTTTGTTTCGTGTTGGTGGTAATGTTTTGAGTTCACTATATATATTTTCATTTACTGCAATATGCACTCATATTGTATTAACAGACTTAAATTTCTTACTTACTTCTGAATACCGCAACAGTCCTTGGAGGAATTGTCTTCGACTGACATATTTGTAACGCTATTTGATTTAACTTGCAGTGGGCGGAAATAGTGGCAGGTCGGGGGCGGAGCTTAGACAATGGATATGTATGGAGGGGGGTGAATGGGAGGGACTTGTTCTGGGTGAAATCCTGACGCTAAGGGCTCCTGGCTGAGGGACGCGCGTGCGCAGAAGCAGCGGGCAGGGTGGGAACAGGCCGTAGGGGCGCTGCGCCCAGAGCCACCGGCGGCGGCAGAGTGGCGGTCCGAGCGCGGCGGCGGAACACAGGAGAGACCGACCACACGACACAGAGACCGAAACCAAATCAGGATTACCACTTCCTATGCTAAATTCGTAATGCTGTTTAGCGATTCGAGCCCCAGTTGTACTCAACAATTTAAAATTCAGCCATAATAGCAGAAACCAGCGTCAAGCTGCCAGTAATGTTACAATATCACAAAGATATTTTCCTCCGCTCTCCCAGTAGTTTCGCACTTATGTCACAGAACACGAATTCCATACAGACCAATGGAAAAACTGCTAAGAGCCGACCTCGGGGAAGGTCATTTTGGATTCCATAGAAATGTAGGAACACATGAAGCAATACTGACCCGAAGACTTACCCTCAGCCACGAGCCCTTAGCGTCAGGATTTCACCCAGAACAAGTCCCTCCCATTCACCCCCCTCCATACATATCCATTCTCTAAGCGTTTGTAGACTTAGAGAAAGCTTTTGACAATGTTGACTGGAATACTCTCTTTCAAATTCTGAAGATGGCAGGGGTCCCATACATGCAGCGAAAGGCTATTTACAGTTTGTACAGAAACCAGATGGCGGTTACAAGAGTCGAGGGGCATGAAAGGGAAGCAGTGATTGGGAAGAGAGTGAGGCAGGGTTGCAGCCTGTCCCCAATGTTGTTCAATCTATATACTGAACAAGCAGTAAAGGAAACAAAAGAAACATTTGGAGTAAGAATTAAAATCCATGGGAAAGAAATAAAAACCTTGGGGTTTGCTGATGACAGCAAAGGACCTGGAAGCACAGTTGAATGGAATGGACAATGTCTTGAAAGGAGAATATAACATGTACATCAACAAAAGCAAAACGAGGATAATGGAATGCAGTCGCACTAAATCAGGTGACGCTGGGGTAATTAGATTAGGAAATGAGACACATACAGTAGTAGATGAGTTCTGGTATTTGGGGAGCAAAATAACTGATGATGGTCGAAGTACAGAGGATATAAAATGTAGACTGGCAGTGGCAAGGAAAGTGTTTATGAAGAAGAGAAATTTGCTAACATCGGGGGAGATTTAAGTGTCAGGTAGCATTTTCTGAAAGTGTTTTACAATGCCCTCTGTAGCATTGTAGCGAGAAGGAAGCGACTCTGCATTACTTCTCTGGTTTCTGTATCACCAACCTGTTGTCTTGCTGCTCCGGTAGTCCCTCGTCGCACAGTAATAGACCTCAGGCGCCAGGTTCATAGTAGGTTGTGATCCTGCTCCAGTGCAGTGTTTCAGGATGGCAGTTGTTAAATGCCAACAACGTTTTGTACCATATTCCTTTTAATAAATAAAATACTTTGACACACACACGTCACAGTATTTGCTATATGGTGGCTCTGGGCTACGCTGTTATATTCAACCCTTTACAACACTTTGACACGTTTCTCACTTTCCATACTCGTCATATACATTGACCACGACACGTGTCGTTTACTGATAACTAACCTTCACTTTATATCTTGATTAACAGTTGGAATATTTACTCGCGACCGTTCTTTCAGGGCTGCCCCGGTTACTCGACCGTGCATTATATATATATATATATATATATATATATATATATATATATATATATATATATATATATATATCCAAACTTTCAGCCAATGGGTGTTCAGAGTGCTGTTGCCAGACGGATCTGACGTCACTTTTGCGGACAAATGGCTCTGAGCATTATGGGACTTGACGTCTCAGGTCATCAGTCCCCTAGAACTTAGAACTACTTAAACCTAACTAACCTAAGGACATCACACACATCCACGCCCGAGGCAGGATTCGAACCTGCGACCGTGGCGGTCGCTCGGCTCCAGACTGAAGCGCCTAGAACCGCTCGGCCACATCGGCCGGCTTTTGCGGACATTGTGACGGAAGTTTGTCTAGGAACACTGTCACAGATTGTAAGACGCTACTCCCGAACAATCGTATCTTGTCCCTACTAAGGTTGCACAACATTACCCCCTGTGATATTATCATTAATGCCCCTTGCTGACACATAATTGTCAGATGCCTACTGCTACTGAGCATTGCCGATCGCATAAATGTGCATGATACTTGGCCTAAACACGTGAAGGGAATGCACGTATGGATTACGATTTGTATGTAGTGTAGCCATGTATGGAAGCGAAACATAGACGATAAATAGTTTAGACGAGAGAGAGAACAGAAGCTTTAGAAATATGGTGCTACAGAAGAATACTGAAGATTGGTTGGGGAGATCACGTAACTAATGAGGAAGTACTGAGTAGAATTGGGGTGAAGAGGAGTTTGTGGCATAACGTGATTAGAAGAAGGGATCGGTTGGTAGGACATTTTCTGAGGCATAAAGGCATTACCAATTCAGTATTGAAGGGGAGTGTGGAGAGTAAAAATCTTAGAGTGAGAGCAAGAGATGAATACAGTAAGCAGATTCAGAAGGATGTAGGTTGCAGCAGTTCCTTAAAGATGAAGAAGCTTGCACAGGATAGAGTAGCTTGGAGAGCTGCATCAAACCATTCTGTGGACTAAAGACAACACACGCACACGCCTCTTTCTAAAGGCACTACATTTATTAGTACTCTGGACGGTGACAATGACGTTGCATTTGTTTTCGACGTAGTTTATATGAAATTACGAGATACTCAAATGTGTAAAAGCCCTAGTTACAAAATCCGTTTAAATACTTTCAGAACACAAGGCTCAGAAGGCTGGGACAAAATATCGTCCTGGCTCTTATTACCGTAGCTGCGGCTTTCACCATAAAGAAAAAAATCGGAACAAAGACGCGACAAAAATAGAAGGTGCTGAGTTCGGCCGTGGCCGACGGAGAAAGGGACTGCGATTCCTTATTGATGAGGCTGGAGGAGGAATTAAAAAAAAAACCTAATACTAGAAATTAACATGGAGGTTCCAGACAATTATGCAAGACTGTGCTCTTAGCCGGCAACGGCCTTGCCGCAGTGGATACACCGGTTCCCGTGAGATCGCCGAAGTTAAGCGCTGTCGGGCTTGGCCGGCACTTGGAGGGGTGACCATCAAGGCCGCCATGCACTGTTGCCGTTTTTCGGGGTGCACTCAGTCTCGTGGTGCCGACTGAGGAGCTACTCGACCGATTAGTAGCGGCTTCGGTCAAAAATACCATCTTAACGACCGGGAGAGCGGTGTGCTGACCACACGCGCCTCTTATCTGCATCTGAGGATGACACGGCGGTCGGATGGTCCCGATGGGCCACTCGTGGCCTGAAGACAGATTGTTTCTTTTTTTTGTATGTACGAAGATAACTGAAGTTGCACAGAGTTCTTCAGACTTTATGTAATAAGCATTCGAAATGGCTTGCTACACCATACACTAGTGAACACAGAATAGAAGTAAGATTTGGAACAGTTCGTTTCTATTTTGCACAGCTGGCTTAGGTTTGAGGCGCTGCGTCGTTACTTGCAGTATTTGTATCACCAACCTCGCAGTTCCTTGGTGTGACAAATAAAGACGATATCTCAGTGTATCAGCGCAGTGTTAGAAATAAACACCGCAGAGTTTCAGTGACGCGTACGCCCTGCACAGTGCGTGTTATGAACTTCGGAGCAGCCAAGCGCACACTGTACACTTTGTAATGGAACATCTGTTATACCACGCACAGATGGCGGATACCAGTGAACAGTTAAAACCAGGCAGATGCCTCTGTTATAAAGGGCGTGCACGGAAGTGTTGACTCTCTACAGCTCACGTAGCACATGAAACACTACTGCGCAAATAACAGTGCACCGTAAGAGAGGAAGCAGTGAAATGGCGACGCAGCAGTCAGTACACGGTACCTGAAGGAAAGGAACATTAGACGCAGTCACGACACACAAAGCTTCTGTGCGTACGGCTTATTCACGTCCCGTAAATGCACGGTGCGTTCGCGCCAAGCGTACACAGTGGCAGGCCTCGCGAACCATTTCCGACTGTTACGAATGTTCGTCTCTTTTGTGCGTCCCTTATGTTAATCTCACGCAACTACTGTCTCTTTGGTGTGCGCATTACTCATTCTCCTCGCTATGGGCAAGTTCTAGTTGCATCATTCAACCGCTGTGCTCATTGTCATGCGAAAATATTGAGACACTGCTCCGTACATAATCACAGACACGAGACGCTGAACAGGTGGCCGTGTTGTGCACCGTCTGGTTCATCTCGTTTGTGCTGCACGTTGCCTTCCTGTTGAACTGCACCCCTTTATCCTTCCTGTATACGCAGCGTGAAGGGAAACTACTCACAACGCACCACAGGGCTGTAGCTGAAGATTACCGTCCGATCTTTGTGGTCTATCGAGCCGGGAAACAGCGTCAGGTTGACCTAAAAAAGCGACCTAAGTTAAGGTCGTGTCACACCTGCGTAGCGTATCTCGAGCTACGCCTACGCTCGCCGTACGTGGCACGTACCCTGATTCGAGATGCGCGCACCCTTAAAACCGAAAGCCACCTATTGTGATCTACGTTTTCTGTCCTGTCTCCGTATTCGCTCATGATTAATGGAAAACAGTCCAGTGGAGTTTTATCACTCACAGGCAGTGGTATTAAAGAGCAGGACACACATTACAGAAAATCACTACCTCCTGGAGAACCGCTAGCTAAGAATTCCTTGTCCGTAATGTCAAAATTGAAATATAGCCTTTTTGTGAATAATGTTGTAGGAAATGGAGTAAAAGTGTATGTTAACTACAATTGAGTTACACGAGTGTATTTGTCCCCTACTGAGATAAGACAAAATATAAAAAATTATGTAGTATATTAACAAGCTGCAACCACAAAAATAGATATTTTCAGTTTGAGTTTAAAGTTCGAATTTTGTATATAGGGTATTTAAAGTTTTTCTGTTCTTCTGAATAGTTTTGCACTAACAAATCAACATCTGTGTCTTATCACTTTCACGGCGAAGGATCTTTGAAATAGTTATTACGTGACCGTGATGAGATGCCAGAGGAGGTACTTGGAGGCAACAAGGGAGAGCGAGTCTGACCCACCACCGGCGTTATTAAAGTCACGAATGAGTCAGTTTCGTCTTCAGCTCGCTTTACTGCTTCTAAAACATCTTTCTTTACTCCGTTTTGTAACCTTAGAGACAATATTTCCCACCGAAATTGACGTGCTGACAAAAAACAAATGTATTTCCTCAGGGGCAGAACGAACAGCTTTATTTTCCTGTTTATTTTTCGAAAATTTCAGAACTTTGGCGACTCTTTTGGGTTTGTCCCGGACAGTGTTGACATCGTGGTCAGAGATGAGAAATTCGTCTTCCGGAGCAGCGGAAGCTTTAGCATTAACAGTATCGTCATCGTTTGCTTCTCAGCAAGTTGTGAGTCACCCATGACGTCAGGAATATTGCTGTCATGTCTGGAAAGAAATAATGTTAACAATCAAATAAATAATCACTTTCGCCTGGTGACATCGCCTCCGTTATTTACTTCTAAAGGTCCCACCAAGGCAGTAATTGTGCTACACTGTACTTCAATGTAAGACTACCATACGCTGGCGCGATATTCTGTTCAAAAATATCTTTGTTCCATGATGTTAATACGAGTTGTGAGCTGGCAATGCGAACAGTAAAAACTCCATTTCTTTCTCTCGTTCCCAGGTTTTTAATTTGTTGGAGTTTGATCATTGTTTGTCTCTCTCTTTCCTATGGGCATCTCGCAGTTTCTTCCATTCTGTTTTTTGTAACAGGTATCTCCCTACTGGAGACTCGCACGCTACTATAAGCTTCCGCTATACGGTCGGCATCAATACTGTATCGTCGACTGTAAATAAAGTGTGTGGCGCTTCGTGGCGTGCAATGGAACCGCTGTACTTGACAACAACAACTGAAGATTTTTCTCGACCGTTGCTGCTGGATTTCACGGCAGGGGGAACTTCCTTGACTGCATCGCAGCAATTGATGGAAAACACATCGGAATTGAGGCACCACCATCGTCTGGGTCGTCTTACTACGATTTTTAAAAAAATATTACTCTACAATGATGGGTTTGGTAGATGCTGACTGTAAGTTTATAGCCGTAGACGTGGGATCGTACGGAACGGAGTGCGACTCCATCGTACTTTCAAAGAGCACACTTGGGGAAAGAATGCCTCGCAGTGCCCAAAGACGAGACGGCAGTACCAGCAGGAGCCCCTGTCCCCTACGTCGTCGTGGGAGACGAACGTGTCCCCCTGCAGCGGCACCTGCCTCGTCCCCAGCCACGCAGAAATCTTAGCGACCAGAAGACACTTTGCAAGTACAGAGTGAGTCGGTGCAAAAGTGTTGTTGTTAAACTGTTTCGGCATACTTAAGGTGAGGGTGAAAACCCTCGGAATGCGTGCGGGAATAAAATGAAATGTGACTGACACAGAAAAGTCTATTTCAATTAGTCTTTATCATCAAAAACGGTCGCTGACTCCTGATCATGTCCATCGTAGACGAAGCCGCGCGGTGCAGCCGGGCGGTCCAGGGCGCCTAGCCACGGTTCGCGCGGCTCCCCCCCGTCGGAGGTTCGAGTCCTCTCTCGGGCATGGCTGTGTCTGTTGTCCTTAGCGTAAGTTGGTTTAAGTTATATTAAATAGTGCGTAAGTCTAGGGACCGGTGATCTCAGCAGTCTGGTCCCTTAGGAACTTAACCACAGAATGCCATCATAGACGAAATAGCTTTATTTTATTTCACTATCCATTAGCATCTAACAGAAAAAACAGTAACAAACGCCGGTCACCTTCTAATTTCAAAGCCAGCTTCCATACACCCAGTAATTTAGCAAAAAACGTGTTTGCACGTGCTTAGGTGAAAAAAACAAAACGATATTGACTGAACTGTATTCGGAATTTTACTTTCTTGTTTAGCCAGGAGAGTGGAGTAGCATTTACTATAACGCTTCCTTCAACTTTCTGAATTAGGCATTGATATACAGTTTTAGTTAGTTTCAAATTCAGTTACAGCAATATTGTTTTCGTAAAATTATATATATATATATATATATATATTAGGAAGTATATCCATATCTAGACATTTATTTTCGTAGAGGAGAACATGTAGCGGTCATATTATCCAGGTCTGTCTGATTATTTGGAGAATAGCATTTTTAGTCACTGAAATTCAGGAGAATACGAAAACACAAAATAATGTTTCACAGCAAGGGCAAGATACTTGCACAGCCGTTAATACAGACTAAGTGTGTGTTAAATCTTATGGGACTTAACTGCTAAGCTCATCACTCTCTAAGCTTAACTTAACCGAAATTATCCTAAAGACAAACACACACAGCCATACCCGAGGGAGGACTCGAACCTCCGCCGGGACCAGCCGCACAGTCCGTGACTGCAGCACTTCAGACCGCTCGGCTAAGCCAGCGCGGCCACAGACTGCGGTCTTAGCTCCAGCAAAATTACTTGATGATGAGAAATTTTTATATTCACTTGGCTTCCCAAATTTTTTGAAACTTCCTCCGAAGCTAAGTCGCGCAAGTTAGCATCTCTGTATTGTCCGCCCCTATAGCTGAGTGATCAGTGTGACGGATTGCCGCCCTACGGGCCCGGGTTCGATTCCCAGCTGGGTCGGGTATTTTCTCCGCTCAGGGACTGGCTGTTGTGTTCTCTTCGTGATAATTTCACCACCATCTGGCCCACAGGTCGCCCAACGTGGCGTCGAATGTGATAAGACCTACACGAAGGCGGCCGGACCTGCTCCGCAAGGGGCCTCCCGGCCAACGACGCCAAACGCTCACTTCCATTTCCATCTCTGTATTCCAGCTTTGCGTAGTCGCAGAGCACTAGATACTTTAGCTCTTGATCAATTAATGGAGACACGTTGCACAGTGAAGCACGCAGTAGCAGAGCTCTTCATCCACGGAGCACGTGGTTTGTGGGGATGCAGCGTGGTGCGCATGCGCGAGCCGAGATAAACACCGGCGCATACGTTGCTGGAGACTGGCGTGTCACGTGTCACGGTCGGACGCGGCGCCAGTCTGAAGTGCCCCGTCTGATTACTCTGCGAGGTACGCCTGAGACGTCTTCCGGAGACGTCGCTCGAGGTACCTTCGCGGTGCATGCGCGACACGCGAAATTTTGGTTAAAGCAGTGCACGAATATTAAAACCCCCTTGATCTTGCACTCACAAAATATAAAACTGACCTTGGTTAAATTTTTACCTGAAAAAGATTACTGAGTTGTAACATCATAAATTGAGCAATTACAGAGTTTTCTTTGTCCGGCCTGTTTTAACTAAGCAACTACTGTCTTTGTAAGGGTTAACTTCGAGTTGTACATGTAATTTGTTTTGCATAGCATTCACAAAAGTATTCTTTCATTTACATTCCTCCCACTACAAAGTTTAGACTGACCATCTTAACGAATCAGCCGACTAAGCCGGTGGCGTAAGAGAGCGACAGGGCTGTGAAAATGCAGCGCAGTGCGCGTGCGCTGTAGCTCGGGCGGCTCTTGCGTGCTAATCTGAGGCTGTTTGCCGGCTTCGCAGACCGCAGGTGCCCCTATCAGGCTGTCCGTCCCGGATTTCCCTGCAACACTGTGTTGCGTTGCGAACGGCTGTCCTTTCCACCCTGTATGTCTGTCGTATTAGCCGAGAGACTGGCTAACAAAAGAAAAGATGCAGTAGTTACTGAGTGTGTAAACAGGCGACTCCAAACCAAGTAACTATTTCCTACCAAGATATTGTACAAGACAATGACACTTGCAACTACATATATTCTGCTCTTATTGCTTGTGTAACTGAAGATGGGTACGTGGTCCGAAACTGCTTCTGGGCATGAATCTGTAGATACGCCTGCCTGTGTAGAGTCCCATCAGTGAAACACGTACCAGTGATGCGGTTTTTGTAGAGTCTGCACAGCGGGTTGGCACTTGAAAGCGGTCGTCTACAGACTTTTTTGTTTCTGCGAGGGTTCTCGTCTGACGAGTTGTGTATATTGCGAAGAGTGATTACCCTGCGGTCTGCAAACGATGTTTCACCCTCAAGCAAAATCTTGCATAAAAACCTCGCACCACTCCTATACAGCATTGGAAGTGTAACCGATTCTGAAAGTCATTGCCACGAAGCTGTTGACGGAGCTAAATGTGCGAAAGGCGGTGATCGCAGAACACTCCTTCACCTGCCGCCTCGCTCGTTCAGACTGCCTTTTAGTGAAGTGTGGCTTTGTGTGCTCCCACTGCTAAGTTGTCGGCAGAGTTTCTTCTGAGCTTCTTTGTTCGTGTTTTTTGCTCTTCACGCTTAAGCGTTCTCGAATTTTATAACCACCTGAATACGCAGTGTTGTCCGCGTGTGTATTTATTCCAGTCTTCTATTATTCCCCCCCTCCCCTGCCCTCTGACTGTGCATTTTCTCCTGTCCTCTGTCTGTCCTCCTCCTCTCTCTCTCTCTCTCTCTGCCCATCTCTTGCTTCTCCCTCGCTCTCTGTACATCTCACGCTCCCCCCTTCTCCCTCCATGTCATCACGCGCACGCCAGTGAACCCCACAGCATTTCTTTCCAGATTGTAACTGTTTGTACCACATTTGGTTGAAATCGGTACAGGGGTTTGGGATGAATATTTACCTGTGGCTTGCCCACATGTGCGCGTGTCGAATATATTTCACACATATTTCGCACGTATTGGTACACGCATTTCGTCTGAATCTCTAGCGAATTTAATCCTGCATTTTGATTTACACGCAGCTCAGTGTTTATGATGAATCCAGCACCAGCGATATTTCCGAACCGGGGCAAAAATTTGATGGTGGCGCCCCCGCCCCCCCCCCCCCTCCATCCCCGTCTTTTTTTGTAGAGTTTGATATATAAAACATATACGTTAGAGAAAATATAAGACATGTATTTGGTCTTCAGTGTGCCAAACTGTAGTGCCACTTCTCTTCCCACAACATTTTTCTATCGCACGTCGCTGTATTTCGCTCAGTGGAATTTACACGTGTACATTTTGTAGTGGAAGCTATCAAACCTAGACACATCAAAAAGAGTTTTTCATCACCCTAGTTCCCAGAACTCCTGGAGATAGACGTTGACTGTATCACAGACACAGTCTCTTTGACTAATTAGAGATGTCACTAAACCCGCCCAGAGATGTAAACAACCATGCATGAGCAGCGCCTATTAGACGGAGGGGGTCCAACAGCTGACCAGTTCCAGTCATTCCACCAGGAAGGAGGAACACGGCTCGTGTTGCCTGAAGTTCAAGCATGCCTTAGACGGCCAATACCGCTATTCAATCGCGTCCGCATTGTTACTTTGTGCCAGGAAGGGCTCTCAACAAAGGGAGTGGACCGCTCAGGATGGGCCTAACGTTCTCTTCACCGAGGAGTGTCGCATATGCCTTCAACCAGACAATCGTCGGAGACGTGTTTGGAGGCATTGCGGTCAGACCGAGCGTCTTAGACGCGCTTTCCAGCGAGTGTAGCAAGGTGGAGGAAGATTCCCTACTGTTTTGAGATGGCATTTGTCGGGTCGACGTACGACGCTGGTGGTCATGAAAGGCGCTGTAACGGCTATACAATGACGTGAATGCCATCCTCCGACCGATAGTGCAGCGATATTGGCAGCGTATTGGCGAGGCGTTCGTCTTGATGGCCAACAACTGGCGCCCCCATCGGGCACATCTTGCGAATCCTTCAGGAGAACGACATCGCTCGACTAGAGTGGCCAGCATGTTCTACACACATGAACCCTATAGAACATGCCTGGGATAGATTGAAAGGGGCTGTTTATGGACTGCGTGACCCACCAACCACTCTGACGGATCTACGCCGAATCCCGTTGAGGAGTGGAATAATCTGGACCAACAGTGCCTTGATGAACTTGTGGATGGTATGCCACGACGAATACAGGCATGCATCAATGCAAGAGGACGTGCTACTGGGTATTAGAGGTACCGGTGTGTACAGCAATCTGGACCAACAACTCTGAAGGTCTCACTGTATGGCGGTACAATACGATATGTGTTGTTTTCATGAGCAGTAAAAAGGATGGAAATGATGTTTATGTTGATCTCTATTCCAATTTTCTGTACGGGTTCCGGATCTCTCGGAACCGAGGTGGTACAAAACTTTTTTTTATGTGTGTGTATTCAGGTCAGTGGAAATTAAAATGTCCCGTCCGCAGCTCGTGGTCGTGCGGTAGCGTTCTCGCTTCCCGCGCCCGGGTTCCCGGGTTCGATTTCCGGCGGGGTCAGAGATTTTCTCTGCCTTGTGGTGACTGGGTGTTGTGTGATGTCTTTAGGTTAGTTAGGTTTAAGTAGTTCTAAGTTCTAGGGGACTGATGACCGTAGATGTTAAGTCCCATAGTGCTCAGAACCATTTGAACCATTTTTTAAAATGTCCTGTGGTGCCCTTCCTGCTCCCAGTTGGCCTCTTTGACATCCAAGCCCCTTCAAATAAACAATCACAAGTAATACTGGGAAGGATTATCTGTGACGGGAAGAATAAGAACTCTTCAGAAAATTTGCACTCTTCATTGCCTGTTAGCTAAAAAATTTCCCTCTTGTGTGGTACAAAACTGAATACAGGTAACACAAAACCAGTAAATACTAGAGACAAGCAATACAGTACACAGTTCTTCAATCATTGGGTTCCCTCATTTTTTTTTCTTCTGTGCTTTCCTTAATGCAAAAGAACCTATTACCTCGGCAAAGTCCGCCTCATAGGCAATTTTATTGTCGGTGGCTAGGACTGGGAGGCCAGAACGCAGATATCTTTTAATTGTTTTCAGTTCGCTGCAGCTTCGTTCGCAGCTGGCTGATGTCAGAAGTGACGTGCAGTGCAGTGCATGCTTAAAGCTGAACAGATGTAAGGATAAACTTATTGCAGGAAAAATTTCTCGCAAGTCATGCTTGCACAGATGTTGTAACAGACGAACGCAATTGATTTTTCATTAATTTTAGTCACTAACTTCTTGAGTAGGGTGGGTTCCTGCCAAACATCAGCTGCAATCAAGTCTTTCGAATATTTTCGTATTGGATCGACTCAATTATTTGCAGACCCTCAGTCTGCCACTGCGTGTCCACTGAGGAAGGCCAAATTTTGCTGTAGGCCCTTTGCGCTCACAACCTTTGTTTCAGTTTACGTTCAAATTTTGTCAAATATTACTTTGATATCTCTGAAAAACGGGTTAGTTGGGTCTAGTGTTCATGATTCGTACTCGCAGATTTCGTCATGTTGCCTCCTCTTTCTCGAAGCTCGTTTGCTTTCTGCATCTATGTATTCATGGATAATCTGCAGATCACAGCTAAGTGCCTGGCAGAGGGTTCATCGAACCACCTTCACAGTAATTCTCTATTATTCCAGTATCAAACAGAGCACGGAGAAAAACGAACACCCATATCTTTCTGTGAGAGCTCTGATTTCCCTTATCTCTGGAAGAATACCAGCCCAAATTGTGAAGTTGAGGATAAATAAAAAATCCATGTAGTAGATGACCAGCTTCATACTTTAATTCTGCGGCAAGAGAAGATTCTTCAGTTTCTTCCAGAGCTTTGACGCCACGTGAATTAATTATTAGAGCTGTAACAGCTAGGCGTCAGCCGACCATCTTGTCTGACTGCTTCCTTTTAAGTTGGTTTTTGTACACTTTTGCATTAATTTCCACCGCATGTTGGATCCATCAAAAAAGCAATCAAGCTTCTGTACAACCCAAAATATGATTATAATGATGATGTTGGGTTTGTCAAGCTCTCAACCGCGTGGTCATCAACGCCCGTACAAAGTCCCAAACTTTACACAGTCCAATTCAGCTACTTGCACGAATGATGATGATGATGATGATGATGATGATGATGATGATGATGAAATGATGAGGACAGTACAAACACCCAATCCTCGGGCAGAGAAGATCCCCAACGCGGCCGGGAATCGAGCCTTCCTTTATTTCATATCCAGCTTCTGTTATTTTTATATAACGTTTCACTTTACTCATTTGTTGTGCGTGAGATACATTTGGAGTGCAGTCAAATATGGTTGTGAAATAGTTGGTCTCCTTGATCTCATTGATAATGGTATTTCGAACTTTGTTTGTCATTATATGGATGATTTCATTTTGCATTGACTTCGACAAATAGGATACCTGTTGCCTTTTTACGTGATCTAACTGATACTTGATAGTAGGATTGAATTTGCCGAACAGGATTATAAAATTAAGAAAAGTTGCTTTACTAGTTTGAGGAAAATTTTCAGCGAGATGACAGCGTGTTTCTTTAGAACCCCTAAAGGCAAGACAGTTTGTGGCAAGATACATGACAGCGTTCGTTATTACGTGCAGAATATGTCTCCGTTTTCCTTTCTCAGAGTGAATTATTTTCGCGATCTAGCGGTCGATGCCCGACACGATTTCATTTACTGCAAACGGGTCTTCCATTTTATAAAATATTCTTTATGTGTTTGTGATGCTTCGTGCTCAGACAATCTCTCTGAAGCTTTTTTCCATTTCACGAGACGCTCCCTACACAGGGCTGATGTAGAAGAGCTGCCTTACAGCTTGCGATCAGTACAGTGGGCTGCATTTCCTGCTTTCGAACAAACAAACCAGGATCTTTCAATATTTTCCTGATTTGGCATTGTTCGAACAACATGTGATATGTCAAGTGGCTACCATTGCTTTCTGTGGACCTAACCTTTGTTTTCTGGTTGTTTATCATTTAGTAATACAGCTCGTTTGCTGAAGAATGACCTCTGTTGATCTGCAATTTTTTCGTGGTCTGGCCATGTGCCTGGGTCCATTAGATCTATAATTTTGTCCTTGCTACTTATCTGCCGTAAGTCAACAAATGCTAGCTCAGCGGCATGTTGCTCCTGAGACAGTACCGACGATGAAGTCTGTTTACTATCATCTGAGACACTAAACTTCGACTGCTCAGTCGAATTATCTTGCTGTCCAAATTACAAGAATTGTTCGAAGTATCTGAAATCATAATAACAGAAGTATCACTGGAGCTTAATGATACGTGTGCTTCATGCAGCCATCTTCTCATCTTAGAAGCCGATTTATTTATTTCTTCCATTTTATCCTTTTTCTGTTTTAATCCCAGAAAGCTTGCTTCTTGTTGCACTCATCGTCTGCTCTTTACTACGTAAAAATATAAATTTATTTTAACACTGACACGTCATTCTTACATACAAAATTATGATCACGTTCGTAAGTTTTTATTAATTAAAACACCCATTTGTAAACCAAAATTATAAAGACTCAACAGAAATCAAATACTGTGTGCCATTACGCCTATACTCCGGCCTCGCTACCGAGCAACCGTCTCTAGCCGCTCGCAGACCCGACTTCAACTCACGGACTCTGACACTCCACTGCCGCTCACCCACTCGCACACTGTTGACTGCACTGCAGTCTTTGCTTCAGTTTATGATCGCTGCACAGAGCGTATGATCGATACTATGTAAGGGTACACCTATGTACCCTCACAAGACGGTGGTTGATAAGCATCCTGTCTTATCACCTGCATCCGTTTATGTCGATTGTGCATTCCAACGGACTTGGGCAATTCCAGCAGGACAATGCGACACCCCACACGTCCAGAATAGCTACAGAGTGGCTCCAGAACACCGCTCTGAGTTTAAACACTTCAGCTGGCCACCAAACTCTACAGATATGAAAAATTGTTAAGCATACCTGGAATGCTTTGCAACGCACTATTCAGAAGTGGTCTCCACCCGTTTATACTCTTAGGGACTTACGGAGAGCCATTCAGTTCCCTGCAGCACTGGCAGTCCCCTCCAGCACTACTTCAGGCAGTAGTGGAGTCCACGCCACGTCGTGCTGCGACACTTCTGCGTGCTCGCGGGGGGGCCTACAAGACATTCGGCAGGTGTACCAGTTTCATTAATAAATTGGTAATCGGGGAAGAATAACTGGTTATAGGTACCTGAAACTGTTGAAAGACAAGGCAACAAAGAAAGAGGAGAGTGTGCGAAAGTTTGCAAAAATAGATGTGGTGAGCAATTTTGAGTTCCTAAGTAATTTTTCTGGACGAGACAACAATGAACAATAGAAATGTGGTACCAAACTGCGTATGCATTGCAAAGGCCAATTTGTAGAATTGAGTGATGAGGTTATTCATTTTAAAGGGAACGTGAAGAGCAACGAAATTAAAACCTGCTCCCCAAGTCCTCTCTACAGAGTGTTGCGAGAACACCCGGAGAACTCTTTCTCACTGCTCGAAAGACTCGGCAGTTACTTGCGGTCGTCCACGTCGCAGGGTCGAGTCAACAGTGTTGCCATCCTCTGGGTGAACCCCAGCGTAACACAGCAACCAGAATGTGAAGACGTGATCGCCCAATTTGCTATAAACAAGGGACAAAATAAACAACTTTGCCTGACTTGAATGTGAAGAGTTCAGGAAGTACGTATTTATTATATTGTTGTTATTGCTAGCGGCAGCAGCAGTCATAGCATTAAGTCACATACAGATCTACGTTACCAGGTGGTGAATTTATGTCGAAATGAAGGGTGAAAGTATTATTCTCTGCATAGGGGCAGAAACTAGCAAAGTTCACCCTTGCCATAGAGTGGCCGGCAGTTGGTGTTTTCATTTTAGCGACGCGCTCCAGCAGAGCTATTGATTTTTATGTTTTACTTGTACACACGGTACATGATCAGCGAAACTTCGATTTATCCAATGGAATTACGATTTTGTGTGTCAGAATATGAAAGTATACCCATAACAGAGGATTTCATATGTTTCGTATCGTTTGAGAGTAATGTTTCACAAGTACAAGAAAAATATTGCGGCATAAAAAACAAGAGTGTACCCTAAACAAACTCGTCAGATAGAGTAATGCTTTCTCTATCTTTGACAAATAGTGCCTCACATTATGGGACATTTTGATATTAAGAATTCTGTGTTGTTCGGATGTACTCCCATTAAGAGCAGTTCGTGGTGTGGCGAGCCCCGTCGCTCTCCCGCGGCCCCCTCGCCCTTAAAACGTGGCGACACGTCCGTAAACGCCCCCCTGCTGTCCGGTCGCCGTGTGCACGTGAGCAGCCGGCACTGAGCGGCAGAGAATCTCAGCAGGTGGCAGTAGGGCGGTAATTGACTCCCCTGCCCAGTTAAGACAGGGATAACTTATACGGTCCACACGTCACTGTGCAGACGTCGTTTTGACGTCACTGGCATCGGAGACCGCAGCAACTGCCATTAGACTTGTCAGCGTCTGGTGGGGGGTGCTTCTAGACACCGTAGTGGACTTCGCATCCCAAATTGCGTACTATAAAAGTGTACCGTTTCAAGATAACGGTACACTGAAGATTTGTAAAAACGCGTCACTTCTTTCAGATTTGTTATAATTGAACGTCATATAAGGACGTATCGGCTGTTAAAGCCTTCATTAAAGTTTTGCTAAGAAGGCTGAACTTGCAGCAGCACTTTCAGAGACCGTGAATAGTTACAATAGAAAGAAAACTGCCCTCGGTCATTATTTTTAACCTCAGTCCGTTTTGCAACCTGCACCACGCTAGTAACGAGCAGCCCTTAGTGGCTCGCCGTCACAGTTTTCTTTACCTTAAATTTCTTTGCGACTAAAGCCCTTTTGGCATGTTTATTATTTTATAAATGACATATAAGTACCGCCAGTCTTTCACAATGATTCCGTACTTATATTCTGTACCATCGTGTTTAGTCATAATTCTGTGACCATCTTATAGACCATTCTTTGATTTAAATTCTGAGGAAGACGCTCCTAGCACTGTTGAAACCCGGTTTATTCGTTAAAAATAGTGACCGAGGGCTGTTTTCTTTCTATTGTTCCAGCAGTCCATTGTCAGGCAGCGGTTATGAGCGCTGAGGTACTGAGCACAGGCTAACTATGGGGATGAGTCGCGTCCTGCCACATCCAAAAATCGTTCTTCTCGCCTTCACGTTTGTCAAAAGTTCCTGGGACTTCTCTGTTAAGCTAATAGAAGCATGTTTTGTAATATTTGATGTTCCGTACATATAGCAGCATCCTGTCTGTCTGTCTCTCTCTCTCTCTCTCTCTCTCTCTCCCTCTCTCAGCTGTGAGTTGTCATTGTCAGTAATTTACAAATTAAACGTGAAACTTGCAAATGCAAATGTACATTCACACACACATTGATCATCTCGCAAACCAAATCATTATTGAAAATATAAATTACAGAACCAACTCACTAATTTGCAGCACAATTAAAAGATAACGTAATCTGTAATATATGAAATGCAACTACATATAAAGTGTATAAATGACAATTTACGAGCTAGTTCTTCTAGGCAGCTTCTTCCCCAAATAAACGTCTCCAATTAAAGTGCATTTTTAACCACGAATATTAAGTTTTTCATCATTTTATTACAACAAATTTTTACTAATAGCGACTCGTTTTCTAGAGATCTTGATTGTGTTGGTGTTTTGAAACAGCATTTGCTCGTGGGGCATCAGGTGAGTGAGCTGCTGCCTTACCTCGCCTGTCGGAGTGGCTGCCCGCCCTTCCTGACTGCAGACAAACTCCTGACACTAGTTCTTAGAGTTTCTACAAACAAGTTTATCTTGTTGAGACACTGTAATGAACACAGTCGAATACACACGTTATTGGATTCATTGCTGGTTGGCTGCACACTTCTTTTTTTTTTTACTTTTAAATCTATAAGTCTTCTCACTTTCGCTGTTGATGAAGGCGTTTTAGCAAAAACAGTTGGCACAATTTTCTCAGTATGGTTCGGAGCTAATTCTTGCCAACATTTTAATCTCTCCTTTATCGACAGCCGCGTCCAAATCAGTGCAGAACTTGACACATTTCTGAAGGATGTAACTTTAGGTTGACGAACCCTGCAATCAAGAAACACCGTAACTTCCAGTCAGCCTCCACTGGAGATGACTGTTGTTGTTGTGAACGTCACGTTCGCCTCGCGTGCTGTGACCGAGTGATCGCGAAAGTCGACAGACAACTCGTTTCGTCTTCCATACAGCCTGTGTCGTCAAAATGACATTCATTCATTCTTTATTTTTATTTTATGCAGTCAGATTGCGTGCTAATACTAGTCAGGGCCAACCAGTTACGAGACTTCGTAACCGGTCACACAGCTACTAAAATTATTGCATTTATACATTAATATTTTTAATTAAGACCCCATGCAGTATTACAACTATGAACAACTTGAATTTGAAAGAACACATAGAAAATGTTGTGGGGAAGGCTAACCAAAGGCTGCGTTTTATTGGCAGGACACTTAGAAAATGTAACAGACCTACTAAGGAGACAGCCTACACTACGCTTGTCCGTCCTGTTTTAGAATACTGCTGCGCAGTGTGGGATCCTTACCAGATAGGACTGACGGAGTACATCGAAAAAGTTCAAAGGAAGGCAGCACGTTTTGTGTTATTGCAAAATATGGGAGAGAGAGTCACAGAAATGATACAGAATTCGGGATGGAAATCATTAAAAGAAAGGCGTTTTTCGTTGCGACGGAATCTTCTCACCAAATTCCTATCACCAATTTTCTCCTCCGAATGCGAAAATATTTTGTTGACATCGACCTACATAGGGTGGAACGATGACCAAGATGAAATAACGGAAATCAGAGCTTGTACGGAAAGATATAGGTGTTCATTCTTTCCGCACGCTATACGAGATTGGAATAATAGAGAATTGCGAAGGTAGTTCGATGACCGTAGCGGTCGCGCGGTTCCAGACTGTAGAACCGCTCGGCCATCCCGGCCGCGGCCGCCTGCAGAGTATCCATGTAGCTGCAGATGTAGGTGAGTTGCCAGCGGAAAACAAACACGAATACTGCCAACATGTCTCTTCGGTACGGAAGCCTCGATGGTGCAGCTCCGTAGCTGGCAGCTCTTGGAGGTGAAGGCGACGTGGGCGTCGTAGCAGTGGCTACAGAGTGAGATCCCGACTGCGGGAACGCGTTCGCTGCCGGCGTCTGGCCCAGGAAACTAACTCAGAGTGCCCTGCTCGGGCTCAGCCTGGGCACTGAGCTGAACACTGGTCAGGCACCAGGACGCTGCAGGCGCTGCTTTCGGCCGCACAGAAGGCGTGCGGGGCCGGCGAGCACTGGCCGGGTGCAGCCCGGCCGCCCCTCGCCAGCTGTCTGCAGAGCCGAGCTGTCCCCTGCGAGACGCGCGCCCGCACGACACAACTGTGTTGCCGGTTGCCGGCTGAGTAGGCGCTAGGCTTGAGACGGCTGCTGCATTTCCACGGGCAAACGTGGACTGTATCCCCAATGTAATGTTTGCGAAATGAAACTGTTTTACGCCTTTTTTTAATTTTTCAGTTTCCGTGCTGTTGCAAACCATATTAGAAAATACTTAAAAGCTTTATGATGCTGTCGCAATTAAGTTTTCTTTCCATTCACTGCATTTATGATCCTATTCCATTTCTACATCTACATCCAGATCCATACTCCGCAAGCCACCTGACGGTGTGTGGCGGAGGGTACCTTGAGTACTTCTATCGGTTCTCCCTTCTATTCCATTGTTCGTGGAAAGAAAAACTGTCGCTATGCCTCTGTGTGGGCTCTAGTTTCTCTGATTTTATCCTCATGGTCTCTTCGCGAGATATACGTAGAAGGGAGCAATATACTACGTGACTCCTAGGTGAACGTATGTTCTCGAAACTTCAACAAAAGCCTGCACCAAGCCACTGAGCGTCTCTCTTGCAGAGTCTTCCACTGGACTTTATCTGTCACCTCCGTAACTCTTTCGCGATTACCTAACGATTCTGTAACGAAGCGCGCTGCTCTCCGTTGCATCTTCTCTATCTCTTCTATCAACCCTATCTGGTACGGATCCCACACCGGTGAGCAGTATTCAAGCAGTGGGAGAGCAAGTGTACTGTAACCTACTTCCTTTGTTTTCGGACTGCATTTCCTTAGGATTTTTTCAATGAATCTCAGTCTGGCATCTGGCATCTGGTCATTCCATTTTAAATCGTTCCTAATGCGTACTCCCAGATAGTTTATGGAATTAACTGCTTCCAGTTGCTGACCTGCTATATTGTACCTTAATGATAAAGAAACCTTCTTTCTAAGTATTCGCAGCACATTACACTTGTCTACATTGAGATTCAGTGGCCATTCCGTACACAATGCGTCAACTCGTTGCAGTTCCTCCTGCATTTCAGTACAATTTTCCATTGTTGCAACCTCTCGATATACTACAGCATCATCCGCAAAAAGCCTCATGTTATCCGCAAGATGATTTATATATACACTCCTGGAAATGGAAAAAAGAACACATTGACACCGGTGTGTCAGACCCACCATACTTGCTCCGGACACTGCGAGAGGGCTGTACAAGCAATGATCACACGCACGGCACAGCGGACACACCAGGAACCGCGGTGTTGGCCGTCGAATGGCGCTAGCTGCGCAGCATTTGTGCACCGCCGCCGTCAGTGTCAGCCAGTTTGCCGTGGCATACGGAGCTCCATCGCAGTCTTTAACACTGGTAGCATGCCGCGACAGCGTGGACGTGAACCGTATGTGCAGTTGACGGACTTTGAGCGAGGGCGTATAGTGGGCATGCGGGAGGCCGGGTGGACGTACCGCCGAATTGCTCAACACGTGGGGCGTGAGGTCTCCACAGTACATCGATGTTGTCGCCAGTGGTCGGCGGAAGGTGCACGTGCCCGTCGACCTGGGACCGGACCGCAGCGACGCACGGATGCACGCCAAGACCGTAGGATCCTACGCAGTGCCGTAGGGGACCGCACCGCCACTTCCCAGCAAATTAGGGACACTGTTGCTCCTGGGGTATCGGCGAGGACCATTCGAAACCGTCTCCATGAAGCTGGGCTACGGTCCCGCACACCGTTAGGCTGTCATCCGCTCACGCCCCAACATCGTGCAGCCCGCCTCCAGTGGTGTCGCGACAGGCGTGAATGGAGGGACGAATGGAGACGTGTCGTCTTCAGCGATGAGAGTCGCTTCTGCCTTGGTGCCAATGATGGTCGTATGCGTGTTTGGCGCCGTGCAGGTGAGCGCCACAATCAGGACTGCATACGACCGAGGCACACAGGGCCAACACCCGGCATCATGGTGTGGGGAGCGATCTCCTACACTGGCCGTACACCACTGGTGATCGTCGAGGGGACAATGAATAGTGCACGGTACATCCAAACCGTCATCGAACCCATCGTTCTACCATTCCTAGACCGGCAAGGGAACTTGCTGTTCCAACAGGACAATGCACGTCCGCATGTATCCCGTGCCACCCAACGTGCTCTAGAAGGTGTAAGTCAACTACCCTGGCCAGCAAGATCTCCGGATCTGTCCCCCATTGAGCATGTTTGGGACTGGATGAAGCGTCGTCTCACGCGGTCTGCACGTCCAGCACGAACGCTGGTCCAACTGAGGCGCCAGGTGGAAATGGCATGGCAAGCCGTTCCACAGGACTACATCCAGCATCTCTACGATCGTCTCCATGGGAGAATAGCAGCCTGCATTGCTGCGAAAGGTGGATATACACTGTACTAGTGCCGACATTGTGCATGCTCTGTTGCCTGTGTCTATGTGCCTGTGGTTCTGTCAGTGTGATCATGTGATGTATCTGACCCCAGGAATGTGTCAATAAAGTTTCCCCTTCCTGGGACAATGAATTCACGGTGTTCTTATTTCAATTTCCAGGAGTTTATTGTGAATAGCAACGGTCCTACGACACTCCCCTACGGCGCACCTGAAATCACTCTTACTTCGGAAAACTTCTCTCCATTGAAAATGACATGCTGCGTTCTGTTATCCAGGAACTCTTCAATCCAATCACACAATTGGTCTTATAGTCCATATGCTCTTACTTTGTTCATTTAACGGCTGTGGGGAACTGTATCTTGCGGAAGTCAAGAAACACGGCATCTACCCAGGAACCCGTGTCTATGGCCCTCTGAGTCTCGCGGACGAATAGCGCGAGCTGTGTTTCACACGATCGTCTTTTTCGAAACCCATGCTGATTTTTTTGTCTATGGCCCTCTGAGTCTCGCGGACGAATAGCGCGAGCTGTGTTTCACACGATCGTCTTTTTCGAAACCCATGCTGATTTCTACAGAGTAGATTTCTAGTCTCCAGAAAAGTCATTACACTCGAACATAATACGTGTTCCAAAATTCTACAACATTTGTTGTTCTGCTTGCATTTTGTTTTTCAAACTTACTACTGAACTACTGCCTCTGTCCACTTGTTCTACCTCTGCTCAAACCTGACCACACACCATATCTTCTGGTTCAACACGGTGTTGTTCTAGGGAGCGTAGCTTTAAATGCCAACATTATGTATGGAGGTCCAATAATCAGCTGTTTTACGGTACACAATTGATTGTACCTATTGGATGTTCACGTGACTCGGATGTGGGACTTTGCGACGTGCTGTAACAGTGGTGACAGTTGACGTGGCACCCGTCCTGTGGCAGCGCTGTGAGCGATCAGACGCCGTGTACCAGAAACATCGCTCACAGCAGACCTGAGGAAACAACTTACGATGGAGGAAAATTAACATCGACTTACACAAAAGCGTAAATAGTCTACGAGCTGCTGTCTGTCTGAGCAAAGTTCGTTATAAGAAACGGATCACACAAACTCGCGCAAAAGCTACTTTTTCGTCTGATGTACTTGCAAATTAAACACTTTCCGTTACTCTCCTTTCATTCCACTGTGGAAACTAGTATTTTTTTACGTCGCCAAACGATCCTATATCAAAGCAAACTACACTTACTGGGACAGGCGGGGCGGCGCGGCGCGGCGCGTCTCTTCTCATCGTCTCAAAATACGCTGCATAAACGTCCGAAACTCCTCGATGCCCTCACTTCAAATCTTAAAACTTTGACACCGCCAAGAGACCACCGACCTCAGTACGTCATACAAATTTCACCTCGATACGACCTTACTGTCCCAGGCAAAAACGCACTCAAAGACGCAAATACAAACCGAAAAACGGATCACACAAACTCGCGCAAAAGCTACTTTTTCGTCTGATGTACTTGCAAATTAAACACTTTCCGTTACTCTCCTTTCATTCCACTGTGGAAACTAGTATTTTTTTACGTCGCCAAACGGTCCTATATCAAAGCAAACTACACTTACTGGGACAGGCGGGGCGGCGCGGCGCGGCGCGTCTCTTCTCATCGTCTCAAAATACGCTGCATAAACGTCCGAAACTCCTCGATGCCCTCACTTCAAATCTTAAAACTTTGACACCGCCAAGAGACCACCGACCTCAGTACGTCATACAAATTTCACCTCGATACGACCTTACTGTCCCAGGCAAAAACGCACTCAAAGACGCAAATACAAACCGAAAAACGGATCACACAAACTCGCGCAAAAGCTACTTTTTCGTCTGATGTACTTGCAAATTAAACACTTTCCGTTACTCTCCTTTCATTCCACTGTGGAAACTAGTATTTTTTTACGTCGCCAAACGGTCCTATATCAAAGCAAACTACACTTACTGGGACAGGCGGGGCGGCGCGGCGCGGCGCGTCTCTTCTCATCGTCTCAAAATACGCTGCATAAACGTCCGAAACTCCTCGATGCCCTCACTTCAAATCTTAAAACTTTGACACCGCCAAGAGACCACCGACCTCAGTACGTCATACAAATTTCACCTCGATACGACCTTACTGTCCCAGGCAAAAACGCACTCAAAGACGCAAATACAAACCGAAAAACGGATCACACAAACTCGCGCAAAAGCTACTTTTTCGTCTGATGTACTTGCAAATTAAACACTTTCCGTTACTCTCCTTTCATTCCACTGTGGAAACTAGTATTTTTTTACGTCGCCAAACGGTCCTATATCAAAGCAAACTACACTTACTGGGACAGGCGGGGCGGCGCGGCGCGGCGCGTCTCTTCTCATCGTCTCAAAATACGCTGCATAAACGTCCGAAACTCCTCGATGCCCTCACTTCAAATCTTAAAACTTTGACACCGCCAAGAGACCACCGACCTCAGTACGTCATACAAATTTCACCTCGATACGACCTTACTGTCCCAGGCAAAAACGCACTCAAAGACGCAAATACAAACCGAAAAACGGATCACACAAACTCGCGCCAAAGCTACTTTTTCGTCTGATGTACTTGCAAATTAAACACTTTCCGTTACTCTCCTTTCATTCCACTGTGGAAACTAGTATTTTTTTACGTCGCCAAACGGTCCTATATCAAAGCAAACTACACTTACTGGGACAGGCGGGGCGGCGCGGCGCGGCGCGTCTCTTCTCATCGTCTCAAAATACGCTGCATAAACGTCCGAAACTCCTCGATGCCCTCACTTCAAATCTTAAAACTTTGACACCGCCAAGAGACCACCGACCTCAGTACGTCATACAAATTTCACCTCGATACGACCTTACTGTCCCAGGCAAAAACGCACTCAAAGACGCAAATACAAACCGAAAAACGGATCACACAAACTCGCGCAAAAGCTACTTTTTCGTCTGATGTACTTGCAAATTAAACACTTTCCGTTACTCTCCTTTCATTCCACTGTGGAAACTAGTATTTTTTTACGTCGCCAAACGGTCCTATATCAAAGCAAACTACACTTACTGGGACAGGCGGGGCGGCGCGGCGCGGCGCGTCTCTTCTCATCGTCTCAAAATACGCTGCATAAACGTCCGAAACTCCTCGATGCCCTCACTTCAAATCTTAAAACTTTGACACCGCCAAGAGACCACCGACCTCAGTACGTCATACAAATTTCACCTCGATACGACCTTACTGTCCCAGGCAAAAACGCACTCAAAGACGCAAATACAAACCGAAAAACGGATCACACAAACTCGCGCAAAAGCTACTTTTTCGTCTGATGTACTTGCAAATTAAACACTTTCCGTTACTCTCCTTTCATTCCACTGTGGAAACTAGTATTTTTTTACGTCGCCAAACGGTCCTATATCAAAGCAAACTACACTTACTGGGACAGGCGGGGCGGCGCGGCGCGGCGCGTCTCTTCTCATCGTCTCAAAATACGCTGCATAAACGTCCGAAACTCCTCGATGCCCTCACTTCAAATCTTAAAACTTTGACACCGCCAAGAGACCACCGACCTCAGTACGTCATACAAATTTCACCTCGATACGACCTTACTGTCCCAGGCAAAAACGCACTCAAAGACGCAAATACAAACCGAAAAACGGATCACACAAACTCGCGCCAAAGCTACTTTTTCGTCTGATGTACTTGCAAATTAAACACTTTCCGTTACTCTCCTTTCATTCCACTGTGGAAACTAGTATTTTTTTACGTCGCCAAACGGTCCTATATCAAAGCAAACTACACTTACTGGGACAGGCGGGGCGGCGCGGCGCGGCGCGTCTCTTCTCATCGTCTCAAAATACGCTGCATAAACGTCCGAAACTCCTCGATGCCCTCACTTCAAATCTTAAAACTTTGACACCGCCAAGAGACCACCGACCTCAGTACGTCATACAAATTTCACCTCGATACGACCTTACTGTCCCAGGCAAAAACGCACTCAAAGACGCAAATACAAACCGAAAAACGGATCACACAAACTCGCGCAAAAGCTACTTTTTCGTCTGATGTACTTGCAAATTAAACACTTTCCGTTACTCTCCTTTCATTCCACTGTGGAAACTAGTATTTTTTTACGTCGCCAAACGGTCCTATATCAAAGCAAACTACACTTACTGGGACAGGCGGGGCGGCGCGGCGCGGCGCGTCTCTTCTCATCGTCTCAAAATACGCTGCATAAACGTCCGAAACTCCTCGATGCCCTCACTTCAAATCTTAAAACTTTGACACCGCCAAGAGACCACCGACCTCAGTACGTCATACAAATTTCACCTCGATACGACCTTACTGTCCCAGGCAAAAACGCACTCAAAGACGCAAATACAAACCGAAAAACGGATCACACAAACTCGCGCAAAAGCTACTTTTTCGTCTGATGTACTTGCAAATTAAACACTTTCCGTTACTCTCCTTTCATTCCACTGTGGAAACTAGTATTTTTTTACGTCGCCAAACGGTCCTATATCAAAGCAAAGTACACTTACTGGGACAGGCGGGGCGGCGCGGCGCGGCGCGTCTCTTCTCATCGTCTCAAAATACGCTGCATAAACGTCCGAAACTCCTCGATGCCCTCACTTCAAATCTTAAAACTTTGACACCGCCAAGAGACCACCGACCTCAGTACGTCATACAAATTTCACCTCGATACGACCTTACTGTCCCAGGCAAAAACGCACTCAAAGACGCAAATACAAACCGAAAAACGGATCACACAAACTCGCGCAAAAGCTACTTTTTCGTCTGATGTACTTGCAAATTAAACACTTTCCGTTACTCTCCTTTCATTCCACTGTGGAAACTAGTATTTTTTTACGTCGCCAAACGGTCCTATATCAAAGCAAACTACACTTACTGGGACAGGCGGGGCGGCGCGGCGCGGCGCGTCTCTTCTCATCGTCTCAAAATACGCTGCATAAACGTCCGAAACTCCTCGATGCCCTCACTTCAAATCTTAAAACTTTGACACCGCCAAGAGACCACCGACCTCAGTACGTCATACAAATTTCACCTCGATACGACCTTACTGTCCCAGGCAAAAACGCACTCAAAGACGCAAATACAAACCGAAAAACGGATCACACAAACTCGCGCAAAAGCTACTTTTTCGTCTGATGTACTTGCAAATTAAACACTTTCCGTTACTCTCCTTTCATTCCACTGTGGAAACTAGTATTTTTTTACGTCGCCAAACGGTCCTATATCAAAGCAAAGTACACTTACTGGGACAGGCGGGGCGGCGCGGCGCGGCGCGTCTCTTCTCATCGTCTCAAAATACGCTGCATAAACGTCCGAAACTCCTCGATGCCCTCACTTCAAATCTTAAAACTTTGACACCGCCAAGAGACCACCGACCTCAGTACGTCATACAAATTTCACCTCGATACGACCTTACTGTCCCAGGCAAAAACGCACTCAAAGACGCAAATACAAACCGAAAAACGGATCACACAAACTCGCGCAAAAGCTACTTTTTCGTCTGATGTACTTGCAAATTAAACACTTTCCGTTACTCTCCTTTCATTCCACTGTGGAAACTAGTATTTTTTTACGTCGCCAAACGGTCCTATATCAAAGCAAACTACACTTACTGGGACAGGCGGGGCGGCGCGGCGCGGCGCGTCTCTTCTCATCGTCTCAAAATACGCTGCATAAACGTCCGAAACTCCTCGATGCCCTCACTTCAAATCTTAAAACTTTGACACCGCCAAGAGACCACCGACCTCAGTACGTCATACAAATTTCACCTCGATACGACCTTACTGTCCCAGGCAAAAACGCACTCAAAGACGCAAATACAAACCGAAAAACGGATCACACAAACTCGCGCAAAAGCTACTTTTTCGTCTGATGTACTTGCAAATTAAACACTTTCCGTTACTCTCCTTTCATTCCACTGTGGAAACTAGTATTTTTTTACGTCGCCAAACGGTCCTATATCAAAGCAAACTACACTTACTGGGACAGGCGGGGCGGCGCGGCGCGGCGCGTCTCTTCTCATCGTCTCAAAATACGCTGCATAAACGTCCGAAACTCCTCGATGCCCTCACTTCAAATCTTAAAACTTTGACACCGCCAAGAGACCACCGACCTCAGTACGTCATACAAATTTCACCTCGATACGACCTTACTGTCCCAGGCAAAAACGCACTCAAAGACGCAAATACAAACCGAAAAACGGATCACACAAACTCGCGCAAAAGCTACTTTTTCGTCTGATGTACTTGCAAATTAAACACTTTCCGTTACTCTCCTTTCATTCCACTGTGGAAACTAGTATTTTTTTACGTCGCCAAACGGTCCTATATCAAAGCAAACTACACTTACTGGGACAGGCGGGGCGGCGCGGCGCGGCGCGTCTCTTCTCATCGTCTCAAAATACGCTGCATAAACGTCCGAAACTCCTCGATGCCCTCACTTCAAATCTTAAAACTTTGACACCGCCAAGAGACCACCGACCTCAGTACGTCATACAAATTTCACCTCGATACGACCTTACTGTCCCAGGCAAAAACGCACTCAAAGACGCAAATACAAACCGAAAAACGGATCACACAAACTCGCGCAAAAGCTACTTTTTCGTCTGATGTACTTGCAAATTAAACACTTTCCGTTACTCTCCTTTCATTCCACTGTGGAAACTAGTATTTTTTTACGTCGCCAAACGGTCCTATATCAAAGCAAACTACACTTACTGGGACAGGCGGGGCGGCGCGTCTCTTCTCTTCGTCTCAAAATACGCTGCATAAACGTCCGAAACTCCTCGATGCCCTCACTTCAAATCTTAAAACTTTGACACCGCCAAGAGACCACCGACCTCAGTACGTCATACAAATTTCACCTCGATACGACCTTACTGTCCCAGGCAAAAACGCACTCAAAGACGCAAATACAAACCGAAAAACGGATCACACAAACTCGCGCAAAAGCTACTTTTTCGTCTGATGTACTTGCAAATTAAACACTTTCCGTTACTCTCCTTTCATTCCACTGTGGAAACTAGTATTTTTTTACGTCGCCAAACGGTCCTATATCAAAGCAAACTACACTTACTGGGACAGGCGGGGCGGCGCGGCGCGGCGCGTCTCTTCTCATCGTCTCAAAATACGCTGCATAAACGTCCGAAACTCCTCGATGCCCTCACTTCAAATCTTAAAACTTTGACACCGCCAAGAGACCACCGACCTCAGTACGTCATACAAATTTCACCTCGATACGACCTTACTGTCCCAGGCAAAAACGCACTCAAAGACGCAAATACAAACCGAAAAACGGATCACACAAACTCGCGCAAAAGCTACTTTTTCGTCTGATGTACTTGCAAATTAAACACTTTCCGTTACTCTCCTTTCATTCCACTGTGGAAACTAGTATTTTTTTACGTCGCCAAACGGTCCTATATCAAAGCAAACTACACTTACTGGGACAGGCGGGGCGGCGCGGCGCGGCGCGTCTCTTCTCATCGTCTCAAAATACGCTGCATAAACGTCCGAAACTCCTCGATGCCCTCACTTCAAATCTTAAAACTTTGACACCGCCAAGAGACCACCGACCTCAGTACGTCATACAAATTTCACCTCGATACGACCTTACTGTCCCAGGCAAAAACGCACTCAAAGACGCAAATACAAACCGAAAAACGGATCACACAAACTCGCGCAAAAGCTACTTTTTCGTCTGATGTACTTGCAAATTAAACACTTTCCGTTACTCTCCTTTCATTCCACTGTGGAAACTAGTATTTTTTTACGTCGCCAAACGGTCCTATATCAAAGCAAACTACACTTACTGGGACAGGCGGGGCGGCGCGGCGCGGCGCGTCTCTTCTCATCGTCTCAAAATACGCTGCATAAACGTCCGAAACTCCTCGATGCCCTCACTTCAAATCTTAAAACTTTGACACCGCCAAGAGACCACCGACCTCAGTACGTCATACAAATTTCACCTCGATACGACCTTACTGTCCCAGGCAAAAACGCACTCAAAGACGCAAATACAAACCGAAAAACGGATCACACAAACTCGCGCAAAAGCTACTTTTTCGTCTGATGTACTTGCAAATTAAACACTTTCCGTTACTCTCCTTTCATTCCACTGTGGAAACTAGTATTTTTTTACGTCGCCAAACGGTCCTATATCAAAGCAAACTACACTTACTGGGACAGGCGGGGCGGCGCGACGCGGCGCGTCTCTTCTCATCGTCTCAAAATACGCTGCATAAACGTCCGAAACTCCTCGATGCCCTCACTTCAAATCTTAAAACTTTGACACCGCCAAGAGACCACCGACCTCAGTACGTCATACAAATTTCACCTCGATACGACCTTACTGTCCCAGGCAAAAACGCACTTAAAGACGCAAATACAAACCGAAAAACGGATCACACAAACTCGCGCAAAAGCTACTTTTTCGTCTGATGTACTTGCAAATTAAACACTTTCCGTTACTCTCCTTTCATTCCACTGTGGAAACTAGTATTTTTTTACGTCGCCAAACGGTCCTATATCAAAGCAAACTACACTTACTGGGACAGGCGGGGCGGCGCGGCGCGGCGCGTCTCTTCTCATCGTCTCAAAATACGCTGCATAAACGTCCGAAACTCCTCGATGCCCTCACTTCAAATCTTAAAACTTTGACACCGCCAAGAGACCACCGACCTCAGTACGTCATACAAATTTCACCTCGATACGACCTTACTGTCCCAGGCAAAAACGCACTCAAAGACGCAAATACAAACCGAAAAACGGATCACACAAACTCGCGCAAAAGCTACTTTTTCGTCTGATGTACTTGCAAATTAAACACTTTCCGTTACTCTTCTTTCATTCCACTGTGGAAACTAGTATTTTTTTACGTCGCCAAACGGTCCTATATCAAAGCAAACTACACTTACTGGGACAGGCGGGGCGGCGCGGCGCGGCGCGTCTCTTCTCATCGTCTCAAAATACGCTGCATAAACGTCCGAAACTCCTCGATGCCCTCACTTCAAATCTTAAAACTTTGACACCGCCAAGAGACCACCGACCTCAGTACGTCATACAAATTTCACCTCGATACGACCTTACTGTCCCAGGCAAAAACGCACTCAAAGACGCAAATACAAACCGAAAAACGGATCACACAAACTCGCGCAAAAGCTACTTTTTCGTCTGATGTACTTGCAAATTAAACACTTTCCGTTACTCTCCTTTCATTCCACTGTGGAAACTAGTATTTTTTTACGTCGCCAAACGGTCCTATATCAAAGCAAACTACACTTACTGGGACAGGCGGGGCGGCGCGGCGCGGCGCGTCTCTTCTCATCGTCTCAAAATACGCTGCATAAACGTCCGAAAAACTCCTCGATGCCCTCACTTCAAATCTTAAAACTTTGACACCGCCAAGAGACCACCGACCTCAGTACGTCATACAAATTTCACCTCGATACGACCTTACTGTCCCAGGCAAAAACGCACTCAAAGACGCAAATACAAACCGAAAAACGGATCACACAAACTCGCGCAAAAGCTACTTTTTCGTCTGATGTACTTGCAAATTAAACACTTTCCGTTACTCTCCTTTCATTCCACTGTGGAAACTAGTATTTTTTTACGTCGCCAAACGGTCCTATATCAAAGCAAACTACACTTACTGGGACAGGCGGGGCGGCGCGGCGCGGCGCGTCTCTTCTCATCGTCTCAAAATACGCTGCATAAACGTCCGAAACTCCTCGATGCCCTCACTTCAAATCTTAAAACTTTGACACCGCCAAGAGACCACCGACCTCAGTACGTCATACAAATTTCACCTCGATACGACCTTACTGTCCCAGGCAAAAACGCACTCAAAGACGCAAATACAAACCGAAAAACGGATCACACAAACTCGCGCAAAAGCTACTTTTTCGTCTGATGTACTTGCAAATTAAACACTTTCCGTTACTCTCCTTTCATTCCACTGTGGAAACTAGTATTTTTTTACGTCGCCAAACGGTCCTATATCAAAGCAAACTACACTTACTGGGACAGGCGGGGCGGCGCGGCGCGGCGCGGCGCGTCTCTTCTCATCGTCTCAAAATACGCTGCATAAACGTCCGAAACTCCTCGATGCCCTCACTTCAAATCTTAAAACTTTGACACCGCCAAGAGACCACCGACCTCAGTACGTCATACAAATTTCACCTCGATACGACCTTACTGTCCCAGGCAAAAACGCACTCAAAGACGCAAATACAAACCGAAAAACGGATCACACAAACTCGCGCAAAAGCTACTTTTTCGTCTGATGTACTTGCAAATTAAACACTTTCCGTTACTCTCCTTTCATTCCACTGTGGAAACTAGTATTTTTTTACGTCGCCAAACGGTCCTATATCAAAGCAAACTACACTTACTGGGACAGGCGGGGCGGCGCGGCGCGGCGCGTCTCTTCTCATCGTCTCAAAATACGCTGCATAAACGTCCGAAACTCCTCGATGCCCTCACTTCAAATCTTAAAACTTTGACACCGCCAAGAGACCACCGACCTCAGTACGTCATACAAATTTCACCTCGATACGACCTTACTGTCCCAGGCAAAAACGCACTCAAAGACGCAAATACAAACCGAAAAACGGATCACACAAACTCGCGCAAAAGCTACTTTTTCGTCTGATGTACTTGCAAATTAAACACTTTCCGTTACTCTCCTTTCATTCCACTGTGGAAACTAGTATTTTTTTACGTCGCCAAACGGTCCTATATCAAAGCAAACTACACTTACTGGGACAGGCGGGGCGGCGCGGCGCGGCGCGTCTCTTCTCATCGTCTCAAAATACGCTGCATAAACGTCCGAAACTCCTCGATGCCCTCACTTCAAATCTTAAAACTTTGACACCGCCAAGAGACCACCGACCTCAGTACGTCATACAAATTTCACCTCGATACGACCTTACTGTCCCAGGCAAAAACGCACTCAAAGACGCAAATACAAACCGAAAAACGGATCACACAAACTCGCGCAAAAGCTACTTTTTCGTCTGATGTACTTGCAAATTAAACACTTTCCGTTACTCTCCTTTCATTCCACTGTGGAAACTAGTATTTTTTTACGTCGCCAAACGGTCCTATATCAAAGCAAACTACACTTACTGGGACAGGCGGGGCGGCGCGGCGCGGCGCGTCTCTTCTCATCGTCTCAAAATACGCTGCATAAACGTCCGAAACTCCTCGATGCCCTCACTTCAAATCTTAAAACTTTGACACCGCCAAGAGACCACCGACCTCAGTACGTCATACAAATTTCACCTCGATACGACCTTACTGTCCCAGGCAAAAACGCACTCAAAGACGCAAATACAAACCGAAAAACGGATCACACAAACTCGCGCAAAAGCTACTTTTTCGTCTGATGTACTTGCAAATTAAACACTTTCCGTTACTCTCCTTTCATTCCACTGTGGAAACTAGTATTTTTTTACGTCGCCAAACGGTCCTATATCAAAGCAAACTACACTTACTGGGACAGGCGGGGCGGCGCGGCGCGGCGCGTCTCTTCTCATCGTCTCAAAATACGCTGCATAAACGTCCGAAACTCCTCGATGCCCTCACTTCAAATCTTAAAACTTTGACACCGCCAAGAGACCACCGACCTCAGTACGTCATACAAATTTCACCTCGATACGACCTTACTGTCCCAGGCAAAAACGCACTCAAAGACGCAAATACAAACCGCAAAACGGATCACACAAACTCGCGCAAAAGCTACTTTTTCGTCTGATGTACTTGCAAATTAAACACTTTCCGTTACTCTCCTTTCATTCCACTGTGGAAACTAGTATTTTTTTACGTCGCCAAACGGTCCTATATCAAAGCAAACTACACTTACTGGGACAGGCGGGGCGGCGCGGCGCGGCGCGTCTCTTCTCATCGTCTCAAAATACGCTGCATAAACGTCCGAAACTCCTCGATGCCCTCACTTCAAATCTTAAAACTTTGACACCGCCAAGAGACCACCGACCTCAGTACGTCATACAAATTTCACCTCGATACGACCTTACTGTCCCAGGCAAAAACGCACTCAAAGACGCAAATACAAACCGAAAAACGGATCACACAAACTCGCGCAAAAGCTACTTTTTCGTCTGATGTACTTGCAAATTAAACACTTTCCGTTACTCTCCTTTCATTCCACTGTGGAAACTAGTATTTTTTTACGTCGCCAAACGGTCCTATATCAAAGCAAACTACACTTACTGGGACAGGCGGGGCGGCGCGGCGCGGCGCGTCTCTTCTCATCGTCTCAAAATACGCTGCATAAACGTCCGAAACTCCTCGATGCCCTCACTTCAAATCTTAAAACTTTGACACCGCCAAGAGACCACCGACCTCAGTACGTCATACAAATTTCACCTCGATACGACCTTACTGTCCCAGGCAAAAACGCACTCAAAGACGCAAATACAAACCGAAAAACGGATCACACAAACTCGCGCAAAAGCTACTTTTTCGTCTGATGTACTTGCAAATTAAACACTTTCCGTTACTCTCCTTTCATTCCACTGTGGAAACTAGTATTTTTTTACGTCGCCAAACGGTCCTATATCAAAGCAAACTACACTTACTGGGACAGGCGGGGCGGCGCGGCGCGGCGCGTCTCTTCTCATCGTCTCAAAATACGCTGCATAAACGTCCGAAACTCCTCGATGCCCTCACTTCAAATCTTAAAACTTTGACACCGCCAAGAGACCACCGACCTCAGTACGTCATACAAATTTCACCTCGATACGACCTTACTGTCCCAGGCAAAAACGCACTCAAAGACGCAAATACAAACCGAAAAACGGATCACACAAACTCGCGCAAAAGCTACTTTTTCGTCTGATGTACTTGCAAATTAAACACTTTCCGTTACTCTCCTTTCATTCCACTGTGGAAACTAGTATTTTTTTACGTCGCCAAACGGTCCTATATCAAAGCAAACTACACTTACTGGGACAGGCGGGGCGGCGCGGCGCGGCGCGTCTCTTCTCATCGTCTCAAAATACGCTGCATAAACGTCCGAAACTCCTCGATGCCCTCACTTCAAATCTTAAAACTTTGACACCGCCAAGAGACCACCGACCTCAGTACGTCATACAAATTTCACCTCGATACGACCTTACTGTCCCAGGCAAAAACGCACTCAAAGACGCAAATACAAACCGAAAAACGGATCACACAAACTCGCGCAAAAGCTACTTTTTCGTCTGATGTACTTGCAAATTAAACACTTTCCGTTACTCTCCTTTCATTCCACTGTGGAAACTAGTATTTTTTTACGTCGCCAAACGGTCCTATATCAAAGCAAACTACACTTACTGGGACAGGCGGGGCGGCGCGGCGCGGCGCGTCTCTTCTCATCGTCTCAAAATACGCTGCATAAACGTCCGAAACTCCTCGATGCCCTCACTTCAAATCTTAAAACTTTGACACCGCCAAGAGACCACCGACCTCAGTACGTCATACAAATTTCACCTCGATACGACCTTACTGTCCCAGGCAAAAACGCACTCAAAGACGCAAATACAAACCGAAAAACGGATCACACAAACTCGCGCAAAAGCTACTTTTTCGTCTGATGTACTTGCAAATTAAACACTTTCCGTTACTCTCCTTTCATTCCACTGTGGAAACTAGTATTTTTTTACGTCGCCAAACGGTCCTATATCAAAGCAAACTACACTTACTGGGACAGGCGGGGCGGCGCGGCGCGGCGCGTCTCTTCTCATCGTCTCAAAATACGCTGCATAAACGTCCGAAACTCCTCGATGCCCTCACTTCAAATCTTAAAACTTTGACACCGCCAAGAGACCACCGACCTCAGTACGTCATACAAATTTCACCTCGATACGACCTTACTGTCCCAGGCAAAAACGCACTCAAAGACGCAAATACAAACCGAAAAACGGATCACACAAACTCGCGCAAAAGCTACTTTTTCGTCTGATGTACTTGCAAATTAAACACTTTCCGTTACTCTCCTTTCATTCCACTGTGGAAACTAGTATTTTTTTACGTCGCCAAACGGTCCTATATCAAAGCAAACTACACTTACTGGGACAGGCGGGGCGGCGCGGCGCGGCGCGTCTCTTCTCATCGTCTCAAAATACGCTGCATAAACGTCCGAAACTCCTCGATGCCCTCACTTCAAATCTTAAAACTTTGACACCGCCAAGAGACCACCGACCTCAGTACGTCATACAAATTTCACCTCGATACGACCTTACTGTCCCAGGCAAAAACGCACTCAAAGACGCAAATACAAACCGAAAAACGGATCACACAAACTCGCGCAAAGCTACTTTTTCGTCTGATGTACTTGCAAATTAAACACTTTCCGTTACTCTCCTTTCATTCCACTGTGGAAACTAGTATTTTTTTACGTCGCCAAACGGTCCTATATCAAAGCAAACTACACTTACTGGGACAGGCGGGGCGGCGCGGCGCGGCGCGTCTCTTCTCATCGTCTCAAAATACGCTGCATAAACGTCCGAAACTCCTCGATGCCCTCACTTCAAATCTTAAAACTTTGACACCGCCAAGAGACCACCGACCTCAGTACGTCATACAAATTTCACCTCGATACGACCTTACTGTCCCAGGCAAAAACGCACTCAAAGACGCAAATACAAACCGAAAAACGGATCACACAAACTCGCGCAAAAGCTACTTTTTCGTCTGATGTACTTGCAAATTAAACACTTTCCGTTACTCTCCTTTCATTCCACTGTGGAAACTAGTATTTTTTTACGTCGCCAAACGGTCCTATATCAAAGCAAACTACACTTACTGGGACAGGCGGGGCGGCGCGGCGCGGCGCGTCTCTTCTCATCGTCTCAAAATACGCTGCATAAACGTCCGAAACTCCTCGATGCCCTCACTTCAAATCTTAAAACTTTGACACCGCCAAGAGACCACCGACCTCAGTACGTCATACAAATTTCACCTCGATACGACCTTACTGTCCCAGGCAAAAACGCACTCAAAGACGCAAATACAAACCGAAAAACGGATCACACAAACTCGCGCAAAAGCTACTTTTTCGTCTGATGTACTTGCAAATTAAACACTTTCCGTTACTCTCCTTTCATTCCACTGTGGAAACTAGTATTTTTTTACGTCGCCAAACGGTCCTATATCAAAGCAAACTACACTTACTGGGACAGGCGGGGCGGCGCGGCGCGGCGCGTCTCTTCTCATCGTCTCAAAATACGCTGCATAAACGTCCGAAACTCCTCGATGCCCTCACTTCAAATCTTAAAACTTTGACACCGCCAAGAGACCACCGACCTCAGTACGTCATACAAATTTCACCTCGATACGACCTTACTGTCCCAGGCAAAAACGCACTCAAAGACGCAAATACAAACCGAAAAACGGATCACACAAACTCGCGCAAAAGCTACTTTTTCGTCTGATGTACTTGCAAATTAAACACTTTCCGTTACTCTCCTTTCATTCCACTGTGGAAACTAGTATTTTTTTACGTCGCCAAACGGTCCTATATCAAAGCAAACTACACTTACTGGGACAGGCGGGCGGCGCGGCGCGGCGCGTCTCTTCTCATCGTCTCAAAATACGCTGCATAAACGTCCGAAACTCCTCGATGCCCTCACTTCAAATCTTAAAACTTTGACACCGCCAAGAGACCACCGACCTCAGTACGTCATACAAATTTCACCTCGATACGACCTTACTGTCCCAGGCAAAAACGCACTCAAAGACGCAAATACAAACCGAAAAACGGATCACACAAACTCGCGCAAAAGCTACTTTTTCGTCTGATGTACTTGCAATTAAACACTTTCCGTTACTCTCCTTTCATTCCACTGTGGAAACTAGTATTTTTTTACGTCGCCAAACGGTCCTATATCAAAGCAAACTACACTTACTGGGACAGGCGGGGCGGCGCGGCGCGGCGCGTCTCTTCTCATCGTCTCAAAATACGCTGCATAAACGTCCGAAACTCCTCGATGCCCTCACTTCAAATCTTAAAACTTTGACACCGCCAAGAGACCACCGACCTCAGTACGTCATACAAATTTCACCTCGATACGACCTTACTGTCCCAGGCAAAAACGCACTCAAAGACGCAAATACAAACCGAAAAACGGATCACACAAACTCGCGCAAAAGCTACTTTTTCGTCTGATGTACTTGCAAATTAAACACTTTCCGTTACTCTCCTTTCATTCCACTGTGGAAACTAGTATTTTTTTACGTCGCCAAACGGTCCTATATCAAAGCAAACTACACTTACTGGGACAGGCGGGGCGGCGCGGCGCGGCGCGTCTCTTCTCATCGTCTCAAAATACGCTGCATAAACGTCCGAAACTCCTCGATGCCCTCACTTCAAATCTTAAACTTTGACACCGCCAAGAGACCACCGACCTCAGTACGTCATACAAATTTCACCTCGATACGACCTTACTGTCCCAGGCAAAAACGCACTCAAAGACGCAAATACAAACCGAAAAACGGATCACACAAACTCGCGCAAAAGCTACTTTTTCGTCTGATGTACTTGCAAATTAAACACTTTCCGTTACTCTCCTTTCATTCCACTGTGGAAACTAGTATTTTTTTACGTCGCCAAACGGTCCTATATCAAAGCAAACTACACTTACTGGGACAGGCGGGGCGGCGCGGCGCGGCGCGTCTCTTCTCATCGTCTCAAAATACGCTGCATAAACGTCCGAAACTCCTCGATGCCCTCACTTCAAATCTTAAAACTTTGACACCGCCAAGAGACCACCGACCTCAGTACGTCATACAAATTTCACCTCGATACGACCTTACTGTCCCAGGCAAAAACGCACTCAAAGACGCAAATACAAACCGAAAAACGGATCACACAAACTCGCGCAAAAGCTACTTTTTCGTCTGATGTACTTGCAAATTAAACACTTTCCGTTACTCTCCTTTCATTCCACTGTGGAAACTAGTATTTTTTTACGTCGCCAAACGGTCCTATATCAAAGCAAACTACACTTACTGGGACAGGCGGGGCGGCGCGGCGCGGCGCGTCTCTTCTCATCGTCTCAAAATACGCTGCATAAACGTCCGAAACTCCTCGATGCCCTCACTTCAAATCTTAAAACTTTGACACCGCCAAGAGACCACCGACCTCAGTACGTCATACAAATTTCACCTCGATACGACCTTACTGTCCCAGGCAAAAACGCACTCAAAGACGCAAATACAAACCGAAAAACGGATCACACAAACTCGCGCAAAAGCTACTTTTTCGTCTGATGTACTTGCAAATTAAACACTTTCCGTTACTCTCCTTTCATTCCACTGTGGAAACTAGTATTTTTTTACGTCGCCAAACGGTCCTATATCAAAGCAAACTACACTTACTGGGACAGGCGGGGCGGCGCGGCGCGGCGCGTCTCTTCTCATCGTCTCAAAATACGCTGCATAAACGTCCGAAACTCCTCGATGCCCTCACTTCAAATCTTAAAACTTTGACACCGCCAAGAGACCACCGACCTCAGTACGTCATACAAATTTCACCTCGATACGACCTTACTGTCCCAGGCAAAAACGCACTCAAAGACGCAAATACAAACCGAAAAACGGATCACACAAACTCGCGCAAAAGCTACTTTTTCGTCTGATGTACTTGCAAATTAAACACTTTCCGTTACTCTCCTTTCATTCCACTGTGGAAACTAGTATTTTTTTACGTCGCCAAACGGTCCTATATCAAAGCAAACTACACTTACTGGGACAGGCGGGGCGGCGCGGCGCGGCGCGTCTCTTCTCATCGTCTCAAAATACGCTGCATAAACGTCCGAAACTCCTCGATGCCCTCACTTCAAATCTTAAAACTTTGACACCGCCAAGAGACCACCGACCTCAGTACGTCATACAAATTTCACCTCGATACGACCTTACTGTCCCAGGCAAAAACGCACTCAAAGACGCAAATACAAACCGAAAAACGGATCACACAAACTCGCGCAAAAGCTACTTTTTCGTCTGATGTACTTGCAAATTAAACACTTTCCGTTACTCTCCTTTCATTCCACTGTGGAAACTAGTATTTTTTTACGTCGCCAAACGGTCCTATATCAAAGCAAACTACACTTACTGGGACAGGCGGGGCGGCGCGGCGCGGCGCGTCTCTTCTCATCGTCTCAAAATACGCTGCATAAACGTCCGAAACTCCTCGATGCCCTCACTTCAAATCTTAAAACTTTGACACCGCCAAGAGACCACCGACCTCAGTACGTCATACAAATTTCACCTCGATACGACCTTACTGTCCCAGGCAAAAACGCACTCAAAGACGCAAATACAAACCGAAAAACGGATCACACAAACTCGCGCAAAAGCTACTTTTTCGTCTGATGTACTTGCAAATTAAACACTTTCCGTTACTCTCCTTTCATTCCACTGTGGAAACTAGTATTTTTTTACGTCGCCAAACGGTCCTATATCAAAGCAAACTACACTTACTGGGACAGGCGGGGCGGCGCGGCGCGGCGCGTCTCTTCTCATCGTCTCAAAATACGCTGCATAAACGTCCGAAACTCCTCGATGCCCTCACTTCAAATCTTAAAACTTTGACACCGCCAAGAGACCACCGACCTCAGTACGTCATACAAATTTCACCTCGATACGACCTTACTGTCCCAGGCAAAAACGCACTCAAAGACGCAAATACAAACCGAAAAACGGATCACACAAACTCGCGCAAAAGCTACTTTTTCGTCTGATGTACTTGCAAATTAAACACTTTCCGTTACTCTCCTTTCATTCCACTGTGGAAACTAGTATTTTTTTACGTCGCCAAACGGTCCTATATCAAAGCAAACTACACTTACTGGGACAGGCGGGGCGGCGCGGCGCGGCGCGTCTCTTCTCATCGTCTCAAAATACGCTGCATAAACGTCCGAAACTCCTCGATGCCCTCACTTCAAATCTTAAAACTTTGACACCGCCAAGAGACCACCGACCTCAGTACGTCATACAAATTTCACCTCGATACGACCTTACTGTCCCAGGCAAAAACGCACTCAAAGACGCAAATACAAACCGAAAAACGGATCACACAAACTCGCGCAAAAGCTACTTTTTCGTCTGATGTACTTGCAAATTAAACACTTTCCGTTACTCTCCTTTCATTCCACTGTGGAAACTAGTATTTTTTTACGTCGCCAAACGGTCCTATATCAAAGCAAACTACACTTACTGGGACAGGCGGGGCGGCGCGGCGCGGCGCGTCTCTTCTCATCGTCTCAAAATACGCTGCATAAACGTCCGAAACTCCTCGATGCCCTCACTTCAAATCTTAAAACTTTGACACCGCCAAGAGACCACCGACCTCAGTACGTCATACAAATTTCACCTCGATACGACCTTACTGTCCCAGGCAAAAACGCACTCAAAGACGCAAATACAAACCGAAAAACGGATCACACAAACTCGCGCAAAAGCTACTTTTTCGTCTGATGTACTTGCAAATTAAACACTTTCCGTTACTCTCCTTTCATTCCACTGTGGAAACTAGTATTTTTTTACGTCGCCAAACGGTCCTATATCAAAGCAAACTACACTTACTGGGACAGGCGGGGCGGCGCGGCGCGGCGCGTCTCTTCTCATCGTCTCAAAATACGCTGCATAAACGTCCGAAACTCCTCGATGCCCTCACTTCAAATCTTAAAACTTTGACACCGCCAAGAGACCACCGACCTCAGTACGTCATACAAATTTCACCTCGATACGACCTTACTGTCCCAGGCAAAAACGCACTCAAAGACGCAACCGAAAAACGGATCACACAAACTCGCGCAAAAGCTACTTTTTCGTCTGATGTACTTGCAAATTAAACACTTTCCGTTACTCTCCTTTCATTCCACTGTGGAAACTAGTATTTTTTTACGTCGCCAAACGGTCCTATATCAAAGCAAACTACACTTACTGGGACAGGCGGGGCGGCGCGGCGCGGCGCGTCTCTTCTCATCGTCTCAAAATACGCTGCATAAACGTCCGAAACTCCTCGATGCCCTCACTTCAAATCTTAAAACTTTGACACCGCCAAGAGACCACCGACCTCAGTACGTCATACAAATTTCACCTCGATACGACCTTACTGTCCCAGGCAAAAACGCACTCAAAGACGCAAATACAAACCGAAAAACGGATCACACAAACTCGCGCAAAAGCTACTTTTTCGTCTGATGTACTTGCAAATTAAACACTTTCCGTTACTCTCCTTTCATTCCACTGTGGAAACTAGTATTTTTTTACGTCGCCAAACGGTCCTATATCAAAGCAAACTACACTTACTGGGACAGGCGGGGCGGCGCGGCGCGGCGCGTCTCTTCTCATCGTCTCAAAATACGCTGCATAAACGTCCGAAACTCCTCGATGCCCTCACTTCAAATCTTAAAACTTTGACACCGCCAAGAGACCACCGACCTCAGTACGTCATACAAATTTCACCTCGATACGACCTTACTGTCCCAGGCAAAAACGCACTCAAAGACGCAAATACAAACCGAAAAACGGATCACACAAACTCGCGCAAAAGCTACTTTTTCGTCTGATGTACTTGCAAATTAAACACTTTCCGTTACTCTCCTTTCATTCCACTGTGGAAACTAGTATTTTTTTACGTCGCCAAACGGTCCTATATCAAAGCAAACTACACTTACTGGGACAGGCGGGGCGGCGCGGCGCGGCGCGTCTCTTCTCATCGTCTCAAAATACGCTGCATAAACGTCCGAAACTCCTCGATGCCCTCACTTCAAATCTTAAAACTTTGACACCGCCAAGAGACCACCGACCTCAGTACGTCATACAAATTTCACCTCGATACGACCTTACTGTCCCAGGCAAAAACGCACTCAAAGACGCAAATACAAACCGAAAAACGGATCACACAAACTCGCGCAAAAGCTACTTTTTCGTCTGATGTACTTGCAAATTAAACACTTTCCGTTACTCTCCTTTCATTCCACTGTGGAAACTAGTATTTTTTTACGTCGCCAAACGGTCCTATATCAAAGCAAACTACACTTACTGGGACAGGCGGGGCGGCGCGGCGCGGCGCGTCTCTTCTCATCGTCTCAAAATACGCTGCATAAACGTCCGAAACTCCTCGATGCCCTCACTTCAAATCTTAAAACTTTGACACCGCCAAGAGACCACCGACCTCAGTACGTCATACAAATTTCACCTCGATACGACCTTACTGTCCCAGGCAAAAACGCACTCAAAGACGCAAATACAAACCGAAAAACGGATCACACAAACTCGCGCAAAAGCTACTTTTTCGTCTGATGTACTTGCAAATTAAACACTTTCCGTTACTCTCCTTTCATTCCACTGTGGAAACTAGTATTTTTTTACGTCGCCAAACGGTCCTATATCAAAGCAAACTACACTTACTGGGACAGGCGGGGCGGCGCGGCGCGGCGCGTCTCTTCTCATCGTCTCAAAATACGCTGCATAAACGTCCGAAACTCCTCGATGCCCTCACTTCAAATCTTAAAACTTTGACACCGCCAAGAGACCACCGACCTCAGTACGTCATACAAATTTCACCTCGATACGACCTTACTGTCCCAGGCAAAAACGCACTCAAAGACGCAAATACAAACCGAAAAACGGATCACACAAACTCGCGCCAAAGCTACTTTTTCGTCTGATGTACTTGCAAATTAAACACTTTCCGTTACTCTCCTTTCATTCCACTGTGGAAACTAGTATTTTTTTACGTCGCCAAACGGTCCTATATCAAAGCAAACTACACTTACTGGGACAGGCGGGGCGGCGTGGCGCGGCGCGTCTCTTCTCATCGTCTCAAAATACGCTGCATAAACGTCCGAAACTCCTCGATGCCCTCACTTCAAATCTTAAAACTTTGACACCGCCAAGAGACCACCGACCTCAGTACGTCATACAAATTTCACCTCGATACGACCTTACTGTCCCAGGCAAAAACGCACTCAAAGACGCAAATACAAACCGAAAAACGGATCACACAAACTCGCGCAAAAGCTACTTTTTCGTCTGATGTACTTGCAAATTAAACACTTTCCGTTACTCTCCTTTCATTCCACTGTGGAAACTAGTATTTTTTTACGTCGCCAAACGGTCCTATATCAAAGCAAACTACACTTACTGGGACAGGCGGGGCGGCGCGGCGCGGCGCGTCTCTTCTCATCGTCTCAAAATACGCTGCATAAACGTCCGAAACTCCTCGATGCCCTCACTTCAAATCTTAAAACTTTGACACCGCCAAGAGACCACCGACCTCAGTACGTCATACAAATTTCACCTCGATACGACCTTACTGTCCCAGGCAAAAACGCACTCAAAGACGCAAATACAAACCGAAAAACGGATCACACAAACTCGCGCAAAAGCTACTTTTTCGTCTGATGTACTTGCAAATTAAACACTTTCCGTTACTCTCCTTTCATTCCACTGTGGAAACTAGTATTTTTTTACGTCGCCAAACGGTCCTATATCAAAGCAAACTACACTTACTGGGACAGGCGGGGCGGCGCGGCGCGGCGCGTCTCTTCTCATCGTCTCAAAATACGCTGCATAAACGTCCGAAACTCCTCGATGCCCTCACTTCAAATCTTAAAACTTTGACACCGCCAAGAGACCACCGACCTCAGTACGTCATACAAATTTCACCTCGATACGACCTTACTGTCCCAGGCAAAAACGCACTCAAAGACGCAAATACAAACCGAAAAACGGATCACACAAACTCGCGCAAAAGCTACTTTTTCGTCTGATGTACTTGCAAATTAAACACTTTCCGTTACTCTCCTTTCATTCCACTGTGGAAACTAGTATTTTTTTACGTCGCCAAACGGTCCTATATCAAAGCAAACTACACTTACTGGGACAGGCGGGGCGGCGCGGCGCGGCGCGTCTCTTCTCATCGTCTCAAAATACGCTGCATAAACGTCCGAAACTCCTCGATGCCCTCACTTCAAATCTTAAAACTTTGACACCGCCAAGAGACCACCGACCTCAGTACGTCATACAAATTTCACCTCGATACGACCTTACTGTCCCAGGCAAAAACGCACTCAAAGACGCAAATACAAACCGAAAAACGGATCACACAAACTCGCGCAAAAGCTACTTTTTCGTCTGATGTACTTGCAAATTAAACACTTTCCGTTACTCTCCTTTCATTCCACTGTGGAAACTAGTATTTTTTTACGTCGCCAAACGGTCCTATATCAAAGCAAACTACACTTACTGGGACAGGCGGGGCGGCGCGGCGCGGCGCGTCTCTTCTCATCGTCTCAAAATACGCTGCATAAACGTCCGAAACTCCTCGATGCCCTCACTTCAAATCTTAAAACTTTGACACCGCCAAGAGACCACCGACCTCAGTACGTCATACAAATTTCACCTCGATACGACCTTACTGTCCCAGGCAAAAACGCACTCAAAGACGCAAATACAAACCGAAAAACGGATCACACAAACTCGCGCAAAAGCTACTTTTTCGTCTGATGTACTTGCAAATTAAACACTTTCCGTTACTCTCCTTTCATTCCACTGTGGAAACTAGTATTTTTTTACGTCGCCAAACGGTCCTATATCAAAGCAAACTACACTTACTGGGACAGGCGGGGCGGCGCGGCGCGGCGCGTCTCTTCTCATCGTCTCAAAATACGCTGCATAAACGTCCGAAACTCCTCGATGCCCTCACTTCAAATCTTAAAACTTTGACACCGCCAAGAGACCACCGACCTCAGTACGTCATACAAATTTCACCTCGATACGACCTTACTGTCCCAGGCAAAAACGCACTCAAAGACGCAAATACAAACCGAAAAACGGATCACACAAACTCGCGCAAAAGCTACTTTTTCGTCTGATGTACTTGCAAATTAAACACTTTCCGTTACTCTCCTTTCATTCCACTGTGGAAACTAGTATTTTTTTACGTCGCCAAACGGTCCTATATCAAAGCAAACTACACTTACTGGGACAGGCGGGGCGGCGCGGCGCGGCGCGTCTCTTCTCATCGTCTCAAAATACGCTGCATAAACGTCCGAAACTCCTCGATGCCCTCACTTCAAATCTTAAAACTTTGACACCGCCAAGAGACCACCGACCTCAGTACGTCATACAAATTTCACCTCGATACGACCTTACTGTCCCAGGCAAAAACGCACTCAAAGACGCAAATACAAACCGAAAAAACGGATCACACAAACTCGCGCAAAAGCTACTTGTTCGTCTGATGTACTTGCAAATTAAACACTTTCCGTTACTCTCCTTTCATTCCACTGTGGAAACTAGTATTTTTTTTACGTCGCCAAACGTCCTATATCAAAGCAAACTACACTTACTGGGACAGGCGGGGCGGCGCGTCTCTTCTCATCGTCTCAAAATACGCTGCATAAACGTCCGAAACTCCTCGATGCCCTCACTTCAAATCTAAAACTTTGACACCGCCAAGAGACCACCGACCCTCAGTTACGTCATACAAATTTCACCTCGATACGACCTTACTGTCCCAGGCAAAAAACGCACTCAAAGACGCAAATACAAACCGAAAAACGGATCACACAAACTCGCGCAAAAGCTACTTTTTCGTCTGATGTACTTGCAAATTAAACACTTTCCGTTACTCTCCTTTCATTCCACTGTGGAAACTAGTATTTTTTTACGTCGCCAAACGGTCCTATATCAAAGCAAACTACACTTACTGGGACAGGCGGGGCGGCGCGGCGCGGCGCGTCTCTTCTCATCGTCTCAAAATACGCTGCATAAACGTCCGAAACTCCTCGATGCCCTCACTTCAAATCTTAAAACTTTGACACCGCCAAGAGACCACCGACCTCAGTACGTCATACAAATTTCACCTCGATACGACCTTACTGTCCCAGGCAAAAACGCACTCAAAGACGCAAATACAAACCGAAAAACGGATCACACAAACTCGCGCAAAAGCTACTTTTTCGTCTGATGTACTTGCAAATTAAACACTTTCCGTTACTCTCCTTTCATTCCACTGTGGAAACTAGTATTTTTTTACGTCGCCAAACGGTCCTATATCAAAGCAAACTACACTTACTGGGACAGGCGGGGCGGCGCGGCGCGGCGCGTCTCTTCTCATCGTCTCAAAATACGCTGCATAAACGTCCGAAACTCCTCGATGCCCTCACTTCAAATCTTAAAACTTTGACACCGCCAAGAGACCACCGACCTCAGTACGTCATACAAATTTCACCTCGATACGACCTTACTGTCCCAGGCAAAAACGCACTCAAAGACGCAAATACAAACCGAAAAACGGATCACACAAACTCGCGCAAAAGCTACTTTTTCGTCTGATGTACTTGCAAATTAAACACTTTCCGTTACTCTCCTTTCATTCCACTGTGGAAACTAGTATTTTTTTACGTCGCCAAACGGTCCTATATCAAAGCAAACTACACTTACTGGGACAGGCGGGGCGGCGCGGCGCGGCGCGTCTCTTCTCATCGTCTCAAAATACGCTGCATAAACGTCCGAAACTCCTCGATGCCCTCACTTCAAATCTTAAAACTTTGACACCGCCAAGAGACCACCGACCTCAGTACGTCATACAAATTTCACCTCGATACGACCTTACTGTCCCAGGCAAAAACGCACTCAAAGACGCAAATACAAACCGAAAAACGGATCACACAAACTCGCGCAAAAGCTACTTTTTCGTCTGATGTACTTGCAAATTAAACACTTTCCGTTACTCTCCTTTCATTCCACTGTGGAAACTAGTATTTTTTTACGTCGCCAAACGGTCCTATATCAAAGCAAACTACACTTACTGGGACAGGCGGGGCGGCGCGGCGCGGCGCGTCTCTTCTCATCGTCTCAAAATACGCTGCATAAACGTCCGAAACTCCTCGATGCCCTCACTTCAAATCTTAAAACTTTGACACCGCCAAGAGACCACCGACCTCAGTACGTCATACAAATTTCACCTCGATACGACCTTACTGTCCCAGGCAAAAACGCACTCAAAGACGCAAATACAAACCGAAAAACGGATCACACAAACTCGCGCAAAAGCTACTTTTTCGTCTGATGTACTTGCAAATTAAACACTTTCCGTTACTCTCCTTTCATTCCACTGTGGAAACTAGTATTTTTTTACGTCGCCAAACGGTCCTATATCAAAGCAAACTACACTTACTGGGACAGGCGGGGCGGCGCGGCGCGGCGCGTCTCTTCTCATCGTCTCAAAATACGCTGCATAAACGTCCGAAACTCCTCGATGCCCTCACTTCAAATCTTAAAACTTTGACACCGCCAAGAGACCACCGACCTCAGTACGTCATACAAATTTCACCTCGATACGACCTTACTGTCCCAGGCAAAAACGCACTCAAAGACGCAAATACAAACCGAAAAACGGATCACACAAACTCGCGCAAAAGCTACTTTTTCGTCTGATGTACTTGCAAATTAAACACTTTCCGTTACTCTCCTTTCATTCCACTGTGGAAACTAGTATTTTTTTACGTCGCCAAACGGTCCTATATCAAAGCAAACTACACTTACTGGGACAGGCGGGGCGGCGCGGCGCGGCGCGTCTCTTCTCATCGTCTCAAAATACGCTGCATAAACGTCCGAAACTCCTCGATGCCCTCACTTCAAATCTTAAAACTTTGACACCGCCAAGAGACCACCGACCTCAGTACGTCATACAAATTTCACCTCGATACGACCTTACTGTCCCAGGCAAAAACGCACTCAAAGACGCAAATACAAACCGAAAAACGGATCACACAAACTCGCGCAAAAGCTACTTTTTCGTCTGATGTACTTGCAAATTAAACACTTTCCGTTACTCTCCTTTCATTCCACTGTGGAAACTAGTATTTTTTTACGTCGCCAAACGGTCCTATATCAAAGCAAACTACACTTACTGGGACAGGCGGGGCGGCGCGGCGCGGCGCGTCTCTTCTCATCGTCTCAAAATACGCTGCATAAACGTCCGAAACTCCTCGATGCCCTCACTTCAAATCTTAAAACTTTGACACCGCCAAGAGACCACCGACCTCAGTACGTCATACAAATTTCACCTCGATACGACCTTACTGTCCCAGGCAAAAACGCACTCAAAGACGCAAATACAAACCGAAAAACGGATCACACAAACTCGCGCAAAAGCTACTTTTTCGTCTGATGTACTTGCAAATTAAACACTTTCCGTTACTCTCCTTTCATTCCACTGTGGAAACTAGTATTTTTTTACGTCGCCAAACGGTCCTATATCAAAGCAAACTACACTTACTGGGACAGGCGGGGCGGCGCGGCGCGGCGCGTCTCTTCTCATCGTCTCAAAATACGCTGCATAAACGTCCGAAACTCCTCGATGCCCTCACTTCAAATCTTAAAACTTTGACACCGCCAAGAGACCACCGACCTCAGTACGTCATACAAATTTCACCTCGATACGACCTTACTGTCCCAGGCAAAAACGCACTCAAAGACGCAAATACAAACCGAAAAACGGATCACACAAACTCGCGCAAAAGCTACTTTTTCGTCTGATGTACTTGCAAATTAAACACTTTCCGTTACTCTCCTTTCATTCCACTGTGGAAACTAGTATTTTTTTACGTCGCCAAACGGTCCTATATCAAAGCAAACTACACTTACTGGGACAGGCGGGGCGGCGCGGCGCGGCGCGTCTCTTCTCATCGTCTCAAAATACGCTGCATAAACGTCCGAAACTCCTCGATGCCCTCACTTCAAATCTTAAAACTTTGACACCGCCAAGAGACCACCGACCTCAGTACGTCATACAAATTTCACCTCGATACGACCTTACTGTCCCAGGCAAAAACGCACTCAAAGACGCAAATACAAACCGAAAAACGGATCACACAAACTCGCGCAAAAGCTACTTTTTCGTCTGATGTACTTGCAAATTAAACACTTTCCGTTACTCTCCTTTCATTCCACTGTGGAAACTAGTATTTTTTTACGTCGCCAAACGGTCCTATATCAAAGCAAACTACACTTACTGGGACAGGCGGGGCGGCGCGGCGCGGCGCGTCTCTTCTCATCGTCTCAAAATACGCTGCATAAACGTCCGAAACTCCTCGATGCCCTCACTTCAAATCTTAAAACTTTGACACCGCCAAGAGACCACCGACCTCAGTACGTCATACAAATTTCACCTCGATACGACCTTACTGTCCCAGGCAAAAACGCACTCAAAGACGCAAATACAAACCGAAAAACGGATCACACAAACTCGCGCAAAAGCTACTTTTTCGTCTGATGTACTTGCAAATTAAACACTTTCCGTTACTCTCCTTTCATTCCACTGTGGAAACTAGTATTTTTTTACGTCGCCAAACGGTCCTATATCAAAGCAAACTACACTTACTGGGACAGGCGGGGCGGCGCGGCGCGGCGCGTCTCTTCTCATCGTCTCAAAATACGCTGCATAAACGTCCGAAACTCCTCGATGCCCTCACTTCAAATCTTAAAACTTTGACACCGCCAAGAGACCACCGACCTCAGTACGTCATACAAATTTCACCTCGATACGACCTTACTGTCCCAGGCAAAAACGCACTCAAAGACGCAAATACAAACCGAAAAACGGATCACACAAACTCGCGCAAAAGCTACTTTTTCGTCTGATGTACTTGCAAATTAAACACTTTCCGTTACTCTCCTTTCATTCCACTGTGGAAACTAGTATTTTTTTACGTCGCCAAACGGTCCTATATCAAAGCAAACTACACTTACTGGGACAGGCGGGGCGGCGCGGCGCGGCGCGTCTCTTCTCATCGTCTCAAAATACGCTGCATAAACGTCCGAAACTCCTCGATGCCCTCACTTCAAATCTTAAAACTTTGACACCGCCAAGAGACCACCGACCTCAGTACGTCATACAAATTTCACCTCGATACGACCTTACTGTCCCAGGCAAAAACGCACTCAAAGACGCAAATACAAACCGAAAAACGGATCACACAAACTCGCGCAAAAGCTACTTTTTCGTCTGATGTACTTGCAAATTAAACACTTTCCGTTACTCTCCTTTCATTCCACTGTGGAAACTAGTATTTTTTTACGTCGCCAAACGGTCCTATATCAAAAATTGTAAGTGAAGGCATCGAGGAGTTACGGACGTTTATGCAGCATGTTTTGAAAAACACGAAGAGCAGAGACGCGCCGCGCCGCCTGGCCCAGTGAGCGTAGTTTGCTTTGATATAGGACCGTGTGGCGACGTAAAAAAATACTAGTTTCCACAGTAGAATGAAAGGAGAGTATCGGAAAGTGGTTAATTTGTAATTACATGTGACGAAGAAGTAGCTTTTGCGTGGGTTTGTGTAATCGGTTTTTCTTTTCGGTTTGCATTTGCGTCTTTGAGTGTTTTTTTGCCTGGGACAGTAAGGTCGTATCTAGTTGAAATTGATATCACGTACTGAGGTCGGTAGTCGCTTGGCGGTATCAGAGTTTTAAAATTGTAAGTGAAGGCATCGAGGAGTTACGGACGTTTATGCAGCATGTTTTGAAAAACACGAAGAGCAGAGACGCGCCGCGCCGCCTGGCCCAGTGAGCGTAGTTTGCTTTGATATAGGACCGTGTGGCGACGTAAAAAAATACTAGTTTCCACAGTAGAATGAAAGGAGAGTATCGGAAAGTGGTTAATTTGTAATTACATGTGACTAAGAAGTAGCTTTTGCGTGGGTTTGTGTAATCGGTTTTTCTTTTCGGTTTGCATTTGCGTCTTTGAGTGCGTTTTTGCCTGGGACAGTAAGGTGGTATCGAGCTGAAATTGATATTACGTACTGAGGTCGGTAGTCGCTTGGCGGTGTCAGAGTTTTAAAATTGTAAGTGAAGGCATCGAGGAGTTACGGACGTTTATGCAGCATGTTTTGAAAAACACGAAGAGCAGAGACGCGCCGCGCCGCCTGGCCCAGTGAGCGTAGTTTGCTTTGATATAGGACCGTGTGGCGACGTAAAAAAATACTAGTTTCCACAGTAGAATGAAAGGAGAGTATCGGAAAGTGGTTAATTTGTAATTACATGTGACGAAGAAGTAGCTTTTGCGTGGGTTTGTGTAATCGGTTTTTCTTTTCGGTTTGCATTTGCGTCTTTGAGTGTTTTTTTGCCTGGGACAGTAAGGTCGTATCTAGTTGAAATTGATATCACGTACTGAGGTCGGTAGTCGCTTGGCGGTATCAGAGTTTTAAAATTGTAAGTGAAGGCATCGAGGAGTTACGGACGTTTATGCAGCATGTTTTGAAAAACACGAAGAGCAGAGACGCGCCGCGCCGCCTGGCCCAGTGAGCGTAGTTTGCTTTGATATAGGACCGTGTGGCGACGTAAAAAAATACTAGTTTCCACAGTAGAATGAAAGGAGAGTATCGGAAAGTGGTTAATTTGTAATTACATGTGACTAAGAAGTAGCTTTTGCGTGGGTTTGTGTAATCGGTTTTTCTTTTCGGTTTGCATTTGCGTCTTTGAGTGCGTTTTTGCCTGGGACAGTAAGGTGGTATCGAGCTGAAATTGATATTACGTACTGAGGTCGGTAGTCGCTTGGCGGTGTCAGAGTTTTAAAATTGTAAGTGAAGGCATCGAGGAGTTACGGACGTTTATGCAGCATGTTTTGAAAAACACGAAGAGCAGAGACGCGCCGCGCCGCCTGGCCCAGTGAGCGTAGTTTGCTTTGATATAGGACCGTGTGGCGACGTAAAAAAATACTAGTTTCCACAGTAGAATGAAAGGAGAGTATCGGAAAGTGGTTAATTTGTAATTACATGTGACGAAGAAGTAGCTTTTGCGTGGGTTTGTGTAATCGGTTTTTCTTTTCGGTTTGCATTTGCGTCTTTGAGTGTTTTTTTGCCTGGGACAGTAAGGTCGTATCTAGTTGAAATTGATATCACGTACTGAGGTCGGTAGTCGCTTGGCGGTATCAGAGTTTTAAAATTGTAAGTGAAGGCATCGAGGAGTTACGGACGTTTATGCAGCATGTTTTGAAAAACACGAAGAGCAGAGACGCGCCGCGCCGCCTGGCCCAGTGAGCGTAGTTTGCTTTGATATAGGACCGTGTGGCGACGTAAAAAAATACTAGTTTCCACAGTAGAATGAAAGGAGAGTATCGGAAAGTGGTTAATTTGTAATTACATGTGACTAAGAAGTAGCTTTTGCGTGGGTTTGTGTAATCGGTTTTTCTTTTCGGTTTGCATTTGCGTCTTTGAGTGCGTTTTTGCCTGGGACAGTAAGGTGGTATCGAGCTGAAATTGATATTACGTACTGAGGTCGGTAGTCGCTTGGCGGTGTCAGAGTTTTAAAATTGTAAGTGAAGGCATCGAGGAGTTACGGACGTTTATGCAGCATGTTTTGAAAAACACGAAGAGCAGAGACGCGCCGCGCCGCCTGGCCCAGTGAGCGTAGTTTGCTTTGATATAGGACCGTGTGGCGACGTAAAAAAATACTAGTTTCCACAGTAGAATGAAAGGAGAGTATCGGAAAGTGGTTAATTTGTAATTACATGTGACGAAGAAGTAGCTTTTGCGTGGGTTTGTGTAATCGGTTTTTCTTTTCGGTTTGCATTTGCGTCTTTGAGTGTTTTTTTGCCTGGGACAGTAAGGTCGTATCTAGTTGAAATTGATATCACGTACTGAGGTCGGTAGTCGCTTGGCGGTATCAGAGTTTTAAAATTGTAAGTGAAGGCATCGAGGAGTTACGGACGTTTATGCAGCATGTTTTGAAAAACACGAAGAGCAGAGACGCGCCGCGCCGCCTGGCCCAGTGAGCGTAGTTTGCTTTGATATAGGACCGTGTGGCGACGTAAAAAAATACTAGTTTCCACAGTAGAATGAAAGGAGAGTATCGGAAAGTGGTTAATTTGTAATTACATGTGACTAAGAAGCAGCTTTTGCGTGGGTTTGTGTAATCGGTTTTTCTTTTCGGTTTGCATTTGCGTCTTTGAGTGCGTTTTTGCCTGGGACAGTAAGGTGGTATCGAGCTGAAATTGATATTACGTACTGAGGTCGGTAGTCGCTTGGCGGTGTCAGAGTTTTAAAATTGTAAGTGAAGGCATCGAGGAGTTACGGACGTTTATGCAGCATGTTTTGAAAAACACGAAGAGCAGAGACGCGCCGCGCCGCGCCGCGCCGCGCCGCGCCGCCTGGCCCAGTGAGCGTAGTTTGCTTTGATATTGGAGCGTGTGGCGAGGTAAAAAAATACTAGTTTCCACAGTGGAATGAAAGGAGAGTAACGGAAAGTGTTTAATTTGTAACTACATAAGACGAAAACGTAGCTTTTGCGCGAGTTTGTGTGATCCGTTTTTCGGTTTGTATTTGCGTCTTTGAGTGCGTTTTTGCCTGGGACAGTAAGGTGGTATCTAGTTGAAATTGATATCACGTACTGAGGTCGGTGGTCTCTTGGCGGTGTCAGAGTTTTAAGACTGTAGGTGACGTGTCGTTAGATGCGTTGATGCAGTAGATATTCCGGGCACCGCTAAGTGTACCCCGGCCTCTCGCTGTCACTTGGTCGGAGTGGCCGCCTTATAACGTAACTGGAAGCAAGCGGAGCGCAGCGGAGTCGCATTGCAAAGTCTGCGAAGCCAAAGCCAACAGGCTGCGCACTACACTCACCCTCCCCCCCCCCCCCCACACACAAACCAAGTCGCTTGCTAAGTCGGGCAGCTTAGAGGGGAACAAGAAGTCGCTTGCTAAGTCGGGCGGCTTAGAGGGGAACAAGAAGTCGCTTGCTAAGTCGGGCGGCTTAGAGGGGAACAAGAAGTCGCTTGCTAAGTCGGGCGGCTTGGTCTGACGGCGCGTATTTTTTTTTTCCCCCTGGCTTTCCTTCTAGACACCCTTTCACTGCTGCCACACAGTACTGGTTGTGTTTTAAATATTATGTAACGCTCCAATAATTTTAATGCAGCCCAATTGCGACGATTTGTGTGTGTGTGTGTGTGTGTGTGATCTGGAAATTTCTGTTTTGCTTTCTCAGTCGGGAAGCTAGGGTTGCAACAATATTATATTGAAGCCTGCTAACTCAGGAAGTGCAACCTGGAAGCAAATAGCTGAACATGGATTTTATGACGCCTCCAGGCGACTGTGAGAGGCTGTGCTCATCCCTGGATTCGCACCACGGGATATCGGCCGCGAGCTGCGAATTCCGACGAATGACGGGCCGCATTTTGTGCCCCATAACCCCCCCCCCCCCACCACACCCCCTATCGCAATACTGGACCGCGCTTTCCGACGCATTCTGTGGTGTCACCGCCAGACACCACACTTGCTAGTTGGTACTTTAAATCGGCCGCTGTCCATTTAGTACATGTCGGACCCGCGTGTCGCCACTGTGTGATCGCAGACCGAGCGCCACCACAAGGCAGGTCTCGAGATGCGGAATAGCACTCGCCCCATTTGAACGACGACTTTGCTAGCGACTATACTTACGAAGCCTTTCTCTCATTTGCCGAGAGACAGTTAGAATAGCCTTCAACTAAGTCCATGACTACGACATAGCAAGGCGCCATTAACCGTATCTGAAGATAGTCTTATTTGTATTATCAAGAGCGATGTACCACAAGGATGGAATAAAGTTAAGTATTCGAGGAGCTGCATACTTTTCTTATTAGCATTCAATACTTATCCTGTTCCAGAATTCACGCCCGTCTGCGTTAGATAGCGTCCATTTCGGCCTCCTCTATCTACAAGGTGTTGGCACATTTGCCAACACATCACATTCCGTCCTTGGCGTACTATGTATCGTCTGCCCTGTGTCCCACGCTCTTCACACTTTCCCTTTTTTTTTATTGTTACAGTCTATAGAAATCCCTCCGCGTTTTCGGCAGGCACTTCATCTGTAACACTACGTTATGTGAACGGGCGGCACAAGTGGCAGCGTGGATTTATGCGGCATTAGGCATGTCTTGCAGTACTGGTACATCTGTCTCTCATCTTTTGTATTACAGTGGATTTCTTGCCTTTGATTCTCATCTGACAACTTGTTATTTGGCGCCACACAGCACAGCTTATGGTACTGATTATTGTAATGCTCCAGTCGTCAGGAATTTCGATGCACCTGTTTGATCTGCACATTCCTGTTGTGTCTTGACAGACAGTATGACTGATATTAGACACCACACCGACGAGTGTCTTTTATTCTAGCCACCATGTTGCTCAACTACAATTCTGCACTTTGGTTTCCCCACTTTATTATTCAGTAGCGCCTACTGTTGTGGAAGTTATTCCTTCTTGCCTCACCTCAGACTTAGTGCTTGTTTTCACCTTTTGCGTCTCCACTTCACTGCCTGTACAGCGTTTTCGTGTGTTCTCAATTGTAGTAAACATACCATCTACACACTATGTATATATATATTTATATATATTTTTCTCTATCCCCCTCCACTCACTTTATACTTATATTACCTGTTACTTTCGTTCCTTCCTTATTTCTCTCCGCCGTTTCCTCTTTGCCCGATACATCCTCCCTCTTCTCACCATGGCTTCCTTCTCCTCCTCTCATCCTTCCCCATATTACTATCCTCTTCAACTCTCTCAAACATACTTTCCTCCTACACTCCCTCCCTCCCTCCCTCCCTTCTTTCTACATACTACTTTTTCTCCTCCCCATCTCTTTCTTTCCGCATTGCTGCATGCAAAGCAGTCTATTCAAGTTCTGTGGTTAATACACACATCTCAGCTGCAAAAGCATCTGTTACTGAACATGCAAGAGATAGCTTGCATGGAGGAGTGACTGCTTACGCAAAACTTACTCTGCACATTTGAGATACTGTAGATGCAAGAGTTGCAGCACACACTATCCATGTTCTATTAGCGAAAACTGCTGAAAGTAAAATTATTCCTATTCATATCAGTATATCTGTACATGCAAGTGTTACTGTATACAGAAAGGTTGCTGCAAATGAAACTGCTACAGAATGCACAATAGTTAAGGCACTACAAGGTTAATCACAAGGTCTACTATCCTTGCAAGTTGTGCTGTCCTCTCAAGTTGTGCTGTCCTCTCAAGTTGTGCTGTCCTCTCAAGTTGAGCTGTCCTCTACAGTTGGACTGTCCTCTCAAGTTGAGCTGTCCTCTCAGGTTAAGGTGTCCTCTCAGGTTGAGCTTTCCTCTCTAGTTGAGCTGTAATCTCAAGTTGAGCTGCCCTCTCAAGTTGAGCTGCCCTCTCAAGTTGAGCTGCCCTCTCAAGTTGAGCTGCCCTCTCAAGTTGAGCTGCCCTCTCAAGTTGAACTGCCCTCTCAAGTTGAGCTGCCCTCTCAAGTTGAGCTGCCCTCTCAAGTTGAGCTGCCCTCTCAAGTTGAGCTGCCCTCTCAAGTTGAGCTGCCCTCTCAAGTTGAGCTGTCTTCTCAAGTTGAACTGTCCTCTCAAGTTGAGCTGTCCTCTCAACTTGAGCTGTCCTCTCAAGTTGAGCTGACCTCTCAAGTTGTGCTGTCCTCTCTAATTGAGCTGTCCTCTCAACTTGAGCTGTCCTCTGAAGTTGAGCTGTCCTCTGAAGTTGAGCTGTCCTCTGAAGTTGAGATGTCCTCTCAAGTTAAGCTGTCCTCTCAAGTTGAGCTGTCCTCTCAAGTTGAGCTGTCCTCTCAAGTTGAGCTGTCCTCTCAAGTTGAGCTGTCCTCTCAAGTTGAGCTGTCCTCGCAATCTGTGCTGTCCCCGCAAGGTGTGCTGTCCTTGCAAGCTGTGCTGTCCTCGCAAGCTGTGCTGTCCTCGCAAGCTGTGCTGTCATCGCAAGCTGTGCTGTCCTTGCAAGCTGTGCTGTCCTCGCAAGCTGTGCTGTCCTCGCAAGCCATGCTGTCCTTGCAAGCTTTGCTGTCGGTGCAAGCTTTGCTGTTGGCGCAAGCTGTGCTATCCGCCCAAGTTGTGCTGTCCTAGCAAGTTGTGCTGTCCTCTCAGGTTGTGCTGTCCTCTCAAATTGAGCTGTCCTCTCAAGTTGAGCTGTTGTCTCAGGTCGAGCTGTCCTCTCAAGTTGAGCTGTCCTCTCAAGTTGAGCTGTCCTCTCAAGTTGAGCTGTCCTCTAAAGTTGAGCTGTCCTCTCAAGTTGAGCTGTCTTCTCTAGTTGATCTGTCCTCTCTAGTTGAGCTGTCCTCTCTAGTTGAGCTGTCTTCCCTAGTTGAGTTGTCCTCTCTAGTTGAGCTGTCCTCTCTAGTTGAGCTGTCCTCTCTAGTTGAGCTGTTCTATCACGTTGAGCTGTCCTCACAAGTTGAGCTGTCCTCGCAAGCAGTGCTGTCCTCGCAAGCTGTGCTGTCCTCGCAAACTGTGCTGTCCTCGCAAGCTGTGCTGTCCCTGCAAGCTGTGCTGTCCCCGCAAGCTGATCTGTCCCGTCAAGCTGAGCTGTCCCCGCAAGCTGTGCTGTCCTCGCAAGCTGTGCTGTCCCTGCAAGCTGTGCTGCTCTCGCAAGCTGTGCTGTCCTCGCAAGCCGTGCTGTCCTCGCAAGCCGTGCTGTCGTCGCAATCCGTGCTGTCCTCGCAAGCCGTGCTGTCTTTGCAAGCTTTGCTGTCGGTGCAAGCTTTGCTGTCGGCGCAAGCTGTGCTGTCTGCCCAAGTTGTGCTGTCCTCCCAAGTTGTGCTGTCCTCTCAAGTTGTGCTGTCCTCTCAAGTTGAGCTGTCCTCTCAAGTTGAGCTGTCGTCTCAGGTTGAGCTGTCCTCTCAAGTTGAGCTGTCCTCTCAACTTGTGCTGTCCTCTAATGTTGAGCTGTCCTCTCAAGTTGAGCTGTCTTCTCTAGTTGATCTGTCCTCTCTAGTTGAGCTGTCCTCTCTAGTTGAGCTGTCTTCCCTAGTTTAGCTGTCGTCTCTAGTTGAGCTGTCCTCTCTACCTGAGCTGTTCTCTCACGTTGAGCTGTCCTCACAGGTTGAGCTGTCCTCTCAAGTTGAGCAGTCCTCGCAAGCAGTGCTGTCCTCGCAAGCTGTGCTGTCCTCGCAAGCTGTGCTGTCCTCGCAAGCAGTGCTTTCCTCGCAAGCTGTGCTGTCCTCACAAGCTGTGCTGTCCTAGAAAGCCGTGCTGTCCTGGCAAGCTGTGCTGTCCTCGCAAGCGTTGCTGTCCTCCCAAGCTGTGCTGTCCTCAAAAGCTGTGCTCTCCTGGCAAGCTGTGCAGTCCTCGCAAGCCGTGCTGTCCTTGCAAGCCGTGCTGTCCTCGCAAGGTGTGCTGTCCTCATAAGCCGTGCTGTCCTTGCAAGCCGTGCTGTCCTCGCAAGCCGTGCTGTCCTCGGAAGCCGTGCTGTCCACGCAAGCCTTGCTGTCCTCGCAAGCCGTGCTGTCCTCACAAGCTTTGCTGTCCTCACAAGCTTTGCTGTCCTCGCAAGCTATCCTGTCCTCGTAAGTTGTGCTGTCCTCTCAAGTTGAGCTGTCCTCTCAGGTTGAGGGGTCCTCTCAGGTTGAGATTTCCTCTCAAGTTGAGCTGTACACTCAAGTTGAGCTGCCCTCTCAAGTTGAGCTGCCCTCTCAAGTTGAGCTGCCCTCTCAAAATGAGCTGCCCTCTGAAGCTGAGCAGCCCTCTCAAGTTGAGCAGTCCTCTCAAGTTTTGCTGTCCCCTGAAGTTGAGCTGTCCTCTCAAGTTGAGCTGTCCTCTCAAGTTGAGCTGTCCTCTCAATTTGAGCTGCCCTCACAAGCTGTGATGTCCTTGCAAGCTGTGCTGTCCTCGCAAGCTGTGCCGTCCTCGCAAGATGAGCCATCCTCGCAAGCTGTGCTGTCCTCGCACGCTGTCCTGTCCCCGCAAGCTATGCTGTCCTCGCAAGCTGTGCTGTCCTCGCAAGCTGTGCTGTCCTCGCAAGCCGTGCTGTCCTCGCAAGCTGTGCTGTCCTCGCAACCTGTGCTGTCCACGGAAGCTGTGCTGTCCCCGCAACCTGTGTTGTCCTCGCAAGCTGTGCTGTCCTCGCAAGCTGTGCTGTCCTCGCAAGCTGTGCCGTCTTTGTAAGCTGTGCCGTCCTCGCAAGCTGTGCCGTCCTCGCAAGCTGTGCTGTCCTCGGAAGCTGTGCTGTCCTCGCAAGCTGTGCTGTCCTCGCAAGCTGTGCTGTCTTCGTTAGCTGTGCTGTCCTCGCAAGCTGTGCTGTCCTCGCAAGCTGCGCTGTCCTCGCAAGCTGTACTGACCTCGCAAGCTGTGCTGTCATCGCAAGCCTTGCTGTCCTCGCAAGCTGTGCTGTCCTCGCCAGCCGTGCTGTCTTCGCAAGCTTTGCTGTCCTCGCATGTTGTGCTTTCCTCTCAAGTAGTGCTGTCCTCTCAAGTTGGGCTGTCCTCTCAAGTTGAGCTGCCCTCTGAAGTTGAGCTGCCCTCTCAAGTTGAGCTGCCCTCTCAAATTGAGCTGCCCTCTGTAGTTGAGCTGCCCTCTCAAGTTGAGATGCCCTCTCAAGTTCAGCTGTCCTCTCACGTTGAGCTGTCCTCTCAAGTTGAGCTGTCTTCTCAAGTTGAACTGTCCTCTCAAGTTGAGCTGTCCTCTCAACTTGAGCTGTCCTCTCAAGTTGAGCTGACCTCTCAAGTTGTGCTGTCCTCTCTAATTGAGCTGTCCTCTCAACTTGAGCTGTCCTCTGAAGTTGAGCTGTCCTCTGAAGTTGAGCTGTCCTCTGAAGTTGAGATGTCCTCTCAAGTTAAGCTGTCCTCTCAAGTTGAGCTGTCCTCTCAAGTTGAGCTGTCCTCTCAAGTTGAGCTGTCCTCTCAAGTTGAGCTGTCCTCTCAAGTTGAGCTGTCCTCGCAATCTGTGCTGTCCCCGCAAGGTGTGCTGTCCTTGCAAGCTGTGCTGTCCTCGCAAGCTGTGCTGTCCTCGCAAGCTGTGCTGTCATCGCAAGCTGTGCTGTCCTTGCAAGCTGTGCTGTCCTCGCAAGCTGTGCTGTCCTCGCAAGCCATGCTGTCCTTGCAAGCTTTGCTGTCGGTGCAAGCTTTGCTGTTGGCGCAAGCTGTGCTATCCGCCCAAGTTGTGCTGTCCTAGCAAGTTGTGCTGTCCTCTCAGGTTGTGCTGTCCTCTCAAATTGAGCTGTCCTCTCAAGTTGAGCTGTTGTCTCAGGTCGAGCTGTCCTCTCAAGTTGAGCTGTCCTCTCAAGTTGAGCTGTCCTCTCAAGTTGAGCTGTCCTCTAAAGTTGAGCTGTCCTCTCAAGTTGAGCTGTCTTCTCTAGTTGATCTGTCCTCTCTAGTTGAGCTGTCCTCTCTAGTTGAGCTGTCTTCCCTAGTTGAGTTGTCCTCTCTAGTTGAGCTGTCCTCTCTAGTTGAGCTGTCCTCTCTAGTTGAGCTGTTCTATCACGTTGAGCTGTCCTCACAAGTTGAGCTGTCCTCGCAAGCAGTGCTGTCCTCGCAAGCTGTGCTGTCCTCGCAAACTGTGCTGTCCTCGCAAGCTGTGCTGTCCCTGCAAGCTGTGCTGTCCCCGCAAGCTGTTCTGTCCCCTCAAGCTTAGCTGTCCCCGCAAGCTGTGCTGTCCTCGCAAGCTGTGCTGTCCCTGCAAGCTGTGCTGCTCTCGCAAGCTGTGCTGTCCTCGCAAGCCGTGCTGTCCTCGCAAGCCGTGCTGTCGTCGCAATCCGTGCTGTCCTTGCAAGCCATGCTGTCTTTGCAAGCTTTGCTGTCGGTGCAAGCTTTGCTGTCGGCGCAAGCTGTGCTGTCTGCCCAAGTTGTGCTGTCCTCCCAAGTTGTGCTGTCCTCTCAAGTTGTGCTGTCCTCTCAAGTTGAGCTGTCCTCTCAAGTTGAGCTGTCGTCTCAGGTTGAGCTGTCCTCTCAAGTTGAGCTGTCCTCTCAACTTGTGCTGTCCTCTAATGTTGAGCTGTCATCTCAAGTTGAGCTGTCTTCTCTAGTTGATCTGTCCTCTCTAGTTGAGCTGTCCTCTCTAGTTGAACTGTCTTCCCTAGTTTAGCTGTCGTCTCTAGTTGAGCTGTCCTCTCTACCTGAGCTGTTCTCTCACGTTGAGCTGTCCTCACAGGTTGAGCTGTCCTCTCAAGTTGAGCAGTCCTCGCAAGCAGTGCTGTCCTCGCAAGCTGTGCTGTCCTCGCAAGCTGTGCTGTCCTCGCAAGCAGTGCTTTCCTCGCAAGCTGTGCTGTCCTCGCAAGCTGTGCTGTCCTAGAAAGCCGTGCTGTCCTGGCAAGCTGTGCTGTCCTCGCAAGCGTTGCTGTCCTCCCAAGCTGTGCTGTCCTCAAAAGCTGTGCTCTCCTGGCAAGCTGTGCAGTCCTCGCAAGCCGTGCTGTCCTTGCAAGCCGTGCTGTCCTCGCAAGGTGTGCTGTCCTCATAAGCCGTGCTGTCCTTGCAAGCCGTGCTGTCCTCGCAAGCCGTGCTGTCCTCGGAAGCCGTGCTGTCCACGCAAGCCTTGCTGTCCTCGCAAGCCGTGCTGTCCTCACAAGCTTTGCTGTCCTCACAAGCTTTGCTGTCCTCGCAAGCTATCCTGTCCTTGCGAGCTTTGCTGTCCTCGCGAGCTTTGCTGTCCTCGCGACCTTTGCTGTTTTCGCAAGTTGTGCAGTCCTCGCAAGTTGTGCTGCCCTCTCAATTTCAGCTGTCCTCACAAGTTGAGGTGCCCTCTCAAGTTGAGCTGCCCTCTCAAGTTGAGCTGCCCTCTTATGTTGAGCTGTTCTCCAAAGTTGAGCTGTCCTCTCAAGTTGAGCTGTCCTCTCAAGTAATGCTGTCCTCGGAAGCTGTGCTGTCCTCGCAAGCTGTGCTGTCCTCGCAAGCTGTGCTGTCCTTGCAAGCCGTGCTGTCCTCGGAAGCCGTGCTGTCCACGCAAGCCTTGCTGTCTTCGCAAGCCGTGCTGTCCTCACAAGCTTTGCTGTCCTCACAAGCTTTGCTGTCCTCACAAGCTTTGCTGTCCTCGCAAGCTTTCCTGTCCTCGTAAGTTGTGCTGTCCTCTCAAGTTCAGGTGTCCTCTCAGGTTGAGGTGTCCTCTCAGGTTGAGATTTCCTCTCAAGTTGAGCTGTACACTCAAGTTGAGCTGCCCTCTCAAGTTGAGCTGCCCTCTCAAGTTGAGCTGCCCTCTCAAGTTGAGCTGCCCTCTGAAGCTGAGCAGCCCTCTCAAGTTGAGCAGTCCTCTCAAGTTTTGCTGTCCTCTGAAGTTGAGCTGTCCTCTCAAGTTGAGCTGTCCTCTCAAGTTGAGCTGTCCTCGCAATCTGTGATGTCCTTGCAAGCTGTGCCGTCCTCGCAAGCTGTGCCGTCCTCGCAAGCTGAGCCATCCTCGCAAGCTGTGCTGTCCTCGCAAGCTGTCCTGTGTCGCAAGCTATGCTGTCCTCGCCAGCTGTGCTGTCCTCGCAAGCTGTGCTGTCCTCGCAAGCCGTGCTGTCCTCGCAAGCTGTGCTATCCTCGCAAGCTGTGCTGTCCTCGCAAGCTGTGCTGTCCTCGCAAGCTGCGCTGTCCTCGCAAGCTGTACTGTCCTCGCAAGCTTAGCTGTCATCGCAAGCCTTGCTGTCCTCGCAAGCCGTGCTGTCCTCGCCAGCCGTGCTGTCTTCGCAAGCTTTGCTGTCCTCGCATGTTGTGCTTTCCTCTCAAGTAGTGCTTTCCTCTCAAGTTGGGCTGTCCTCTCAAGTTGAGCTGTCCTCTCAAGTTGAGCTGCCCTCTCAAGTTGAGCTGTCCTCTCAAGTTGTGCTGTCCTCTCAGGTTGTGCTGTCCTCTCAAGTTGAGCTGTCCTCTCAAGTTGAGCTGTCCTCTCAAGTTGAGCTGTCCTCTCAAGTTGAGCTGTCCTATCATGTTGAGCTGTCCTATCATGTTGAGCTGTCCTCTCTAGTTGAGCTGTCATCTCTAGTTGAGCTGTCCTCTCAAGTTGAGCTGTCCTCTCAAGTTGAGTTGTCTTCTCTAGATGAGCTGTCCTCTCTAGATGAGCTGTCCTCTCAAGTTCAGTTGTCCTCTCAAGTTGAGCTGTCCTCTCAAGTTGAGCTGTCCTCTCAAGTTGAGCTGTCCTCTCAAGTTGAGCTGTCCTCTCAAGTTGAGCTGTCCTCGCAAGCTGTCCTGTCCTCGCAAGCTGTGCTGTCTTCGCAAGCTGTGCTGTCCTTGCAAGCCGTGCTGTCCTCGCAAGCCGTACTGTCCTCGCAAGCCGTGCTGTCCTCGCATACCGTGCTGTCCTCGCGAGCCGTGCTGTCCTCCCTAGCCGTGCTGTCCTCGCAAGCCGTGCTGTCCTCGCAAGCCGTGCTGTCCTTGCAAGCCGTGCTGTCCTTGCATGCCGTGCTGTCCTCGGAAGCCGTGCTGTCCACGCAAACCTTGCTGTCCTCGCAAGCCGTGCTGTCCTCACAAGCTTTGCTGTCCTCACAAGCTTTGCTGTCCTCACAAGCTTTGCTGTCCTCGTAAGTTGTGCTGTCCTCTCAAGTTCAGCTGTCCTCTCAGGTTGATGTGTCCTCTCAGGTTGAGATTTCCTCTCAAGTTGAGCTGTACACTCAAGTTGAGCTGTACACTCAAGTTGAGCTGCCATCTCAAGTTGAGCTGTCCTCTCAAGTGTAGCTGTCCTCTCAAGTTGAGCTGTCCTCTCAAGTTGAGCTGTCCACTCAAGTTGAGCTGTCCTCTCAAGTTGAGCTGTCCATTCAAGCTGAGCTGTCCTCTAAAGTTGAGCTGTCCTCTCAAGTTGAGCTGTCCTCTCATGTTGAGCTGTCCTCTCAAGTAGAGCTGTCCTCGTAAGCTGTGCTGTCCTCGCAAGCCTTGCTGGCCTCGCAAGCTGTGCTGTCCTTGCAAGCTGTGCTGTCCTCGCAAGCTGTGCTGTCCTCGCAAGCCGTGCTGTCCTCGCAAGCTGTGCTGTCCTCGCAAGCCGTGCTGTCCTCGCAAGCTTTGCTGTCCTCGCAAGCTGTGCTGTCCTCGCAAGCTGTGCTGTCCGCGCAAGCTGTGCTGTCCTCGCAAGCTGTGCTGTCGTCTCAAGTTGAGCTGCCCTCTCAAGTTGTGCTGCCCTCTTAAGTTGAGCTGTCCTCTCAAGTTGAGCTGTCAAGTTGAGCTGTCCTCTCAAATTGAGCTGTCCTCTCAAGTTGAGCTGTCCTCTCAAGTTGAGCTGCCCTCTCAAGTTGAGCTGCCCTCTTAAGTTGAGCTGTCCCCTCAAGTTGAGCTGTCCCCTCAAGGTCAGCTGATTTTGTAAGTCATACTGCTTTTACAAGGTGTGCTGCGTATGCAAGTCGTGCTGTCTTGCCATGACATGCTGTCTTGGCAAGACATGCTGTCTTCGCAAGGTGTGCCATCTTCGCAAGTCGAGCTGTCTACACAAGGTGTGCTATCTTCACACGGTGTACTGCCTTTGGAAATCGTACTGTCTTTGCTGTCTTGGAAAGGTGGCAGGCAGCACACACTGTAAAGGCAATATGCACTATAAAACAAGCACACAATGGAATGGCAGCACAAGCTGCAAAGGCAGCACATGCTACAATGGCTGCATATGCTACAAAGGCTGCATATGCTACAAAGACTGCACACCATGTAAAGGGTGCAAACGCTGCAACAGCAGCACATGCTGCAATGGCAGCACACACTACAAAGGCAGCACATGCTACAAAGGCGGCACACAATACTAGGCAGCACACACTGCAAAGGCAGCCCATGCTGAAAAAGGCAGCACAAACTGAAAATTCAGCACATATCGGAAAGGCGTCACACAATGGCAAGGTACTGCACACTGAAACCCAGCATGCACTGGGAAGCAGGCATACAATGAAATAACAACACACTGTAAAGTGTCACAATGTGGATAGGCAGCACACACTGAAAGGCCGGAAACACTAGAAAAGCAGAAGACAAAGGAAAGGCACCATGCATGTCAAAGGCAGCCTGCACTTTAAATGCATCACACGCTGCAAAGGTAGTAGGCACTGCAAAGAAAACATGCACTGCAAAGGCAGGACACACTGCAAAGGCAGCAGGCCCTGCAAACACTGCACATGCTGTGAAGCACATGATCATAAGGCAGCACCTGGTGCAATGGCAGTACACACTGCATAGCCAGCACTCGCTGAAAAGGCAGCATACATTGGGAATTCAGCAAATGCTGCAAAGGCAGCATGCACCTCCCTCTATAACAGCACATGCCTCTATAGCCACACTCGCTGCTATGGCAGCATGTGGTCCTATGGCAGCACATGTGGTAATGTCAGCATGCGCTACATTGGCAGGATATGCAGGAAAGGTAGCACATGCTGGAAAGGTAATACACACTGCAAAGGCAGCACATGCTTGCACATGCATCGGAAAGCAATACACACTTGAAAGGCCGCACACACAGCAAATCACACACACTGGGAAGGCAGCTCACCATGGAAAGGCAGCATACTCTGGAAAGCCAGCATACCCCAGAAAGGCAGCACACCCTGGAAAGGCAGCACAACCTGGAAAGGCAGCACACCCTGGAAGGGCAACACACCCTAGAAAGGCAGCACACCCTGGATATGCATCACAACCTGGATATGCAACACACACACTATAAAGGCAGCACACTTTGGATATGCAACACACACTATAAAGGCAGCAGACACTGGAATGCATCACAAACTGGACAGGCAGCACTCACTGGAGATGCAGCACACACTGGAAAGGCAGCACTCAATGGAAATGCATCACAAACTGGATAGGCAGCAGTCACTAGAAAAGCGGTGCACACTAGAAATCCACACACAATGGTAGGCAGCACAAATTGGAAAGGAGCACATGCTGCAACGGCAGAACACGCTGCAATAGCAGCACACACTGCTGTGGCAGCAGCACGCTGCAATGGCAGAACATACTGCCATGACAGCACATGTTGCAAAGGTAGCACATATTAGAAAGGCAACACACATTGGAAAGTCACCTCATATTTTAAAGACAGCACACATTGGGAAGGCAGCACATATTGGGAAGGCAGCACACATCGGAAAGGAAGCACACATTTAATATGCAGCAACACTGGAGAAGCACACATAGTGGAAAGCACCACGCTGGAGTCCGCAGCTCGTGGTCGTGTGGTAGCGTTCTCATTTCCCACGCTCGGGTTCGATTCCTGGCGGGGTCAGGGATTTTCTCTGCCTCGTGATGACTGGGTGTTGTGTGCTGTCCTTAGGTTAGTTAGGTTTAAGTAGTTCTAAGTTCTAGGGGCTGATGACCATAGATGTTAAGTCCCATAGTGCTCAGAGCCATTTTGAACCACATTGGAAAGGCACCACACACTAGAAAGGCACCACGTACTGAAAAGGCATCACACACTGGTAAGGCTGCAGTCGCAGCGTGTGCTGCCTCACATTGTGTGTGGTTTTCAAGTGATGTGGCTCCGCAGTGTGTTCTGCGTTTCCAGTGAGTGTTGCCTATCCAGTTTGTGATGCCTTACCAATGTCTGCGCCTTTCCACTGTGTTCTTCCTTTCCAGTATATGCTGCTTTTCCAGTTTGTGCTGCCTTTCCAGTGTGTTTCAGGCTTCTCAATGTGTGCTGCCTTTGCAGCATGTGCTGCCTTTGCAGCATGTGCTTCCTTTGCTGCATGTGCCTCTTTGCAGTCTGTGCTGCATTTGAACATGTGTTGCATTTTCATTGTGTGCCGCCTTTGCAGCATGTGCTGCTTTTGCAGGGTATGCAGCCTTTACAAGGTGTGCATCCTTCATAAAATTTGTAGTATTTGCAATGCTTGCAGTGATTTCAAGGTGTGCAGCATTCGCAATCTGTGCAGCTTTCACAAGGTATGCTGCCTTAGCAAAGTGTGCTATGTTCACAATGTGTGCTGCCTTTGCAATGTTTGCAGCCTTCACAAGTGATTCTGTCTTCGCAATGTGGTTCAAATGGCTCTGAGCACTATGGGACTTAACATCTGAGGTCATCAGTCACCTAGAACTTCGAACTACTGAAACCTAACCAACCTAAGGACATCACACACATCCATGCCCGAGGCAGGATTCGAACCAGCGACCATAGCAGTTGCGCAGGTCCTGACTGAAGCGCCTAGAACCTGTCGGCCACCGCGGCCGGCTTATTCACAATGTGTGCTGCCTTCATACGGTATGCTGCATTTATACAGTGTACTGGCTTCACAAGGTGTGCTGCCTTCACAAGTTGGCCCTCCTTCACAATATGTACTGCCTTTGCAGTGTCTTATTTCTTCACATGGTCTTCTTCCTTTGCATGCTGTGCTACCTTCGCAAGGTTTGCTACTTTCGAGAGGTTGACTGCCTTCACCAGATATGCAGCTTCCGCAAGGTAACCTTGCAAAGGCAGCACATATTGTGAAGGCAACACACCTAGCTAATGCAGCATTTCTTGTGAAGCAGCACTCCTTGAGAAGCCAGCACATTTTGTGAAGGTAGCACATCTTCTGATAGTAGAGGCAGAAAACCTTGCGAAGGTTACACACTGTGTCAAGGCAGAACAGCTTGCAAAGGCAGCACACCTCACGAAAGTAGCACACCTTGCGAAGACAGGACAGAATGCAATGGCACAAAATCTTGCAAAGGAGAACACCTTGCAAAGAACAACTGCCTTGCAAAGGCAGCACACCTTGTGGAGGCTGCACACATTGCAAATGCAGGACACCTTGCAAAGACAGCACATTTCCTAAATACAGCCCTCCTCCAAAGGACAGCACATATCCCAAAGGCAGCACACCTTCTGGAGACAGTTTACTTTCGTGCATATTGTCCACAAACTGAGGAAAGAAATATAGGATGTGAAGTTACCTTCCCATTCCTGCATATTTTTGCGGGAACGGTCGCAGCATTCGGCATCTGGCAGTAGGTGTGCAGGGTTGAGGTTCCGTCCGTCATGACTTCTGGTGTGGTGGGCGCACTGTCGCTCCACATCAGCTGTGCACGCGAGTGCAGCGTGCTCAGTGCAGCTGCTGCGCCACACTTCTGTGTGCAGCACGTTGGTCTCTGTTCCACAGGTGTAGCCTGTACGAGCGACCTTCCAAGCAGTTAATAATTAATGTAAACCCAGCCATGTCGCTGTTTTATGCTCTACGTGTTAATTTAATGGTACTCTTGTCTTACGTTTTATAATTCAATAGAAGAGTTCCTATTAGGAGATTGACCTCTTGGACGTAGAATGCCTTTCATATCTTCTGCCAAAATGATATTACCTTAATGAAATCTGAAGAGAGGGACCATTTTGTAATTAAAGGAACTCTGCTCGTTTACGTAGTTTACTGCTACCAGGTTGAACATATATATTAAATAGCCAGGTGTTGTAAACAGTACAAGCTACAACTGTATTACATGTGAGTTTTCAACGTGATCCACTATTATGCCCTCTTTCGCGAGTATCACGGTCTCTAATTCATCTCCAGTTCCAGCATTAATTACAGCGCTATATCCCAATACAACGTGTAGTGCAGTATCCTTTACTTCTGTAACTAGAATAATATCAATGTTTGGCTCATACATAAAGTCTTTCAAGGTACTTGCTTTTAGGGAGCTCCCTATGCTGTTTATGGATTCATAATGTATCACATTTCATAAATTCAACTCTTTCATCGCATGCAGTCAGTATGAAAGCTATGGATAAGTGTCACATACGTATCTACCTCTGTCGCTTGGTTTGGATGAGGTAACCATTCCCGTCCCCCCTTGCAATCTTAGTAAGCATGCAGCGAAAATCGTGCACAGACACACATGTGAAACTCTTAAATTGACCGAATCAGTTCGATAGCTGTGATTCAGGGCCTAGTGTAATGCCACCATGTGTTTGAAACCTCCGCAAAGAATTCTGTTGCATGGTTCATACTAATGTCTCGATATCGCCATTGTGTAACTTACAGCAAGTATTTTATTCTTGTCGCTCACCTACATTAAGGAAAATGGGAAACATTTACCACCTTCCGATATTGTTGTCATTGTTAGTAAGCAGAATGAAAGTAGTCTCTGGTCAGGAGAAACTAAAAGCGATTATGTGTTTCCACAGACAGAGCTTAACAATTCGTATCAGTACACTGTCCCATCCAAGGGGCAGATTCGTTACTCTGTCGTATGCATATAACGAGATAACATAAAGACTTTACGTCACAGCTACTCAGTTTATGGGGCTAGGTAACCTACACACATCGACATCATTCAGTTCTTCTTCGCTGAGATAGTATAAATTTCCTAAGTAAAATGACATTGCAAGTTGTTGTTGTAGTGAACATCTTCTAAATGCTTAATGCAAAGACACTATTTACACACGGTCATCCTGACTGACGATGCGAGGAAGTAAATTGACTGGCTCGGTTAAGAGGTGTATATAATTTTGATTCGTTTCACAATAGATTCACGTAGAATGGTCATTTTTGAAAGTTTCGGCGAACAATACAGTTAAGACTTTGATTACGATACATGCATCACATTCTTGTAAAGCTATTGTATTAAACGTGTGCTACTTTCGATATTAATCACAATTGCAGAAAGCAGCAATGAATATGTCTCGTCTCGTTTCTCCGACCGTTTCCCGCACTGTGCGACCCACAGAGCTCTATCGCTGCATCAGCGGTCGATTGTTGCTGTTGCCGCCACGGAATGGTGGCAGTTAAATTCAAATAGCCTCCAAGTATAAGGGATTCTACGATATAAATGAAAATGGAAAGAAGTAACGAAAGCGGCAACTAGTAGTCAAACTCAACGATCCTGGTGGTTTAATGCTATGACAATTTTAAACAATAAACTACGCAGTGGAACTGAGAGCTATCACAGGAATCTGCAATATACCCTCGATGGACAAACTGAGTAAAGTTTTCGTCCTTGCCACTTCTCATTTTACAGACAACTGATTCTGACTACTTCTTATGAGCTGAACTGAGGCCATAACTCATGTCGAAGTTGTCTGTTTGTATTACTACTATCGTATCTTTCTTAGGTAAAGAACGAGCAAAATAGCAGTTTTGCGTTTAGCATGCAATCATCCAGGATACAATTTCTACAGTCAGAGCATTTTCTGTTGCGGCATAGGAATGATTATGTGATTACTTCTGTATGGAATTCATCTGTAACTTTATGAACTCAATATTTAGTAAGAGGGCCAACCGAATTACATACTGCACAGTGTGAATAATTGCTGCAATTTTGGTGGCAACAACAACAAACAACCAGTCAGTGCCGAGATTTGGCTGTAGAATAGTGGCAACACAGAGCTACCGTTGCAGCCGAGTGGTTCATGAAGCCTTGGCCGTGACCACAGCGGCTGAGGCGCGTCTACAGCCGTAGCAACCGCACAGCAGCCCACACTGAGGTGTGACGTCACACGGCACCCCTGTCTCGGTTGACCACCCACAACGTGTTTCGCTACATTTGATCAATTCACTATTTGCTCATACCTGAAACGTTAGTAAGTTTTTTTTGTGATCGGTATAAACAAATGAAACGTGTTGTATAATACTCCCCTACGAGGGGCATTACTATTAACAATTTTACATTCAATTTTTATCAATAGCTTATTTGCTAGTTGCCCCATTTCCTCTTTCTACGCTCAGTTAGCGTCAAGCAAATCACGCGTACCTTCGAAACTTGGACCTTTTTACCAGGTACATCTCTAGAAGTATTAGGTACATAACATGTCTTTGTAATTTACACGCAGAACTTAATTTTCTACGAAAAAGACAGACGTCAATCCTTATCTCTGTTTAAGATACGCGTCGGAATCTCTCCCTACTTGAAGCGGCGAACGTATGTCCGAAACTCCGCCCATAGCTCATCCCCGCATATACTGCCGATTGCAACGTGCGTGCCCAGTAGTCACTGATCAGTTACGCCATTGTAATCTGTCCAGAGTGAGCTGTTTCGCCGTCCACAGATTATTACAGAACGTGCACGGCCTTTATACCCAGTTTATGTATTTTAGACTTTCCGTTTCAAGGTTTGCCAAATGACAGTCGCTCCCAGTCCGTGTTTCACGACCGCTTTCTTTGCAGTCTGCCGCCGATTGTGAACTTAGCTCCTTTTCCAGTCACATAACCTTTCTTCCAACGTTGGTTGTAATGACTGATGCCTCTTGTTACTCCATGCCATGAATGGTTATCTGCATTCCGAAGAGCTAAATGAAAATTAATGCAACGTAGACTATTATTTTAAACTGATGGAAGTAACAGTTCTTAGCGAGTAGCCTCGAACCCGATATTCAATTCAGAGTTTACCTCGGACGAGAAAAAACGTTCTGTGTAGTGTTGAAAGCTGTGACGAAAAAAGGAATCTATTTATTTCCATTCTCTACAAAGGAAGTACAAAAAAATCAACTTATCCCATATCTGTAATACAAATTTATTTGAAAGCGCTGGCCATCGCTACGGTCGTACGAAGGCAATCCAAAGTTTATTCCACACCGCCAGACTGCGTTATGCGATACTCTCTGGCGCTGTGTGCTGACGGATTTGAAATCGCAGCCGCCTGTCTCTGTGACGTGGCAGTCTTGTTCGCTCACAGTTATTTCATATTTCGTGTTACCTCCTTTCATGCTAAAAGACCGCAGCCTTCTCTCGACGCACACAAAAACAGATTTCTATTTTTTTTTTATTCATTTCACGAAAATGCGTGATTCGCGCCGAACCAGCGATATGGAAAGACGTTCTATTGGCGCCTCGCGTGGCAGAAGACGTTGACTGCGAAAGGAGTTTCGGAGGACGCAGTGCAGCCGTTGGTCGACAGATGGCAGTAGGCGACTTGCAGTGTCCGGCAGTGATATAAACAATAAGACGCTAAAAAGAAATAAACAGCGCGGAAAAGAGTAACATGTCTACTGGGCATCTTGTGACACGCGGCGATCACCGACATTGTATATAATAGTGCACACGAAAATTCTGATAGCCTTTTGTTGAGAATTGTAAATATCGAAAGCGGGAGAAATGTTAAGCGTAAAAATAAAATCTTTGCTTCCCTGTGTTTCCGTTTTGTAACAGGAAAGGTATGTTAATATTTACTTTCATTGCGTGAAACAAAAAGTAAAACATTCCTTAGCAGTTCTACGTATGCCTACCGAGTGTGTTTTTCACAAACCGATCTTTCACCACCGCTTGTGGTTCGTCATGTAAACACTATCATATCGGTTTTCGAAATGCGGTTACCGGTTCCGGGTTTTTTTACTGTATTTTAAAGGTAAAGCACACTACCACCACATTCCATCATTTTACCTTTTGTAGCACAATCATTTTATCAGAGACTAAGTAAGTATTGAACTCCTGGGAAAGCGGTCAGCGCTCAAGTCGGCTCATCTCTGGCATGAATGACGGTGCACGATGACAAAATCTCGCTTAAACAGCACTGCTTAAGTTACGCCTTTTTTCACAAACGTGGCACATACGTCTCTGGATGACTTCCAAACGGGTCGACCCCCCATGTTCCGCCACGTCACTCGAATACCAGCACTGGTTACACGAAATCGCCAAATAATGACATTGTATTGACTTTGAACGTATTTAATTATGCTTGCAGATCTTAGTAACGTAGAAGCCGAATGTATTTTTCTGTTGATTCTCCCTCTTCTGCAGCCCACAGAGCTTTGTCAGTGCCCCAGCCATTGATTGTTGGTGCTAGCCTTCCGCAACGTCGGCAGTTGAACTTTCTAGCTAGTAATGTCGATTTTATTAAGTAAGTGAAAACGGAGGAAAATGATGATAATTGCACAACCACCAGTCAAACGTAACGTTTAGCGAAGTTATAGGCGAGCAAAGCCTTAAGCCAAAAATTACGACAATGGGGCACACATAACCGTTATTGCATAAATCCACATTCAGAGTTGGGCCTTCCACGCACAATGTCGCAAAAGTTACCGTTATGTCCAAACGAAATTACGCATCGTATTCTTCGATGAAAAATGCCACTGACTTCCACTAATCACTTGTGGCGTAATGTTTTCATAACACTTCCACCTCACTACAATAAACGGCTGTGAGCTCTATTACACATTCTGTCCGATGTAGAAGCACTTCAATATTTCCGCAATAGTAATTTAGGAGATACTCAAAGCTGTCACCTTTGGTCCTCTTAATTATCACGTCAGTATTCACATATGTTATGTGAGCGTCGACCACCGGTTTGCTCACACGGAGAGATGATGATTTGTTGTCATCAAACAGCACATGTGGAAACCGAATCACCAAACTCGTCGTTCATCCGAACATGAGTTAACTATCGTATTCGTCTCTAGAAAACAGTACTTATTGATAAAAGCGACAGTAATTTCTGTAACCGTTCTCTTTCGTCAACTGTTAATTGCATTCTTCTTAGTTCAAGGGTTTTCAGTTCTTCAGCAAAACATAAAGTAACAGTTTCAAAGACGAGATATTTATGAAATGCCACTAAAACAGCACTGCGCCGAAAATTCCGTTACGACTGTGGACGGAGTGTGTCGCAACGACATTCTTCTGACACACACTTCCGGCGTTCTTGACCGGCTTAGACGTGAGTAACAAATCGAGGTTCGGATGAATGTCTCCACCGCCTCTTCCTGGACCAGCTGACACCAGCCGTGCTGCCAAACGAGGTGTCGACGTCTGCGACGCTGCTTCCCCCGTGCTTAAAACGTAAACGAGTCTTGAGACTCCTCTGTCATCTGTCGATGCTACGGCAACAGCCGCCGTGCGGCTACAAGTTGCTGCTGTACATTCTCCTCTCTGCGGCCTGTCTTCTCACACAAGTGATGGGGCTCGGTTTTACGTGAATATAAGTAACGTAACTATTATTGCGTACAACACCACAGCCAATATTTACAGTTACTAGTAACTGCTTTTTCGCATTACTCATCTTAAATGTATTCAGGTTTTGTAATACCTTAACTGTTTTCGTATGTGCTTGTGGTCGTCGGCAAGCAAATGCATCATTACCAGCGCAGAAAACTCATCGTCGTCAAACCGGCATCGGAGACGAATTTGCGTACCTGCAAAGGTAGCTACTTACGAGAGTTTACATGTATTCTGGAACCTACACAGCTTACTCTGTTATTGGCCACACTAAGAAAATAAAATTAGCACTCGAAAAATACCGTCTGTTTAGGAACTTAGGGAATGTCAAGGGCGCACTTTTTGTTTGGCTCTAGCTTTAAAGCGCCATAAAAACATTTAGTCGTGTATATGTAACCTTTTGCAACTCTGCACCTTACAAATTATTTTTCTCGCCTTACCCGTGTTTCTACTAGCTGACTGGTGACATGTTTTCCTTATTACAGCATTTTCCATTGCGAAGTGGGGCTGTGGCCCTTTACATATTCCGGCCACATATGAAGAGAGTGTTATGATTGTCCTGATGACAATGATGATGGAAAAGAGAAAGTTGTTCTTATTGTGTCTCGTACTATCAAGAGCTTAGTGAGTATCTATGCAGTTTCTTTGCGACAGTACTTTATTACCTAAAGATCAGGGCAGGCGTCTCTTGCTGATACACTATGGTGACGTCATAACATCCACACTCGCGACTCATTCATTACGAATGGCTCTGCACTGCCACATATGCTAGCTCTGTAATGGAGTGTGGCTGGCCTCACATTCTCCTCACTAAAATAATACAGTGAGTGCTCTGACACATTATGGTTTTTTGATAAAATTAAATTCTTCGCTATTTCAAAGCGTCTCAATTTTGTTCTACTGTAAGTGTAAAACAGTTTTAAAACGTGGAAATGGCGGATATCTGTTCGACTGTGTTTTACTCTCTGGGCGATAAGCGCAAAAATACTTTTTTACGGCATTGTCTTCGCCTCGACAAACGGATCTCCTGTCCTCTGTTGACAACATGCTGACATTGTTCCCGTCACGTCTTCCTCCTCGAAATTCTACAGTGGTCTGTTTCACATTTTTGCTATACGTTAAAAAAAATACCGCAATTTTTTTTTTTTACTACGAGAAACGAGATTATCATTTTTATTTCTTCTTGTGAAGTGTGCTATCCGTCGCGTTTAAATGACCGACATTGCACAGTTGTACCACAGATTGGCACGATTTGTGTATCTACATACTCTTCAGAAATCATTGCCCATTCTAATGAGGAAACGTATTTAAATCTTGCTTCGTAACAATTTGGTTAAATGTATCACATGTGCTTTTACGTAGTCACTGTGTACTGAACTTCAAAGTTATAAATCGCTCGTAACGCATTCCGTCATTTTGCCGTATTTAGCACTTTCTACCATAGACGAAGTGTATTGTATGACTTGAGAATTCGACCATTACTGTCGCGTCACGTCTAGAACAAACAGGGTGGGGAAAAACAATTTGACCGAAAGTGCAGAGCAGGAAGGCAGCATCAAATGAAGGAATTTCGGTATTGCAAGTGTCAGTTGAATATTTCGGGCGCTATGCCAACATGGCAACTGTGGTCACTTTGAAGATTTGCTATGACATACTTATAGCAATAAGTGGCGGCTCCCTTCTTACTCATTTTCACCTTTTTAAGACATATTGAAACATGAGACATGGACATCTGATTCTCTTCATCTCTAAAAACGTGCAGTGTCCTAAGTCAGCTAAGTGCGATACACGTGTAAGTGGCGCTTTAAATTTATCTTGTTCTCATGGTGGCGGTTGGTTAGTTCACACAGCCTGTGTTTACGTATGCATTTTCTGTAAACTACCAGTCATTTGGAGCCAAGACGGTCGTGTGTGGGATTTTAATTACGTTCCGGTGCCGCCGAAAATATTCAGTCGCGAAGCCTAGTTGCTATACTCAAATTTTTGTGTTTCATACTGCGTTTCCACGATACACTTTTGGTCAGATTGTTTCTATGCACCCTGTATGACGACGCCGGATGGCAAACTTCGCTGAATCACAACAGCTTAAATTTTTCTTTTCTTACGAACGCTGGGTGACTGCCACCCATATTCTGCCACGTCACTGGAACGCTAGCACGCGACATATAAAATCACGAAACCAGGATCAGATCCGCGTAATTACACTGTACCGATTATGTGCATATTTAAACGTTAATCACAAATGTAGATTGCAGTAATGTGTAAGATGAATTTCTTTCTCCATTAGTCTTCCGCGTCCTGCAACCGACAGAGCTTTGTCGCTGCCTCAGCGACTGATTGTTGCTGCTACTACGCAGAACGATGTCAATTTTAAAGTCTGCCGCGAGTAATGGCGGTTTTCTGAAGCAAACGAAAGCGGGAGAAAAATGTATATGCATCATCTGATCGAGAGTGAATCCCTAATTGGCACAGCGACTTAATTTTTAATATTTACGAGCAGCAGAGCCTGGCGTAGCCGTCCAGTTGCGAGATGCGTGTCCATTCCGACACGTGAATCGCACCCCTAGTCGCTGGCAGTTGTAACATTGTAATGCATTCGAAGTGTGCTCTTTCGCACACCGCACCTACAGTACATGGATGGTCTTGTGTCTCAGCTGCCTCCAGCTGATTGTATCCTACACTCCTAAGAAGTAGACGATTCTGTGAGAAAATCTTCTGGAAAACACGTATAGAAATCGCCAAAAAATACCTTCAGAACCTTTCTATCCAAGCCAGTTAACGCTTGTGCTTCTTATATTATGCTCACTTTAATGACACACGTGGTGCAGAATATGCGTAGCGGTAAGGGATGGAACTTATTTACACCCCACGGCTTTGAAAACGTATCATGGCTAGAAAAATTCCTGTCGAGTCGAGGCGGAACCTTAAACAAGTACACAGGATTAGCAGATATGTTGTCACCACCCATCGATTGTGAAGGTTTAATAAACAAGTTGACAGCGTCGTCTGTTTCGCATCGAGGCGGAATATAATCGCAGTGTGAAAAGCTGTCTTACTTCGTGGCAATGTGTCCAGCTATTGTCCTTCTGTGTTTCTACAGACTGCATTCGTATCTGGTAACGGATAAGGAAAAAGATCTATCATCGCCCCTAACACACTGCGCATGTGAAGAGGAGCACCGTATGGAAACTAACAAGTAATTTACTGGAAACGTGATAAAAATCGAAAAAAAAATCTTGCGTCAGCGATATTATTCTGTCGTGTCTGGGCAGCGCCGAACGCGAGAACGAACGCCACCAAAGCTTTATTTTAATTTACGGCGCCTGTTTGCGTTGTACGGCGCTCGTTGGCGCACGTGAAACTTTGGCCACACACACACAGCGTTTCATACCTTAGGCCATAGTCACACACATGTAGACGGCAAATGCATCTATCCTTGCCGTGCCGAGGTTCGAAACCAGGTGGATAAGACAGTTGCAGTATTAAGCACTCATTTCAACGACGGATCTCCGTGTCGTATTAGCGTCACACGTGTAGCAATTCTGTTAAGCTAATTTCCCCAAGACTCGCAGTGCTAATCCGGTATCTATCCTTGTTGCGTTTGGTCAGGTGGGACGACAGCAAACGTTTCACACACTGTCCTGACAATTCTTTATTTTCACGAACGACAGAATTCCTGTTCTTGTTAGACTGTGGCTCATTTAGCTGGCCGCTTCTACAGGAGAGCAAATATCGGCCTGGCGGGAAGCATACAGTTTTCTGGCCGTTTCCTCGGGAGTACGTGTGGTGTGCGTCATTATGCCTTAAGAACTAACATCTGTGATGTCCGAATTTACACAGAACAAGTGGCTATGGTCCCTGCATACTCCAGTACAGATAGCGACACAGTATCGAGATATGAAGCGTGAAGAACCGAATACGTTACTGATGGAGGACGCCCGTATACCGAGTTAGAGATTAACATCCCGTCGTCTCAAAATCTTCGCCATTCGTAGCGTTTTACACCTGACGACCGACACGCATCCCTGCTTTCAACCCATGGAAGGACACACTCGCCCTGTTTATTACGGCCGACTCTGCAGCGCCACACGTGCAGCCCCTGCCTTCGACAGAGCTCGGCCTTACAGTCTTCTCACTAAGACGATGCGTTTAGTACTGCGAAAGATTTGTCCTATAATTAAGTTTTAGCTTTTAAATGGTGTACTGTTTGTTCTGCTACTGCTTTAATATGTTATCTAAACATATAAATGGCGTACATCTAATCGATCGTTAGGAAAACGGGGATTACATGTTCCAAACGCACAAATTTCCATCGCTTTATTTTCTGCATCGACATTCGAATTGCACAGCCTTTGTTGCCAAAGAGTTTTCGTTGTGGTTTGCTTCCTCCTCTGCGAAGTAGTGCTGTGATTTCTTATGCATTCCATGCACGTATCAAATCAGCATGAAAGTTGCCCTAATGAGAATAGAGAAGAAATTTAACATTACTAGGTGCTCGTACGAAGTGTGGTGTCCGCTCTCCGACGCGTCCGAAAAGTCCATACCAGGAAACCGCACTACAAAATGGCACGCATTGTGTATGTTGATAATCTTTAAAAACCGTGTCCCAATTACGGCAAGCACAGTTGCTAAGCTAAAACTAGTGTGTACTAATAAAATGTTTAATATGTCTCCAATACACTGACTTTACATAGGGAAGCGTCTCACGTTGAATTGCTAGAACAATAATTTTAAAAGGTGGCAATGTTATTTACGCACTATCTTTTAAATAGATATGATGGTATCTGATACTCAGCTACTAATGCAAAGAAACGTACTGATGCTAAAATGCTTTAAATTCTTGCTATCATTTAATATTTAAAATTTAATAATTCTCTTCCTGTTAATATTTACTTAATTAACTTACGTCGTTCAGATTTCGTAACGATGACGGCCTTAAAATTTAAAGTTGTTCAGTCCCTGTTTTGTTTTCTTTCAATTGTTGCGAGCCAGCGATGGTGCAATATTGTTCGCTTTCAAGTCTACACATTTATAAAAATCAGGTCCAGGAAACACTTTTGTGATCACGGTTGCGATTCAGACGGTATTCGCGTCATTGTACTGATTAAGAGTTATCGTTTCCGAAAGATGCAGGTTCGATCAAAGCTGTGTGCGCTTTCGCGCGTATAATGAAAATATTCCTAACACGTCGCGTAACAAAAAGTAACATGCGAATCACAACCGTGGTCAAACGAAGAAAATATATGATGACATAAATGTTCTTCGCTGTTATGCAGGACAGGTTTAGATTAAACATCGCAATTTTCAGTCTTTTTAAATCACAGTACGATACGCTTTAGAGATATTTGTTTTGAATAACTTGTATTTACCTTTTCTTATACAATATGGTCATTGTCCGCGAGAATTATCTCTCTCTCTCCCGCTCTCTCCTTTTTATAGCCTTTATACATTCACATTACATACATCGATTAAGAAACTTTTCTTTCTCTACCGACCAGTACGAGGACAAAACCCGCCCAGACAAAATGTCTTACATAGAATTAGTTCTCACTTAAGAATCATATATAGTTTCGTAGTACAAACAATGCTAGTTTATTCCGTGCAATAGAAAGTATTTGATTCACAGAGCACAAAAATTAAAATAATAAAATTATAATTACAATTTTAATATCGTCAGTTATTGTTTATTTTATGAAAATAAGTTTTGACATTGTCGTAATAGTATTTTTCATCGTTGTAGCACTATAACGTACTCTGAATATTTCTGTGAATGACGCATACTACTTTTCTTTCGTTCCGACCGACGCTTCGAAGTAAATACCGAAACTGCTTTGGAGTTTATCCACGTACGGTTCCAGAGGCTACGTGTAGCAGCTTTCAGTCTAATCAGGATTGGTGACAAATGAAGCTGTTTTGTCTTCTGGTCTTAAGAAACTGATAGCACCTCTTTGTTCCGACAGACTATGCTTGACCGTTCCTACACGTGGACCACAACGTCACACGCGTTTTGCTCAGGTTGTGCCGCAGGTGTATATTGAGACCAGAAAGGAAAACAACGATTAAATCATTATATATGAGTTCCTCTCTTTCACTTCTGTGCCTGTTATTCAGTTCTCGCCGTATGCGATGCTTTATTTGGGAAGTAAGGAGCGTCTCTAGTTAGTTTCGGTAGCAAACTTTTGCCCACAGCTGAAACTCAGTTTCCAAACCACATCTGCCACGAAATGAGGTCGTCTTTACTAGTGAGGCGATGAAGCAATTTCCCAACTCTGGGTAAATCTTCTGTTTTTTACTTTCATTGACTAGGGGAATTCACTGAAAGAGCGTAGTGTTGTCTCCCTTAACCAATAGAAAAGACGACAAGAAATATTACGGTCTTCCGATTAAACTACAGTTGAGAAAAGCCTTCACTTCATCATCGTAATTGGATTTCCTTCTCGGTCACCGCTCTATAGCTGTTCGGTATGAGATAAACGGACAATTAAAATGACGCGGTGTTTATAAATTGCCGCGAAACCTGCTGTGGGCCGAAAATTCCGATACAGCTGGGAACGGAGTTGCTCGCGACGCCATTCATGCGTCAGACGCTGTCGGTGCTCTTGACGAGTTAAACTTGAGTAGCGATTCAGGATTATCTTATGAAGTTCCATGGCTCTTTTTTTGGTGACCGTATCATTGTCGTCGGGCTGCCAGGGAAGATGTCGATGTCTGCGACGCTGTTTCCCCACGTCGGGGCGTCAATGATTCGACGAATTACTCTGGAGTACAGCCGCTGTCCAGGTTGAAACTACAGTTGCGAAATCTGATCTGTGCGGCCTCTCTGATGACAATACGTAAAACCCTTGTATGAAATAAAAAAAGTCTGTTTGTCTCGGTTTTGCGTCGTCAACAGTGCTGCCAATATTTTTGCTTAAAACCCAAGTGCGAAATATTATACATAGTTAAGCCGAACATATTTCTCCATCCCCTGCGGCCTACAGAGCTTTGCCACTGATGGCAGTTCGACTCTCTCGCGGCTGTTATCTGACCTTTCTTGAAATCCACCCACAGCAGGACGTCGCGTCGCCCGCCATTCACGAGATGCGTGTCCGTTCCAACATGTGAATCACACGCCTAGTCGATGGCCAGTTGCACCATTTTAATGCATGCCGACAGTGCTGTTTCGCAGTCCGCACATTCATGGCCGGCCTTCTGTCACAGCTGCCTCCAGCTGATGGTATCCTAAATTTCTGAGGAGGAGGTGGAGGTTGTGTGAGAAAATCTTCCAGAAAACACGTACAGAAATCGTCAAAAAACACCGTCAAAACGTTTTTATCCGGGTCAGTTAATGCATGAGATTCTGTTTTATTATGCCCACCCGGATCACACGCTTTGTGTCGTAATAGTTGTTACGTATTTACGCCTCAAGGTTATGAAGACTTGTAGCGGCTAGAAAGATTCGTCTTGAGTCACGGCCAAGTCTTAATCACATACGCATTGTCAGCGTCTATTTTGTCAACAGACATCGATTGTGAAGATGTATTAAAAGTAGTCGACAATATCACCTGCTTTGTGCCGATGCGGAATTTAAACGCGGTGTGTATCGACAGATTCCATTCGTAACTGGAAACAGATTAAATTATATCTATCCAGAACCTTTACACACTGCACCTGTGAGGACAAAGAACACGTTCAAGTCAAACAGTAATTCACTGACAAGGCGGTAGAAAAATAACACAAAAAAACTTGTCTCATCCATATTCTTCTGTCCTGTTTCTGGGCAGAGCAGGTCGCGAGAACCAATACCGCAAGAGCTTTGTTCACGGTGCCTGAATGCGTTACACGCTGCACGCCGGCCTGTGCAAAATTTTGGACACAAACCGTGTTCCGTACCTTCCGCCAATCTCGAAAGTCTGCCGTAGTGTCCTTCATATTCTTGCCATATATTGAAACAATCTTGAAATTTTTTTTTATTATCACGTAAAACAAAAGTTAGTATTTTGATTGTCTCTTATTAAACGTGCTATAATTCGTGTTTCAATAGTCGACATCGCAAAGTTGTCCCACGAGCCAGTGCGATTTGTATGTCTACGTACTCTTTCTAAATGATTACCCAGTGTGGGACAAGCACATCTGCGGGAAATTCGTTATGATACAATTATTATCTAGTATTCGAATCTCTGATTTGGCGGTTATATACATATTTACGGAGCTGTATGCGACCCTCAAATCGTTTTGTGACAGTAAAATAGTAGGACTGCTACTACATTCCACATCTGCGATATCGATGCTGGATGTGTCCCTACAACCACAGCCGCCTCTCGCTTAGTGGCTCAGCCTCCGGCTCACAACAGTCGCTGGTGACAAAAACATCCCCTAACGCTGCGTACAGCGGTGGGAATGTGAATTTACTTCAAGTCTTCTGCCCACACCTAAACGCCTAATCTTTTCAGGTGCAAAACGCTTCCACCAGTGCCCGCCTCGTATTTCTTTCGACAACGAGCGTAATTCCGGTGTATTAATAAAGCAGCCACGAACGCTTTAATGGGCCTAGATAAGACTTTTGAACATCCCTTTACGTGTGATCTGCTCCTCACACTTCTCCATCTTATATTTTCACTGGCGTCCGTAAGGAATTTGTACTCTACATTACTTGTTGACGTCTTCCTTTCACAACACCGCCAAGTTTGTTTCATCGTCGACAGTTGCTCAGCGAAGACCATGGGTGTGAAACGTATGAAGCTTGGAACGCACCGCAGGCGTTCCTTCCGGCTAGTGGAATCGATTAAGGTCTCACATGTAACCATCACAACAGAAAATTGGTTTCCGAAATTTTGGGCATCCCAATGTTGTGTCCCGCGTAGTCGATGTCTCTGCCGCGCCTTACATCTTGACTGCTCAGTACAAACATGGAAACTCGCGGCAGGTATCCGATTCTGTTAGCCCACCTTGATGGAGGGCTAGAAGCAATATTCACCACATTTCAGTATTGTCAAAACAGTTAGTAAGTAGAATAGTGTTTGCCTCTGGTCAGGAGAAGGAATAGTGGCTACTTGGTTCCATAGTGTCGTAGATATTTATCGAACAAAAAAAAATATAGAGGAATTTAATTCACCGTATTCATCAGTCTCTGAATCCACACTTCCACATCATAGACACTATAAATTTATTTCGTCTTCATTCACGATGCTAGTTCCAATGTCATAGACCCAGTTAGGTGTTTTGTTTAATTATGAACGCTTTGTCAACTGACCAACGGTGCGTGCTTTCACTAATACAGATTCTGTGGTGTCTCATACGTTGTTCCATAATAGCGTGACAGACACACTTGTCACGACATTTATGCGGTTACCGCTCTACTAGCGAATTTTTTGTAATCTGAAAACATATTACACGTCTAATTCCGTAGTGCCTCGTTATATGAGTCACATTTCCTTTAACATAGTTACTGTCTACTGAGCTTTAAAGTTACAAATCGCTACCAACGCATTCTGACATTTTGCCATTGTTTCACCAAAAGCGTAGGGCACAAAGAGAGTGTCAAACGAAGGAATCTGAGTATAGAAATACAGGTCGCAGTGAAATATTTAAGGCGCTACGGCAGCATGGAAACGGTGGTCAGTTAAAACGTTTTCTATACATACTCCTGTTAATTAAGTGGTCGCTCATTTTTCACTCATTTTCACTTTTTTTAAATATACTCAAACAAGAAACATGGGCATGTGATTGTCCTCATTTCTGAAGAAGTACTGTCTCGTTCGTCAGCTAAATAAGATACACGTGTTTGTGACGCTTGAAATTTATCTTGTTCCTATCGTGACGACTGGTTAGTGCAAACATTCTGTTTACGTATACATTTTCTGGAAAATACCTATCATTTTGAACAAGGGCCTCAGTATGGCAGATTTCAATTACATTCCCGTAGCGCTGAAAATATGCATTTACGACTCTTAGTTGCCATACACACATTGCTATGTTTCATGCTGTCCTTCCGCCCTGCATTTTTGGTCAAACTGTTTCTCCACGCCCTGTACATCGGTGCTGCATGGCAAACCTCGCTCAAACAGCACTGTTTAAATAAGTCGCTTTATGCGTTCGTTACACATATGTCACTGAATGACACCAAGCCAGCTTGTCCGCCTATATTCCGCCACGTCACTGGAAAGCCAGCACGCGATCCACAAATCACGAAACCGCACCAGATTCGCATAGTGACACTGTACTGGTTGTAAGCACATTCGGACATTAATCGCAATTGCAGATCGTTGTAATGTAGAAGCTGAGATTATCTTTCCGTTAATTCTCCGTCTCCCGCAGACCACAGAGCTCTGTCGCTGCATCAGCGGTCGATTGTTGCTGCTGGCGCCACGGGATGATGGCAGTTAACATTCAGAGTTTCTCCGGAGTAACTGGGATTCTGTTAAAGGAATGAAAACAGAAAGAAGTAACGAATGAGCCAACTCGGAATCAAACAGTACGTTTCTGGTAGTTTAATGCGATGACAATTTTGAATGATAACTTTGGTGATGCGACTGCGTTACCAGCAATTACAGAAACCCAGGTTTTAAGTTGGGCCCTCCACAGACAAACTCACTATAGTTATCGTCCGTGCCAAGTTTCATTTTAAACCCAACGGAATTGTACTATTTCCAATGAACTACACATAACTGAGCCTGTAATTCATGACCAAGTTGACTATTACTACTACTGCTACTCTCGTATTTTTTTTAGGTAAATAATTAGCACAATGCTCACACGAGAAAGCGGTCTTGCGTCCATCATGCAATCATCCTGGAAACAATTCCTCCAGCCAGAGCATTTCTTTCTCCGACACAGGAATGATTTTACAATTACCTTTGCATGTAATTCATACTTTACTGTATAAACTGAATATTTAGTAAAAGGGCGAACCGAGTTAAGTACTGCATAGTGTGAATGAATGCTGCGATTTTCCAACAAAGAACAACGGGCACAAAATACTGAGACTCGGCTACAGATATCTGCCGTCACCGAGCTGCAGTGGCAGCTGAGTCATTCGTGAAATCTTAATGGCGGCCACGGCTGCCGAGGCTCGTCCACAGATGCAGCAGCAGCCCACAGTGTGGGGTGACGTCACAAGGCACCCCTGTCTCCAAGACAACGCACGACGTGTGTTACTATATCTTATCACTTATTTCTCTTTATCGGGCATTTCCATATTTACTCACCTTTGAAGTCTGGTATATTTTCTCGGTATCAATACAATCAATTTAAACGCTCTGTATAATACTTTTTTACGAGCGGCACGATTATTAACAATTTTACATTCAATTTTGTCGGGCACTTGTTCGTTAGTTACTGTATTTCCTCAATCTAAACCCAGCGTCAAGCAAGTTACGTGCACCTCTGAAACTTGGCCCGCCTTTACAAGGTACATCTCTAGTAGTATTAGGTGCTTAACACGTCTGTATGATTTGCGTGCAAAACTTGATCTATGAAAAAGGCAGACTTTATTACGCGTCTGCTGCCAGTTGTAAGATGCATTCAAGTAACGTGTCCCACTCACTGACCAGCTACGCCGATTTTAATCTGTCCACCCGGTGCCATATCGCCGCCCACAGATTTCTGGGTAGTCCCCCTACGTAACAGAACTTTTCCGCTCTTTGCTTCCCGCTGCTGTCGATGTAGTTCAGATTTTCCGTTTCAAGATCCGCCAGACAGTCGATCGCTCGTAACACGCGGTCCGCGACCGCTTTCTCTATAGACTGCCGCCGGTTGTTAATTTGGCTCTTTCTCCATTCAGATGATGTATCTTCCAGCGTCGCACCTAACTGCTTATGCCTCTTGTTACTCCATGCTACGAATTGTGCCCTTTTACCGAACAACTAAAGAAAAATTAATGCCACGTATTATTTTGAGTAGTTGAAAAGTACACTTCGTAGGCAATATACTTGCACCTCACATTGAAATCAATTTTTTTTCCTCTCAGGAAAAAAGAAAAGATGTTCCGGGGAGTGTTGGAATGTGAGGAAAAAAACAGTATTTATTTCCATTCTTTGCAAAAGAAATACGAAATATAAACTTATTTTATGTTTTAATATGCTACTACTTATTTGACAGCGATGAGCAACGCTTCGCTCGAGAACGAAAACAGTCTGAAATTTATTCTACGACTCCTGACTGCGTTATACGATATTCTCTGGTGCTGTGTGGAGGCGAATTTGGAACCGCAGCCGCCTGTTTCTCTGGTGTGGCGGTCTTGTCCGCTCACAGTTATCTCATTTTATCGTCTGTCATACATATAGGCTACAGCCCTCCCTCGTTGCCCACTACAAGAGATTTCGATGTACGGATGTTCTGTTTTTATTTCTTGGAAGTGCGTGTTCGCACCCGAATCAGCGGTATACGCTGTGATGGCGCCCCGTGTTGCAGAAGAAGGTAACTGCGAAAGGAGTTACAGAGGACGCAGTGTCGTTGATGGCCGACAGATGGCAGAATGCGACTTCCAGTGTTAAGCTTTGATACAGGGAATATGACGGTGAAACGGAATACACAGCGCGAAAAAGATGCATACGGGCTCCATTGTGGATAATATGGACACTGAAATTCTGATACCTTTTTATAGTAAATTATAAATGTCGAACGGAGGAGAATGTTTAGCGTAAAAATAAAATTTTTGAATCTCTTGTGTTTCCGTTTCGAGAAAGTAACGGTATGTTAATAATCGCTTCCATTCTGTCAAACAAAATATAAACGTTATTTAACAGTTCTACACACGGCTAACGAATGTGCTTTCCATAAACCGAACTGCCGCTACCGCTTCTGGTTCGTCATGTAAACGCTATCATATCGACTCCCGAAACATGGTCACAGGTGCCGGATTTCTTGCTGTATTTCGAGGGAAAAAAACACTACCACAGCATTCCATCATTTTACGGTTTTAAGCACTTTCATTTTATCGAAGAATTGAGACTGCGGTCAGCACCCTGGTCTTGTCTGATAATGTGTGACAGTGCAGGATGACAAAACCCCGCCCAACCGCCACTGCTTACGTTTGCGTTTCCTCACACACGTCAGTGACTGACTACCAAAAGGGACGCCACTCGAACGCCAGCACGGGTTACACAAAATCGTAAAACCAGCGTCGCATTCGCATACTGACACGGTACTGGCGTTGGGCACTTTTAATCGCGGTTGCAGATCGTGGAAAGATAAAGCTGAGTTTATTTTTCCGTTAATTCCGCGTCTGCTGCAGCCCACAGAGCTTTGTCGCTGCCCCAGCGACCTATTGTTGCTGCTGGCGCTCCACAATGTCGGCAGTTTATCACTTGCTCGCTGACAATGGCGGTTTTATGGAGAAAATGAAAACGGAGATATTATAGTAAATGCACAACCACCAATCAAACTTTACATGTAAACGATAAACCTTTAAACGATAAACAACGTCGGTGGGGCACACATAACTGTATGTTGTCCATTTAAACCCTCATTTACAGTTAGGCCTTCCACACAGAAACACGCAAAACTTATCATTCTGTCCAATCGAAATTACGCATCGCATTCCTCAATGAAAAATACTACTCACTTCCACTAATCACTTGTGGCGTCGTGCTTGCGTGACAGTTCCACCTCCCTGTAGCAAACGATTGTCTGCTATATTAAACACTGTCCGCATATAAAAGCATTTCAATATTTTCGCAATAGTAATTGACGAGCTAAAAAGGTTTTTCGTCTTGTTACTGCTTAATTATCATGTCGGCATTCACAAACGTTGTGTGAGCTCCCTGTTAACAGGGATTGATAATGTTTTATCGCTCTGAAACAGCGGCTGAAACTCGTATGCAGACGTAGAAACCGAATCGCAAAAGTCGGCGTTCGTTCCAACAGAAACTACCCATGACACTGGTCGCTAGAAAATGATATTAACTTATATAAGCGAGAGTAATTTCCATAGCCATTGTCTTCGTAAAGCTGAATGTTTTGTAAACTCACCATCGTAATTAGTTCAAAGGCTTTCGTTTCTTCAGCAATACGTAAACGAACAATTACAGAGACTTGGAACCGTGCCGTACTTTCGTTACAAATGGGAACGGAGTGTACCGCAGCTACATTGCCCTGACACTCGCTTTTCGGCGTTCTTCGCCGGATTAGCCGCGAATAACAAACCGAAGTTCGGACGAATCTCTCCGTCGCCTCTTTCTGGACCAGCCGACTACAGCCGTGCTGGCAAACAAGGTGTCGATGTCTGCGACGCTGCTTCCACCACGGGTTAAAAGTTATCAAGTCTAGGAGAGTCTCTGCAGCTTCCCAGCGCTAAGGCAGCAGCCGCCGTGACGGTACAAGTTACTGCTGCACACTCTCGTCTCTGCGGCCTGTCTTCTCACGGAACACATGTTCCTTGGTTTTTACCTGAATATATACAACGTAAATAATGTTGCCAAAACACTACGGCGAATATTTACATTTATTACTAACTGTTTTCTCGCATTATCGTCCTAAGCATATTCAGGTTTCCTAATACCCTCACTGTTTTCACATGTGTTTGTGTCCGCCGGCAATCAAATGCGCCATTAGCAGTGCAGGAAACTCACCGTCGTCAAACCAGCATCGGAGAGAAATTTGCTTACCGAGAAAGCAACTTGTGAAGGTTTACATCTATTCTAGAGCCGACACAGCTTGGCCTGTTGTTGACCGCACTAAGAGAAGACATGTGGCACTCGAGAAAGACCGTCGTTTTAGGAAGTTAAGGAATTTCAAGGGCATACTTTTTGTTTGGCTCTAGCTTCAATACATTCTAAAATCATCTCAGAGGTGTTTATCTTACCGTCTGCAACTCTGTCGCTCGCTTACATATAATTATTCTGGTTTAAACTTGTCTTTTAGGAGCTGACTGCTTGACATGTTCTCCTTAATTTGGCACCTTCCATTGCGACGCGGTGCTGTGGCTCTTTACCTATTCCGGCCACATACTAAAAGCGTGTTACAATTGTCGTGATGATAATGGATAGAGAATGAGTTGTTGTTATTATTGTATCTCGTGTTATCGAGAGCTTAGTGCGTAGCTGTGCTGTCTCTTTGCGACAGTACTTCATTAACTAGAGACCACGGCCGGCGTTACTTGCTCGTACACCACAGTGACGTCATAACATCCACACTCGCGTCTCATTCATTATGAACGGCTGCGCACTGCCACATATGCTAGCCCTGAAATCGGGTGAGCCCGGCCTTTTTGCTTCTCACTAGAATAACACGGTAACTACTCTCAAAAGAGCCATGCATTTCTGGACAGACGATTTTTTCCATTTAATACAACTTTTCTTTTACTACAGGTATTAACACACTTGGAAAGCGTGTAATCGGCGGATATCTGTCCGATCGTGTTTAACTCACTGGGCTACAAAAGCAAAACTTGTACTCCTCACGGCTTTGTGTTCGCCTCGACCAACGGATTACGTGACGTCTGTTGCCAACATGCTGATTTTATTCCTGCAGCGTCTTATATCTCCAAATTCTACCGTAGTCGGTTCCACATTCTTGGTATATATTAAAACAATCCCGCGATTTATTTGAATGACCACGAAAACAAATGTTGCCATTTTTATGTCCTCTTCTTAAACGTACCATTCGTCGTGGTTCAACAGTCGACATCGCAAAGCTGTACCACAGATCGGCGCGATTTGTATATCTACGAGACTATCTCGAAGCGATTGCCCAATATGGGACAAACACAACTGCCACGACATTTGCGATGATACAATTGTTCTCTACTATTCGAATCTCCGATTTCTCAGTAACATACTTGCGTAGGGGAGCGTATCTGGTACTCAGTCCGTTTCTGTGAACGTCAAATAGTAGGACAGCTACTATTAATTACATAGAGCAGTCTCTGCAAACGGATCTGCTATTAACAGTTCCGTCTCATCACGGGACCTCTGCGATATCGATCCTGGAAATGTGCTTATAACCACAGCCAGCCTCTCGTTTAGTGGCGAGGGCTACGGCAAACAGTGGCCGGAGACAAGACACCCCGTGACTCTGTGCAGAGCGGTGTGAGTGTGTTTTTACTCTTTGAACAGTATTGTCGCCGTGCCTAAACGCCGAAAGCTTTTTGGTGAAATGTGTTTGCAGCAGTGTCCATCTCGCACTTCTTTCCACAACGAGCGTAATCTTGATCGCTCAAGAAATCAGCTATGAACGCTTCAATGAACGCTTCTATGAACGCTTGAACGTTCCTCTATTTCCAATCTCCTCTTCACCCTCCACTACATCATGGCTCCACTGGCGTCTGCCAGGATTCCGTACTCTCCACCATCTGTTAATGTCTGCACCTACTGCGCAAAGACTGGTAAGTCTGCTTCGTGAAGGACAGCTGCATTGCAGAGACCACGCGTGTAATAATTATGAAGCTCGGGACATGGACGTTTGCTCACTCTAGCAAAACCGATTACTGTTTAACATGTAACCACATGATTAGAGAAAAACGGTTTCCGAAACTTTCCTCCCCTGAATGTTGTTTCCCGTGTAGTCGTCGTCCCTGTCGTACCGTTCATCCTGACTGCTCAGTACACACATGGAAACTTGCTGCAGGTATCAGATACCTACATGGAGGACCTGAGGCAAATTTCACGACGTTTCAGTACAGTGAAAACCGTAAATAGAATGTAGTTCGCCTCTGTCAGGAGAACAAATCAGGGCAACTCGGTCTCGTAGGTTACTGTGTCGCAGGGATATATCGAGATACAGAGAGCAGCTGATATCACACTATTCATCGGTCTCTGAGTCATCACTTCCACATCACAGAAACTATAAAATTAGTTCGTCTCTATGATAGGAGCAATGCGACCAACGCCATTAAAAGTTGCGCTTCATTTTCAGTCCATAGGGAACTGGGGAACTGACCAATGGTGCATTGTCTCTCTCGTTCCATTAATACCGACGCTGTAGGGGCTCATAATATGTTGCCCCATAATAATGTGCCAGACGCTTTTCTCACCACATTTATACATTTACTACTTGCTTCAACGTTTCGCATTTTCTTTCACGTACTTGCCGTCTACTAAATTTTATAGTTGTATATCGCTACCAACGCATTCCGTCATTTTGTTGATTCCAGCACTTTCTATGGAGTCGTGAGAGTTCGACTATCATTATGTCACTTGCTACGACAGGCTTACTTAATTAAGTGGTGACTCATTTTTCATTTACTTTGACCTTTTCAAGACATCTTCAAGTATTAAACATGGACATGCGATTGTCTTCATTTCTAAGGAAATATTGTGTGGTTCGTCGCCTAAGTGTGATGAACGTGTATGTGATGTTTTAAAGTTTTCTTCTTCTCATCCTGAAGACTGGTTAGTCCAAAGACTGTGTTCACCCGTACATTTTCTATAAATTACCTTTCATTTTGGGTAAAGAGGTCTCCATGTCAGATTTTAATTACACTCCTGTAGCGCCGAAATTACGCATTTGCGGCTCTTACTTGCGGCACTCAAATTCCTACGATTCGTACTGTCTTTCCGCCCTGCACTTTTGGTCAAATTGTTTTTCCGCACCCTGTATAACACTCCTGGATGGCAAACGTCGCTCAGCCAGCACCGCTTAAATTATTCACTTTTTACAGACGCTGCACGTATCTCACTGAATGACACCCAGCCAGGTTGACCGCCTACATTCCGCCACGTCACTGGAAAGTAGCACGCGATCCACAAAATCACGAAACCACTACCAGATTCGCATGGTGACACCGTACTGATTGTAAGCACACTCAGAGATTAATTGCAAACGCAGATCGTAGTGTGTAGAAGCCGAGTTTATCTTTCCGTTAATTCTGCGTCTCCTGCAGACCACTGAGCTCTGTCGGTTCATCAGCGATCGATTGTTGGTGTTGGCGCCACGAAATGATGGCAGTTAGATTCAGGCTTTCTCCGGAGTAACTGGGATTCTATTAAAGAAATCAAAACAGGAAGGAGTAACGAAAGCGGCAACTGACAGTCAAACAGTACGTTTCTGTTCATTTAATGCGATGACAATTTTGAACGTTAATGTTCGTGATGCGATTGAGTAACCAGCAATTACAGAAACCCAGGTTTTAAGTTGGGCCCTCCACAGACAAACTCACTAAAGATATCGTCCCTGCCACGTTCCTACGAACTACGCACAACTGAGCCTGTAATTCATGACGCAGTTGACTATTAATTTTACTAGTCCCGTATTTTTCTTAGGTAAAGAATGAGGAAAATGCTCACACGTGATAGAAGTGTTACGTCTATCATGCAATCGTCGAGGAGACAATTGCTCCAGCCTGAGCAGAAATGCCCTTCATGTAATTTATATCTTTCTTTATAAACTGAACATTTAGTAACAGGGTGAGCCGAATTACATACTGCATAGTGCGAATAAATGTTTCAATTTTTTGAGCAGCCGTGATAAACAAGAACAAAATACTAAGACTTGGCCACAGATGTCCGCCATCATAGGGCTGCAGTGGCAGCTGAGTCGTTCCTCAAGTCTTAATGGCGGCCACAGCGGCTGAGGCCGCCACGTCGCGCCCCTGTCTCCGTAGAGCACGCGCCACGTGTCTCGCTGTATCCAGTCATTTATTTATCTTTATCGAGCATTTCGACAGTTTCTCACCCTTGAACACCTATGTATTTTCTCGGTATCAGTATAATCAATTTAAACGCTCTGTATAACACTTTTTTACGAGCGGCATGATTATTAACAATTTTACATTCAATTTTTGTCTGGTTATTCGTTTGTTGCCGACTTTCCTCATTCTACACTTAGTAAACGTCAAGAATTTTTGCTTGTACGTTTCAAAGTTGCCCCACTATTGCCGGGTACATCTTTAGTAGTATTAGGCGCATAACATATCTTTATAATTCATATGCAAATTCCGATCTTCCACGAAAAAGACACATGTCAATCCGTGTACCTGGTTAAGAGAAACATTGGAGTCTCTCTCTACTCAAGCCAGCGAACTAATGTCCAAAACTGTGAGCACAGCGTAATGCTGCGTCTGCCGCCAGTTGTCAGACGCATTCCAGTATCCTGTCCCACTCACTGACCAGTTTACGCAACTTTAATCTGTCCACACAGTGGTATATCGCCGCCCACAGATTGCTGGATACTCTTCCTATGTATGAGAACTTGTCCGGCCTTTGCCTCCCGCTACTGTTGATGTTCAGATTTTCCGTTTCAAGATCTGCCAGTTAGTCCGTCGCACTCAACACCTGATTCGCGACCGCTTTCTCTGAAGACTGCCGCCGGTTGTTACTTTAGCTCTTTCTCCGTTCTGATGATGTATCTTCCAGCGCTGCACCTAACTGCTTATGTCTCTTGTTCTCCATGCCAGGAATTGAAACTTAGTAGCTCAGTTCGTAGCTCAGATGGTAGAGCACTTGCCCGCGAAAGGCAAAGGTCCCGAGTTCGAGTCTCGGTCGGGCACACAGTTTTAATCTGCCAGGAAGTTTCATATCAGCGCACACTCCGCTGCAGAGTGAAAATCTCATTCTGAATGTGGTTTGCCTCTGATCAGAAGAAGAAATGAGGGCTACTTGGTTCCATAGGTTAACGTGTGGGGGGAGTTGATATGGCGGTATTCATCGGTCTCTGTCATCACTTCCACGTCACAGAAGCTGTAAAAATACTTCACTTACGATCATAGGAGCAATGGGACCAACACAGTTAAAAATCGTGTTTTATTTTCAGTGCTTTGGGAACCGACCACCGGTGCACTGTCTCTCGTTTCATGAATACCGATGCTGCAGGGGCTCATATGTTGTTCCATAGTAACGTCACGGAGGCTATTGTCACGACATTTATACATTCACCACTTCAGTTGAGGACTTTGTGTGATCAAGAAACGTAATTTACATCTTAGATTCTAGCTACACGGTTAAACGTATCGCATTTTTTCTATTGAATTTTAAGGTTATACAGCGGTACCAGCGCATTCCGTCATTTTGCCGTTTCCAGCACTTTCTATGAACTTCTGAGAAGTTGACCATCATTCTGCCATGTCTTGTGTCACATATACAGTGTGTGAGAAAACAGTCTGACCCAAAGTGTAGGGCAGAAAGACAGCATTAAAAAAACCAATCCGAGTATAGGAACTAGAAATGGCTGTTGAATATTTACAGCGCTATGCCAGCATGAAAACGGTGGGCAGTTTGAACATTTGCTGCGACATACTTAACGCTAAGTAAGTGGTGGATCACGTTTCCTTTACTTTGTCCTCTTGAAGACATGTTGAAAAATAAATCATGGACATGTGATTGTCTTTATTTCTAAAGAAATGTTGTCTAGAACGTCGGCTAAGTATTACACAGGTGTATGTGATGCTTAGAGTTTTTCTTGTTATCGTCCTGAGACTGGTTCGTCCATAGACTGTGATTACACTTACATTTTGTGTGAATTATCTTTCATTTTGAGTAAAGACGTCCACATGTCAGATTTTAATTACGTTCCTGTAGTTCCCAAAATACGAATTTTCGACCCCGAGTTGTTGTACTCAAACTACTAAGTTTCACACTGTCTTTCCGCCCTACACCTTTGGTCAAATCGTTTCTCCGGTCGCTGTATAACGATACAGGATGGCGAAACCAGCACTGCTTAAATTGTTCACTTTCAACGTACGCTACACGCACGTCACTGAGTGACTCCCACCCCGGTCGCCCGCCCATATTGCGTCGCGTCACTGGAAAGCCAGCACGCGACACACAAAATCACGAAACCAGCATCGGATCTGCATAATTGCTCTGTACTGATTTTCATCACATTTAGACGTTAGTCACAAATACATATAGTAGTAATGTAGAAGCTGGATTTATTTTTCTGTTAATTTTCTGTCTCCTGCAACCGACAGAGCTTTGTCGCTGCGTCAGAGACCGATTGTTGCTGCCAGCAGCGCGGAATGTTGGTGGTTTTAACTCTCCCGCGATTAATGGCGGTTTAGTGAAATAAGCGAAAACGGGAGAAAAATTCAGATGCAAGTGTTCATCATCGAAATGAGAGTGAATCCCTACTTGACGCATGTCTACCCACACCAAGAACTCGCGTAGGTGTGTGTCCTTCCCCACATGTGAATCACACTCCTAGTCGCTGGCCAGTTGTATCACTGTAACGCATCCGGACTGTGCTGTTTCGTACTCGGCACATTCCTGGATGGCCTTCTGTCACAGCTGCCTCCAGCTGATGTTACGCTACACCCCCGAGAAGGAGGCGATTGAGTGAAAAAATCTCCCGGCAAACATGTAAGGAAATCGTAAAGAAGTACCGTCAAAACGTTTTTATCGAAGCCAAATAACTCAGTGCTGCTGTTTTATTACGCTCGCGTGGATCACACGCGTCGTGCGGAATACGTGGAAGGGTAAGAGCTGGAACGTATTTACACTGCATGGTTTTGAAGACGTATAATGGACAGAAAAATTGCTCTAGAGCCAAGGAGAAATCTTAGTCGTGTACGTAGAATTAGCGAATATGTTGTCACCAGGCATCGCTTATGATGACGTAATTAAAAAGTTTACAGCATCATTTCTTTGTATCGATGTGTTAAATGGTAACAGATAAGAAAGGATTCCTCGAATGCCTTTACACGCTGCTCATGATAGGAGGAAGACGGCATTCGAGTCAACTATTAATTCACTGAGAAGGCAAAGACATGGAAAAAGCTTGCCTCAGCGATATTATTCTGTCGTGTAGCTGGGTGGCGCCTATCGCGAGAATTAAGTCCGCCAAAACTTTGGCTTACGATGCCTCACTTCGTTATGTGCTCCTCGCTGGCGTATGTGAATCTGTGAACACACACCGGGCTTCATGTGTTGGACCGTAGAGATACACGTATACACGGCGCCTGCATCTATCCTTCCCGTGTTGTGGTTCGAAACCAAATGGATTAGACGGTTGCACCATCTGCAACTGCAATCAGGTACTGACTTCAACAACTGATCTTGTTGCATTAGTATCACTCATTTGGTAATTCAATTAATCTACTTTCTAGAAGATTCGCGACGTTAATGCGATAACTGTCCTTGTTACGTTTGGCCATGTGGAACGACAGCAAACGTTTCAAACACTGTCCTGCCAACTCTTTATTTTCACAAATGGCAGAATTACAGGAATGCGACCAATTTCTCTTCTTGTTGGACTGTGGCTCATTCAGCTGGCCTCTTCCACAGAATCGGTTGGCGGGAATCATATAGTTTTCTGGCCATTTCCTCACGACTACGTCTCATGTGTGGCATTATGCTTTAAGAAGTGACATCCGTAACGTCCTATTTTTACACGGAATAAAAACCTACGACTTGTGCTTTATCTAGTACAAATGACGAACCAATATCGAGATAAGAAGAAAACGTTGCTTGTAGAGTAAATTCATAATAGTGGGTTAGAGATTAACTCTCTGTCGTGTCAAAAATTTTCGCCATTCGTAGAGTTTCAGAAATGACGACCGACTACAGCCAACATCCCTGCTTTCATCCAACCCAAGGATTTTGGTAAATGTTTGCCGCGTAGCGTGTGCTGTTGTCATTTGGGTTGAAATTCTCCCTTTTGAAAGAGTGTCCAAACATTCCTCAGTGATCGGTCAGTGGGCAAACTGTAACGACTTTTGTTTCACGTGTCTTTGTGATGGTCGGCAAGCGTGGGAACTGACCGCTGTCAGCCCAGCCCTAGAAACGCATATGCAGATGTGTAGTCATACTGTGGAAAATTTACATATGTTCCATACGCATGGCGTTCCATGATACACAACCGTGACGTTATAACATCTACACTCCCGTCCTGTTTATTACGAGAGATTGTCACAACCCACATATGCAGCCCCACCTTATCCTCTGTTCACCAAGATGATACGTTCAGTGTTCCAAAAGATTCCTCCGTGTTAACGTTGTAGTTGCATCTTCCTCCGCAAAGTAGTTCTGCGACATCTCACACATTCCGGCCACGTATCAAATCAATATCAGAGTTGCCTTGATGACGACACAGAGTAAATTACTCATTAATATCTGCTTCTACAAAACGCGTTGTGCACTCTCCGTAGTGTTTAAATGGTCCTTACTAGAAGACTGTTGTAGAAACTGGCGCCAGTCATACATGTACGTAATCTTTGAAAACTGTGACCCAATTACGGGAAACACAGTTGCCGTACTAGAACCACTGTCTACTACTAGAAGTTTTAATTTGTCATTGATACACTGACTTTGGCGTAACAAAGCGTCTGTTGTACTCAGGAGATTTGCACGAATAATGCATACTACGGCACTTCTGTTTCTTTCAGACCGATACCTCGACGTAAACATCGAAACTTCCAGTTGCTATTAAAGTTTTGGAGCCAGTGAAGATGTGGTTCTGGAGGAAGTATTTTGCTGCTTTCAGTTTAGTCAGTATTGGTAACATTTGAAGCTACTTTGTCTTCGGGTCAGAAGAAACTGATAGCACCTCTTGGTTCCGGCAGATTATACTTTACCGTTCCTGCACGTACAACCACCACGTCACACAATGTGTGTTACTCTTGCGCCGTAGCTTTATAGTGAGAGCAGAAAGGAAAAAAAGGCAGCTAATATCAGTATATTTAACGAAGTCATTCATTTCTGTGTACGTTATTCACCTCTCGCTGTGTGTCCTGGTCTGTTTGGGAAAGGAGGAAGCGCCGGTAGCAAACTTTTTGTCAACGGCTGAATCTGGAGGTCGTTCGTACTAGCGAGGCGATGAAGGCATCTGCGAACTAAGGGTAAATCTGTTTAATTTATTTTATTTCATCGCATAGGTGAACGGACTGAAACAGCATAGTGTGGTCTCCCCTAATCCACAGAAGATACGATAAGAAATGTTACGTTCTTCCGATTAATCTACAGCTAAGAAAAACCTTCAACTTCTCATCGTAATCGCAGTTCCTTCCAGTTCACCGCCCTGTAATTCGTCAGAATCAGATGAACGGACAATTTAAATCACACAGTGTTTACAATAAACTGTTGCGCCTAAAATTCCGTTACAACGGGGAACGGAGTGGCTCGCGGCGGCATTCTTGTGTCAGACGCTGTCCGTGCTCTTGTCGAGTTGAACTTTTGTATCTGTTCAGGACTACTTTAGAAAGATTCGTCTCCTTTACTTCGGCTCCACATCACTGTCGTCGTGCTGCCAGACGAGGTGTCGACGTCTGCGACGCCGCTCCCCCACGTCCGGACGCAAATGATTCGATGACCTTGCTCCGTAGAATAGCCGCTGCACAAATTGAATATTTTTTTCCTGGGAAATCTGATTTTTGCGGCATCTCTGACGACAGAAAAATGTGAAGCCCTTTTCTTATACAAAAGTCTGTATTGCTATATTTTTTGTTGGTAACAGTACTCTAAATATTTTTACGTAAAACGCTAGGCAAAGTATTACACTTAGATGAGGCAAGTGGCAAACGAGGGAAAGTGTTAGAAATATGGCGCGTTTCCCAGAATTGACTGTTCCCTTCGCTTCAGTTGTGTTACACATGTTCAGGTCTGGGGAGGGCGTCTCTTGCTGATACACTGTGGAGACGTCGCAACATCGACACTCGCGACTCATTCATTACCGACGATCCTGCACTGGCAAACACGCCACGCCTGTAATCGAGTGACCCTGGCCTCACATTCTTATTACTAAAGTACTGAAGAAACAATTTTTTTTTCATTTCAATGTGTCTCATTTTTGCTCTACTATACGCTTAATACACCTTGAAAACGTAAACGGCGGACATCTTTCCGACTGGTTTCAACTCTGCTAGCTACAGCTGCCAACTAATATAATTATTAATCTCTCTGTCTGGTGATTGTGCAAAAGGATCGCGCGAGCCGAGTAGACGACATGTTTACATCGCTGTGACATCTTCTTTCCGGAAATGCTGCTGTGGTCTCCTGTACATTCCGGTCGTGTATAAAAACAGGCCAGTACCCGTCTTCTTGACAATGTGCAAACACGTAAAGTTATCCTTTTTGTCACTTGTTGTCAAGTATGTCGTCCATTCTCTATCGTGTTTGAATAGTGGGTACCACAAAGCCGTAAAAGAAATAAGTGCGCAACCTGTATCTACACTTAGTTCACAACCGTGCACCAGTAAACGTAACTTTTGTCGCTCAATACAGCACCTTCCAACGCTTTAACGGACGTGGATACTTTTGAACATCCGTTTATGTGCAACCTCCTCCTGCTCCCCATGTTTTCACTGGCGTCCGTAACAAGTCCGTACCCTCCACCATTTGTTAATGTCTCCTCTCGATATTAGGGGAACGCCGAAAAGTTCGCTGTACCGAGGATAGTTGCATTGCAGAGGCTATGAGCGTAAATGTTATGAAGCTCGCAAAATAGAGGCTTCTTCGGACTAACGTTTCATATGCAAACATGACTAGAGAAAATCAGTTGCCCAAAGTTTCGTCTTGTGAATGTTGTGTCCCGTGTGAACGTCATATCTGTCGTACCGTACACCTTACCTGCTCAGTAACCAGGCTAGGTGTTAAATCACAGAAAATATTAAATTCTGGTCGAGGTCTACGTGGTTCCATAGATTGTTGTCCACATGTTTCAGATGTTTATTGAAATACAAGGAGAAGTTAATATCGCCCTATTCAACAGCCTCTGAGTCATCAATACCGAATCACAGACGATAAAAAAGAGTACCGCCATTACTCACGTTGATGGTAACAATGTGACCAACGCAGTTAAAAATTTTGCTTCGTCTTCAATGCTTTGGCAGTTGACCGACGGTGCATAGCCTCTACTTTCATTAATATTGACTCTGTGCGGTCTCACGTGTTGCCCCATAACAGCGTGACTGATACTCTTGTCACGACACTTGTACATTTACTACTTTACCTGAGGACATTTTGTAATCAGGAAACGTATTTCACATCTATTTCCTTAGCGCCTTTGTTAAACGTATCATAGTTATCATCCACTGAATTTTAAAGTTACAAATTGCTTCCATCGCATTCCGTCATTTTGCCGTTTTTCACACTTTCCATCAAAGATTAAGTGTACTGGACTCTAGAGAATTCGACCAACCCTCTGTCACGCCTCGTCTGGCATATGCAGTGTGCGGAAACACAATTTGACCAAAAGTGTAGGGCACAAGGACGGCATCAAATGAAAGAATCTCAATATGGAAGCCAGAGGCCGCACGTGAATATTTAAGGCGCTATGTCAGCATGACAACGGTCGTCGGTTTGAACATTTGCTACAGATAATTACGTTAATTAAGTCGATGCTTATCCGTCATTCATTTTCGCTCTTTTATGAGATATTGAAAAATGAAACCTGCTGCGTCAGCCAAGTCCGATACACGTGTGATACTTTAAATTTATCCTGTTCTTCAAATATTCTGTTTACGTATACACGTTCTGCAAATGCAGATCGTAGTAATATAGAAGCCGAGTTTCTCTCTCCGTTAATTCTCCATATCTCGCAGACCACAGAGCTCTGTCGGTGCATCAGCGGTCGATTGTTGCTGTAGGCGCCACGGAAAGATGGCAGTTATATTCTGATTTTCAGTGGAGTAATTGGGATTCTATTAAAGAAATGAAAACAGAAAGAAGTAACGAACGCGGCAGCTAGCAGTCAGACAGCACTTTTTTTTAGTTTAATGCGACGACAATTTTAAAAGATAAAGTGTTTTATCTATTAAAAAAATCAAAGTTTAAAGTTACGCTCGCAACGGACAAACTCACTAAAAGTTATCGTCCTTGCCACATTTCATTTTACACACAACTGAATCAGACTATTTCTTATGAGCTACACATAATTAAGCCTGTAATTCATGACGAAGTTGACTGTTACTATTCCTACTGTTGTAGCTTCCTTACGTAACGCTCACATGAAATAGTAGTCTTGTGTCTAGCACGCTATCGCCCAGGAAACAATACCTCCAGCCAGAGCATTTTCTGTTGCCACACATGAATGATTTTGTCATTACCTCTACATGTAATTCATGTGACCTTCCAAACTGAATTACGTGAATGAATGCGGCAGTTTGCTCGGCAACAACGATAAACAAGCAAAAAAATAGAAAGACTTGGCTACAGATGTCTGCCATCACAGAGCTGTCGTGACAGCTGAGTCTTCCGTGACGTTTTAATGGTGACGACAGCGGCTGAGGGGCGTTTAGAGACGGCAGCAGACCACACTGACGTGTGACGTCACTTGGCAACCAAGTCTTCTAGTATCCGCTGCAATTAATCATTTATTTTTATCGATCATTTAATAGGTATACATTTTCGGTAAATTAACCATCATTTGGTGCCAAGATGCCCGTGTGGGAGATTTTAATTACGTTCCGGTAGTGCCGAAAATGTGCAATTGCGACGCCTAAATGCTATTCTCAAATTTCTGTGTTTCATGCAGCGTTTCCGGGCTACACTTTTCATCATATATTTTCTATGTACCCTGTACAACGATGCGGGATGGCAAACTTCGCTGAATCAGCACAACTTAAATTTTTAATTTTTTACGTACACTGCACATGTGTCATTCAATGACTCCCACGCCGATCGTCCACCAATATTTTGCTACGTCACTGGAACGCTGGCACGCGATACACAAACCGTGAAACCAGCATCAGATACTCATAATTACACTGTACAGAGTGTGAGCAAATTTAAAAGTTAATCACAAATGTAAACAGTGGTAATGTAGAAGCTGAATTTCTTTTTCTGCTAGTCTTCCGTCTCCTGCAACCGACAGAGCTTTGTCGCTGCCTCAGTAACTGATTGTTGCTGCTACCACGAGGATCGGTGTCAATTTTAGCTCTCCCGCGAGTAGTGGCGGTTTTCTGAGATAAACGAAAACGTGAGGAAAATATATATCCAAGTGTTCGTCATCGAAACGATAGTGAATCCCTAATTGCCACAGCGACTTAATTTTTAATATTTAGGAACAGCAGAATCTTGCGTTGCCGCCAATTGCGAGATGCGTGTCCATTCGCACACGTGAATCACACTCCTAGTCGCTGGCAGTTGTACCATTGTAATGCATTCGGAGTGTGCTGCTTCGCACTCCGCACCTACATGGATAGCCTTCTGTCTCAGCTGATCTTACCCTACACTCCTGGGAAGGAGGAGATTCTGTGAGTAAATCTTCCGGAAAACACGTATACTAATCGTCAAAAAATACCGTCAAAACGTTTTTATCCGAGCCAATTACCGTATGTGATGCTTTTATTATGCTCACTTGCATGACATGCGTTGTGCGGAGTATGCGTAGCGATGAGGGACGGAGCTCCACGGTTTTGAAGACGTATGATGGCTAGAAAAATTCCTCTCAAGGCGAAACCTTAAGCACGAACACAGGATTAGCAGATATGTAGTCACCACCCATCGATTGTCAAGACAAAATAAAGAAGTTGACAGCGTCGTGTGTTTCGTATCGACGCGGATTATAATCGCAGTGTCAGAACGTGTTTTACTTCGTACAATGTGTCCAAACGTTGTCCTTCCGTTTCTACAGATTGCGTTCGTATCTGGTAACGGATAAGATAAATGATCTATCGTCGGCTTTTACACACTGCATATGTGAAGACGAGAACCGCAGTGAAGGTCACAACTAATTTACTGGAAAGGCGATAAAAACAAAAAACAAAAAATCTTCTGTCCGCGATATTACTCTGTCATGTCGCCGGAGAGCAATGATCGCGAGAACGAAAGTCACCAAAGCTTTATTTTACGGTGCCTGACTGCGTTATTCGCTGCTCTTCGGCGCATGCGGACACACACCACTTTTGAAAATGGTTCAAATGGCTCTGAGCACTATGGGACTCAACTGCTGAGGTCACCAGTCCCCTAGAAGTTAGAACTACTTAAACCTAACTAACCTAAGGACATCACACACATCCATGCCCGAGGCAGGATTCGAACCTGCGACCGTAGCGGTCGCTCGGTTCCAGACTGTAGCGCCTAGAACCGCTCGGCCACTTCGGCGTGTATTTGAGACGGTCTGCAAGCACTTGTATAGTAAGCAGTGCTGATAATTCACTGCCGCCCACCCAGCCCGGGAAACGCATAATAAGCAGATGTAGACACCTAATTTGGAAAGTGGACGCACATTCTGTACCCATCGCGGCAGGCCTCGTTACGTGGTACACAACTGTGACGTCACAACAGGGACACACTCGCCCTGTTTATTACGGCCGACTCTGCAGCGCCACACGTGCAGCCCCTGCCGTCGACAGAGCTCGGCCTTACAGTATTCTCACTAAGACGATGCGTTTAGTATTGCGAAAGATTTGTCCTATTATGAAGTTTTAGCATCTAAATGGTGTACTGCTACTGCTTTAATATACTATCAAAACATATAAATGGCGTACATCTAATCGATCGCTACGAAAACAGGGACTACAAGTTCCAAACGTACAAATTTCCGATGCTTTGTTTTCTGCATCGACAATCGAATCGCACAGCCTTTGTTGCCAAAGAGTTTTCGTTGCAGTTTGCTTCTTCCTCTGCGAAGTAGTACTGTGATTTCTTACACATTCCAGCCACGTATCAGCTCAGTATGAAAGTTGCCTCGATGACAATAGAGAAGAAATTTATCATTTCAAGGTTCTCGTACGAAGTTTGGTTTCCGTTCCTCGACGTGTCCGAAAATTTCATACTACTAGGAATCTGTATTTTTCTTTTGTTTCCTTCACTGTCATCTGGTTTCTGTACAAATTGCAAATAGCCTTTCGCTCCCTGTATTTTACCCCTGCCACTCTTCTATACACAGTTAAGCCGAATACATTTTTCCGCCAGTTCTGCGTCCCTGCGGCCGGCAGAGCTTTGCCACTGCCTCAGCTGATGACTGTCGCTGCTGGCGCTCCGAAATGTCGGCAGGTCCACTCCCTCGCGAGTGACGGCGGTTTCCTGGCCTAAAGGAAAGCGGGAAAAGTTTTTCGAATATGCCCTAAGAAGAACGTCGCGTCGCCTGCCATTTACGAGATGCGTAACCATTCCCACATGTCATATTCACACTCCTAGTCGCTGGCCAGTTGCACTGTTTTAGTGCATCCGGACACTGCTATTTCGCAGTCCGCACATTCATGGGTGGCCTTCTGTCACAGCTGCCTCCAGCTGATGGTATCCTAAACTTCTGAGGAGGAGGTTTTGTGAGAAAAACTTCAAGAAAACACGGATAGAAATCGTCAAAAAATACCGTCAAAACATATTTATCCGTGCCAGGTAACACATTTGATTCTGCTTTATTATGCTCACCTAGATGACACGCGATGCATGGTAAGAGGTGTAACGTATTTTTACGCTCCAAGGTTATGAAGACTTGCAACGGCTAGAAAGATTCGTCTTGAGTCAAGGCGAAATCTTAATCATATATGTTTTATCAACGTGTATTTTGTCAACAGGCATCGATTGTGAAAATGTAATAAAAACAGTCGACAATATCACGTGTTTTGTGCCGGTGCGGAATTTAAACGCCGTGTGAGAAACTGTTTCCTTCCTTGGGGCAATGTGTCCAGCAGTTGCTTCTCTGCTTATACATGTTCCACCAGTAACTGGCAACTGAAAAAAAAAGATCTATCCAGGACCTTCACACACTGCATCCATGAGAACAAAGATCACGTTCAAGACAAACGGCGGTAGAGAATTAGAATAAAAACTTTGTGTCATCCATATTCTTTTGTCCTGTTGCTGGGCAGAGCCGGTCGCGTGATGGAACGCCACCAGAGCTTCATTCACGGTGCCTGAATGCGTTATTTGCCGCGCGTTGGCCAGTGTAAAACTTTGGACTCACACTATTTTCCGTACCTTCGGCCGACCTCTAAATTCTGCCGTAGTGTCCTTCATATTCCTGCCATTTATTAAAGCACTCTGAAAATTTTTTTTTATTATCACGTGAAACAAAAGTTATCATTTCGATTTCCTGTTATTGAATGAGCTGTCCCTCGTGTCGCATCGCAGAGTTGTCCCACAAGTCAGTGCGATTTGTATATCTATGTACTCTTTCTAAATCATTCACCAGTGTGGGACAAGCACATCTGCGAGAAATTTGTTATCATACGTTTATTATCTACTGTTTGAATCTCTGGTTTGTTGGTACTATACATATTTATGGACATGCGTGAGGTCTTCAAATCGTCTCTTTGACAGTAAAATAGTAGGACTGTTAATACATTCCACATAGGGCCGTCATTGCAAATCGATCGGCCAGTAGCAGTTCTGTCTTATCACGGAAACACTGCAATATCGATGCTGCAAATGTCGTTATAACCACAGCCAACCTCTCGCAAGGGGCATAGGCTCCATCACACAACACTGATTGATTACTCTATCACAAGTTTTCTGGCCATCCCTAAACGCCTAATCTTTTCACGTGCAAAACACTTCCACCAGTGCCCGCCTCGCATTTCTTTCGACAACGAGCGTAATCCTGGTCGGTTAACAGAGGAGCCACTAACGATGTAGTGGGCCTGGATAAGACTTTTGAACATCCCCATACGTCTGACCTCATCATACTCTTCCAACTTATATTTTCACTGGCGTCCGTAAGGGATTCGTTCTCTACATTACTTGTTGACCTCTTCGTTTCGCAATACGAAAACACCACTAAGTTCGTTTCGTTGTCCATATTTTGCTCAGTGGAGACCATGGGTCTGAAACGTATGAATCTTGGAACGTACCGCAGGCGTTCGTTCCGGCTAGTAGAATCGATTAAGGTTTAACATGTAAACGTGACTACATAAGAGTGGTTTCCGAAATTTTGGTCATCCCAATGTTGTGTCCCGCATGGCCGCCGTCTGTGTCGCGCCGTTCGTCTTGACTGCTCAGTACAAACATGGAAACTCGCAGCAGGTATCCGATTCTGTTAGCCCACCTTGATGCAGGGCTAGAAGCAATATTCACAACATTTCAGTATAATCAAAACAGTTAATAAGTAGAATAGTGTTTGCCTCTCGTCAGGAGAAGGAGTAGGGGCTACTTGGTTCCATAGAGTATCGTCCTTGTGTCGTGGATATATATCGAACTAAGAACGAATAATCAATTTCACCGTATTCATGCCGCTCCGAAACATTACTTCAACATCATAGACGGTATAAATTTATTTCGTCTTTAATTTTAAACGCTTTGGCAACCGACCAACGGTGCTTGCTTTCACTAATACCTGTTATGTGGGGCCTCATACGTTGCCCTACAATAGCGTGACAGACACTCTTGTCCGACATTTCTGCGTCCACCACTCTACTAGAAGGACTTTTTGTAATCAAGAAACGTATTTCACGTCTAATTCAGTAGTGCTTCGTTATAAGTGTCACATTTCCTTTTCCCTATTTACTGTCTACTGAATTTTAAAATTACTAGTCGCTACCAACGTATTCCCGCCATTTTGCCGTTCTTAGCACTTTCTACCAAAGATTAAGTGTACTGGACTCGTGAGAACGCGAACAACAGAGTGTAATGCATCGTCTGGCGTACACAGGATGCGGAAAACCAATCTGACGAAGACAGTATCAAATGAAGGAATCTGAGTAGAGAAAAACCACTATGCCAGCATGAAAACGGTGGTCAGTTTGAACATTTTCTACACATACTCATGTTAACTAAGTGGTGGCTCATTTTACACTAATTTTGACCTTTTTAAGATATATCCAAACAAGAAACATGGACATATGATTGTCCTCATTCCTGAACAAGTACTGTCTCCTTCGTCAACTAAATACGATACATGTGTTAGTGATGTTTTAAATTTATCTTGTTCCCATCGTGATGACTGGTTAGTCCAAACATTCTGGTTACGTATACATTTTCTGTAAATTACCTATCATTTTGAACAAGGACCTCCGTATGTCAGATTTCAATTACGTTCGTGCAGCGCTGAAAATATACATTTACAACTTTTAGTTGCCATACACACATTCCTATTTCATGCTCTCCTTCCGCCCTGCAATTTTGGTCAAATTGTTTCTCCACGCCTTGTATAACGGTGCTGGATGGCAAAACTAGCTCCTACAGCTCTGTATAAGTTATTCACTTCATACGTTCGTTACACGTATGTCACTGAATGACACCCAGCCAGGTTGTCCCCCCAATGTTCCGCCACATCTCTGGAAAGCCAGCACGCGATCCACAAAATCACGAAACGAGTACCAGATTCGCATAGTGACACTGTACTGACTGTAAGCACATTCAGACATTAATCGAAAATGCAGATCATAGTAATGTAGAAGCTGAGTTTATCTTTCCGTTAATTTTCCGTCTACTGCAGTCCACAGAGCTCTGTCGCTGCATCAGCGGTCGATTGTTGCTGTTGGCGCCACAGAATGAAGGCAGTTACGTCCAGAGTTACTCCGGAGTAACTGGGATTCTGTAAAGCAATGAAAACAAAGAAGTAACGGACGGGGCCACTAGGAATCAAACAGTACGTTTCTGTTAGTTTAATGCGGTGACAATTTTGAACGATGAGCTTTGTGAAGCGATTGAGTTAACAGCAATTACACAAACCCAGGTTTTAAGTTGGGCCCTCCACAGACAAACTCACTAAAGTTATCGTCCTTACCAAGCTTCATGTCACACGCAACTAAATTACACTATTTCTTATGAACTACACATAACCGAGCCAGTAATTCATGACGAAGTTGACTATTTCTACTACCACTCCAGTATTTTTCTTAGGTAAGGAATGAGCAAAATGCTCACACGAGACAGCAGTCTTGCGCCTATCATGCAATCATCCAGGAAATAATTCCTCCAGCCGCAGCAATTCCTTTTGCTACACAGGAATGATTTTACAATTACCTCTGCATTTAATTCATATTTAACTTTATAAACTGAACATTTAGTAAAAGGGCGAACCGAATTACGTACTGCATAGTGTGAATGAATGCTGCAATTTTGGCGGCAACAAAGAACAACGAGCACAAAATACTAGGACTCGGCTGCAGATGTCTGCCACCATAGGGCCGCAGTGGCAGCTGAGACGTCCGTCAAGTCTTAATGGCGGCCACAGCGGCTGATGTCCGTTACAGACGTAGCGGCAGCCCAGACGGACGTGTGACGTCACATGGCACCCCTGTCTCCCTGGAGCACGCGCCCCGTGTCTCGCTGTATCTAATCATTTATTTCGCCTTATCGAGGATATCATCACATTCGAACACCAGTATATTTTGTAGGTATCAATATAATCAATTTAATCCATCTCTATAATACCTTGTTACGACCAGAATGATTATTAACAATTTTACATTCAATTTTTGTCAGGTACTTATTAGTTAGTTCCTGTCTTTCCTCATTCTATGATGATGAGCCTACAAACCAATTAGCTTTGGAAAGAGAACGATTATGTAGATTATTGTGGCTTATATCAGTTAATATCATTTTCTAGTGATGAATACGGTAGTTAGTTTCTGTTGGAACGAACGACGACTTTTGCGATTCGCTTTCCACGTCTGCAATCGAGTTTTAACCGCTATTTCACAGCAATAAAACGTCATCACTGCATGTTAACAAACCGGTGCTCGGAGCTCACATTGCGTATGAGAATGCCGACATGATAATTAAGAAGCGATAAATCTTTATAGTTCGCCCATTACTACTGCGAAATATTGAAGTGCTTTTATGTGTGACAGAGTGTGTAAAGTAGTACACAATCGTTTGCTGTCGAAAGGTGGAAGTGTTATGCAAGCAAGACACCGCAAGTCATTGGTAGAAGTCAGTAGCATTTTACATTGAAGAATACGACGCGTAATTTCGATTGGACGGAACGGTACCTTTTCGAGTTTGTGTGTAGAAGACCTAACTTTAAATGCTGGTTTATATAGACTACATACTGTTAGGTATGCCCCACCGAGGTAATTTACAGTTTAAAAGTTTACTCGCTTACAACTTGGATAAACGTAAAGTTTCACTGGTGAATGTGCAGTTGTTATAATTTTTTCCCCTTTTCATTTTCTCCATAAAACCGCCATCATTCGCGAGAATGTTATGAACTGCCGATATTGTGGAGCGCCAGCAGCAACAATCAGTCGCTGAAGCAGCGACAAAGCTCTGTGGACCGCAGGAGACGGAGAATTAACGGAAAAATAAACTCAACCTTCTATATTTCTACGGTCTGCGATAGGGATTATATGCGTTCAAAGTCAGTACCGTGTCCTTGTGAATCCGACGCTGCTTTTATGATTTTGTGGAACCCGTGCTGGCGTTCGAGTGGCGTGGAGTAACATAGGCGGACGTCTCTTCTAGAAGTCATTCAGTGACGTATGTGAGAAAAAGCAAACGCTAGCAGTGTTGTTGGAGCGATGTTTTGTCATCCGGCACCGTCACACATGACGTGCCGAGGGTGCTGCCCGCAATCTCAAGTGCTCCGCACTCATTCCTCGATAAAATGAATGTGCTTAAAACGGTGCACCGAACGAGGTGATGCGCCGGTTAGCACACTGGACTCGCACTCGGGAGGACCACGGTTAAAACCCGCATGCGGCCATCCTCATTTAGGTTTTCCGTATTTCCCTGAATCGCTTCAGGTCAATGCCGAGATGGTTTCTTTGAAAGGGCACTGCCGACTTCCTTCCCCGTCCTTCCCTAATCCGACGACCTGGCTGTTTGGTTCCCTCCCCCATCAAACTCACTAAAACGGTAAACAAGGTGACGATGTCTGCGACGCTGCTTCCACCATGCTTGAAACGCTATCAGGTCTCGGAGATCCTTTGTAGCTTGTGGACGCTAAGACAACAGCCGGCGTGGCGGTAGAAGTCGCCGCCGCACATTGTCATCTCTGCGGCCTGTCTGTTCACGGAACTGATGTCCCTCGGTTGTACCTGAATATAAATAACGTAATTAATTTTGCCTAAAACACTGCCTAAACACTAACTGTTTTCTCGCATTGTCGTCCTAAACACATTCAGGTTTCGTAATATCTTCACTGTTTTCCCATGTGTTTTTTGGCCCTCGGCAAGCAAATGCACCATTAGCAGAGCAGAAAACTCACCGCCGTCAAACCAGCATCTGAGACGAATTTGCTAGCCTAGAAAACTGGTTATTATAGTTCGCAAGTATTCTGGAAGCGACAGAGCTTGGTCTATTATTGGCCACCCTAAGACAATACATTCAGCACCCGAGCAGCTCCGTCGTTGTAGGAAGTTAAGGAATTTCGAGGGCTTACTTTCCGTCTGGCTCTAGCTTCGATACACTCTAAAAACATCTCAGCCGTTTGTATGTAACCGTTTCCAACTCTGTCGCCTACATGTAATTATTCTGGCCTTACTCGTTTTCTAGGACCTGACTGCTTGATATGTTGACCTTATTATGGAATTTTCCATTCCGACGCGAAAAGAAAAAGTTTTTACTATTTTCTCTCGTACTATCAAGAGTTTAGTGAGTGTCTGTGCAGTTTATTTTTATTTTTATTTTCTTGGATAGTACTTCATTAACTAAAGGCAACGGCAGGCGTCTCTTGCTGATACCCTATGGTGACGTCCTAACATCCAGACTCGCGTCTCATTCATTACGAACAGTTCTGCACTGCCACATATCCTAGCCCTGGAATCGAGTGAGCAGGGCCTTTTAGCTTCTCACTAGAATAATACATTAAGTACACTAAAAAGATCACGCTTTTCTGGACCGATTATTTTTTCCCATTTAATACGACTCTTTTTGTTAGTATAGATACAAACACACTTTGAAAGCGTGTAAATGGTAGATATCTGTCCGATCGTGTTTTAACTCACCGGCCTACAAGCGCAAACCTTACACTCTTCATAGCTTTGTGTTCGCCTCGACAAACGGATCACGTGCTCTCTGTTGGCAAAATGCTAGTATTATTCCTGCAGCGTCTCACGTCTCGAAATTCTACCGTAGTCGGTTTCACATTATTGCTATATGTTAAAACAAACCCGCAATTTTTTTTATGACCAAGAAAACAAATTTGTCATTTTTATTTCCTCTTATAAAACGTTGCTATCCGTCGTGTTTCAATAGTCGACATCGCAAAGATGTTCCACAAATCGGCGCGACTTGTATATCTACGAGACTATCTCGAAGTCATTGCCCAATATGAGAGAAACACATCTGCGGGACATTTGCGATGATAGAATTGTTATCTAGTATTTGAATCACCGTTTTCTCAGTAAAATAATGACGTAGGGAAGCGTATCTGGTACTCAGTCTGTTTCTGTGAACGTCAAATAGTAGGACTGCTACTTCGTAATACATAGGGCCGTCTTAGCAAACCGATCTGCCAATAGCTGTTCTGTCTCATTACGCCAACTCTGTGATATCGTCCTGGAAATGTGCTTATAACCACAGCCAGCCTTTCGCTTAGGGCCAAGGGCCACGGCAAACAGTGGCCGGTGACAAGACACCCCCTGACTCTGTGCACAGCGGTCTGGGTGGGTCTTCAGTCTTTGAGAAGTTTTGTCGCCGTGCCTAAACGCCTAACGCCTTTTGGTGAAATGTGTTTGCAGCAGTGCCCATCGCGCGTCTGTCAGTAATCCGTACTCTGCACTATTTGTTGATGTCTCCTGTTCATATTACACACAGACTGATAAGTTCGCTTCGTCAAGGACAGCTGGATTGCAGAAACCATGCGTGTAAAAATTATGAAGCTCCGGACGTCGACGTTTGTTGACCCTAGCAAAGACGATTGATGTTTAACATGTAAGTACATGATTAGTGAAAAACGGTTTCCAAAATTTCATCTGAATGTTGAGATCCGCGTTTGCCGTACCGTTCATTTTGACTGCTCAGTACAAACATGGAAACTTGCAGCTGGTAATTAGATACCTACATAGAGGACTTCAGCCAAATTTCAGTGCAGTCAAAACCGTACAGAAATAGAACAAATGAGGGTAACTGGGCTCCATAGGTTACTGTGTCGCAAGTATACATCGAGGTACAGAGAGCAGTCGGTATCACAGTATTCATCGATCTCTGAGTCTTCACTTTCACATCACAGACGCCATAAAATTATTTCGTCTCTAGTTACGATGATAGGAGCAATGCAGCCGCGCCAATAAAAGTTGTGTTTCATTGTCAGTGCATTGGGAACTGCCCAGTCGTGCATTGTCTCTCGTTTCATTAATATCGACGCTGTAGGGGCTCATAATATGTTGCCCCATAATAATGTGACAGGCGCTTTTGTCACGACATTTATACATTCACTACTTCGGTCGAGGACTTTTTGTAATCGAGAAACGTATTTTACATCTTACATAGTAGCAACTTGGTTAAACGTATCGCATTTTCTTTCACGTACTTACCGTCTACTAAATTTTAAAGTTGTGTACCGCTACCAACGCATTCCGTCATTTTGCCGTTTCCAGCGCGTTCTATTGACTCGTGAGAAGTCGACATACTTACGTTAATTAGGTAGTGACTCATTTCTCATTTACTTTGACCTTTATTAGACATCTTGAAACATTAAACATGGACATATTACTGTCTTCATTTTCAAAGAAGTACTGTCTGGTAGGTCGGCTAAGTATGATAAACGTATATGTGGTGTTTTAACTTTTTCTTGTTCTCATCCTGGAGACTGGTTAGTCGAAAGTCTGTGTTCCAGGTAGATTTTCTGTCAATTACCATTCATTTTGAGTGAAGACGTCCCTATGTCAGATTTTAATTACGTTCCTGTAGCGCCGAAAGTACGCACTTGCGACCCTTAGTTGCGTTACTCAAATTTCTATGTTTCCCACTGTCACTCCACCCTGCACGTTTGGTCAAATTGTTTTCTTTCACCCCGTATAACGTTGCTGGAAGGCAAACGTCGCTCAGCCAGCACCGCTTCAATTATTCACTTTTTCACATACGCTACACATATGTCATTGAGCGACTCCAACGCCCATCGTCCGCCTATATTCCGCCACGTCACTGGAACGCAACCACGCGACATATAAAATCACGAAACCAGCATCAGATCCGCATAACTTAACTGTACTGATTACGAGCACATTTCGACGGCCGGCCGGTGTGGCCGTGCGGTTCTAGGCGCTTCAGTCTGGAACCGCGCGACCGCTACGGTAGCAGGTTCGATTCCTGCCTCGGGCATGGATGTGTGTCATGTCCTTAGGTTAGTTAGGTTTAAGTAGTTCAAAGTTCTAGGGGACTGGTGACCACAGATGTTAAGTACCATAGTGCTCAGAGCCATTTGAACCATTTTTGAACCACATTTCGACGTTAATCACAAATGCAGATAGTGGTAATGTTCAAGCTGCATTTATTTTTTCGTTAATCTTCCGCCTCCTGCAACTGAGAAAGCTTTGGCGCCGCCCGAGCGACTGTTGCTGTTACTGTCAGCATCGCGGAACGTTGGCGGTTTCAGCTCTCCCGCGACATTTGACGGTTTCTGAAGTAAATGAAAACGGGAAAAAAATGTTCATCGTCGAAATGAGAGTGAATCCGTAGTTGATGCACCGATTTAATTTTCAGTTTCTACCCACAGCAGAACCTCGCGTATCCCTCCAGTTGCGACAGACACGTGTCCTTTCCCACGTGTGAATCGCTCTCCTGGTCGCTGGCCAGTTGTGCCATTGTAAGCATCCGGACTGTGTTGTTTCGGACTCCGCACATTCATGGATGGCCTAGCCTTCTTGCCACAGCTGCCTCCAGCTGATGTTACCATACACTACTGAGAAGGAGGCGATTGTGTGAGAAATACTTCCGGAAAACACGCATAGAAATCGTCTAAAAATACCGTCGAAACGTTTTTATCCAAGCCAGTTAACTTATGTGATGCCGTTTTATTATGCTCACCTGGATATCCGTTTTGTGGAATAGGCGTAGCGGAAAGGGGCGGGACGTGTCTACACTCCATGATTTTGAAGACGTGTAATGCCTAGAAGAATTCAACCAGAGTCAAAGCGAACTCTTAATCATGTACGTAGAATTATCGGATATGTTACCAGCCACTGGCTTGTAAACATGTAATAAAACAGTTGACAGCATCGTTTGTTTTTTATGAGTGTGAAATTTGAACCCAGTGTCAAAAACAGTTTCATCCTCGAGAAGTAATTATTTCAGCAGCAGTTATTTCGTAGGATGTAATTATCGCCGACTTGACCAGGAATATCTCTGGTTAAAGGACTTACACTGTTTAAAATAAACTTTGTTGTATTTTTAATACTTTCTTTACACAGCACAAATAAATAAAACTTTAACTGCAGTTTGAGTGAAAACGGCAGACATCAAATCAGTAAACGTAAATTAGCAACAAAAGTAGCAACCAGCAAGCGAGCAACAAAAGAGATCTAACAATGTCGTGTAGTAGACTGTATAGAACGAAACAATCTACAGCACAACATTCTTTTATTTCTTTACTTGCCACTCTTAGAGACCACTTCGTGTTTAAATAATATTGAACCTAAATGTTTCATTTAATTGCTAAAAAATAATAAAGGCACATTAAAATATGTCACCTACAGCTGACGGAAAACGACAGGGACTACACATCTTGCAGGTTCCCGTAAGAGTTCCAGCCTGGTGTGTATTCGGACTGATCACTCGCCGTTTCGCCTTAACTTCGTATTGTGGTGTCTGCTCTTTCGGAAAACGTGTCCTGGCAAGCAGGAGACTTTGGTTCGAATATCTGCCCGGCAAAAATTTTGAACATTCTACATTGATTTAAATCAATGCCCTCTCGCAGACAATACTTGCAGTTCATTTGTTTCTAAATGTAGTTGTCCTATTATTGAAGTAAGATCCAGTTGTTAAAAGCAATTATCCAAAGTAAAAAGAAAAAAAGGAAAAGTATTACCTTTCGGTCAAAACTCATTATAAATAAATTAATAAATATATATGCACTTCAAGTTAAAGTAGATATCGTGAAATATATCCAGACGGCGAAATCTTCCAGCTTCAATGCGGATTCTTGCCAAGGTGTTGGCGTTGTTGATCAGGTTGTAAATTGCAACTAACATTTAATGAAGACGCTCGCTTTTTTGTACCCGAAAAACTTCGATGAAATTAACAAAAATGGGTTTCCTACTGCCGCATTAAAGTCTCTCACATCTGCTGCAAATGCCGATCGAGAATTTCTGTGAAAAGAATTACAATATTTCGACAAAAGTTTTAATGAACCGTCTGAAACTCTTTGGGATCAACACGTTCCACCGAGGAAACAAGACGTGAATGGTTCATATTCTCAGAGGAACAAGACGCCGATCGGAAACGGCTTGGACCAAACTGCAAAGGACGTCATTTGTTTTTCCCGAAGCGGTTCTGACGCCTGGCGAAGTTGCGTACGACGTGCATGTAAACTTTTGCCACAGTATGACACAGCACAGCGGTACGTTCTCCGACCTGTACGCTGCTTTACTGTGTAATACTGACAATTTCATTGACGCAAGTGACTTCTGAAACTCGATTTTCAGTGCACTGTAGCGCTTTAAGACGAGATTTAGGTCTTTACTGGGGGGGAGAACTGCTGAATTCGTTGATTATTTAAATTAGACCTGATCAAGGATAATGGGAATCGAATCTTTCAGGATGGAGTTGTTGACAGCTTAGCTGAAACTTCTGCTCTTTTAAAAAAAATTTTTTTGATTAGGTAGCTTTTGAGTTGTTAGAAGTCATTGGAACTATATTTACCTAATAATACAAATAAATCACTGAAAGTTAATATTTTGCACATGTTATTATTATCCCATAGTATCGCACCTACCCTTATCCCAGGCTTGCGGGGAATCACCCGGGTCCTTCCAGCCCAGAATGTGATGACCAACAAGACAAAAAGAAAGATCTAAATGTGGTCTGTAAGTCATTATCCAGCAATACAGATCTAATATTGTGGTAACTGCAGTGCGCCATGCAGTAAACAAGACTACATTACCGTATAACCGTCTGTGCACCACTAAGTGAGGTTGCATTGCGATGATTGTGTGGCAATAACAGTACGGTATTTCTTGATCTCAAGTTAGCGACGTACAAGTTTTACTTTCCGACCCTGAGAAGGTTTTATAACAGTGGATGCTATGAAATAATACTCATGAATATAACTGAAGCCCTACCGTGGGACGTAATATTTGCTTCACACAGAAAGGAATGAAATTGCAAAAGTAAAGTTTCTCAAACTTGAAAATAAATCGATGCGTGAAACCAACAAATTTGCCGAGGTGCAAGAGGTGGTTATAAATTTTAATGAATTGCTTTTAATAGCTGATTTCACGTTTAAATGAGGGGATTGTTTATGTGGTCCAATATATTGAGGGTTATACAGATCTGAGTTAATGTGATGGACGAAAGTTATTTGCACTTAGATTCAGCCTAATGAATAAATTTAATTATGTGGACGAAAATACGTTGTTATTACATGCGGCCGATGACAACATAATGTCGTTAAGTAATGCGGCGCGTCGCACTGGAGAGAGAATTTCCAGTTCAGGACGAGATTAGTGATGTCGCTGTGTGGCTGGTCCCGGCGGAGGTTCGATTCCTCCCCCGGGCATGGGTGTGTGTGTTTGTCCTTAGGATCATTTAGGTTAAGTAGTGTGTAAGCTTAGGGACTGATGACCTTAGCAGTTAAGTCCCATAAGATTTCACACACATTTGAACATAAAAGCAGGATCTGTGAGCCTCTCTCTCTCTCTCTTTCTCTCTCTCTCTCTCTCTCTCTCGTTTGTTTTCGACGGCTGTTTCGAAAATGTAAGTGTCGCTCTGTAGCGCTTGGCAAATAATTACGCTAATTTAATTTCAAAAGCCGTGTTTTAATTAAGACTGTACTTTCCTTTATCATTAATTCCACTTGTCAAATTATTATGCCACATTTTAGAAATTTGTGTTCAGTCGGCTACTACTTTAGAAAATTTTTATTTCAGCGTCCCTGAGATCTCTTTTACCGGTCTTTCCTATTAGTATCCGAGCAGTGTAATTACGCAAACTGCGTAATTTTTAGATCGATCACTGGCCCCCTAAGCAATGCCGTCGGTCAACGTTCTCGTCGGTCTGATGCTGGTTGGCGGAATGTATAATTTCGTTATTCACAAGTAAAAATTTCTATGCATCATTTAATCATTTTAGAAGCTTTCCACCAGTAAAAGCAATAAAATTAATATTGCATTCTTTTTTAAATGTCAGTAATATTAAAATTCGATGCTGAGTACGTTCCAGAGCCTGGGAGAACCTTTTAAAACATGCACGACAAGCTTCAAGGAGCTCTCTAACTGTGACAAGTCATACGTCGCTAAACGCGCGTACACGCGTACAAAATAGGTCATCCTCTCCGAGGAACCGAAAAAAACTTTGACAGATTCAAGGAGGAGATGTAGGAGGAATTAAAGATTGCGAACCAGAGCAGGCGGTTTGACGACGTGCTGAATGGACAAACGGAGAACTGGGGCGACAGACTGCCGCACAGCTGTGCTGGTGTACCACGGGTACTCTGAAGTCTGGTGGCAGGTGGCTGACGTCTGCTGAGAGGGAGTTCGAGACTGGACAGTAGGGCTGGCCACACACGACACTCGCGTTTTGTCGATAGTCTGCAGAGAATGGTGCGACATGGAGAGCCACTCAGTGGCCACGTGACATCTGACCGGTACCGTACGAGTGTAAGCATTAGGAGAGAAACTACGAACTGTGTCAGCTGTACGGCCACAACGACAAACTGACGCTCCGCTAGAAGATTTGACAGTTGCATTGTGGCCGAGCGGTTCTAGGCGCTTCAGTCTGGAACCGCGTGACCGCTACGGTCGCAGGTTCGAATCCTGCCTCGGGCACGGATGTGTGTGATGTCCTTAGGTTAGTTAGGTTTAAGTAGTTCTAAGTTCTAGGGGACTGATGACCTCAAATGTCAAGTCCCATAGTGCTGAGAGCCATTTTAACCATTTTTAACAGTTGCATGAAAGACAGCAGGAAACAGTACCAAATGCTCCCGCCACAGAAACTGCTATTTTCTATGAACAAATCCGCAGTAAAAATAGTCGTAGGATATGTCTGGAAATATAAGCATTTATGTAAACTTGAGACGAAAGCATCGCCATCTTTTTAATAGAAGATTTCATTAGCCCAAAGAATAACTTGTGTTTCTGACGTTTATTTCTAAGACTGTTTATGTCCATCAAATAATTTTAGCCGCGAAACTTATGACATTTGAAGGTGGCTTAGCAAATGATAACGCTATTCGGCGTCAAATAAAGTTGTTTCGGAGAGCGCGGCCTACACAGCAATGAGGAGTGTCACCTTACTGGTTTGACGGGAATCATTCTGGTCGACATGTCGCCAGCTTCATGAAGTGACCTAAACCGCTCCCAGAAGTTCGCTGTCGAGAGCGTGACATCCACGAAGAACGTGAAGGCCACTCATGACGTCAGACTGCCACCCCGTGACGTGAATGTACTGTCTTCTGTATGACAAGGCCTTCACATTTAGTGCCAACGCCATCCTCTGAGAGTTGCAGAAACCAAACTACTGTGTCCAGGGGCTTACTGATCTTACCGTGCCATTGGCCTGAGTATTTTGCATGTTTTCCAGCATTTACATGATTTTCACTATTTTTTTGTGCTTTAAATGGTATCCCATGTCAACACCCACTTCTAAAGTAAGATGAAAAACAATTATTCGGTCATGTTTTGGAGTTTGTGGAGTGATGCTGGTTGCAGAATTTTAATGATGAACGTTATCGGAGAAAACTGGCTGGAACCGCCTTTATTTGGAGCTGAAGACAGTGTACGTGGTTCAGTGCCAGGTGGTTCTCCCTGTTCGCACACTACGTGTCCACCTAGGCTGCGGCCCTCTGCCCCTGTGGCTGCGTCCAGACAAGCATCCAGCACGTCGCGGTGAATAAGACTCTCTGCCGCTCTGGTGTCGAGGGAATTTTTACACGAAATGAGAATAAATGAATCGACGCTGTTATTGTAACGTGGCTGCGTCAACAGCACCCTCCCTACTGCACCGCTCCGCCTTAAGGTATGACACGCCTAACTGATTACCCAACTGTGTTTCAGTTTAATCTTGTATCTCGAGTACTAAACGACAACATGTCAGGCCCGAGATCAAAGTGTTAATCGCTATGGATCTTCATACTGATGGATTTTATCTCTTGTTTACTTGTTCACCGCACAGCAGAAATATGGCAGATATCTTAACACAAAACACACTGCAGGACGATGACGTGAACTCAGGGTGTGGCAACTTCCGAAGCGATCTTGCGGAGGTAGTCTTCTGGAACACGAAGATGCTGCGTACAAAATACCACCCAACCCCCCTCTTGCGAGAGGCACTAGAACAGTAGAGGTGGTCCAGTGGTGTGCAAGAAAATAGTGCGAGCCTTTACACTGCAAATGCCGCACCGCTTACCGCTTTTAATGTCAGCAGAGATGAGTAAGACACTGGCGCCCTCCGAACAAGGAACGAATAATTGAAAAAGCGTCATGCCGAAATCTGTTTCGACATATAGTTCCACATTAGTTCTGCATTTGGATCTCTGAGAGGGGCTGCCAAGGGTGTGCTAACAATGAAAAACAGAGTGTACGGTTCCCCACGACGTGATGTCCTAAGTCGGCAGTTTATGCCGCTGAACTGCTTCTGGGTTTCTGCATCTGTGGGACACAGTAATGAATTAAGGTGCATTGCCGTGCTGGAAGAACAGAAGAACATGCCCCATTGAACTTCTGAGAAGTGCTGCAGAAACAGCAGGATTAATTTTCCACGGTTCACCGTTGCCTCATCAAACACCAGATGTTTCCACAGCTTACGCTTCGCCGAAACATGATACCCAACTGGTGATGGTTGTCGCTGCACAGGAGAACTGGGGCGTGCGTAAGTGTGTGGCGCTGTGTAACCCGGCCAGAGACTGAGTGGGCGTTGTCCACCTGGGAGAACACGCCGAGTTCATGAAGTGCTGGCGGCCTCAGGACAAGTGGGTGTGTTCTACTCACTGTACAGTTCTCCGAGGGCAGTAACGTTTAGGTTAAGACTGTACGTGGGTGCTGTCACTGCCCTGCAAGCTGAGCAACGCCTGGCCACTTCACGATGTTTAACGAGGAAAGTGATTAAAGGAGCAGTGTTCTGCCGGAAAACACGTACCCTACCCACACGACTATAGTTGGTAGTGACTTCAATTTACCCTAGATACGTTGACGAAAGTACATGTTTAAATCCGGAGGTAAACACAGAGCATCACCCGATATTGTGCTAAACGCGTTCTCTTAAAATTAATTCGAACAATTAGTTCATACGCCCACTCTAATGGTAAACAGTTGTGCAAACACACTTGGCCTCTTAGCAAAAAATAATCCGGAGATATTAATGAGCATCAAAACCGACACAGGGATTAGGTAACAGAAGGTTGTCATAGCAACACTGAATATCGTAGCTCCGAAATCCCCCAAAATAAACGGAAAACATATCTATTCTGCTTGACGCCTTCCTCAGAGACAATCTCCATTGTTCCAAATTAATATTGCAAGTGTAGATCAGATGTGGCTTGAATTCATAGAAATAGTGTAGCCAGAAATTGAGAGATTTGTACGAAATAAATTAACAAAAGGCGGAACTGGGATCGCCAAAGGTACGCAAAACAGTTCGGAAAACTGTCGCAGAAACAACGAAAACAGCAGGCCATATTTAAAGGAACTCAAAATTGCCAAGATTGGCGATATTTTGCAGAAGCTCGAAATTTAGCACGATCTTCAGTCTAAGATGTGAAGCCCGTAAATTCAACTAAATACGTAGGACTTACAGTTACAAACAACTTAAATTGGAAAGAACACACAAAAAACGTTGTGGGGAAGGCACACCAAATAGTGTGTTTTATTGGCAGAATACTTGAAAGATGCAATAGATCTACTAAAGAGATTGCCCACACTACGCTTGTGCGTCCTCTTTTGGAGTAGTGCTTCTCAATGTGGGACCGTTAGCAGGTAGGATTAACGGAGGACGTAGAGGAAGTTCAGAGGACAGCAGTACGTTTTGTACTGCCGAGAGAAAGGGCAAAGAGTGTGGTGCAAGTGACACAGGATTTTGAGTGGACGTCATTAAAACAAAGGGCGTTTCTCGTTGCTGCGAGACCTTCTCACGAAATTTCATTCACCAACTTTGTACGCCGAATAGGAAAATATTATGTTGACGCCGACCTACTTACGAAGAAACGATCATCATAATAAAATAAGGGAAATCAGAGATCCCACGGAGAGATATAAGTGATAGTTTTTTCGGCATTCTGTTCGAGAGTGGAGTAATAGAGGATTAGTGTGAATGTGGTTCAATGAACCCTCTGCCAGGCACTTTCCAGCTGAATTATCTACAAAGTTCTATTGCTCCATTTCGAAACAGGTGAGGGTGTCTTGGGCTGCAGTTTGACACAACGTGACATAGCAGTGTGCCCCTGTGTGTCACGGCCAGGTGAGGTGAGGTGAGGTACGTAGCGGTAGTGGGGCTGTATAAGACAGTGTGCGTGATTACAGAGTTGCAGAGGCAATAGAAGACTGGGTTGGGTACATCCTCCACATTTCAGTTTATCCTAAACATGAACGACAAAATGGGTAACGTTCAGTATGCTGCTGATAACGAAGCCGGGCTCCGCATGGAGGGATGGCGCTGTGTAACACTCGTGGTGAGTAACGACACTCTGCCTCCACCCTGAGGTCCAACACCTGTCGTGCTGTACACGAGGTGGCAGACCGTGTTGGACGACCCCTGGACACTGCTGTGGCAGCTCAGCACGGTTACCCTGTCCGGCAGACGCAAAGTTTCTGCGCGAGCGCCACAGGAAGCAGTGCTGTAGTGACGAGTGAGGCGATGTACGTTTCAAAGAAATCCCGCCCTTACGACGGGTCGGCTGCAGAGCGGGGAACGCGTTCCCTGCAGCCACGAGACTGCCATAACCACCCACTCGGCACACACTGTTTATTTTACAACTCAGTTCGCCACCATACCATAACTGAAGCTGTTCCACTGCGCCACTGTAAAAGAAAAGGAGGAGAGGAGCCTAATGGCGCAGTAACAGAGCGTTGTCCTGCTGGAAGATATGTTCTGATAATGTCGTCAGAACAATACCGAAATGGCTTGAGTGTATCATGCATGCTCTCACATTCACCATAACATGGTAAAGACATATCTTAGTATTGTACATCAGAACCTGAAACACCTATGTATTCAGTAGCAGCGATGGCGAGGCATGACAGAATCTCTGACCAGAGAGTTATTTATCGTTGCGAGACAGTTGTTGTACGTAGCGAGTCGCGAGAGTATGTAGTTCGTCAGTGCTAGTAGTGCGCGCGAGACAGTCGCTTTTGTGTGTGAGGAGCCGGCGGGCGTCGACATGGCGCTCTGGTCAAGATTCAGGACGAGGTATATTTTTAAATAAGGTAATGAAGCAGCATTGCGCACATCTGATAATGTAATGTATCTTAACTGTAACTAATTTGTTCAAGAATTGCCCCCAATAATAATTTTGTTTTCAAACCAAGCATTTTAACAAAACAAACATTTTATTGAAAGAAAATTTCCCATGCATTTCCTTAAAGAAAAAATTTTCTCAAGTTCAAAGAATTTTTGCGATGCATTTCCTCCAAGCTATGGCGAAAAATAAGAGCAGATGCAACTTTACTGAGGTAAGAACAGGGTCTAAGATCGACATTTCGGTCTATTTGCGTTTTCATTGTCACTGAGATTTCATTTTTATTGAATTGACTTTCATTTTTGTGGGGAGCTTACACATGGCTCAGATTGCTATTTTTCATTTATTGTCATTGTGATTATATTCCATTGCTGGGAGGTTACACTTGGCTCTATGTCCATTAGCATTTGAATAAGAATACTTATGTACAATTTTGTGGGGAGGTTACAAACCATAAAAGCTGAGGAACATCTTGGACAGTGGTAAGAAACTGAGAAGCATATCACAAAGATGTACGAACGACACAAAACTGAATAGCACGTATGCAGTAATTCAGTGCTACTTCAAAATAAAGATGAAGTTAATTCAGTATGGATGGAGAAGGGAGCTAGACAGGATAGAGTCTGTGTGGCCATTCTTTGGGGGCCTTTCAATTATAAGGTCCTAAAAGAAAGTTTATTTCTTGTTCAGAACAGGAATGGGCTCACCCAGGTAACTTTCTGGACTCTTTGGCCAGTCTCGTTAATTTCGGTGTTGGGGCAAAATCCGGGAGGAAGGCATCAGGATGGGGGTCGGTCCAGGGGTGGCGCCCCACACGCCCCCCACGCCCTCCGCGCCCCCCACGGCCCCCCACACCCCTCACAGCCCCCACGCCCCCCACGCCCCCATGCCCCCCACGCCCCCCACGCCCCACATCCCCCTCACGCCCCCCGCGTCCCCACGCCCCCCACACCCCTCACAGCCCCCACGCCCCCCACGCCCCCATGCCCCCCCCCCCCCCCCCACACCCCCCACACCCCTCATGCCCCCCACGCCCTGTCAAGGTGACATAACAAATCAGTAATCCAAGGTTTTCGATACTAACTTGAACCAAAAACAAATACTATTTGCAAATAAAGCAAATAGTAGGACCACGCTAGTAAATACAACACTAAACTGTTACTTGATATATGGGTGGTGTCTCTGGAGACTTTCTGTGCCTAAAGTAAAGGCGACAGACGTAATCATGGCTCTTTATGTATAAAGGCATGAAATACAAGAATTATTTCTAATGAGCGACGAAAGAAGAAACTTGGAGCGAGACAACCATTTTATTGCCGTGCTCTGTCCGGTATGGCCATACGCAGACACGGCGCAAATGTTTCTGGCCGCCTCCCCTGCCCTCACCCTTCTGTTGGACTCAAACAGAAGAATATGTCGGATATGTTCCGGTTTCTCCACTCGACTTTATATTCCGTAGCGCCCACAGCTCCAGTCACTATCTCCAAATTACAAAAAATGACAGTATGTAAATTCGAATACCAAAAGTGAACTACAAATAAAAGCTGCAAATCGTGAAATAAGCCCATAGCGACTGGAATAAAAACATGCAAAACAAAAACACTACGAACCGACGCGCCAACCTAATAACTTCTGGGGTTGTTGGGAGAACGTTGAAAACTGTAGCGTGGAGAATGGTCCATTGAGGTTCCATTCCTACAATATTATCGAGACGCGATCTTCCAGCCGGATTTTACCCAAAGCGTTTTGTAAGTTTATTCACCTCAACCGTTGCCTGCCCAAATAGCTGTGACCGCTTCCAGGATGGAGTGTGCATTGGCCGCAGTTCGAATCAGCCTGGAGGATTAACGAAGGGGGTCGGCTTTCTGGCCAGCCTGGATATAGTTTTTAGGCGGTTTTCCACATCCGACTGGGTGAATGCCAGGACGGTACCCAAGTTAACGCTATGTAAGGAACATTCGTTTACTTTCTAACGTGGGTAACACCTCGTGCAGGCAGCTGGGTACGCAGATGCTCTTTTGTGGGGAGAACGAGGTGGCGACAGCAAAGGCATCCGGCCACCAGTCAGATCAACAAGGCCGCTTCCCAAGAATAACCGCGCCGACCCCGCGTAGATACCGGACAATGGCAACACAAAGAGTCGAGAAAAATTGATTGAGCTCACTCATTCCGCATCCCCTTCAGCTTATCATCTGCTTATCTGCAGTAAAACGGAAGGTCACTTTCTGGGATCATGTTGTAAGTAAAGTGGCCAAGAATGATCTGGATGTGTTGAGAGAATATTGATGTGGACAGCATGAGTGATGTCGCTCCTACGACATCAGTGGGAATCGGTTTTCCAGCTGCAGAACACATTCTTCCTCTCCTACTACGTTACCCACCTGATCATTTCCCTGTGTTCTTCAGTTCTCTAGGGGTGACATACTGGATCTCCTTTCTGAATCATGTTGTAAGTAATGGTAGTGTAAAATGTTTACTTGGATATTGCGAGGTAACATTGAAGTGAGCAGCCTGAATAACGCTTATTCAGATCCCGTTCCTACACGTTATCAGACGCAGTATAAGAGGTAGACAAAATCACTTCCCTAACTTACGGACACATTTAGCAGGGCCATTCCTTAGCTTTCAGAGGCTACGTAGAGCCACATAGAAGGTGGCCCTGTGGTATTATTTTGAGAGGGAAGTGCTCTAAAATAACATACGGGATTTTTAAGGGAACATTAATGTGTGTAGCACGATGAAGTCTTGTTTGTGTTTCGTTCACACAGTACACAACATTTTTAGGTCATAATCTTGTAGCTGGACAGGGACACGTTCCTTAAGCAGTTATTCAGTTCGGCCATTCCTTATCTTTCGCAGGTCCCCTGTAGTGAGATGCGAGGCCACCTTCTGGTATCACGTTGCACGCGACATGGCCTAAGATGACCTCTGGGCGTGTTGTGGGAGTACTGAAGTGGGTAGCTCGAGTAATTCCCTTTCAGACTCCGTTCCCAAAACATCAGTGTGAACTGGTCTGCCAGCTGTCATTAGATGTCCAGATCTGAGGAGTAGTGCTCTACAATAATATTTGGCCTTCTTGATGAAATATTAAAGTGAGCAGGATGGATGAGGCTTCCCACTCCGTTGACAGAAAATCACTAGGTCATTATCTTCCAACTGGGCAAATCCCCGAGCCTCACTCATGTCATTATCCAGCTGGGCCACTTCCTGCCTGCCTCAGCTTCCCTCCGGCTTGACCCGTGGCCGCCCTCTGACACTGTGTTGTGGGGAGTGTCGCCCAAGAAGAGCTCTGCTTGCGCTGAGGAGAAACTGAAGTGGACTGCACGAATAACGCCGATTCAGGTTGTGCTACCAGAACGTTGACGGGAACTGGCCTTCGAGCTGGCCAGTTTCCCTTAGTTCCGGGCATGATGCGAAAATTTTGAAGTGGGTGCGCGAATCATGCCCATTCAGATTGTGTTCCCGCATCCTCACCGAGGTACGACGCTCCAGTGGGACAACCTTACGCTACTTGCTGGCGCCCAAACCAGTCACACCCTCCCCCTTTCACCTGAATTTTCTTCTCAACGTCGTACAAACACCAATGAACGGAATTGACAACTGGCACAAAGGACATGAATTGCGAGTGGGGAATAAATAACAAAATCGTACACACAATTTATTTGAAACTGTCGCACAGCTATTAAGTGAACTGGCCAGAGCAGTCAGTCTCACGCGGCTGTGAGCGAGGCGTGCCGGCGGCAGAGGCGACGTGTTGCCCGCCGGCGGTAACGACACTGACGCAGACGGCGCCCCTCGCCCTCACCGACTGACCGCTGTCCAGCACGCTGTCCCAAGTCTTATCTGTAGCCTGGAGTAGCCGTCCGGATAAATCTCAGGTGGAATGACGACATAAAAGAGTCTGCGGCGAAAACAGTTACCAGGCTGAGTGGGATAAAAATAAGGAGACAAGATAATTCACCCACGAGAAAGGTGGCTTACAAAACACTCGCTCAGCAGAAAAATTTCCGTGAGCTGTTTTAAGTCTATGAGCAGTATGTAGCAACGAAAAACACCGTATAAACTACTACACTTTATATACATCAGCAGCGAATGACGGCCACAATAAAGAAATCGGCTGCAGTGCTCTTGCCAGGCTGTGCGCGGGACGCACAATGAGGTCACTTCGCGAGGTGGAACGCAGCCGCCAATCAGCTGCCACAGGAAATGGATTTCATAAGTCCCGCTAAAGGGACGCTTGCATTGTGTTTTAATAGCGCAAAGCGAACGCCATTAATATAAGGTTGCATATGTAAATCACGGAATAGGAAACAACAGTCTCGTGCAAAACCATGTCTATATCCAACTATCGGCAGAACTAATGAAAGATAATTCACATACTTCGATGTCTTGCAAGCAACGAAAACGGTACAGGAAGAAAAAGTGTCTTTTGTTTCATTTCATCGATGTTCACCATTGTAGTTAATCACAACCAACAACCTTTCAAAATCTTTTCATATTCCCGCACTATATATGATCGATATACACTATGTCAACAAAAGTATCTGCACATCCCCAAGAACATACGGTTTTTCATATTAGGTCCATTGTGCTGCCACCTACTGCCAGGTACTCCATGTCGGCGACCTCAGTAGTCATTGCACATCGTGAGAGAGCAGAATGGGGCGCTCCGCGGAACTAACGTACTTGGAACGTGGTCAGGTGATTCGGTGTCACCTGTGTAATAAGTCGGTACGCGAGATTTTCACACTCATAAACGTCCCTAGGTCCGTTGTTTCCGATGTGACAGTGAAGCGGAAAAGTGAACGGACACGTACAGCACAAAAGCGTACAGGCCGACCTCGTCTGTTGACTGACAGACACCGCCAACTGAGAGCGTCGTAATCTGTAATAGGCAGACATGAATCGAGGCCATCTCACAGCGATTGCAAACTCTGCAAGTACTATGACAGTTAGGCGGGAGGTGAGAAAACTTGGATTTCATGGTCGACCATCTGCTCCTGAGCCACACATCACGCTGTTAAATGCCAAACGACGCTTCGCTCAGTGTAAGGAGCGTAGACGTTGGACGACTGAACGGTGGAGAAACGTTGTGTGGAGTGACGAATCACGGTACACAACATGACGATCCGGTGGCTGGGTGTAGGTATGGCGAATGCCCGGAGAACTTCATCTGAGAGCGTCTGTAGTGGCAGCAGTAAAATTTGGGAGGCGGTGGTGTTGCGGTGTGGTCGTGTTTTTCATGGAGGGGACTTGCAACCCTTGTTTTTCGGGGCATTATCACAAGCCTACATTGATGTTTTAAGCGCCTTCTTGCCTCCCACTGTTGAAGAGCAATTTGGGGATTGCGACTGCATCTTTCAACACGATCGAGCACCTTTTCATAATGCACGGCCTGTGGCGGAGTGGGTACACGACCATAACATCCCTGTAACGGACTGGCCTGCACCAACAGCAACTTTGGGATGTTTTGAAACGCCGACTTCGTGCCAGGACTCACCGACCGACATCGACACCTCCCTTCAGTGGAGCACTCCGTGAAGAATGGGGTACCATTCGCCAAAAAACGTTCCAGCACCTAACTGAAGGTACGCCTGGGAGAGTGGTAGCTGTCATCAAGGCTAAGGTGGGCCAACACCGTACTGAATGCCAGCATTACCAATGGAGGGCGCCACGAACTTACAAGTCACTTTCAGCCAGGTGTCCGGTTAATTGCGATGACATAGTGTAATAATCCCTCAAGTTCCAGCACCTCTTCGTTGTACTGGAGAACTTGCGAAATCGTTTTGTTTGTAGCTAGGGACACTCATGCACAGCCGAAGGCAACGAGGGACAGAAGCAATGTACGTATGTGCATAATCAGGGTCGGACTGGCCACGTAGTGGGGGTGGCGTTCGGCAGCCGGGTCCCAGCCTGCCCGGCCCCCATACTCTGCCTGCCCCCTGGCTTACGACCCACTTGGTAACGACGGTGCTATCTTGCATTTGCGTCTTTGAGTGCGTTTTTGCCTGGGACAGTAAGGTCGTATCTAGTTGAAATTGATATCACGTACTGAGGTCGGTAGTCGCTTGGCGGTGTCAGAGTTTTAAAATTGTAAGTGAAGGCATCGAGGAGTTACGGACGTTTATGCAGCATGTTTTGAAAAACACGAAGAGCAGAGACGCGCCGCGCCGCCTGGCCCAGTGAGCGTAGTTTGCTTTGATATAGGACCGAGGGGTGACGTAAAAAAATACTAGTTTCCACAGTAGAATGAAAGGAGAGTATCGGAAAGTGGTTAATTTGTAATTACATGTGACGAAGAAGTAGCTTTTGCGTGGGTTTGTGTAATCGGCTTTTCTTTTCGGTTTGCATTTGCGTCCTTGAGTGCGTTTTTGCCTGGGACAGTAAGGTCGTATCTAGTTGAAATTGATATCACGTACTGAGGTCGGTAGTCGCTTGGCGGTGTCAGAGTTTTAAAATTCTAAGTGAAGGCATCGAGGAGTTACGGTCGTTTATGCAGCATGTTTTGAAAAACACGAAGAGCAGAGACGCGCCGCGCCGCCTGGCCCAGTGAGCGTAGTTTGCTTTGATATAGGACCGTGTGGCGACGTAAAAAAAATCTAGTTTCCACAGTAGAATGAAAGGAGAGTATCGGAAAGTGGTTAATTTGTAATTACATGTGACGAAGAAGTAGCTTTTGCGTGGGTTTGTGTAATCGGCTTTTCTTTTCGGTTTGCATTTGCGTCTTTGAGTGCGTTTTTGCCTGGGACAGTAAGGTCGTATCTAGTTGAAATTGATATCACGTACTGAGGTCGGTAGTCGCTTGGCGGTGTCAGAGTTTTAAAATTGTAAGTGAAGGCATCGAGGAGTTACGGACGTTTATGCAGCATGTTTTGAAAAACACGAAGAGCAGAGACGCGCCGCGCCGCCTGGCCCAGTGAGCGTAGTTTGCTTTGATATAGGACCGTGTGGCGACGTAAAAAAATACTAGTTTCCACAGTGGAATGAAAGGAGAGTATCGGAAAGTGGTTAATTTGTAATTACATGTGACGAAGAAGTAGCTTTTGCGTGGGTTTGTGTAATCGGTTTTTCTTTTCGGTTTGCATTTGCGTCTTTGAGTGCGTTTTTTCCTGGGACAGTAAGGTCGTATCTAATTGAAATTGATATCACGTACTGAGGTCGGTAGTCGCTTGGCGGTGTCAGAGTTTTAAAATTGTAAGTGAAGGCATCGAGGAGTTACGGACGTTTATGCAGCATGTTTTGAAAAACACGAAGAGCAGAGACGCGCCGCGCCGCCTGGCCCAGTGAGCGTAGTTTGCTTTGATATAGGACCGTGTGGCGACGTAAAAAAATACTAGTTTCCACAGTGGAATGAAAGGAGAGTATCGGAAAGTGGTTAATTTGTAATTACATGTGACGAAGAAGTAGCTTTTGCGTGGGTTTGTGTAATCGGTTTTTCTTTTCGGTTTGCATTTGCGTCTTTGAGTGCGTTTTTTCCTGGGACAGTAAGGTCGTATCTAATTGAAATTGATATCACGTACTGAGGTCGGTAGTCGCTTGGCGGTGTCAGAGTTTTAAAATTGTAAGTGAAGGCATCGAGGAGTTACGGACGTTTATGCAGCATGTTTTGAAAAACACGAAGAGCAGAGACGCGCCGCGCCGCCTGGCCCAGTGAGCGTAGTTTGCTTTGATATAGGACCGTGTGGCGACGTAAAAAAATACTAGTTTCCACAGTGGAATGAAAGGAGAGTATCGGAAAGTGGTTAATTTGTAATTACATGTGACGAAGAAGTAGCTTTTGCGTGGGTTTGTGTAATCGGTTTTTCTTTTCGGTTTGCATTTGCGTCTTTGAGTGCGTTTTTTCCTGGGACAGTAAGGTCGTATCTAATTGAAATTGATATCACGTACTGAGGTCGGTAGTCGCTTGGCGGTGTCAGAGTTTTAAAATTGTAAGTGAAGGCATCGAGGAGTTACGGACGTTTATGCAGCATGTTTTGAAAAACACGAAGAGCAGAGACGCGCCGCGCCGCCTGGCCCAGTGAGCGTAGTTTGCTTTGATATAGGACCGTGTGGCGACGTAAAAAAATACTAGTTTCCACAGTGGAATGAAAGGAGAGTATCGGAAAGTGGTTAATTTGTAATTACATGTGACGAAGAAGTAGCTTTTGCGTGGGTTTGTGTAATCGGTTTTTCTTTTCGGTTTGCATTTGCGTCTTTGAGTGCGTTTTTTCCTGGGACAGTAAGGTCGTATCCAATTGAAATTGATATCACGTACTGAGGTCGGTAGTCGCTTGGCGGTGTCAGAGTTTTAAAATTGTAAGTGAAGGCATCGAGGAGTTACGGACGTTTATGCAGCATGTTTTGAAAAACACGAAGAGCAGAGACGCGCCGCGCCGCCTGGCCCAGTGAGCGTAGTTTGCTTTGATATAGGACCGTGTGGCGACGTAAAAAAATACTAGTTTCCACAGTGGAATGAAAGGAGAGTATCGGAAAGTGGTTAATTTGTAATTACATGTGACGAAGAAGTAGCTTTTGCGTGGGTTTGTGTAATCGGTTTTTCTTTTCGGTTTGCATTTGCGTCTTTGAGTGCGTTTTTTCCTGGGACAGTAAGGTCGTATCTAATTGAAATTGATATCACGTACTGAGGTCGGTAGTCGCTTGGCGGTGTCAGAGTTTTAAAATTGTAAGTGAAGGCATCGAGGAGTTACGGACGTTTATGCAGCATGTTTTGAAAAACACGAAGAGCAGAGACGCGCCGCGCCGCCTGGCCCAGTGAGCGTAGTTTGCTTTGATATAGGACCGTGTGGCGACGTAAAAAAATACTAGTTTCCACAGTGGAATGAAAGGAGAGTATCGGAAAGTGGTTAATTTGTAATTACATGTGACGAAGAAGTAGCTTTTGCGTGGGTTTGTGTAATCGGTTTTTCTTTTCGGTTTGCATTTGCGTCTTTGAGTGCGTTTTTTCCTGGGACAGTAAGGTCGTATCTAATTGAAATTGATATCACGTACTGAGGTCGGTAGTCGCTTGGCGGTGTCAGAGTTTTAAAATTGTAAGTGAAGGCATCGAGGAGTTACGGACGTTTATGCAGCATGTTTTGAAAAACACGAAGAGCAGAGACGCGCCGCGCCGCCTGGCCCAGTGAGCGTAGTTTGCTTTGATATAGGACCGTGTGGCGACGTAAAAAAATACTAGTTTCCACAGTGGAATGAAAGGAGAGTATCGGAAAGTGGTTAATTTGTAATTACATGTGACGAAGAAGTAGCTTTTGCGTGGGTTTGTGTAATCGGTTTTTCTTTTCGGTTTGCATTTGCGTCTTTGAGTGCGTTTTTTCCTGGGACAGTAAGGTCGTATCTAATTGAAATTGATATCACGTACTGAGGTCGGTAGTCGCTTGGCGGTGTCAGAGTTTTAAAATTGTAAGTGAAGGCATCGAGGAGTTACGGACGTTTATGCAGCATGTTTTGAAAAACACGAAGAGCAGAGACGCGCCGCGCCGCCTGGCCCAGTGAGCGTAGTTTGCTTTGATATAGGACCGTGTGGCGACGTAAAAAAATACTAGTTTCCACAGTGGAATGAAAGGAGAGTATCGGAAAGTGGTTAATTTGTAATTACATGTGACGAAGAAGTAGCTTTTGCGTGGGTTTGTGTAATCGGTTTTTCTTTTCGGTTTGCATTTGCGTCTTTGAGTGCGTTTTTTCCTGGGACAGTAAGGTCGTATCTAATTGAAATTGATATCACGTACTGAGGTCGGTAGTCGCTTGGCGGTGTCAGAGTTTTAAAATTGTAAGTGAAGGCATCGAGGAGTTACGGACGTTTATGCAGCATGTTTTGAAAAACACGAAGAGCAGAGACGCGCCGCGCCGCCTGGCCCAGTGAGCGTAGTTTGCTTTGATATCGGACCGTGTGGCGAGGTAAAAAAATACTAGTTTCCACAGTGGAATGAAAGGAGAGTAACGGAAAGTGTTTAATTTGTAACTACATAAGACGAAAACGTAGCTTTTGCGCGAGTTTGTGTGATCCGTTTTTCGGTTTGTATTTGCGTCTTTGAGTGCGTTTTTGCCTGGGACAGTAAGGTGGTATCTAGTTGAAATTGATATCACGTACTGAGGTCGGTGGTCGCTTGGCGGTGTCAGAGTTTTAAAATTGTAAGTGAAGGCATCGAGGAGTTACGGACGTTTATGCAGCATGTTTTGAAAAACACGAAGAGCAGAGACGCGCCGCGCCGCCTGGCCCAGTGAGCGTAGTTTGCTTTGATATCGGACCGTGTGGCGAGGTAAAAAAATACTAGTTTCCACAGTGGAATGAAAGGAGAGTAACGGAAAGTGTTTAATTTGTAACTACATAAGACGAAAACGTAGCTTTTGCGCGAGTTTGTGTGATCCGTTTTTCGGTTTGTATTTGCGTCTTTGAGTGCGTTTTTGCCTGGGACAGTAAGGTGGTATCTAGTTGAAATTGATATCACGTACTGAGGTCGGTGGTCGCTTGGCGGTGTCAGAGTTTTAAAATTGTAAGTGAAGGCATCGAGGAGTTACGGACGTTTATGCAGCATGTTTTGAAAAACACGAAGAGCAGAGACGCGCCGCGCCGCCTGGCCCAGTGAGCGTAGTTTGCTTTGATATCGGACCGTGTGGCGAGGTAAAAAAATACTAGTTTCCACAGTGGAATGAAAGGAGAGTAACGGAAAGTGTTTAATTTGTAACTACATAAGACGAAAACGTAGCTTTTGCGCGAGTTTGTGTGATCCGTTTTTCGGTTTGTATTTGCGTCTTTGAGTGCGTTTTTGCCTGGGACAGTAAGGTGGTATCTAGTTGAAATTGATATCACGTACTGAGGTCGGTGGTCGCTTGGCGGTGTCAGAGTTTTAAAATTGTAAGTGAAGGCATCGAGGAGTTACGGACGTTTATGCAGCATGTTTTGAAAAACACGAAGAGCAGAGACGCGCCGCGCCGCCTGGCCCAGTGAGCGTAGTTTGCTTTGATATCGGACCGTGTGGCGAGGTAAAAAAATACTAGTTTCCACAGTGGAATGAAAGGAGAGTAACGGAAAGTGTTTAATTTGTAACTACATAAGACGAAAACGTAGCTTTTGCGCGAGTTTGTGTGATCCGTTTTTCGGTTTGTATTTGCGTCTTTGAGTGCGTTTTTGCCTGGGACAGTAAGGTGGTATCTAGTTGAAATTGATATCACGTACTGAGGTCGGTGGTCGCTTGGCGGTGTCAGAGTTTTAAAATTGTAAGTGAAGGCATCGAGGAGTTACGGACGTTTATGCAGCATGTTTTGAAAAACACGAAGAGCAGAGACGCGCCGCGCCGCCTGGCCCAGTGAGCGTAGTTTGCTTTGATATCGGACCGTGTGGCGAGGTAAAAAAATACTAGTTTCCACAGTGGAATGAAAGGAGAGTAACGGAAAGTGTTTAATTTGTAACTACATAAGACGAAAACGTAGCTTTTGCGCGAGTTTGTGTGATCCGTTTTTCGGTTTGTATTTGCGTCTTTGAGTGCGTTTTTGCCTGGGACAGTAAGGTGGTATCTAGTTGAAATTGATATCACGTACTGAGGTCGGTGGTCGCTTGGCGGTGTCAGAGTTTTAAAATTGTAAGTGAAGGCATCGAGGAGTTACGGACGTTTATGCAGCATGTTTTGAAAAACACGAAGAGCAGAGACGCGCCGCGCCGCCTGGCCCAGTGAGCGTAGTTTGCTTTGATATCGGACCGTGTGGCGAGGTAAAAAAATACTAGTTTCCACAGTGGAATGAAAGGAGAGTAACGGAAAGTGTTTAATTTGTAACTACATAAGACGAAAACGTAGCTTTTGCGCGAGTTTGTGTGATCCGTTTTTCGGTTTGTATTTGCGTCTTTGAGTGCGTTTTTGCCTGGGACAGTAAGGTGGTATCTAGTTGAAATTGATATCACGTACTGAGGTCGGTGGTCGCTTGGCGGTGTCAGAGTTTTAAAATTGTAAGTGAAGGCATCGAGGAGTTACGGACGTTTATGCAGCATGTTTTGAAAAACACGAAGAGCAGAGACGCGCCGCGCCGCCTGGCCCAGTGAGCGTAGTTTGCTTTGATATCGGACCGTGTGGCGAGGTAAAAAAATACTAGTTTCCACAGTGGAATGAAAGGAGAGTAACGGAAAGTGTTTAATTTGTAACTACATAAGACGAAAACGTAGCTTTTGCGCGAGTTTGTGTGATCCGTTTTTCGGTTTGTATTTGCGTCTTTGAGTGCGTTTTTGCCTGGGACAGTAAGGTGGTATCTAGTTGAAATTGATATCACGTACTGAGGTCGGTGGTCGCTTGGCGGTGTCAGAGTTTTAAAATTGTAAGTGAAGGCATCGAGGAGTTACGGACGTTTATGCAGCATGTTTTGAAAAACACGAAGAGCAGAGACGCGCCGCGCCGCCTGGCCCAGTGAGCGTAGTTTGCTTTGATATCGGACCGTGTGGCGAGGTAAAAAAATACTAGTTTCCACAGTGGAATGAAAGGAGAGTAACGGAAAGTGTTTAATTTGTAACTACATAAGACGAAAACGTAGCTTTTGCGCGAGTTTGTGTGATCCGTTTTTCGGTTTGTATTTGCGTCTTTGAGTGCGTTTTTGCCTGGGACAGTAAGGTGGTATCTAGTTGAAATTGATATCACGTACTGAGGTCGGTGGTCGCTTGGCGGTGTCAGAGTTTTAAAATTGTAAGTGAAGGCATCGAGGAGTTACGGACGTTTATGCAGCATGTTTTGAAAAACACGAAGAGCAGAGACGCGCCGCGCCGCCTGGCCCAGTGAGCGTAGTTTGCTTTGATATCGGACCGTGTGGCGAGGTAAAAAAATACTAGTTTCCACAGTGGAATGAAAGGAGAGTAACGGAAAGTGTTTAATTTGTAACTACATAAGACGAAAACGTAGCTTTTGCGCGAGTTTGTGTGATCCGTTTTTCGGTTTGTATTTGCGTCTTTGAGTGCGTTTTTGCCTGGGACAGTAAGGTGGTATCTAGTTGAAATTGATATCACGTACTGAGGTCGGTGGTCGCTTGGCGGTGTCAGAGTTTTAAAATTGTAAGTGAAGGCATCGAGGAGTTACGGACGTTTATGCAGCATGTTTTGAAAAACACGAAGAGCAGAGACGCGCCGCGCCGCCTGGCCCAGTGAGCGTAGTTTGCTTTGATATCGGACCGTGTGGCGAGGTAAAAAAATACTAGTTTCCACAGTGGAATGAAAGGAGAGTAACGGAAAGTGTTTAATTTGTAACTACATAAGACGAAAACGTAGCTTTTGCGCGAGTTTGTGTGATCCGTTTTTCGGTTTGTATTTGCGTCTTTGAGTGCGTTTTTGCCTGGGACAGTAAGGTGGTATCTAGTTGAAATTGATATCACGTACTGAGGTCGGTGGTCGCTTGGCGGTGTCAGAGTTTTAAAATTGTAAGTGAAGGCATCGAGGAGTTACGGACGTTTATGCAGCATGTTTTGAAAAACACGAAGAGCAGAGACGCGCCGCGCCGCCTGGCCCAGTGAGCGTAGTTTGCTTTGATATCGGACCGTGTGGCGAGGTAAAAAAATACTAGTTTCCACAGTGGAATGAAAGGAGAGTAACGGAAAGTGTTTAATTTGTAACTACATAAGACGAAAACGTAGCTTTTGCGCGAGTTTGTGTGATCCGTTTTTCGGTTTGTATTTGCGTCTTTGAGTGCGTTTTTGCCTGGGACAGTAAGGTGGTATCTAGTTGAAATTGATATCACGTACTGAGGTCGGTGGTCGCTTGGCGGTGTCAGAGTTTTAAAATTGTAAGTGAAGGCATCGAGGAGTTACGGACGTTTATGCAGCATGTTTTGAAAAACACGAAGAGCAGAGACGCGCCGCGCCGCCTGGCCCAGTGAGCGTAGTTTGCTTTGATATCGGACCGTGTGGCGAGGTAAAAAAATACTAGTTTCCACAGTGGAATGAAAGGAGAGTAACGGAAAGTGTTTAATTTGTAACTACATAAGACGAAAACGTAGCTTTTGCGCGAGTTTGTGTGATCCGTTTTTCGGTTTGTATTTGCGTCTTTGAGTGCGTTTTTGCCTGGGACAGTAAGGTGGTATCTAGTTGAAATTGATATCACGTACTGAGGTCGGTGGTCGCTTGGCGGTGTCAGAGTTTTAAAATTGTAAGTGAAGGCATCGAGGAGTTACGGACGTTTATGCAGCATGTTTTGAAAAACACGAAGAGCAGAGACGCGCCGCGCCGCCTGGCCCAGTGAGCGTAGTTTGCTTTGATATCGGACCGTGTGGCGAGGTAAAAAAATACTAGTTTCCACAGTGGAATGAAAGGAGAGTAACGGAAAGTGTTTAATTTGTAACTACATAAGACGAAAACGTAGCTTTTGCGCGAGTTTGTGTGATCCGTTTTTCGGTTTGTATTTGCGTCTTTGAGTGCGTTTTTGCCTGGGACAGTAAGGTGGTATCTAGTTGAAATTGATATCACGTACTGAGGTCGGTGGTCGCTTGGCGGTGTCAGAGTTTTAAAATTGTAAGTGAAGGCATCGAGGAGTTACGGACGTTTATGCAGCATGTTTTGAAAAACACGAAGAGCAGAGACGCGCCGCGCCGCCTGGCCCAGTGAGCGTAGTTTGCTTTGATATCGGACCGTGTGGCGAGGTAAAAAAATACTAGTTTCCACAGTGGAATGAAAGGAGAGTAACGGAAAGTGTTTAATTTGTAACTACATAAGACGAAAACGTAGCTTTTGCGCGAGTTTGTGTGATCCGTTTTTCGGTTTGTATTTGCGTCTTTGAGTGCGTTTTTGCCTGGGACAGTAAGGTGGTATCTAGTTGAAATTGATATCACGTACTGAGGTCGGTGGTCGCTTGGCGGTGTCAGAGTTTTAAAATTGTAAGTGAAGGCATCGAGGAGTTACGGACGTTTATGCAGCATGTTTTGAAAAACACGAAGAGCAGAGACGCGCCGCGCCGCCTGGCCCAGTGAGCGTAGTTTGCTTTGATATCGGACCGTGTGGCGAGGTAAAAAAATACTAGTTTCCACAGTGGAATGAAAGGAGAGTAACGGAAAGTGTTTAATTTGTAACTACATAAGACGAAAACGTAGCTTTTGCGCGAGTTTGTGTGATCCGTTTTTCGGTTTGTATTTGCGTCTTTGAGTGCGTTTTTGCCTGGGACAGTAAGGTGGTATCTAGTTGAAATTGATATCACGTACTGAGGTCGGTGGTCGCTTGGCGGTGTCAGAGTTTTAAAATTGTAAGTGAAGGCATCGAGGAGTTACGGACGTTTATGCAGCATGTTTTGAAAAACACGAAGAGCAGAGACGCGCCGCGCCGCCTGGCCCAGTGAGCGTAGTTTGCTTTGATATCGGACCGTGTGGCGAGGTAAAAAAATACTAGTTTCCACAGTGGAATGAAAGGAGAGTAACGGAAAGTGTTTAATTTGTAACTACATAAGACGAAAACGTAGCTTTTGCGCGAGTTTGTGTGATCCGTTTTTCGGTTTGTATTTGCGTCTTTGAGTGCGTTTTTGCCTGGGACAGTAAGGTGGTATCTAGTTGAAATTGATATCACGTACTGAGGTCGGTGGTCGCTTGGCGGTGTCAGAGTTTTAAAATTGTAAGTGAAGGCATCGAGGAGTTACGGACGTTTATGCAGCATGTTTTGAAAAACACGAAGAGCAGAGACGCGCCGCGCCGCCTGGCCCAGTGAGCGTAGTTTGCTTTGATATCGGACCGTGTGGCGAGGTAAAAAAAATACTAGTTTCCACAGTGGAATGAAAGGAGAGTAACGGAAAGTGTTTAATTTGTAACTACATAAGACGAAAACGTAGCTTTTGCGCGAGTTTGTGTGATCCGTTTTTCGGTTTGTATTTGCGTCTTTGAGTGCGTTTTTGCCTGGGACAGTAAGGTGGTATCTAGTTGAAATTGATATCACGTACTGAGGTCGGTGGTCGCTTGGCGGTGTCAGAGTTTTAAAATTGTAAGTGAAGGCATCGAGGAGTTACGGACGTTTATGCAGCATGTTTTGAAAAACACGAAGAGCAGAGACGCGCCGCGCCGCCTGGCCCAGTGAGCGTAGTTTGCTTTGATATCGGACCGTGTGGCGAGGTAAAAAAATACTAGTTTCCACAGTGGAATGAAAGGAGAGTAACGGAAAGTGTTTAATTTGTAACTACATAAGACGAAAACGTAGCTTTTGCGCGAGTTTGTGTGATCCGTTTTTCGGTTTGTATTTGCGTCTTTGAGTGCGTTTTTGCCTGGGACAGTAAGGTGGTATCTAGTTGAAATTGATATCACGTACTGAGGTCGGTGGTCGCTTGGCGGTGTCAGAGTTTTAAAATTGTAAGTGAAGGCATCGAGGAGTTACGGACGTTTATGCAGCATGTTTTGAAAAACACGAAGAGCAGAGACGCGCCGCGCCGCCTGGCCCAGTGAGCGTAGTTTGCTTTGATATCGGACCGTGTGGCGAGGTAAAAAAATACTAGTTTCCACAGTGGAATGAAAGGAGAGTAACGGAAAGTGTTTAATTTGTAACTACATAAGACGAAAACGTAGCTTTTGCGCGAGTTTGTGTGATCCGTTTTTCGGTTTGTATTTGCGTCTTTGAGTGCGTTTTTGCCTGGGACAGTAAGGTGGTATCTAGTTGAAATTGATATCACGTACTGAGGTCGGTGGTCGCTTGGCGGTGTCAGAGTTTTAAAATTGTAAGTGAAGGCATCGAGGAGTTACGGACGTTTATGCAGCATGTTTTGAAAAACACGAAGAGCAGAGACGCGCCGCGCCGCCTGGCCCAGTGAGCGTAGTTTGCTTTGATATCGGACCGTGTGGCGAGGTAAAAAAATACTAGTTTCCACAGTGGAATGAAAGGAGAGTAACGGAAAGTGTTTAATTTGTAACTACATAAGACGAAAACGTAGCTTTTGCGCGAGTTTGTGTGATCCGTTTTTCGGTTTGTATTTGCGTCTTTGAGTGCGTTTTTGCCTGGGACAGTAAGGTGGTATCTAGTTGAAATTGATATCACGTACTGAGGTCGGTGGTCGCTTGGCGGTGTCAGAGTTTTAAAATTGTAAGTGAAGGCATCGAGGAGTTACGGACGTTTATGCAGCATGTTTTGAAAAACACGAAGAGCAGAGAC